>NC_133842.1:3118568-3770142 GCF_047830755.1 Zonotrichia albicollis
GGACTCCCTATGTGACAGCAGGTAGAAAAAACACATGCCTTCAAATGCCTGACAGGCTTCTACATGGCCATGAAATTGTGGCTTGTTAATGGAAGCACCCAGCTGAAGGCATGTGACTCAGTGAGGAGCATCAGGTTCCTGCTGCAGCAGCAACCAATGGCAGCATCCTCTGCCTTTAGCTGATGTAGTATCTGAAGGCTTGGGTGTACTAAAAGTAAACAGATGAAGAGATTAGAAGGTGGAACTTAAGTTGTGGTCCCTCTAAATTTTCTCTTCTGTAAGCCAAGGGTGTGAACACAGCTTATTAGAAGAACCATATATCAATGATAAATATAATTTTTACAAATGTTAAGTCATATGTTCTGGTTAATGATTTCTGAGCCATCTTGGTCTTGGTGTGTGTGGTAAGCGCTGCTTAGAAGATCTTCTTCTGTCCTTCTCCTTCTTCTTTTCCAGGCTGCTGCTGTCTCTCTCAGGCTTTCATTCTGTTCTTCTGATGGTGGCTCTGGTGTTTGCCTCGCGGTTCCCAGAAAGAGTTTTTATGTATTTTGCTGGGATCCATCTTAGGAGTGTTTCCGTAGAGACAAGGGCATCTTCTCTTTCCCAAGTAATCAATGGGAAGGTGCCGATAAATTGTTTAGATTCAGGGTCTTTGCTCAACACAGGTGGCTTTTCTTTTAATTGGGCTGCAGCTGAATTAGTAAAATGCCTGATGACTGGGGGAGTTGGCTCCATAAATGGGTTGTTCAAAAAGTTGAGTATGTAAAAGGCCTTGGCCAGTCTCTCAATGGAAGATAATATCTGGATTACCCCTCTCAGTTGATCAAGGATCCTTTTGATTGATCAGTTGGCCCTCTCGGCTATGGACTGTCCTGTGGCAGAGTGTGGTATGCCTGTGACATGTTTTATACCGCAGAGGTCAGAAACTTGTTGGAATCAGTGCAAGGTATAAGCAAGTGCATTATCAGTTTTAATTTCCTGTGGAATTGCTAAGGTGGAAAAAACGAAAAAGCAATGTTTTATAGCATCTTCTTTTTCTCTTCTTTCATTTTTCTCCAGCATGGGCAGAGCCAAAAAACACACTGGTAAAGGCGTCGATTGAGACGTGGGTGTATTTTAGTCTGTCCAAAGGAGCTTAGTGTGTGATGTCTGATTGCCAGATGTGGAGACTCTCTAGTCCTCTTGGATTGCCTCCAGCTCTGCCAGAAGCAAGGCCATGTTCCTGACAACTGGGGAAGGTGGCTACAAGGGATCTTGCCGGTTCCCAGGTAATTTTGAAAATCCTGAGCAGCACAGGAATGTTTGGATGGTAGAATTGGTGGCTGATCCTTGCCTTTCCAAAATCTATCTAAGGCATATTGCTGTGTTTCAGATGTTTGAAGTAGTCAATTGAGGTGCTCTTGAGTGAGAAGTATATATTCACAAGGTCTGTTCCTGCAAGGGAGCACAGACACTTTCTAGCTTTCCTGATAAGTTGTGGAATAACTTTCTGTTGGGTTGTTATCATTTTAGTAGGTTGGTGTCATCTGAGAACACAATCCATTATTATCAGGGTATCTGAGATAGAAAGAATCTGAAAGAATAATGCATGGAATTTTGGACTTACACCAAGGATTGCCAGGGAGAAAGGAAAATTAGGGTGGTATCTGTGTGCCTGTTTAGTTTGAATCACCCAGGATACCTTTTGTACAGTTGCTTAGGCCTCCGGTGTCAGTGATGGCGGGAATCGAGCCCTTCACTGCCTTTAAGGAGCAGGAACAGTGGTACGAGATCTTCTGTGGTGATTCCCAGCAGTGAATGTACCCAACTGATGGTTCCACAGAGCTGGTACAGTTCTTGCAGAGTCTTTGGGTTGTCCTTGATTTGCAGTGTTTGTGGTGTGATGGTTCTCTCTGCAGTTTTTAGGCCGAGACACTTCCAAGGGGCTGTCCTTTGAACTTTATCGGCTGCAATCTTAAAACCTTCTCCTGTATCGCGGTGATGACATCTTGTACGGCAACATCCAAAATGATTTGAGCTTCTGCACAAACGACTGTGTAGTCCATGTAGTGAGTAATGACAGCATTAGGATGTTCATTATATGGTCCATATAATGAAAAGCGATTAGCATTAGGGCAAGAGAATTTGGACTTCAAGCCATTGACAAATATTGGGGCTACTCTTCATTCGTTGAGGGAATACAGTCCACTGGTACCCCTGTAAAGGTGCTTGTCGATTTAGTGACGGAAAAGGCAAACCAGGAGGGTGTCTTTGGGCTGCATGGGGGTGTCAAAAAAGTGGTCATTAAGATCTATATCAACCATCAGCCAATAACAGTGTAATCATAGGTACAATTGGACTAAACCTCCCTGAACTAGCCTTCCTTTTCTTACACATCTCAACCCACGCAATCTTCAAAGCAATGCTCTTCCTATGCTCAGGCTCCATCAATCACAGCCTAAATGGCAAAGCAGATATCCAAAAAAATAGGAAGACTCCAAAAATTGCTACCCACAACTACGGCATGCCGCACCACCGGCAATCTCGAGGTATCATGGAGGCTGAGGGCAGGCTGGACTGGAGGGCACCCATGTCCTCAATGACCTCATTGATTTTCCTGAGGTCCTGCAGGAGCCGCCTCTTGTCTTTGCCAGGCTTTCATATGATAATGACAGGCACATTGCAAGGGCTAGTAGATGGTACAATGTGGCCCACAGACAGCTGCTCCTGCACGAGGGACTGCAAGGCCTTTAACTTTCTGCCTGGGAGGGGCCACTGATCCACCCATATGGGGTCGTTGGTCTTCCAGGTTAACTGAAGGGTGGCGTGCTGCTCTGTGGCCCCGTCTAGAAATCCTGAGGTGTTGATAGGATCTCTAGCCCTGTCCCCCTTTGGGACAAGAGGTCTTTTCCTCAAATTGTTATTGGTGCCCGGGCGACGAATGATCTTACTGTAGCAACTGTGCCCTCAGGACCTTCCATGCAGATGTTACTGTGACTCCAGAAGCTGGTAGTGGCTCCCCTGGGAGCTAATAATTACCCCAGCAGCTGGAACCAGGGGCCAGTCTTTTTGCCAATCAGAGCAGGAAATTATGGTGACATCAGTTCTTGTAGCTAATACTCCTGAAAGAGATCTCTTTCTCCCTTTACATGACAAAGCACACTTTAGAATGGGTCTGTTTCTGCCTGTTGTCTGTGCCCACAACAACATTGGATCAGCTGGTTTGGTGATCATGGCCCGTAGGAGGTAGGCTCTGGCTATAAATGGTTTTTTTTGAATGAAAAGCGGAGAGTCTAAGCATAGAACCTGGACAGTTATCTCCTGCAAACGTCAAGGCGAGTAGCTCAGGTAGTATAGTGAGTGTCTCCATCCCTTCCCTGGTGTTGGTTTAAATCAAAATGTCTTTGGGCCGTCCTTCAGGCCTGTATTTGCCTGTTGGAATATGGTGAACATAAATATAATGGATTGAAATTGAAAAGGCGCTCACCAGCTGCCTTTGGGTTCCAGGGCAGAGCTGTCTTCTGTCGAGTTTTCTGCAGCTATCGAGCTGTTTCACTGGATCTGAGAAGGTCGCTCTGCTGGTTCTCCACGATGTTGGGGAGAGTAGGGCGGAACAGCCTCGTGTTTGGTGTCATCGCGCAGGGCCTTTCGGTGTCTGTGTGGGGTTTCCTGCAGGCCACTGGTTTTGCTGGTGTTGGAAAGTGTGGACGAGGGGGGCAGTGAGGACAGTGGCTGTGACACCTAGAAGGTCCCTGGTAATAGTCTGTATTTTTACAATTCTGTTGAAAATGCCCCATCTCCCTACACTTAAAGCCAGGTCCTTTTTCATGTGTATGTCAGGGAATAACTTCGGAGGCTACTAGCACCTCTGTTACACCGACTAGTAGCCTTAGCTAGGCTGGAATCAAGGTGTAATGATGCCCGAAGTGTGCATGCCTCAACCATTTGTGCAATGGTAGGCTTTGGGGTGAGGGGTAGAGAAGGTAAAATGTCTTTACAGGTGTTGATAGCATTTGTTTCAGCAAGTTTAGTAAGCAGTACCTTCCTGGCTTTTGGATGTTCACCTTGCTTCTCTATTGCTTGTGTAAGGCGGTCACTAAATTTTATAAAGTATTCCCAGGTCCCTGCAGATTGTCTGTGAAATCTAGAGTAGGTGTTGCTTCATTGGGTGCCTGCTTGAGAGCTGTCTTTGCAGCACTTTTATCTCTTCTAACACAGGTCAGGAAGGTGTCTTGTGTGATTCTCAGGTTTAATGAAATCTTCCTCCCTGGCTAGATGGACTAGTGTTAGGTGTGCCCGCCTCTCTTCCCTAGCATTGTCTTTTAATAGTTGTTTTATTAGAATTTTCCCCATTCCTTCGCACAGAACAAATTCAGTGTCGAGAGTAGGATGCGCATAAAATGGTTCAGATTGTGAGCCCCATTATATGTGCAGCAAAGATGCCATTTAAGAAATTATTAAAATACAGTGAGCCCCTCCCATTGTCTTTTGCTGCTTTAGAAAGGTCTTTCATCTCCCTGTGTGTGACAGCTTCCCATCAGAGGTTAGCCCCCCTTCGGTACTGCACCAGTGCTGCTTGTATTTTAGCTACCAATTCCCAGTCCTCCTCTTCAGCCACCAGCTTCTCCATCGTCTGCCAAGAATCCTCAGGCTCATGCTCAAGGTCAGATGAATCTCTCCTCTCCTCTCCTCTCCTCTCCTCTCCTCTCCTCTCCTCTCTCCTCTCCTCTCCTCTCCTCTCCTCTCCTCTCCTCTCCTCTCCTCTCCTCTCCTCTCCTCTCCTCTCTCCTCTCCTCTCCTCTCCTCTCCTCTCCTCTCCTCTCCTCTCCTCTCCTCTCCTCTCCTCTCCTCTCCTCTCCTCTCCTCTCCTCTCCTCTCCTCTCCTCTCCTCTCCTCTCCTCTCCTCTCCTCTCCTCTCCTCTCCTCTCCTCTCCTCTCCTCTCCTCTCGAAGGAACTTTGTCTTTGGCAGAGGAGCGGGGCCTTGGGGTGACTGGCCTGGCCAGGCCTGGTGTTGTGGGTGTTTGGTAGCCAAGATGGCGGCCTTCCAGTTACTGCCCCTCACACTTCCGGCTCTGATAGTGTGGGATACACAAGGGGCTGAGTTGGAGGGGGTAGGGCAGCGGGAGTAGGCAAGCAAGCGCTGGATCCCAATGCAGGGGTGGTACCTGACGCAGAGGTGGGATCCAAACAGGGGCAGGACCCAATGAGAGAGCTGAGGGTGGGAGGGTGTTTGACATTGACAACACCCTCCAGAGGAGGGACTCCGTTTTGTGAGCTACCTGAGGGGTATCCAGTGAGGAGAGGTACTGGAGAATGGGTTAGGGTAAAATCCAAGCCTGTGTGATCAGTACAGACCTGGGTAGGGGGTAGAGAAAGAGAGGAGATGGCAGACAGCAGGTGGCTTGACTGTGCTTTACAGCAGTTTCCCTCTCTCACACTTATCTTGGTATCAGTGGGTTCAGGAATGCCAGGGGCAGAACAGGAAGTCTGGGTTGAATATTTGAACTTTGAACCCTGGAGAAAACTCTATAAATCATATGAAAAATTGGGTAAAATGTTGCGACTCTTCTCACTCCCTGAGTTTTCAAAAAATAGAGACTTTCCTTAACTCAGTCCCAGAATGCTATAGGACTAACTGAATACACAGAAATGTCTGGAAGCTCCGTAAACAGCCAATGAACAAACGACTTCCAACTTCCTTTAGTAAAACTCTTCCACACAGAAAGGAGAACCTCCCTAACTCAAATATATATGTCCCCCTCATCTTTGGATAATTTGTTACCCAGAGCTGCCCCTGATGTAAAGGGAGGTCCACCCAGTGGTCTAAAATATCACCCAAGCATCCTGCACTGCAGGTGGCTGTCCCCCCATTCACTACTCTGGTTGCTCTGAGTACAGGTGTTTCAAAATGTCCCCTGGGCTTCACCAGCTGAGCCGGCCCTGTTGCCGATGCAGGGTGCTGATGCTGCCCTCAGCAAGCCCTGATAAAACTGATAAAACATTGCATTTAAAGGGCTGCCTCACTTTTACTTTAATTTGCCATTTTTGTCGTACGGAATTTAAGTTCCAGGATTAGGCCCCTGGGCCTCCACAACGCTGCGTCCTCCTGAGACTTCATTGCTGCGTCAGGAACTCAGCAGTGCTGAAAGCAGAAGCGTGTCCTTTGTGATCCCTTTGGGATGGCAGTGGAAGTGCCCTGAGTGCACATTCAGAGGCACCTTCATGGCTTCTCATGCCACGACGCCAAAACTAAATATGCAAGGTGACTGCCTTGAATGACATGTAGTCCTTTGAAATATTTAGAGGAAGTCGTCTGGAAATGCTTTCTGAGCCTGCTCCTTGGGATCAGCTGTGAGCGACTGAGGGCTGGCCTGAGCCCAGTGCTGTGTCCCACTGGGAGCAGCCCCACAGGCTCACGTGCAGAGCAGACACTGCCAGAGGCCTTGGAGATCTCACCTGCCCTGCAGCCACCTTTGTCAAGGGGCTGTAAACATCAGCTGGTGCTGACTTTCCAATTGGATCCCTTGGTTTAGTCACTATGGGGAATTGCTTTCCTGAAGCCTGTGGGATTTCCCCCTGGCAGCTGTGATGGGGATGCTCAGGGAGTGTGGGGCTTTGGGGGCAGCTGCCTGGGCAGGGGCTGAGCTCAGGGCCGTGTTGGGCCCATGGCCCCCAGCAGCAGCAGCAGCAGCAGCAGCAGCAGCAGCAGCAGCCCCAGAGCCCAAAGCCCCGTGCCCCCTGCCCAGCACAGGCTGCCCTGTCCCTGCAGCTGTCACCCGAGTGGGGCCCAGGGGCCAGTGGCCGCTGGCAGCAGCAGGAATGCGGGCACGGTGAGGATGCCCTGGCTTGGCTTTTGTCTCTGGAACAATGCAGGCTCAGGGCAGTGCAGAGCAGGCTGGGAAGCAGAGCCCAGGGTCTTTGGAGGCACCAAGGCTTAAAGATCAACCCCTGGAGCAGCCCAGATGCACGTGGTCCAGTTGCCAAGGCTGTGGTGGCCTTGAGAGTGTGCTGGTGGATTTTTCATGGCTGTGGCCTGCTGGCAGCTGTGAGCTCAGGAGTCCCTGTGGCTGTAGCAGGAAGGGTGGCTGAAGGTTTGCTGCCTGCTTTGGTGGCATGGCTGCAGGGGCCAGTGCTGTGAGAGCCCCCTGGGTGAGAGCTGGTGAGAGGGAGCTGAGCTCTTGGGGACAGCGCTGTGCCCAGGCCAGGAAGAGCAGCAGTGATCAGTGCCAGGAGCGGTGTCAGTGGGAGCCCCTGTGCACAGGGACCCCCAGCCCTGGGGTGGCCGTGCCAGCACCCCCAGGGACCTCCAGCCCTGGGAATGCAGAACAAGTGGAACCCAGAAATGTGCAAAGGCTGCCTGTGCCCAAAGGAATGGCCGAGAGGAGTCAGGTTTTAAAATGTTACAGTCTTTATTTGCCGAAGATCGGCAAATCTATGATTTACAGAACACGTGTCATTATAACAATTGTTATAACGACAACAACAACAATATACAGAACATATCTACATGGGATCTGATGGGCTAACAATCTTCAAAACCTATTTACAGAGAACTTCAACAGTCGGGAACATATTTACAGGAAACTTGGCACGTAGCAAAAATATTTACAAGGAACTTCGAAACTCTTGAACGTATTTACAAAGTCATCGGATCTGTGCTATCTTGTGCATGAGTCCTGGAAGAAAGGAAGCAGCAGAGCTGGACTCAGCTGGCAGCACTGGGCCCAGCACGGCTGGGAGCTCTGCCCCAGGGGCTGGGCCGGGGCTGGCAGGGCTGGCGTGGCCCCAGGCAAGCGCAGGCCAGGCCGGGGCTGGTGCTTGTGGCGGCACAATCCAGGCCCCCTGCGGGCACCGTGTCCCTGAGCGGGGCCATCCAGCCCAGCCCCAGCCTGGCGTCAGGGGACCCAGTGTGTGTGTGGGCTGGGCGTGGGAAGCATCTGCCTGTCTTACCTGTGGGGCTCCATCTTCATCCAAGGACCATGGGCTCCTCCTCATCCTTGTCATCTACTTCCATGTCCTCGATGTTATCCTCGTCATCCACCTCCATCTTCTCGATGATCTCCTCCACCTCTACTTCCATGTCCTCAACAGGGTAGGACATGGAAGTAGAGGAGGAGTCCACCTCCATCATTTCTTCATCATCTAGCCCCTGGTCCACTTCCATCGCCTCCACAATGTCTCTGTCAGTCTGCAAAGGGCAGCACAATCTCCCACTGGGCTTCCTGTCCCACACCATCCATTCCCACATGGCTGCACCCTGCCCAAGCCAGGTGCCCCCTGCCTGGCATGGCACTGTACCTCCATGGGCACAGTAGAGCACATCCTGCTGGGATTGGCACTCCAGAGCCAGCAGCAGGAAAAGCCCAGCCAGCAGCAGCAGCTCAGCTCTGAGGGTCAGAGCGCAGAGAGAGTGGCAACTGACCCTTGGCAGCCGGTGAAGTGTCTGCTGTGCTCATTTACAGGTCCTGGACGTTCCACCTGGAACCCTCTGGGAGCTGTGATGTCACTGAAGTTTCAGGGCCCCTGCTCAGTGGGAGATGGGGATGGCAGAATGATCAAATCCTTGACTGGTTTGCCTTGGAAGGGACCCTAATGATATTGTGGTTCCAAGCTGAGCAAGCTCCCAGCAGAGCAGATTGCTGCGGCCCCTGTCCCACCTGGCCTTGGATGTTGCTGGGGATGGGGCATCCACAGCCTCTCTGCACTGGTCCCTGTGTCAGGGACAAGCACCCTGAGAGTAAAGAACTTCTTCCCATCATCAAATCTCCTCTACCTCTTGCAGTTTGGTCCCATTCTCCCTTGTCCTTTCACTACAGTTCCTGACCAAGAGTCCTCTCCCACTTCCCTGTGGGTCAGGCTGTTCCTGCATGGTCACACATGTGGCTGGACCTGCAGACAGGACAGGGAAGCCAAGTTCCCAGTTAGAGAAAATGGGGAAAGTGACACGAGAGATGAGAGAAGACGGAAAATGTAGAAAAATGCAAGGCATTGGTTTGGGTGGGCAACGCATCCATGCCTTTTATTAGAAGACAGGTTCTCTGTTGCCCTCAGTTCCTGTGTTGCAGCCTGCCCACAGCCAGCCTGTGTGAGGAACCTGCACTCCCAGAGCTGGGAGCACACTTGCTTAAACTGCTGGTGAACGAGGCGAGTGAGGGATCTTTGTGTGGATCTCCAAACACTGTGGATTGCACTGAAGACAGTCCAGGAAGGGAGACAGAATGGGGCTGTGCACACAGATGGAAAATGGGGGGAAAAATCAGGGTAGCATTGCAGTAAGCCAGGACCAAAATGGTATAAGAGAGGGGAGAACCTTCTAGGGGGCATACATATAAGGAAAATACAGCGGTTGAACTGGGTGATGCCAGCAAAACGTGCTGCATCACCAGGAGCCTGAAAATGCCCATGGACAAGACCATTGCATGCAGAGCGGTTTCTCTCTTTTACCTTGGTCACTTTGCCCAGAGGTATTACAGCTTCCTTGATAGGCCCCTGCACCCCAAGAACTTCCCTGTTTTGTTGCCTTTAAAGAAGGCTTCTGCCCTAGATTTTTGCAGGCATTTAGTAAAATAGGATAAAATAACCAACACAATGAATACAATAAACAGTGTCCACAAAACAGTCTTAACTAAAGATGTAAACCAGCCTTTCACCCTGCTGTGTTTGAAAATTCCAGTGAACCAGTCAATGTTGCCTTCCATCTGGATCTTGTTTCCTTGATCTTTCAGCAGCTGGATATCCTGATATACTGACTCTCTCTGTGACAACAGGTAGAAAAAACACCTGCCTTCAAATGCCTGACAGTCATGGCCATGGACAAGAAATTGTGGCTTTTCTGTGGAAGCACACAGCAAAAAGCATGCGGCTCAGTGAGAAGCATCCAGATTCCTGTTCAGCAGCAACCAATGGCAGCATCCTCTGCCTTTAGCTAATTTAGAATCTTGAGGCTTGGGTTGCCTAAAAGCAAACAGATAAAGAGATTAGAAGATGAAACTTAAGTTGTGGTCCCACCAAACTTTCTCTTCTGTAAGGCAAGGGTGTGAACACAGCTTATTAGAAGAATCATTGTCATGGTTTGACCCGGAAACAGGATTTCTGGGATGCTGTGTGGATGGGGCCAATGAGTGGTCAGTTTGAATATTGCCATCTGGCCTAACCACTGGGCAAATGGGATCCACCTCCGAGAACACAGGGTAAAGCAGGGCTCTCCCCCTGGCAGTTTCTCTTTGGATTTCCGGCGGTGAAGGAGTTGAGTCTCTCCCCCGACCCAGTTGCTGGCTGGGCTGGGGGAGGGGAAAAGCCATGCGGCCCGGCCTGGGAGAGGTAGGTCCGGCCCCAAGGGTGGAAGGAAGAAAATAAAGAAATGCCGGGAAGCAATGGGCAGCCTGTTCCCCCCCACCACCCCCCCCGCTTTGGAGACAGACAGAGAAAGTGCAGCTGGTGTTTGGGTGCCGTTACCTTGAAAGCAGTAAACATGTGCTGGCAGCAGGCAGCCCGGCTGAGGAGATGGTGGGGTGGGGGTGCAGCCAGGAGTCCAGCCGCTTGGAGGAGTTTTTAACCCTTTCTTTGGACAATGAAAATTTCACAGAACACTAATCCTTCCTATACGAGAGATAAGAGTGGAGGAGGACGAAGGAGATGAGTGAGTGATGAAGGTCTGGATGAGAGAGAGAGACTGAGAGATGTTAGAAAGATGGAGAAGAGGGAGTGGCATTTTATGGTGGACTCTTTTGTGTAGCCATGGACAGAGCTATGTTCCCCTGGAATACAGAGACTGAGACCAGGGGGAGAAATGTCCCAGAGCCAAAGAAGATTCAGGGTGGGTACCCCTCGGCCCCAAGGGGTATATAAAATATGGGGGGGACAGATGTCCCAGAGGTGAGAGACTGAGCTTTTCTGGAACTGGACACAGCCTTCTTAAAAGGACAACCCTGGAAGCAGCCCTGATTCTGGTCCGGTGGTGAGAGCACCGGAACAAGGACGGAAAAAGCCACCACGACACATGGAAGGACTCCCTCTCCTCTTGAGGAACTGAAGTTGAGCATTCTAAAGGGTGGTGCTGGACCCAGAATTGATTTTGGATTGTATTGTAATGGGAATTTGGGGGGGAGGAGGAGGAGGAGAGTGTTTTTGTGAGGTTTCATTTTCCTTGGTTTTTTTTTCTTTTTTCTTCCTTTTGTGTGCAGTTTAGTAATTGTTTTTGTAGTTTAGTTAATAAACTTTTCTTCTTTTTTCAAGTGAGAGCCTGCTTTGTTTATTCCTGGTCAAAATCTCACAGCAGACAGCAGAGAAGGTGTATTTTCATGTGGGCATTGGCCTTGTGCCAATGTCAAACCAGAACACATGCCACCAAAGCAGGCAGCAAACCTTCAGCCACCCTTCCTGCTGCAGCCACAGGGACTCTTGGGCCCACAGCCGCCAGCAGGCCACAGCCATTCAAAATCCACCAGCACGCTCTCAAGGCCACCACAGCCTTGGCAACTGGGCCACCAGCATCTGGGCTGCTGCAGGGGCTGATCTTTAAGCCTTGGTGCCTCCAAAGGCCCTGGGCTCTGCTTCCCAGCCTGCTCTGCACTGCCCTGAGCCCGCATTGTTCCAGAGACAAAAGCCAAGCCAGGGCATCCTCACCCTGCCCGCATTCCTGCTGCTGCCAGCGGCCACTGGCCCCTGGGCCCCACTCGGGTGACAGCTGCAGGGACAGGTCAGCCTGTGCTGGGCAGGGGGCACGGGGCTTTGGGCCCTGGGGCTGCTGCTGCTGCTGCTGCTGCTGCTGCTGCTGCGGGGGGCCATGGGCCCAACAGGGCCCTGAGCTCAGCCCTTGCCCAGGCAGCTGCCCCCAAAGCCCCACACTCCCTGAGCATCCCCATCACAGCTGCCAGGGGGAAATCCCACAGGCTTCAGGAAAGAAATTCCCCATAGTGACTAAGCCAAGGGATCCAAGGGGAAACTCAGCACCAGCTGGTGTTTACAGCACCTTGGCAAAGGTGGCTGCAGGGCAGGTGAGATCTCCTAGGCCTCTGGCAGTGCCTGCTCTGCACGTGAGCCTGTGGGGCTGCTCCCAGTGGGACACAGCACCGGGCTCAGGCCAACCCTCAGTCCCTCATGGCTGATCTCAAGGAGTAGGCTCAGAAAGCAGCTTCAGATCACTTCCTGTAGATATTTCAAAGGACTACATGTCATTCAAGGAAGTCAAGGAAGTCACCTTGCACATTCAGTTTTGGTGTCGTTGCATGAGAAGCCATGAATGTGCCTCTCAATGCGCACTCAGGGCACTTCCACTGCCATCCCAAAGGGATTAGAAAGGACCGGCCTCTGTTTTCAGCACTGCTGAGCTCCTCACTAACAATGATATTTCAGGAGGACGCAGGGTTTTGCAGGCCCAGGGGCCTCTTGCTGGAACTATAATACCTCACAACAAAAATGACAAATTAAAGTGAGGCAGCCCTCTAAATGCTATGTTTTATCAGTTTTATCAGGGCTTTCTGAATGTAGCGCTGGTACCCTGCAGCAGCATGAGGGATGAGGGCTGGCTCAGCTGGTGAAGCCCAGGGGACATTTTGAAACACCTGCATCCAGAGCCACCAGAGCAGTTAGTTGGGGGATGGCCACCTGCAGTGCAGGATCCTTGGGAGATATTTTAGTCCTGTGGGTGGGCCACCCGTTACATCAGGGCTTGCTCTGGGTAAGAAATTATCCAAAGTTGAGAGGGACATATATGTTGCAGTTAGGGAGGTTCTCCTTTCATGGGGGAAGACTGTTATTAATGGAACTTGGAAGTCATTTGTTCATTGGCATTTAAAGAAGTTCCCAGATATTTCTGTCGATTCAATTCGTCATGTAGCATTAGTTGGACTCTGTTCAAGAAAGACTCTTTCTTTTGCAAACTCAGGGATGGATAAGAGTTGCAAAATTTTACCTAATTTTTCACATGATTTTTACAAATTTCTCAAGGGTTCAATGACCTAATACTCAAATCATATTTTGAGTTCTGCCCCCGGCATTCCTGAACCCACTGATACCAAGATAAGGGTGAGAGACAGGAACTGCTGTAAAGCACAGTCAAGCCACCTGCTGTCTGACATCTTCCCTCCTTCTCTACCCCCTACCCAGGTCACACAGGCCTGGATTCTATCCTAACCCATTCTCCAGCACCTCTCCTCCCTGGATACCCCTCAGGTAGCTCACAAAATGGAGTCCCTCCTCCAGAGGGCGTTGTCAATGTCAAACTCCCTCCCACCCCCAGCTCTCTCATCGGGTCTTCCCCATGTTGGGTCCTACCCATGCATCAGGAACCACCTCTGCATTGGGATGCAGCGCTTCCTTGCCTACTCCCGCTGCCCTACTCCTTCCAACTCAGCCCCTTGTGGATCCCACACTCTCAGAGCTGGAAGTGTGAGGGGCGGTAACTGGAAGGGCACCATCTTGGCTACCAAAGGCCCACAACACCGGGCCTGGCCAGGCCAGTCACCCCAAGGCCCCACTCCTCTGCCAAAGACTGAGTTCTCTCTTCTGGAGAGGAGAGCGAAGGTTCATCTGACCTTCAGCATGAGCCTGAGGATTCTTGGCAGAGGATGCAGAAGCTGGCAGCTGAAGAGGGGGACTGGGAATTGGTAGCTAAAATACAAGCAGCACCGGTGCAGTACCAGAGTGGGGCTAACCCCTGATGGGAAGCTGTCACACACGGGAGATGAAAGACCTTTGTAAAGCAGCGAAAGACCATCAGAGGGGCTCACTCTATTTTAATAATTTGTTAAATGCCACCTTCACTGCACATGTTGTGGTGCCTCACGATCTGCTGCATTTTATGCACATCCTACTTTCTCCCACTGAAATTATTCTGTGGGAAGGAATGGGGAAAAGACTAATAGAATAATTATTAAAGACTATGCTAGGGAAGACAGGCGGGCACACCTAACATTAGTCCATCTAGCAAGTGAAAAAGTTTCACTAAACCTCATTCAATAGACCTTCCCAGAGCTCTGTTAGAAGAGATAAAAGTGCTGCAAAGACAGCTCTCAAGCAGGCACCCAATGGAGAAACATCTACTCTAGATTTCGCAGACATTCTGCAGAGACCTGGGGAATGCTTTCTAAAATTTATTGACCACCTTACACAAGCAATAGAGAAGCAAGGTGAACATCCAAAAGCCAGGAAGGTACTGCTTACTAAACTTACTGAAACAAATGCTATCAACACCTGTAAAGACATTTTACCTTCTCTACCCCTCACTCCAAAGCCTACCATTGCACAAATGGTCGAGGCATGCACACTTAGGGCATCCTTATACTGTGATGCCAGCCTAGCTAAGGGTACCAGTCAGGGTGTAGTAGAGGTGCTAGTAGCCTCCCAAGTTATTCCCTTACATACACAAGAAAAAGGACCTGGCTTTAAGTGTAGGGAGATGGGGCATTTTCAACAGTATTTTAAATATAAAGCCTATTACCAGGGACCTTCTAGGTGTCACAGCCACTGTCCTCACTGCCCCCCTCATCCAGACACTTTCCAACATCACCAAAACCGGTGGCCTGCAGGAAACCCCACACAGACGCAGAAAGGCCCCGCACGATGACACCAAATGCGAGGCCATTCCGCCCCACTCTCCCCAACATCGTAGAGAACCACCACAGCGACCTTCTCAGGTGCATCGGGAAAGCTCGATCGCTGCCGAAAACTCGACATAAGACAGCTCTGCCATGGAACCCAAAGGCAGCTGGGAGGGGCCTTTTCAATTCCAATCCACAATATTTATGTTCACCATATTCCCACAGGCAAATACAGGCCGGAAAGATGGCCCAAAGACATTTTGATTTAAACCAACACCGGGGAAGGGATGGAGACACTCAATATACTACCTGAGCTACTCACCTTGACGTCTTTGCAGGAGATAACTGTCCAGGCTCTATGCTTAGACTCTCCCCTTTTCATTCAAAAAAAACCATTTATAGCCAGAGCCTACCTCTTACGAGACATGATCACCAAACCAGCTGATCCAATGTTGTTGTGGGCACAGACAACAGGCAGAAACAAACCCATTCTAAAGTGTGCTTTGTCATGGAAAGGGAGAAAGAGATGTCTTTCAGGAGTATTAGCTACAAGAACTGATGTCACCATAATTTCCTGCTCTGATTGGCAAAAAGACTGGCCCCTGGTTCCAGCTGCTGGGGTAATTATTAGCCCCCAGGGGAGCCACTACCAGCTTCTGGAGTCACGGTAACATCTGCATGGAAGGTCCTGAAAGCACAGTTGCTACAGTAAGGTCATTCATCACCCGGGCACCAAAAACAATTTGAGGAAAAGACCTCTTGTCCCAAAGGGGGACAAGGCTAGAGATCCTATCAACACCTCAGGATTTCTAGACGGGGCCACCGAGTAGCACGCCACCCTTCAGTTAACCTGGAAGACCAACGACCCCATATGAATGGATCAGTGGCCCCTCCCAGGCAGAAAGTTAAAGGCCCTGCAGTCCCTCGTGCAGGAGCAGCTGTCTGTGGGCCACATTGTACCATCTACTAGCCCTTGCAATGTGCCTGTCATTATCATATGAAAGCCTGGCAAAGACAAGAGGCGGCTCCTGCAGGACCTCAGGAAAATCAATGAGGTCATTGATGACATGGGTGCCCCACAGTCCAGCCTGCCCTCAGCCTCCATGATACCTCGAGATTGCTGGTGGTGCGGCATGCCGTAGTTGTGGGTAGCAATTTTTGGAGTCTTCCTATTTTTTGGATATCTGCTTTGCCATTTAGGCTGTGATTGATGGAACCTGAGCATAGGAAGAGCATTGCTTTGAAGATTGCGTGGGTTGAGATGTGAAGGAAAGCTAGTTCAGGGAGGTTTAGTCCAATTGTACCTATGATTACACTGTTATTGGCAAATGGTTGATAAAGATCCTAATGACTACATTTTGACACCCCCATGCAGCCCAAAGACACCCTCCTGGTTTGCCTTTTCTGTCACTAAATCGACAAGCACCTTTACAGAGGTACCAGTGGACTGTATTCCCTCAACGAATGAAGAGTAGCCCTAATATTTGTCAATGGCTTGAAGTCCAAATTCTCTTGCCCTAATGCTAATCGTTTTTCATTATATGGACCATATAATGAACATCCTAATGCTATCATTACTCACTACATGGACTACACAGTCGTTTGTGCAGAAGCTCAAATCATTTTGGATGTTGCCGTACAAGATGTCATCACCGCGATACAGGAGAAGGTTTTAAGATTGCAGCCGATAAAGTTCAAAGGACAGCCCCTTGGAAGTGTCTCGGTCTAAAAACTGCAGAGAGAACCATCACACCACAAACACTGCAAATCAAGGACAACCCAAAGACTCTGCAAGCCCTCCACCAACTCTGTGGAACCATCAGTTGGGTACATTCACTGCTGGGAATCACCACAGAAGATCTCATGCCACTGTTCCTGCTCCTTAAAGGCAGTGAAGGACTCGATTCCCGCCATCACTGACACCGGAGGCCTAAGCAACTGTACAAAAGGTATCCTGGGCGATTCAAACTAAACAGGCACACAGATACCACCTTGATTTTCCTTTCTCCCTGGCAATCCTTGGTGTAAGTCCAAAATTCCATGCATTATTCTTTCAGTGGGACTCAACTGTCTCAGATGCCCTGATAATAATGGATTGTGTTCTCAGATGACACCAACCTACTAAAATGATAACAACCCAACAGAAAGTTATTCCACAACTTATCAGGAAAGCTAGAAAGTGTCTGTGCTCCCTTGCAGGAACAGACCTTGTGAATATATACTTCTCACTCAAGAGCACCTCAATTGACTACTTCAAACATCTGAAACACAGCAATATGCCTTAGATAGATTTTGGAAAGGCAAGGATCAGCCACCAATTCTACCATCCAAACATTCCTGTGCTGCTCAGGATTTTCAAAATTACCTGAGAACAGGCAAGATCCCTTGTAGTCACCTTCCCCAATTGTCAGGAACATGGCCTTGCTTCTGTCAGAGCTGGAGGCAATCCAAGAGGACTAGAGAGTCTCCACATCTGGCAATCAGACATCACACACTGAGCTCCTTTGGACAGACTAAAATACACCCACGTCTCAATCGACGCCTTTACCAGTGTGTTTTTGGCTCTGCCCATGCTGGAGAAAAATCAGAAGTTGCTATAAAACATTACTTTTTCGTTTTTTCCACCATAGCAATTCCACAGGAAATTAAAACTGATAATGCACTTGCTTATACCTTGCACTGATTCCAACAAGTTTCTGACCACTGGGGTATAAAACATGTCACAGGCATACCACACTCTGCCACAGGACAGTCCATAGCTGAGAGGGCCAACTGAGCCATCAAAAGGATCCTTGATCAACTGAGAGGGGTAATGCAGATATTATCTTCCATTGAGAGACTGGCCAAGGCCTTTTACGTACTCAACTTTTTGAACAACCCATTTATGGAGCCAACTCCCCCAGTCATCAGGCATTTTACTAATTCAGCTGCAGCCCAATTAAAAGACCAGCCACCTGTGTTGCTCAAAGAACCTGAATCTAAACAATTTATGGGCACCTTCCCATTGATTACTTGGGAAAGAGAAGATGCCCTTGTCTCTACAGAAACACTCCTAAGATCGATCCCAGCAAAATACTTAAAAACTCTTTCTGGGAACGGTGAGGCAAACACCTGAGCTACCATCAGAAGAACAGAATGAAAGCCTAAGAGAGAGAGTAGCAGCCTGGAAAAGAAGAAGGAGAAGGACAGAAGAAGATCTCCTAAGCAGCGCTTACCACACACACCAAGACCAAGATGGCTCAGACATCATTAACCAGGACATATGACTTAACATTTGTAAAAATTATATTTATCATTGATATATGGTTCTTCTAATAAGCTGTGTTCACACCCTTGGCTTACAGAAGAGAAAATTTAGTGGGACCACAACTTAAGTTCCACCTTCTAATCTCTTCATCTGTTTACTTTTAGTACACCCAAGCCTTCAGATACTACATCAGCTAAAGTCAGAGGATGCTGCCATTGGTTGCTGCTGCAGCAGGAATCTGATGCTCCTCACTGAGTCACATGCCTTCAGCTGGGTGCTTCCATTAACAAGCCACAATTTCATGGCCATGTAGAAGCCTGTCAGGCATTTGAAGGCATGTGTTTTTTCTACCTGCTGTCACATAGGGAGTCAGATTACCAGGGCATCCAGCTGCTGAAAGATCAAGGAAACAAGATCCAGACAGAAGGCAACATCGACTGGTTCACTGCACTTTCCAAACACAGGGGTTTGCGAGGCTGGCTTTAATCTCTAGTTAAGACTGTTGTGTGGGCTTTGTTTTTTGTATTCATTGTGTTGGTTATTTTATCCTTTTTTGCTTAATGCCTGCAAAACTCAATAGCAGAAGCCGTTTATATAGATAACAAAAAGGGGGAGATGTGAGGGCCCAGGGGCCTACCACTGGAACTGTAATACCTCAAGGCAAAGTGACGAAGGTAAAAGAGAGACACCGCTCTGAATGCAATGGTGTCGCCCATGGGCATTTTCAGGCCCATGGCGTTTCATTGGTATCACCCGGTTCAACTGCTGTATTTTCCTTATATGTATTCCCCCTGGAATGTCGTCGCCTCTCCTGTACCGTTTTAGTCCTGGCTCTTTCCATTGCTCCCCGGCTTTTCCCCCCAGTTTTCCCTCTGTGTTCCAAGCCCCATTTTGTCTCCGTTCCTGGATGCTCTTCAGTGCAATCCACTGAAGTGTTTGCAGTTCCAACAAAGATCCCTCACTCACCTCGTTCACCAGCAGTTGAAGCAAGCATGCTCCCAGCTCTGCCTGTGCAGGTCACACAGAGAGGCTGGCTGTGGGCAGGCTGCAACACGGAACCTGAGTGCACCAGGGAACCCGGCCTCCAATAAAACGCACAAATGACGACACCCACCAAAGAAACGACATGCATGTCTCTACATTTTCCTTATCCTCTCAGTCCTCATGCCATATTCCCCATTTTTTCTGACTGGGAATTTGGCTTCTCTCTCTCTTGTCTGCAGGTCCAGCTACACGTGTGACCCTGCAGGAACAGCCTGACCCACAGGGAAGTGGAAGAGCACACTTTGTCAGAAACTTTAGTGACAGGACAAGCAAAAATGGGATCAAACTGCAAGAGGTGGAAGACATTTGATAATGGGAAAAAGTTCTTTAGTCTGAGGGTGCTTGTCCCTGACACAGGGACCAGTGCAGAGAGGCTGTGGATGCCCCATCCCCAGCAACATCCAAGGCCAGGTGGGACAGGCGCCACAGCAACCTGCTGTGCTGGGAGGTTGCTCAGCTTGGGACCACAAGATCATTAGGGTCCCTTCCAAGGCAAACCATTCAAGGATTTGATCATTCTGCCATCCCCATCTCCCACTGCACAGTGGCCCTGAAACTTCAGTGACATCACAGCTCCCAGAGGGTTCCGGGTGGAATGTCCAGGACCTGGAAACGAGCGCAACAGACACTTCACCAGCTGCCAAGGGTCAGTTGCCTCTCTCTCTGCGCTCTGACCCTCAGCGCTGAGCTGCTGCTGCCTGGGCTTTTCCTGCTGCTTGATCTGGAGCACCAATCTCAGCAGGATGTGCCCTGCTGTGCCCATGGAGGTACAGTGCCATGCCAGGCAGGGGGCACCCGGCTTGGGCAGGGTGCAGCCATGTGGGGATGGATGGTGTGGGACAGGACTGGGAGATTGTGCTGCCCCTTGCAGACTGACAGAGACACTGTGGAGGCGATGGAAGTGGACCAGGGACTGGAGGACGAAAACATGATGGAGGTGGACTCCTCCTCTACTTCAATGTCCTCCCAAATCGAGGACATGGAAGTAGATGAGGAGGATGAGGAGGAGCCCATGGTCCTTTGATGAAGATGGAGCCCCACAGGTAAGACAGGCAGATGCTTCCCACGCCCTGCCCACACACACACTGGGTCCCCTGACGCCAGGCTGGGGCTGGGCTGGATGGCCCCGCTCAGGGACACGGTGCCTACAGGGGGCCTGGATTGTGCTGCCACAAGCACCAGCCCCGGCCTGCCCTGCGCTTGCCTGGGGCCACGCCAGCCCTGCCAGCCCCGGCCCAGCCCCTGGGGCCCAGCTCCCAGCCCTGCTGGCCCAATGCTGGCAGCTGAGTCCAGCTCTGCTGCTTCCTTTCTTCCAGGACTCATGCATATGTTGGCAGAGATCCGAGGCCTTTGTAAATACGTTTGAAAGTTTTGAAGTTTCCTGTAAATATGTTGACTATGTTAGAATTTTCCTGTAAATACATTTCGAAGATTGTTACCCCATCAGATTCCATGTAAATATGTTTTGTACATTACTGTTGATGTTATTATAACGATTGTTATAACGAAACATGTTCTGTAAATCCTAGATTTGCCGATCTTCGGCAAATAAATACTGTTTCTTTTTAAACCTGACGCCTCTTGGCCATTCTTTTAGGGCACAGGCAGCCTTTGCACACTTGTGGGTTCCACTTGTTCCGCGTTCCCGGGGCTAGGGGTCCCTGTGCACAGGAGCTCCCACTGACACCACTCCTGGCACTGGGCACTGCTGCTCTTCCTGGCCTGGGGCACAGCGCTGTCCCCAAGAGCTCAGCTCTCTCTCACCAGCTCTCACCCAGGGGGCTCTCACAGCACTGGCCCCTGCAGCCATGCCACCAAAGCAGGCAGCAAACCTTCAGCCACCCTTCCTGCTGCAGCCACAGGGACTCCTGGGCCCAGAGCCGCCTGCAGGCCACAGCCATGCAAAATCCACCTGCACACTCTCAAGGCCACCACAGCCTTGGCAACTGGGCCACGTGCATCTGGGCTGCTGCTGGAGCTGATCTTTAAGCCTTGGTGCCTCCAAAGGCCCTGGGCTTTGCTCCTCAGCCTGCTCCGCACTGCCCTGAGCCCACATTGTTCCAGAGACAAAAGCCAAGCCAGGGCATCCTCACCCTGGCCGCATTCCTGCTGTTGCCAGTGGCCACTGGCCCCTGGGCCCCACATGGGTGACAGCTGCAGGGACATGGCAGTCTGTGCTGGGCAGGGGGCACGGGGCTTGGGCCCTGAGGCTGCTGCTGCTGCGGGGGGCCATGGGCCCAACAGGTCCCTGAGCTCAGCCCCTGCGCAGGCAGCTGCCCCCAAAGCCCCACACTCCCCGAGCATCCACATCACAGCTGCCAGGGGGAAATTCCACGGGCTTCAGGAAAGAAATTCTCCATAGTGACTAAACCAAGGGATCCAATTGGAAAGTCAGCACCAGCTGGTGTTTACAGCACCTTGATGCAAAAGGTGGCAGCAGGGCAGATGAGATCTCCAGGGCTTCTGGCAGTGTCTGCTGTGTATGTGAGCCTGTGGGGCTGCTCCCAGTGGGACACAGCACCGCGCTCAGGCCAACCCTCAGTCCCTCACAGCTGATCCCAAGGAGTAGGCTCACAAAGCATTTCCAGACCACTTCCTGTAGATATTTCAATGGACTGCATGTCATTCAAGGAAGTCAAGGAAGTCACCTCGCACATTTAGTTTTGGTGTCGTTGCATGAGAAGCCATGAAGGTGCCTCTGAATGTGCACTCAGGGCACTTCCACTGCCATCCCAAAGGGATCACAAAGGACAGGCTTCTGCTTTCAGCACTGCTGAGTTCCTGACCCATCAATGACATCTCAGGAGGACAAAGGGGTATGGAGTCCCAGAGGCCTATTACGGTAACTAAAGTACCTTACGAAAAAAAATGGCAAATTAAAGTAAAGTTAGGCAGCCCTTTAAATGCAATGTTTTATCAGTTTTATCAGGGCTTACTGAAGGCAGCATCAGCCCTCTCCAGTGGCAACAGGGCCGGCTCAGATTGTGAAGCCCAGGGGAGATTTTGAAACACCTGCATCCAGAGCAACCAGAGTAGTGAATGGGGGGACAGCCGCCTGCAGTGCAGGATGCTTGGGTGATATTTTAGACCTCTGGGTGGACCTCCCTTTACATCAGGGGCAGCTCTGGGTAACAAATTATCCAAAGATTAGAAGGACATATATATTCGAGTTAGGGAGGTTCTCCTTTCCGTGTGAAGAGTTTTACTAAAGGAAGTTCGAAGTCGTTTGTTCATTGGCTGTTTACGGAGCTCCCAGACATTTCTGTGTATTCAGTTAGTCTTACAGCGTTCTGGGACTGAGTTAAGGAAACTCTCTATTTTTTTCAAACTCAGGGAGTGATAAGAATCACAACATTTTACCCATTTTACCTATAAATCATTAATATGATGTATAGAATTTTCTCAAGGGTTCAAAGTTCAAATATCCAACCCAGACTTTCTGTTCTGCCCCTGGCATTCCTGAACCCACTGATACCAAGATAAGGGCAAGAGAGGGAAACTACTATCAAGCACAGACAAGCCACCTGCTGTCTGACATCTCCCCTCTTTCTCTACCCCCTACCCAGGTCTGTACTGATCACAGAGGCCTGGATTCTACCCTAACCCATTTTCCAGTGCCTCTCCTCACTGGATACCCCTCAGGTAGCTCACAAAATGGATTCCCTCCTCTGGAGGGGGTTGTCAACGTCAAACTCCATCCCATCCTCAGCTCTCTCATCGGGTCCTGTGCCTGTGTTGGATCCCACCCCTGCATCAGGAACCACATTCTGCATTGAGATCCAGCACTTCCTTGCCTACTCCTGCTGCCCTACCCCCTCCAACTCAGCCCCTTGTTGATCCCACACTCTCAGAGCCAGAAGTGTGAGGGGCGGTAACTGGAAGGGCGCCATCTTGGCTACCAAAAGCCCACAATACCGGGCCTGGCCAGCAAGCCCAAGGCCCCGCTCCTCTGCCAAAGACCAAGTTCCCTCTTTTGGAGAGGAGAGGGAAGGTTCATCCGACCTTCAGCATGAGCCTGAGGATTCTTGGCAGAGGATGGAGAAGCTGGCGTCTCAAGAGGGGGACTGGGAATTGGTAGCTAAAATACAAGCAGCACCGGTGCAGTACCAGAGTGGGGCTAACCCCTGATGGGAAGCTGTCACACAAGGGAGATGAAAGACCTTTGTAAAGCAGGGAGAGACCATCAGAGGGGCTCACCACATTTTAATAATTTGTTAAATGCCACCTTCACTGCAAATGTAATGGGGCTCACAATCTGCACCATTTTATGCACATCCTACTTTCTCCCCCTGAAATTTTTCTGTGGGAAGGAATGGGGAAAAAACTACTACAACATCCATAAAAGGCTATGCTAGAGAAGACAGGTGGGCACACCTAACACTAGTCCATCTAGCAAGTGAGGAAGATTTCACTAAACCTCATTCAATAGACCTTCCCAGAGCTCTGTTAGAAGAGATAAAAATGCTGCAAAGACAGCTCTCAAGCAGACACCCAATGGAGAAACACCTACTCTAGATTTCGCAGACATTCTGCAGAGACCTGGGGAATGTTTTCTAAAATTTATTGACCACCTTACACAAGCAATAGAGAAGAAAGTTGAATATCCAAAAGTCAGGAAGGTACTGCTTACTAAACTTGCTGAAACAAATGCTAACAACACCTGTAAAGACATTTTACCTTCTCTATCCCTCAACAGAAAGCCTACCATTGCACAAATGGTCGTGGCATGCACCATTAGGGCATCCTTATACTGTGATGCCAGCCTAGATGATGCTTCTTGTCACGGTGTAGTAGACGTGCTAGTAGCCTCCCAGGTTATTCCCTGACACATACATGAAAAAGGACCTTGCATTAAGTGTAGGGAGATGAGGCATTCTCAATAGAATTGTAAAAATAAAGGCTATTACCAGGGACCTTCTAGCTGTCACAGCCACTGTCCTCACTGCCCCCTCGTCCACATGCTTTCCAACATCACCAAAACCGGTGGCCTGCAGGAAACCCCACACAGACACAGAAAGGCCCCGCGCGATGACACCAAATGGGAGGCCTTTACACCCTACTCTCCCCAACATTGTGGAGAACCAGCACAGCGACCTTCTCAGATGCATCAGGACAGCTCGATAGCTGCAGAAAACTCAAGAGAAGACAGCTCTGCCCTGGAACCTAAAGGCAGCTAGTAAGCGCCTTTTCAACTCCAATCCACGATGTTTATGTTCACCATATTCCCACAGGCAAATACGGGCCTGAAGAATGGCCCAGAGACATTTTGATTTTAACCAACACCAGGAAAGGGATGGAGACACTCACTAGACTGCCTGAGGTAGTCACTTTGACGACTTTGCAGGAGATAACTGTCCAGGCTCTATGCCTATTCCTTCCCCTTTTAATTCCAAAAGGAACAGTTATAGCCAGAGCCTACCTCCTACTGGACATGATCACCACAGCAGCTGATCCAATGCTGTTGAGGGCACAGATTACAGGTTGAAACAGACGCTTTCCAAAGTGTGCCTAGTCATGTAAAGGGAGAAAGAGATGTCTCTTTGGAGAATTAGATACAGGAGATGACATCACCATAATTTCCCTCTCTGACTGGCTAAAAGAATGGCCCCTAGTTCCAGTTGCTGGGGTAATTATTACCTACCAGGGGAGCCACTACCAGCTTCTGGAGTCACAGTAACATCTGCATGGAAGGTCCCGAGGGCACAGTTGCTACAGTAAGGTCATTCGTTGCCCAGGCACCAATAACAATTTGAGGAAAAGACCTCTTGTCCCAAAGGGGGACAAGGCTAGAGATCCTATCAGCACCTCAGGATTTCTAGACAGGGCCACAGAGCAGAGCGCCACCCTTCAGTTAACCTGGAAGACCAACGACCCCATATGGGTGGATCAGTGGGCCCTCCCAGGCAGAAAGTTAAAGGCCTGCAATCCATCGTGCAGGAGCAGCTGTCTGTGGACCACATTGTACCATCTACTAGCCCCTGCAATGCACCTGTCATTATCATATGAAAGCCTGGCAAAGACAAGAGGTGGCTCTTGCAGGACCTCAGGAAAATCAACGAGGTCATTGATGACATGGGTGCCCTCCAGTCCAGCCTGCCCTCAGTGTCCATGCTACCTCGAGTTTGGCAGATGGTTGTTATACATCTAAATGACTGCTCTTTTGACTTCTCGAGCACCCCAATGAAAGCCCCTTGTTTGCCTTTTCTGTCCCCTAATCAACAAGCACCTTTGTTGAGGTACCAGTGGACTGCATTGCCTCAAGGAATGGAGAAGAGCCTAACTACTTGTCAATGCCTTGCAGCCCAAATTCTCTTGCCCAGCCAGAAAAGACATCCTAATGCTATAATTTTTCATTACATGAACAACACAGTAGTTTGTGCAGAAGCTCAAATCATTTTGGATGTTGCCGTACAAGATGTCATCACTGTGGCACAAGAGAAAGGTTTTAAGATTGCAGCAGATAAAGTCCAAAAGACAGCCCCCTGGAAGTAGCTCGGCATAAAACGCACAGAGAGAACCATCACACCCCAAACACTGCACATCAAGGACAACCCAAAGACTCTGCAAGAACTCCAAATGCTCTGTGGAAGCATCAGTTGGGTACATTCACTGCTGGGAATCACCACAGAAGATATCATGCCACTGTTCCTGCTGCTCCTTAAAGGCAGTGAAGGACTCTTTTCCCTGCAATCACTGACACTGGAGGCCGAAGGAGCTGTACGAAAGGTATCCTGGGTGATTCAAACTAAACAGGCACACTGATTTTCCTTTCTCCCTGGAAATCCTTGGTGTAAGTCCAATATTCCATGCATTATTCTTTCAGTGGGACTCAACTATCTCAGATTCCCTTTTAATAATTGAATGTGTTTTCAGATCACACTGACCTATTAAAACAAAACAACCCAACAGAAAGTTATTGCACCACTAATCAGGAAAGCTAGAGAGCATCTGTGCTCCCTTGCAGGAACAGACCTTGTGAATACATACTTACTTCTCATTCATGAGAACCTGAATTGGCTACTTCAAAGATCTGAAACACTGCAATATGTCTTGGATAGGTTTTATACAGGCAAAGATCACCCACCAATCCTACCACCAAAACATTCCTGTGCTGCTCAGGATGTATAAAATTACCCCAGACTTGGCAAGATCCCTTGTAGCCACCTGCCCAAATTGTCAGGAACATGGCCTCGCTTCTGTCAGAGCTGGAGTCAATCCAAGAGGACTACAGAGTCTCCACATCTGGCAATCAGACATCACACACTAAGCCTCCTTCGGCAGACTAAAGTACATCCATGTCACAATTGATGCCTTTTCCAGTGTGATTTTTGCCTCTGTCCATGGTGGTGAAAAATCCAAAGTGTGTGCAGCTACATGTCCTGCAGTACAATCAGAAATCAATAGCAAGATGCAGAAACCCTCAACCACTCAGTAAAATATGAAGAAAACATGTAATATTGATTTTAAAAGCACCCCTGTAAAGACAGTTGAGAAGAAGCCAGAGAAACCAAAGTAAAATGCCTGAATTGAAACCTTTTTTTTTTTTTTTTTCCCTCAGAAAGACATTAATAATGGATTTTCAATGCAAGAAGAAAAACTGAAACTCACACCAGATTCTCCTGGTAATAACAGCTTTCTGCAAAGCCCAGCTATTAATGTAACAGGGACGTCCATCAATCAAGCACACAGAAAGTACTTTGAGAGCTAAAAAAAGAGCATGCAAACATCTGCATTTGGCAACTTAAATTTTGCCCTTAAGCATAAGGAACATAATAAATTATCAGGAGGTTGAGCTTGAACTTGTTTTCCTCCATCCTGGACCTAAATGCTGAGGATAAGGATGAAGGTACACAAACATGCTGCTGCTGAGATTTGTCATGACAAAAAGTGGGTGAAAGGAGCACGATTTCATTTGCTTTCTCATTTGAAAACACTAGTGCAAGAGAACACCAAGCAGGGGTGTAGCATCTCCCTGTGTGCAGTTCAGGGAGCTCCTGTGAACCCTTTTCCACCTCCAGCATCCTCAGCATATCCAAGACTGCTGGGGTGGCCCCACAGTGGAGTGACAAATGTGCCAGTGTGCTCCAAGGTGCCCACGGCTCCCTCCTCGCCCAGCTCCTTCCCTGCTCCCCATGGAGCTGTGGTGATTTTGGCAGCTCCTCAGTCCCTCAGTGTTCTCTTCAACCATCACATCACACTTGGGGTCCATCCACGCAGCCAAGCATTGCCTGGGGTGTCCCAGCAACCCCAGAAAAGCTGGATTGGCACCAGGGGAACGGCTGCAGAAAGCAGCTGGGGTGTCCCCACGCCTCCAGTGTATCCCCCCTTGTAAAATACAGCAGGTCAGAGCAAGTGCTGGAGATAATGAACACAATTTACGGATTCCAGCCCAGGAGACTGCAGGCATGGCTGCAACTAAGTCTTAATAAATTCTGAAGAGTGACACCATAAAATGGCTTTATGGAAGGCTGTATTTATTGTCTCCCCATGCTTCTGTCTCCAAGGTGCCACGTTACACTTAATAACAGCTTTCTCCCCAGCTGCCAGTGTTACAAACCCTGACAAGCTAATGGTCGGGCCAGCCCTCCCCAAACACACACATCTCACCCAGTACACAGCTCCCATGGCAGGAACAGGCAAAAAGGATTAAACCAGTCCTGCCCAGCTGCTGCCCAGCCTGTCCCCTCTGTGATGGTTCGGCAAGGCTCCCTGCCATGCAGCAGGACAGGAGTTTTGCCCCTGGAAGAGATGCAGAGGAGGAGCAGCTGCTGAAGGGTACTACCTGCATACCCAGTGTCCTGCTGGGACAGGAGCATCCCTGCCCTGCCCCGCTGGGAACACCAAGGCCCTGCCAGCAGAGCAGCCCCACCTGAAACTGCTGCCTGCTGTCACAGCAAGCTCTGGGCAAGGCACCAGCACAGCCCTAGGGGGAACCATGGGGAACCAGGGATCCTCATGGAGAACCAGAAGTCATCAAGGAGAACCACGGAGAAGAAGAGATCATTATGGAGGACCATGGGTGTGGAGAGTTTTATTAATAGTTGGTTAGCTGAGAAAGGCCATACTGACATAACGCCGTTGGTTAAGCTGAGAGAGGGAAGTCAGCAGTCAGCAAGCTGAAAGGAGATGTCAGCAATTAGCAATCAGTGACCTTGCTGCAACATGAGGATAGGGAGTAGAGATTATTCCTGAATATATCCTGAGAATATGTAGAAAGTATCAAAAGTAGAACCATAGGAATGCAGAAGTAGGTGTAGTTGCTGATATGTAACTACCCAATCCTGAACTCAACTTTTGCAATATGTATGAAGCTCATTATGAACTGTATTTAACCCGCCGTACTGATCAATAAAATTGGGCCTGTGATGATCAATTGATGTCCTGGTCTCCTTCCGTCGACACATGGGGAACCAGAGATCCTCAAGGAGGACCATGGAGAACCAGAGGTCCTCATAGAGAACCATGGGGAACCAGAGATCCTCATGGAGAGCCAGAGGTCCTCATGGAAGACCATGGAGAACCAGAGGACCCCTGGTTCCTCATGCCAGAAGGACAGGAAACCTCACCATTCAGCATTCCCAGCTCCACTTCCACTGCAGTGTGCACTTCCATGGTTCCATATTTAGCTTTTGGACCATGGATACAATTTTTCTGGAGCGTAATCTCCACTGATCTTCTTGTTCTCCCTGCTGGTGTAGTGTTCAAAGCCTGCAAGAAAATCCCTTTGAGCTTCATGCAGAGCCTTGGGTGCAGAAGGAGACTTGACAAGTATAAAGATGCTGTTGTTCCATCCCTGCCTGCATTGCCTGCACTGCAGAAGGCACAAAAAAAATCATGTGAACCATCTTTAGTTCTCTTCAGATTACAAAAAGGTAACAAAACCCCCCAAACTCACATATATCAGTTTATCAAGTACAGCAAACAGTACAAACAGGAGTGCAGGTGTGTTTGGCCTGAGAACACTCGCAGCGGATGGAGATGAGTGTGAACATCTCCTCACCCAGTGTCCCCCCCTCTGGCCTCCGTGTCCCTCCCCTCTTGCCAGCTGACAGCGACCAGCTCTCCTCAGCAGCCTGGCTCTGCTCCTCCTCCAGGACAAGTCCTTTGCCCTTCAGAAAGCAAACCAAAGGTTTAGAGAGCATCTGGAGAGATCAGTGTGTGGAAGGATGATGAAACAGGAGTCAAGTGAAAGCCCCTTGTCTTCCCTTCCAGCAAAGGCTCTGCCCTCATGGACCCCCTTCCCTGCAGCCTCTGGCTCCTGGCTCCAGCCCTCTGGACCCACAGCTCCCCAGCAGCTCAGACATTTCCTGCTGCCTCTTTTCAGAGGAGCCCTTTCTGTGCTTGCTCCGCTCAGACTGCAGCTGATGTTAGTGGGGGAGCAGTCAGCACCACCACCAGGGCTTGCAGCTCTCTGTGAAGCCCCCGTGAGATTTTCTGTCTTAAAAAAGGCACTGCCAGAGAGTCCCTGATAGCTGAGCCTGGAAACACCTCTGGGATCAACCCCTGCTCAAGCAGTGTCCCCTCCAGCCCTAGGCCTGTGCTCAGGTGGGTCTGGGATGTCCCAGGACTCCAACACCTCTCTTGTGGAGCTGGCCTGCTCCAGTCACCCTGCAGTAACCAGATTTTTCTGTGTTTAGGCAGTGTTTTCTGTATGTTTTGCCGTGGAGGTGTCTTGGAATGGCAGCACAGCCAGTGGGACAGCAGCCACTCCTCCAGCATTCCCTCAGACAGCCCATAAATACCTGCACTCCACCTGCAAAACCCATCACCATGTGCAACCTCCTTACAGCTCCAGCTAGTCCAGATACAGCCAGGGGTAACAATTTTTTGTGTATTATCTGGTGAAGAACAGACAGATAACTGTAATTAGTAGCACCCTGGTTAGGTGAAATGATAGTGTAAATAATGAAGATTAGGCGGGCTTTGTTTCAGATAAGGAAAGTAGCAGATTCTATCAAAATGTAAATGCAGCTTAAAATCCTGCCTCAGTGATCACTTGGAGGTGCTTTTAGAAACACCACCAGCCTGAGATGCAGAGGTTTCGCTTGGGCTGAATGACACATCCTAAAAATAAACCCTGGTCCAGGGTTAACATATAAATTGTTGATTAGATCTATTTATTCACACCCCGCAGTGATGGGGGAGACTTGCAGCTCCCTGTTCCTCCTCTGGCTTTGCAGGATCACTGGCACATTCCTGTTACTGCTGCTTGCAAGGACTCTGCAACCCCGGGAGCTCTCCAACAGCAGAACAGCGGCAATTCCAAGTGACAGGCTGCACACATTAATTCTGTATTCACATAACATCCTGTTGCAAGTGAATGACCCAAGCAAAACTTCCTGCAGTCTGAAGGATCAGGCAGAAAAATCAGGAGAGAGGAGCCTGAGTCTTTTTAAATAGAAATGTTGTCCCTCATTAGAATTTCCAACACCACCACCCTTACTCCTTCCAAAATGTAAACACATAATAAAAATTAAACATTAATCTGGCATGGAAGAGTTCTTCCAATCAATGGGAATTAGTTCTACAAAACATCAGGACAGACACAAAGAGATTAGATATTCTTCCCTAGCTTTTGCTGGTACAGCAGGGCTGGAAAAACAGAGCCATATTTATTTTTTAACTAGGAAGATTCCTCAGGATGCCAAAGGAAGCAGCTTCAGTAAAGCAGAGCCATTTGTCTCAGTGTGCATTCAAGTAAGAACAGATGCAAAACCAGCTTCTAGACCTCAAGGAGCATCAAATAGCTTTTTAATTTATGTCCCAAATTCCCTGCAGATTCTGAAATGAACAGAGGGCAGGGTTCAGAGAAAATGCCTCGCTCAGTCAAGACAGCTGGATGGATATTCTGAGTTTTCCTCAGAGGAGAAGGTGCTTTTGCACCAGAATGGAGCAGGCACAGCACGTGGCTCTGGAAGGATCTGTGGAAAAAGCAGACCTGTTGCTTGTGTTTTCCTATAAATAAATGTATGGAAAACTGAATAACTTGGGAAAGGAAAAGGAGCAAAATAAAGAAACCGGAGCCCCATCTGAGCAAGAGGACAATTTGCAGGCAAGAGCTGTGAAGAAGCAAGTGAAATATTCCTCACAGGAGCCATCTGACTGTGCTGACTGCCTGAAAACCCTCTGACCTTGTCCTTGCCCACCCAGAATCAGTTCTGTGGAAGTTTCAGTAAGTCGGGCCTTAACCCACAGGGGAAACTGCAGGCAGGAAGGGTCTGAGCAAGACCATGGAAAATGCTCCCTAATTATGGAAAAAGATAAGGCTGCAAAACTATAGTTAATGGATGTACATGATCCAGACTGAACGACAAGGACAAACCAGGGATTAGCCCCTAGAGCCAAGTTCTTTAGTAATAACTGCCACACACATCCCAGGGCCCAAATTCAGCATCTCCTGGAGCATATGGCCACAAGTATCCTGGGAAAAGGGCTCAGAAATGGTCATCCTGGCCACTGGCTCAGGCACTTGTGCTCCAGCAAACCTTCAGTCAGGGCAGGGTCTGGGTACAGAGCCAGCAATGCCAAAGGGACAGATGTGGAAGGAGTTGGAAAGATGGTGCATCCCCTCAGGGCTGGGGCTGCCTCCTTCACCACCAGCAAATGACAGCAAACACAGGAGAATGGGCTGAAAACACGATGTCTGCAAGACATTTATAGATCAGGGTTTAATTTATGAAATTACAGAATAAAGTTGACAAATTTAGGAAAAAAAAATCTCTGCAGAAATGCCTGACCCCCAGAGCTGCCAGCCTCTCCCAGAGTGTGGGTCAGTCACATCCTGCAGCAAACACTGCAGTGCCTGTCCCACACAAGATCACACATTTGAAGCCTGAGGGAGTTGCTGTGATTATGTTTGATCAAACCTTCAGAACTGGTTCAGTGACCCTGGGACCCAAGTCCCATGTTTTGAAAGCATATTCCCCCAGAAATTTCCCATTTCCAAAGGAAAATGTTGGAGCTGTGGGCCTGCTGTGGTTTGCTGGCTTTGGAAGGAGGAGGGATGCTAGTCAAACTGGAAATTCAAGATAACCAAGGCTGGAGGCACTGCCAACACATTTCAGAGGAGGGAAAACATTTTTCTTCCAAAGCACTGTTACAAGCTTGAAATAAATGTGCAGACTGTTAGATAAAGACAGAGATAAAAATAGGCCTGTTATTAAATACCTCTTCTTTAATGAGGTTCATCCTTCTAAACAGCCACTCAAAGGTTATTGGAGCTATTGCAGAAAATCCAGCCTGCTTGCACGTAAAAACCAGAGCAAGATATTCCTCATCACCCAGCACACATTTAAGCACCTCTCAGCAGCTCACAGGCTCACAGCATCCCCAGCTTGGCAGGGAGGAGATAAAAGCAAGGAATGAGAGATGTCTTCCCTGGGAAACACCCTCTCTTCTTTCAAAGCACTTTTCTCCCACCAAATAATGTACATTTAACCACGGGAACGGCTCCCACTGCTGATGTCTGCTGCTATTACACCACCAGCAGCCTGAGCATCATTAAAGTGAAGTTTGAAATTATTCTGAAAGCTGCAGCTTAACCTCTTCCTGTTGCACTAAAACCACTGCTTGACTCTCAGCACCTCATTCCCTGGTTTGTGGCCACTCCTGACCACCTGGAATACCTTGCAGGGCTCAAAACTCCACAAACCACTAGCAGGAGTCATGGCTTGGCTCATGAAAATGCAGCACTGCACCCTTGTTTTGGCAGTGCCCACAGCCTAGTCCATGGCTGCGTGTTAGAAAAGCTCAGATTTTATTCTGACTGCTCAGAAGCACAGTTAGTTTTTGGCAGAAGGAGCATCACTGCAAAAGTCTTTTGTAACCAGTTTGAAACCAGTAACATCATGGCCAGTGAGGGACAGGACTGACCTGACACACCAAAAACCCACCCCAAGCCCACTCTGCTCCTAAACCTGAGCAAGCATTGTGGGGCTGTTTCTCACCACATCAGTGCAGCCAGGACACTGCCACTTCTGGAAATGACAGAAGAGAAGTTTTACCTGCATTTGGGGAGCAAAAGATGGCCCCCAATTCATGGAATTGGGGGTACCAATTCTGTACAGAAATGCTGAAACCAAGCTGCAGGACAGGACACACTCGTGCTGTCTCCCTGATCAGAGCTGTCATCCTTCAAACACATCCTCCTGCTGGAGCAGAGGGCTGGGAAGCCCTGTCTGATCACTGTCCCAGCATCTCCTGAGCCCCAATCCTGTCCTTTCACCAACAGCTGGAGGGAAACACCACTGTCCCTCTTACCCAGACCAGGACCAGGGCATGGAGGGTGTGCTTGGTGAGCCCCATCTGCCTGGCACTGCCCCACATGCCAGGCAGGGGCAGCACCTGGAGCTTAGCCCTGGCACTTCTGCCAAGGACTTGGAATTAGGCACAAGTGTTAGGGACACTGTGCCTCCTGTGATGTGAAGATGAGGGGCAAAGGGAAGCTCACAATGGTAGGAAGCTGAGAGAGGAGCCCATGAAGGCAGCTGACAATAAAAAGGACAGCCATGAGATACATTTAGGAGATGAAAAGCCTCAGCTCTGCAGAGGGATCTGGCCAGGCTGAAGCCATCCATGGGCCCAGGACAATGGGCCAGGCCCTGCCCTGGGCTCACAACCATCCCAAATCCCTGGCTGTGCCCTGCCCCTGATCCCCACAGCCTGTCCTGTTTCCTTCATCCCTGCATTGCCAGGGACTCTCTGGGACATGGGAGCTCTGCTCTGGGGATGGAGGGAGGTGCAGGTGCCACCACTGGAGTGGGAACCAGAAATCACCAGGTTTGTGTCCTTTGGGGGTCTGGAACTCAGAGGCACAGGAAGTTTCTCTTCATGGCCAACGGTCCATGGTTGAACAGGATACAATTCAATAACAATCACGCTCTTCCCTGAGCTATGTGCAATGTCCCAGCAGTGTCTGACATGTCCACCATCCACAATGATTTCCATAATAAAATTAATTTTAGAAAAATATGGTTCTGAGATAGATATAAACACAGTGAAGTTCTTGTCTTGGGGTGCCCATCCTGGACTGGGGGCCAAACAGCCTGAACAATTCCTGATTTGCAAAGCTTTCAGTGGTGGATGGAGAATGGGGTCAGGCTCGCTTTGGTGTTGAGGAAATGCTGAAACCACCCTAACTCATTTCATCTCCTCCTGTCCTGGCTGATCTCCCCTCTTTCCCCTTCCACCAATTGGCTTTTCTCTCCCACCAGCCCCCCGGTGAAGAGTCTGGCCCTGTGTTCTCCATCCCCTCCTCGCTGGCACTGCCAGGCTGGCATGAGGAGCCCCTCAGCCATCCCTGCTCCAGGCTGGACCAGCCCAGCTCCCTCAGCCTCTGCTCACAGCCCAAGGGCTCCAGCCCCACCTTGGAGCCCTTCCCAGGCCCTGCTTCAGCTGCCAGACATCTTTCCTGCCCTGGGGAACCCAACCCAGGCCACAGTGACCTGGAAAATCCATGTCCTTGATGTCCTGGTCACACAGCCCAGCCCCTTGTCCCTGTGTCAGGTTTTGGGGTTGATCTTGTGGAACATCCTTGGGGGAGGCTGCAGCTCCCGGTGGGCCGGGGGGATACCAGGGGACAGGGACCCCACTGGGCATGAACAGCATTGGACTTGTTGGGAGAAACTGTGAGGGGGAACTGGGGCAGAGTGACCAACCCAGTGATGTGACACAGCCCCCATGTGATGTCAGACAGCCCCCCTCTGACATCACAGCCTTCTCTGTGACGTCACAGCCTGTTCTCTACTGTCACACAGCTGGTCTCTGATGTCACAGCGAACTCTCTGATGTCATAGTGTGCTCTGTGATGTCAGTCCTCTGCCCTGTGATTTTACAGCTTGTTCTGTGATGTCACAGAGACAGTCTATGATGCCAGACTTGCTCAGTGACCACACATAATCCACTCTGTGATGTCATAGCCCACTCTGTGACCTCATGTTATCAGATGATAAATTGTCTACACCAGGTGAGCACACACGATGCCAGTTCTCCAAAACCCCAGGCCTATGGAAACCACACAATGCCCATTGTGTGAGAAGGGGAACTGGAAGTTCAGCAGCCTCAGTGTCCTGCCAGCTCAGCCAGGCCCACTGGCACATTGGGGTCCCTGAGCACCAGGGACCACCAGAGAGACCTCAAGGACAGGAGAATGCATGGGTAAAGGGGAGGGGAAATATGTTAATGATTCTGGGGAAATGATTATCATATGTGTGTTTAGTCCAGGACAATCAATGAATATGTATGCAAAATACAGAATATAAACAGAAACCTTCCAGCACTCAGCATGCACAGGTTTGGGAGGAGCTGTCCCCTGTGCATCCAGCCAAAAAAAGAATGCTGCTTCTTAATGCTACATTTGGTTTATGGAGTTTTATTATTTTGCCAAATTTTTGGTAACAATCCCACTGCCAAGGAAAGCTCTGTCTGATGCTGTTCCCAAACAGAGAAGGGCATGGGGCAGATGTGGTGGTCGAAGGCTGCCTGCGGCACAGTGACCATAAAATACTGGAGTTTCCAAGATTCTGTGAAAGAAGGAGGGGCAGCAACAAAACTTCATCACTGGAATTATTCAGGGTAGACCTTGGCCTGTTTGGGATGCAGATTTGGAGAGTACTGAATCAGGTACTGATTTTTTAAGGGAAACAGTCCTTAAAAACAAAGATGTCCTGGAAGGGTGGACACACCTCAAGAAAGTAATCTTAAGGGGGAAGGAGCAGCCTGTCCCTCTGTGCCAAAGTTGAACCAGAGAGGAAAATGACTGTCCTGGCTGATCATGAGCATTTTTTGGGAACTCAGAAAAAACAGGTCAGGCAACTCAGGAAGTGTTTAAGGAGGTTGTTGGGTCATGCGGAAAGAAAAGTAGAAAGATTAAAGCTCAGTTAGAGCTTCACCTGGCCACTTCTGCAAAAAGTAGTAAAGAAAAGCTTTTATAAATAAGCTAATAGCAAAAGGAGGAATAAGGAGAACCCCTACTCGATACTGGATGCAGAGGGGAATACAGTAACTAAAGAGAAGGAAAAGGCTGAGCTGCTTAACACCTTCTGTATCTCAATTTTCGACAATAGGTGAAGTTTTCCTCAGGACAAGTGTTCTCCTGAGCTGGTGGATGGGCACAGGGAGCAGAACAGCCCCCTGGAATCCAGGAGGAAGCAGTTGGTGACCTGCTGAGCCACTCAGATGCTCACAGGTGTCTCTGGGAGCAGATGGGATCCATCCCAGGGGGATGAGGGAGCTGTGGATGAGCTCCCCAAGCTGCTCTCCATCATTTACCATCAGTGCTGGCTCAGCAGGGAATGCCCAGAGGACTGGAGGTGCCAGTGTGAGCCCATCCCCAAGCAGGGCTGGAAGGAGGAGCTGGGGAACTCCAGGCCTGTCAGCCTGACCTGGGTGCCCGGCAAGGTTATGGAACAGATCACCTTGAGTGCCATCACAGGGCACCCACAGGATGACTGAGGGATCAGAGACAGCCAGCGTGGATTTCAATACCTGCACTGATGGTCTGCATGAGAGGACTGAGTCCAGCATCAGCAAATTTGCAGATGACACCAAGCTGGGTGTGAGTGTGGATCTCCTGCAGGGTAGGAGGGCTCTGCAGAGGGCCCTGGACAGGCTGGATCAAGGGCCCAAATCCAAAAAGGTGAGGTTTAACAACACCAAGTGCTGGGTCCTGCACTTTGGCCACAACAACCCCTGCAGTGCTACAGGCTGGGGACAGAGTGGCTGGACAGCAGCCAGGCAGAAAGGGACCTGCAGGGACTGATTGATGGACAGCAGGCTGGACATGAGGCAGCAGTGTGCCCAGGTGGGCAAGAAGGCCAATGGCCCCTGGCCTGGATCAGGAATGGTGTGGCCAGCAGGAGCAGGGCAGGGATTCTTCCCCTTCACTCAGCACTGGTGAGGCCACACCTCGAGTGCTGTGTCCAGTTCTGGGCTCCCAATTCAGGCAGGTCATGGAGGGGCTGGAGCATGTCCAGAGAAGAGCAACAAGGCTGGGGAGGGGTCTGGAACACAACTCCTGTGAGGAACAGCTGAGGGAGCCGGGGTTTTTTATCCTGGAGGAGAAGAGGTTCAGGAGAGCCAAGGCGGTGTCAGGGCACAGGGTGGACTTGATGATCTCCGTGGCCTGTTCCACCTGTGCTGATTCTGGGATTCTCTGAAGCCACCCTTGCAGCAGTTGCAGGATGAGCCCTGGGCCTCCTCTTGAGAAGCTCCAGCAGCCCAGGTCCCTCAGCTTCTCCTGCCAGCCCCAAAGCCCATCCTGTCAGTCCTGCAGAGCCTCTGCAGCTCCTCCTCACTGCCCAGAACAGGGAGCCCCAGAGCCAGACACAGCAGCCCAGATGTGCCCCCCTGGCCTGGGGTGTCTCTGGCAAGGGAGCAGCACCAGGCACTGTAGGAGCCTGCAGACAATTCCTGCAGCACTTGTAGGATGATCCTGCTGCCCAAGGGACGTTCCCATGGGGCCAAGTCAGGAACTGCAATGGGGAGTGGGGCCAGAGAGGAAAGAGCAAACAGAGATGGGCTGTTTGCAGGGCAGTGAACAGAGGTGGGCAGTGGGAAGAAATTTGCAACAGGAAGTGTAAAGAAAGCAAAGGTGAAGCCAAGGATCTGCTTAGGGCAGTCTGGGGGTGGCTGCCAGGCAGCCCTGGCTCTGAGCAACAGCGTCTGCAGTGGCACAGGAAACTCCCAGCTGATGGGAACAAACTTTCTGGCTGAGTGCAGAGGCCAGGACAAAGCTGAGTGGTTTTTCCCTGGTGTCCCCCAGCCCTTGCTGGCCCCATGGGCTGATGGCATTTGTGCTCCCTCAGGTTCATGTCCCCACACCAACAGCATGGGGGTGCTCCCTCTGCTCTGTGCAATGCAAACAGGGGCTGCTGAGCCAGTGCTGCCGTGTCTGTGCCTGCAAGGATGGGGCACCTGTGTGAGCTGGGGGAGAGGCCAGGGCTGCAGAGGGGGGATGTTGTTGGCAGCTCCATGAGGACGCTCTGGGACGCTGCCCTGGGCTGTGCAGCGCACTGGGGATGGATCAGCCCCTGCTCTGCTGCTCCTTCCCTTCTCCCCCACGGCCCTTGCAGAGCCCCAGCTGCTGCTGCCCTCAGCTGCCATGGCAGCCCTCAGGACAAAGCGGTGCCAGGGCTGTTCCAGGTACAATTGCAGTGACACTCGTTGGTGCCACCAGGTGCCATGGCAACAGCCACGGGGACCCATTCCTTGGTTTGGTGCCATGGCAACCAATGCCCGGCCCCGTTGTGATGGTTGGTGGCCATGGAAAGCTGCCCTGGTCCCTTGCTCAGGGCTGGTGTCAGTGCCCAGAGCCAGAGGGGATCCCTTGCTGGGGGCTGTGCCATGGCCACCTGCCCTGTGCCGCGCTGTCCGCTAAGGCACCAGGAACCAGCAGCCAACGGCACTGCCAGGGCCAAAGGCCAGGTCAGCCAGACAGAAAGGGGCAGGGCTGGGCACTGTTTCCATGGCAACTGGCACTGGGGGGACACCTGGGTCACCTGGCCTGGCAGTTGCCATGGAAACCCCTGGCAGGGACTGAGGGCACAGCCCCTGGCACTGAGACACTGCTGGGCCGGGTGCTGAGCACAGGGCTGAGCACGCAGAGATGGTTTTGTTCTTGCTGAGCTGCAGCACAGCCAAGGCCTGTCCTGCCCCTCGTCAGCCACGCTGGGGAGGGGCTGGGGCTGCGGGGGAGCTGGGCAGGGGACACAGCCAGGACAGGGGACCCCAACTGACCCGGGCATAGCCCAGACCAGAGCACATCATGCTCAGGGTATGAAGGGGGGAACAAGGAGGAATAGGGGAATTTTGAAGGGAGGGCTTTTGCCTTCCCAGGGAACACTTAGGCAAGAGGGGGCCCTGTTTCACCAGTGGGCAGGGTCACTACCAAAGACACAGACACCAACTGAAGGAATTGTGTCATTTATATCATGCACAGCTGCAAAGAATTACAAAAGGATAAGCTCAGCAAAGCACATCATCATTAGCAAAGAATTACAAAAGAAGATCAGAAATCCATCATAACCCATCATTACATTTTGATGACCAATCCCTTGGTGAAACACTGGAGGTGTTTGTGGCAGACAAAGATTCTGGCTGACTACCAAGGGTACACCTTACAGACACCAGTAGTACATTAGTGACACCATTCCTCATTCTTTTTTCTCAATCTCATTCGAGTTCGGAACAAGAATTCTGTTGTCCATGGAGCTGGCACCTTTTTAATTCCAGGATAATGCCCCCACGCCCTTTGCTGTTCAGCTTTACCATGCTGTCTGTGGCTAACAAGGCTTGGGGGGGGCCCTTTCCCCTCTGCTGGAAGGGGCCGGGTCCCAGTCCCTGATGGGCACCCAGGCTCCTGGATGGAATTCCTGTGCAAGTCCCTCAGGGTCACAGCAGCCTTCACATGGAGCCCCGTGGATCAGAGCATGCTCCAAAGGGGCCCTTGGGGCAAACAGGGAGATCTGGTCTGGCAGGATGCGTAAAGCAATATCCTGTCAGATCTACTTGTTCTCACACAGAATCCTTGGCTGCAGGGACACATTCCCATTGTTCCTGCCCAGGTTTCAGGACTCAGAGTTGTCTTTCCCAGGAGCTGCTCCTTCAGCTGCCTCGGGAGGGCCTTTTGGCCTCCGGACCCATACTCTGGCTTTATTATTAGGACTGCTGGATCTAAACTCTTTTGTCTCCACAAATGCTGGTGACTGGATCTGGATCTCCTTTTTTCACAATCGTTCTCAAAATTCCAATATCAATAATTGTGCTACCCTGTCATGGGGTTGAATAATCCAATCTTGTTCATTATTGTTTACAGAATTACTGTAATTTCTCCTGGATATTCTGCATCAATTCCTCCTGCCATGACAGGAACACTTTGCAAGGCCAAGCTCCAAGGGAGCAGTTACCAAAGCAAAGTGTCCTGGAGGAATCTGAATTTCTTTTTCAGGATTGATAGCTCTCATTTGCTTTGAATTTCTCCTCATTAATTCCAACACATGAAGGCCCAGCCCTGCAGCCTCTGGGCTGGCCCTGCCAGGGGCCATCAGAGCCAGAACAGGTTCCCAGGCAGCCCAAGTCTCACTGCCATGGCTGGATTTGCAAATTGGGGGCAGCCGTGCACAGCCAGGGGGTTCCATTTCCCCAGTGGGCCATTGTGAAGGGCATGGAGCACATCTGGGAGATGGGTTATCCATGGGCAAAGGTTCCCATTCCTCATTTTTTCCAACTCTTCTTTTAACGACCCCTTCACCCACACAGCCAATCCTGCAGCTTGTGGACAGTCTGGTACATGAAAAACCCTGCAGGCTTAATCACTGTATTTTTCACAGAAACAGACAAAGCACTCTGCATCACAGTATCAGCACACCCTGTAAAAATCACCAATTTCATCTCTTTCTCCTTTTTCCGTTGTATACAATCTCACAAAGTTGACCACTGACATGAGGGTCCTGGCCAATCCTGTCCTGTAGGGTATTGCGTGTCACATCCCTGAGCAGCCAAAGATACCAAATTAGTATTGTCAGCATTTCACATTATTATTGTCAATATTTTACATTATTCTTATTTTACATGTACATATTGATATAGAAATATAGATATAGATACGTAGATATATATATATATATATATATATATATATATATATATATAAATATAAATATATAAATATAAACATGAAGGTCTTATTATCCTATAAATGTGTATATACTTATTTATTATATTGATATTTCACTTGCACAAGTGCATCTGAGCTCAAGATTAAAACCTTCTGTTGCTCCATGTGGGAGCATTCCAACAATAATTGTTCCTTCTGAAGGTGCTGTTTCCTATGTACTCTCAACAAATTCATCTTTGTCTGCCCAAACCCACAAGGTGTTTTCCTTTTCCATATGCAATTTTTGGATGCATTTGAAGGTATCCAGGGGTGCAGGTTCTTTTACCCAACTGCCCCACTGCTCCCACAGGGCTCTGACCTCAGCCCACTCCAGAGCCAGGGAACTCCAGGGAAGGGCTTCCCAGCTGGGAATTTCTGATGGCACTGATTCCTCACATTGACACTGAACAAGTGACATTTTGCTGGGATCTGGCCAGACTGTGCCAGTTTTGTTTTGCCAGTGGACAGGGTCAGCACCAGACACACAGACTCCAACTGAAGGAATCAGTGTCATTTCCTGCAGTTCAGAGCAGCAAAGAATCACAAAAGGAGCAGCTCAGCAATGCACCCAACCATCCCCACCAAAGATTGCAGCAGTGATTAACAAAGATCCAGCAGCATTTACCCTCAGCCTTTACCATCCCCCAGACCCACACAGCAGCTGGGGAAGCTGTCACAGCCAAGGGCTGCAGAGCCACTCCTGGGCACTGGCAATTCCTGCAGGTGCCTCCAGCCCCAGGTGAGGCTCCAACCCCGCTGGGAGAGGGCCCAGCTCTGACAGTGCTGAATGAACAAACTGACAGCTCTGCTAGTGTGGCCACATCTGCTTTCATCCTCCTCTTGGGTCCCTCCCAAAGCCTGGCCAGGGCTCAAGGAGGAACCAAGGGAGCTGACTTTGATCCTTCAGCCCCAAACAAGGCCAGATGTCAGATTTCATGGCCTTGTCTGGCTTCTAAATACACAAAGGTCAATACATGTTTCACTAATGAGTGGCTACATCTATCTCAGTGCTAATGACCATGCATATTTCATTAGGGAGCAGATACAAAGATAACCTTTGCTTGGAAGGTTCATCCAGAGGCCACCTTTAGCTCAGGGCCTGCTGTTCAGGCCTCACTCAGGGCTGGTGTCCAGGCCTTGGCATTGCAGGGATGTGGTTTAGTGCTGGGCTTGGCACTGCTGGGTGAGCGGCTGCACTGGGTGAGCTCAGAGGGCTTTTCCAACAGAAAGGATTCTGTGATTCCATGATTCTATCCACTGCATTCAGCTGGGGCTATTATAGCAGCATTCCTTTGCTCCAAAAGTTCCCTCTTGCTCAGCTCCTGTGGCCTGAGGCTGCAGCTCCTTCAGCTCCTGGTGCTGAGCTGCTCATGCTGAACAAGATGACTCAGAGAGAAGGACACAGTCCATGCAATTCCTTCTGGGACACGGAGAGGGGAGGCTGTGCAAACAGGAGCGTTGTTTGCTGTGGCCTCCTCTCTGCTCTTCACGCCTTTCATTGCTTTGAACGAGCCAAGAGCTTTCTCCAAGAGTGCAATGGAGCAGCTGTTCCTGCTCCCGGGCCTGGCTCTCTCCAGTCTCTGCCCTTGCCTGGTTCTGTCCCTCGTGCTGTGCCCTCTGTTCCCCCAGGGCTCGCTGGCTGCTGCCCAGGACTGTGGCACTGGCACAGATCCAGTGCTCCAGACCCTCCCTTCTGTGCCCTTGGAGCTGCCTGGGCACAGCAGCCTTTTCCATCTGGAAGCTCCCCATGGACAGGGAGTGCCCAGCTCCGTTCCTTGCACAGCCTCCAGGAGCCCAGGGCTGCCATCTCCAGTCCCTGCTGGCACTGGGGGCTCCCAGGTGCCTCAGGCTGCTGTGACACCGCTGCACACGGGAGGGAAGAGGGGCAGGGGCTGTGCTCAAAGTCGGCTCCATGTGCTGCTGCTGCTGCTGCTGCTGCTGCTGCTGCTGCTGCTGCTGTGGGGTCATTTGTGCAGCCCTGCCCCAGAGTCAGGGATCAGAGCCTGCCAGTCTCTTCCAGCCCTGGCTGCTGAGAGTTTGGGGCTTGGAGCCTCAGGTGGCCAAAGGCAGCTGCTGCTGGTCCCTCTGTGTGCCCGTGTTCAGCAGTGCTGCTCCATCAGTCTGTGCCCAGCAACGGGGAAAAGCCTCAGCCCTGCAGGGCCAGGAGCTGCCGGGCTCTGCCTGAGCAGCTCAGCCAGCAGGAAGGGAGCTGCTCCACACGGGAACCAGGAGCAAAGGGCATTCCTTTGATAGGACATGTTTTCTATTTAAAGAAAAAAAAAAGGAAAAAGTAATAAAAAACTATATAAAATGTGAAAGATAAAAACAAAACCCAAGTGTGCAGTGAAAAATCTTCTCTAACTTTGAATTAAGAGGTAACTGATCTTTTGAAACAGAACTCAGTTATTTATTTTGTAAAGGTGCTGATGGCATGGATCCATCTTACTGACATCAGCAGTTTTATAAAAAGTTTTTGGGGATTGTTTCCAATATTGTTATTTTAAATTGTGGTCAAAGCAAGAGGAAATTGCTTTGTGCCCTTCCAGCTCCAAGCAGGACTAGGAATGAAAGCTCTGTCAAACCCCAAATCTTTTAGAAGATGACCTTCCTTCTCAGCCTGGGAATGAGCTGCACATTCCCTTTGAAACTGCCAGAAATTTCTTAGAGTCACAAAGTCCCACTTACGGCTTTTTGCTCTGGTGTGGAAGTGCAGAAGGGCAATTCCCCATCCACCAGCTCCAGACTGCACTGCCTCAGGAGCACGGCCCACTCGCCAGCTTTGGCCCACTCGTGGCACTTCTGGAGGAGGAAGAAAGTGCAATTGCACAATTCCAGCCAATCAAGAAGGAAGAATGGGACAGACAAAACACCCTGTGCAGATGCAGGCGTTCAGCTGGGACTGTGGAGAGTTTGGGTCCTTGCCAGTTGGATGTGTGTCCCCAGCTGCAATCTCTGGGCCTGCAGCAGAGTCTCACTCACCTGCCAAAGCAGAAAGCTCAGGCGCTGTGCTCACAACGGGCTCGTCTGATCCAAAGCTGTCAGAGCAATGTGAGGGCAGAGCCAGCCCAGCTGGGCCCAGGGCTGAGCCCAGCAGAGCCCTGGCAGAGCCCAGAGCAGCCTCAGCACCCGCAGAGCCCAGCTGCAAGGAGAGAAAGCAGAAACCGCCCGTCAGCTGAGGGCTCCTGTGCCCTTGTGCCAAGGCCTGTGGTGCCCAGGCCATGCTGGCTGTGTCCAGAGCTGTGCCCAGAGCTGCCCATCCCTGCTGCCTTTGGCACAGAGCAGGAGGGCAGGACATGTGCCCAGCCTGCAGCCAGCCATGGCACATCCAGCCCTCAGCAGCTGCCCAGAGCAGGATGCTCCTGTGCTCGCTGCCAGCTCCCAAAAGCTCTGATCCCACCCTGCCAAGAACACAGGGACCCACCTCACACCACCCATGGCTGGAAGAAAAGCTGCTCCCAAACCATGGCCTCAGCCTTCCCCAAGGGCACGGCCCATCCACGCCACAGCTGCTCCCCAGCACTTCTCCATCCACACTGGACCACCTGGAACGCTTCCTCTGGAAAAACAAACAACACATTATTGAAAAGAGGTCAGATGCAAAAACGGGAAAGCAAGAAAAAAGGTAAAAACTCCCATCTCTTTCAGGGTCTTGAGGAAGGCCCAACCCCTGCATGCCAGGGAAAAACCCAGCCATGGGTGAGGGAAGCCCACATTTTCTCTCTTCCCCCCTGCACTGCCCCCCACAATAACGGTGATCCTAAAGCAAACAAGGGCAGTGGAGCAGCCCAAGCCCTTCCTTGCCTGCACAGCAAAGCAGCTCTGCACAGGTTCTGGAGTCCCACCACTGCTCCCACCACGGGGCTTTGTTTGTGTCGGGCTGGCTGCCCCAGCCCCAGCCCCAGCCCGGGGCACGGTGGGTGCTGGGGGCTGTTGGCAGGCCCAGGAGCCCACTCCCATTTCGTACCCACCCCAGCCCATCCCCCAGCCCTGCAAAAAGCAGCTGGGCAGCGACTGAAGAATGAATTGCATCTGCCCCAGCAAAGGGGGAGCCTTTGGTTCCCAGCCAGGCTGGGCCATGCCCAAATCTGGGCGAATTTCCCCAGGTGGGGATTCATCTGCAAATTCCCTGTGGAGTTTGGCTTTGAAAAAGGTGCCAGAATCAAAGTCTATCACCTTCAGCCTCCAGTGGCCAGGCTGAGGAAGAGCTTGTCATCCTTGATGTCACCCTCTCTGTCTCCAGCAGCAGCAGCAGCAGCAGCAGCATCCCCACCCGGTACAGCTTCTCCAGGGGCTCCTTCTCCTTCTCTGGAGGCAGACCAGGCTCTCAGGGCTCTGCCCAGGGCCCCAGCTGTCAGGGAACCAGGACAAGCAAAACCAGCTTGGATGGCGGCCACCAGTGCTGGGCAGAGCAGCTCAGCTCCAGCACAAGGGCTGCATGTTCCCATCCCATGACCCCAGTGCAGTGACACTGGCAGCACAAAAAGGGCTGGGTTCCTTTGCTTCTCATTGCCAAGGCATGTGTGGAGCTGGAACTTACCAGGGCCCTGGATACTCCAGGGACCTGGAGAACCATTCCCAGCAATTGGGAAAATCCTAGGTGCTCCATCCACCCATAGATGAGGTCTCCAAATTTGCCCCAAAATTGGGTCCAGCTTTTAGAGGCCATAAAGAGCAAGTCCAAGTGATTTGATGACATTTTTAGCCCAGAAAGCCCTTCAGCTGATGGCACACTTCACAAGCAGCAGGGGACACAGCTAGGCCAAAGCCCAGACCCTAGCTGGGAAATGAAGAAAAGAAAAATCTTAAGGAAAATTACCCCTGGTGCGGGTTGTCCCAGCAAAGACAGCCTCCAGGATCAGCTCTCCTCCTAAGTCATCCGGCACAGCAGGCACCCGAGCCCCGACAGGCGAGGCCGAGTCCTCCATGCCCTGCGCAGCTGATCTTGCAGCCTCTGGATGGTGGAATATTGCCCATACTGTATTGCCAGGAGGACATGCAGTGTTTCAAGTGCCAGCTGTGACACGGCACTGCTCATGTCCTCCGTCAGGCGTTCCAGCACTGCAAGAGAGAGGAACAGAGGCACGGTCAGAGCCGGATCTGTGACGACCCCAGAAGAGCCCCCTGCAAGGGCCATCCCAGCGGGCTCTTGCCATGGCCAGGAGGGAGCAAGGGGATCAGCCCGAAGCTGCTGGCCACCAATGGTCCACGGGGCCCTGAAATCTCAGTGTGCTCTGCCCACGGGAGCAGAGCCCTGCGCAGCCGGGGCAGGGCTTGCAGCTCCCCCTGGCAGTCCCTGCTGTCAGCCCGCTGCCCTCACTCACCGCTGCAGATCAGCTGGAACTCTTCCTTCTTCCCCCTCAGGTGCCGTGCGGCCATGCCTGTGAACACAGAGCCTGTCACGGCGCCGGCGGCACAGCTCCCTGCCAGCGGCGCTGCCGGCACTGTGGCCACACGGGCTGCTGGCCCGGCAGGGCTCACCCCGGCCCTTGCCGCACGCTGCCGCCCCAGGGCACGGCTGCCGGAGGGCGGCAGCAGGCGGGGCCCAGGCCAGGCGGGGCTCCACGGCGCCGAGCCCGGGCAGCAGGCAGGGCTGGGGGGGAGCTGAGGCTGGCCGGGGAGGGAAAGGGCAGCCCGGGCTCGGGACTCACCCATGAACCTGATGGCCGCCTCTCGCAGGGGCTCCTGTGGGCTCTCCACGTAGCGTAGGGCGCGGCGCAGGTGCTCGGCCGCTCGGCTCCTAGCCTCTGCCAGCTGCAGAGAGCGGCAGGAGGGAAGGGTTGGTGCGGGCTCAGCCCCTGGGCCGGGCGCTGCCTGCGCCCAGCCCCGGCCTCCCCTGCCCGCAGAGCCCTGAGGCGTGGCCAGCAGCCGCTGGCCAAGGGCTCCCGAGGGGAGGGGCAGAGGGCCGGCTGCTGCCCGGGGAGCCGCGGTGCCGCCCCCCAGCCCCGCCGGGCCGGGGCTCCATGGGCAACCGGCTCGGGCACATGGGAGCCTCGAGCAGAGCCCGTGCGGCCCAGGGAAAGCAGCCGCGTGTGGGGCGCAGGCTAGCGGCCCTGGCTGCAGCACTGGGCAGGGGCGCAGATGCCGGCCGCACTCGCTGAGCAGCGCGGTCAGGGGGCTTCTCCAGCCTGAGGCTGGGGGCTTGCAGGCCGTCCTTACCAGGGCCTCGCCAAACCTCCAGGTCTGATCCATCTGAAGCATCTCTTGGAGATCCTTCCTGTGCAGGAATGTGGCTGAAGAATGCAGTGTTTCCCGGGAGTCCTGGAGAGCAGCAGAGACCTGGAGATGGCACCAGAGCCCAGGGCCCAGGACCCGCACAGGTCCCTGTACCAAGGCCAGGAGGAGGCTGCAGCTCACGAGGTCCCGGAGCAGGAGGCAGCCAAGCCCCCCAGCCAGAGGGACAGCAGCAGCTGCTGAGTCCTCACCTCTGCCACACGCTGGTTCTCATCATGGCAGTGGAAGAACAATGGGAGCAGGCTCTGGCGCACGTGTGACTTCAGGGCCTTTTTTTCCTCTTCCGGCCAAAAATACAGCATCTCTCGGAAGATGAACATGGAGCACACCTGCACCTGGCTATCATCCTGTATGAAAGAAAGAAAAAGAGACCTCAGTATTGGCTGCTTCACACCCATCTGGGTACAAGCCTGAAAATGCACAGGGCACAAAGTTTGCAGGCAGCAGCCGGTGGCCATGGCTGGAGGTGCAGAGCCTTACGTTGTCAAAGAGTGGCAGGAGCGCCCCAGCCAGCTGCAGGGCGATGGGGCTGGCTAGCGGGGCACCACTGCACAGGAACAAACGGCTGAGGAGAACCACGGTCATCCTAAGCATGTCGCTGTCATTTTCCTGCAGCAGCTCCACAAGCCTTTCATGCAAGCACCACATTCTTATTGCAGCCTGCGTGGAACATGAGTGTGTGAAAGGCCATCCTGCTGCCACAGGGCTCAGAGGCCAAAGGCCTGTGCCAAAGCACTGGAGCAGCTGGAGCGGGAGGCAGGAGGGCTGGGAGCAGCTGCCTCAGCTGTGCCCCAAGGCCAGGCAAGGCCAAGCGACTGCCTTGCCCAGCCCCACACTGGCAGCATGGCTTCAGCCGCTGCCCTCTTCTCACCGAGACACTGGTGCCGAGCACCAGGAGGCCTCTGAGGGCCAAGCGACGCATCTCCCTGCACTCGCTCTGCAGCTTCTTGGACATGACCTCCAGGATGCTGTCACGGCATTCACTCAAGTGCAGGCAGTCCAGGGTCTGAAAGGCACAAGGCCGGTGACGGGGGAGCCGCACAGGGCCGGGCCCAGGCAGCAGCACAGGGTGTGGGCACCGTCCCAGGCAGCTGCGGCCACGAGAGGGCACAGAGCCGGGAGGCCGCTCAGCCAGGCAGCACTGGCCTTCAGGCTCACCTCCACAAGGAACGCCATGGCAGCCAAATCCTGGCATGGTGTGTCTTTGCTGAGCAGCCTGAGCAGGTGGAATGCAATTGCGGAACACAAGGCTTCGGATGCATGGTGCATTTCTCTGATAGGAGGAAACAGGAAGCAAAACCCTGAGGCAGCAGGGCTAAAGCTCTCGACTGACTCAAAGAAGTCTGGCCTTTTTCCAGCACCCAGCAAGGGGAAGCCGAGCCCTCTGGGAAGTGGCTGCTCTTGGGCACGCCCCTCTCCCAGCCTTTTGCAGTCTCCTTGGCCGTCCCTTGGTGACAAGGCCTTGTGGCCCACGACCACGGGGCCCCACTGTGAGGGGCACCCCAGGCACAGGGCACAAATGCCAGGGGCAGTGGGGAGCAAGGGGTCTCACCTGGCCAGCATGCCCACAGCACAGTGGTGGGTGTCAGCACAGAGCAGCATGTCCCAGCCATGCTTGTCTTCCATTGCCACCACCACATCCTCATAGTGCAGTCGGCAGAGCAGGGCCTTCAGGGTCTGCTCTGCAAAGCTGTGTGCAGAGAAAAGCCCAGGTCACGCTGGGAGCACTGGCTCCTGCCCTGGGCACGTGGAAGGGACAGGAGGACTTGCATGGAGCACCTGTTGGGGCTGGTGGCAAGGCTGTGTTGCTGCTGGCATCCCTTCCAGAAGGTATTGGCTGCCTCTGGCATATCCAAGGTGCTGAAGAGCACTTGGAAGAGCAGATACACAAAGAGGTGGGGGAAATGCACGGTCACCACATGTGGTACACAGGGCATCTGGAGGATCTTCCACATCACCACAGTTGCCTGCAAAGGACAGAGCAGCCCGAGCTCAGTGCCGAGGTGTCCATGTGGCAGGGCCTGAGCGTGGCAGGGAGAGGCCAGCGGAGACACAGGGGGAGCAGCAGGCCTGGTGGCTCTGAAGCTGCCCCTGGGCCAGGTTTCAGCCCAGCAAGGAGAGGCAGCGAGACACCGTGGTGGAGGGAGGATGGAGACCTGATGGAGAGGTGAGCTTGGGCTGAGCAAAGGCCAGTTGCAGAAACTCACAGCCAGGGCAAGGACAGCCGTGTGGTCCCCATCAGAGGTGCACATACTGTGCTCTGGCCAGTTGGCCAGCACGTCAAGGAGTACAAGCATGGCCGTCTCTGCAGTCCTGCATGAGCACATGATGGTCTTCCACATGGTCAAAGCAGCTCTGTGGGGTTAGAGCTCTGTCTCAGTGGGTTTGGGACACAGCACTGTGGCCTGGGCAACAGTGGGGATCTGAGCTGGCTGCCAGCTCTGCCTCTGCCCACTGGCCCTCAGCACACAGGCAGCCCAGCCCCGTGGGGACTGGCCCCTGAGGAGCAGGGAGGGAGCATGGCAGCACGCTGGGGACTGGCAAAGGGAGGAGCCAGAGGGCCCTGGAATTCTCTGTGTGTCAGACCACTGCGACAGGCTGTACAGAGTGATGGGCTGCTGAGCCCTGAGCCTTGTGGGCACATGGGCCCTGTACCTGTCACACGATGGGGCCACACGCAGGAGAGCCATCACCACATCTGCGGGCTGTGCCTCTGTCAGATCCAGAAGGGGCCTGTACAGGTTGTACTCAGGAAACTCGTTGGCCGCGAACCACTGGTGGATGTACCTGACCATGGCGGGCACCTGCAGAAGGGAGAGGAGACCTGGAAAGCTGCCAGAAGGAGTCATGTGCCCAGCTGCCCCAGAGAAGTGCTTCACTTGCCACCACACTGCCATGGCCTCAAGGCTTACAGTGAGCAGCAGGTGTGGCTTGGGAGGTCAAGCAATTGCTGGGAGGATGGACGCCAGGCCACGGGCTGCTTACTTGCTTTGGACTGGAAGGACCCTCCTCCACAAGCATATCCAGCAGGGCAGCACAGGTGTTGGTTTTGAAGATGGGAGGGTATGCTCTGACCACAGTGCCCATGACGCTGGTCTCTTCCTCCCGAATCCTCTTCATGAATTTGCACACCATCTGTAGCAGAAGGGCAAGAATCCGGGGATATTGCATGGAGTGCTGCACACACGGTGCTGGGCTGAGCAGGGACAGCAGGCCCAGCCCAGGTGGGGGTGGCTGCAGGTACCTGCGCTGTTCTTTGGAAGCGGCCACGGGTGCGTTTCTTCTCTTTTGTGCGCTCCACGGCTGCATCTGGCAAAGAGCGAGCGCAGCCAGAGCTGAGGGGCTGCGGGAGAGGCCGGAGAACACAGCCCAGGCAGGAAGAGCCCCAGGATGCTCCAGGGGGATGGAGCATGGCCACTGTGGGGTGTCTGCCTGGCCCCTCTTCTGTCCTGTCCATGGGCATTTTCCAAGGGGATGGAACAGGATGGGATGGGATGGGATGGGATGGGATGGGATGGGATGGCATGGCATGGCATGGCATGGCATGGCATGGCATGGCATGGCATAGGGCCAAGTTAGCTCTAGGCTCCAGCCCTGCAGCCCAGCTCTGCCACTCACCCTCCTGAGGTGGTTGGAACGGCACCACCTCTTCAGCCTCCTGTGTTGGGGCAGCTCCAGGGCCTTCTTCCTTGTCCTCCATGCCCACCAGCTTGGGCACTCTCGGGGCTCTCTGCTCCATGGCTGTGCCTGAAGCGCGCCCCAGCAGCGAGCCCAGCCGGCGCCGCTCCTGCAGGGCCTCCTGCGCCGTCCCTGCGGGCGGGACGCGGCTGTCAGCGCTCGGCCCCGGGCCAGCAACGGCCCCCGAGCGCTCCTCACCCGCCCCGGGCCGGCCATGCCCAGGCGGTCGCTCCCAGGAACGCGGCACGGGAGGCTCGGGGCCGGCGGCCGCGCTGCCGAGCGGCAGAGCTCGGGCCGGGGAAGCCGCAGCGGAGGCGGCGGGAGCGGCAGCGCCGCGTGTGCCCTCCGCGGGCCCCGGGAGGAGCCGGGGCCGGGGCCGGGGCCTGGGCGGGGACTGGACCCTGCGTCGGGGCCGGGGCCGGGCTCGGGCCAGGCGGAGGCAAAGGGCGGCGATGCCGCCCCGGCCCCTGGCACTGATGCCCGCCCGGCACCGCCACCGCCAGTACGGCCAGAGCCGGGCGGAGGCGAGACCGCGGCGGGACGGCCGGGGCCGGGCACGGGGCAGCCCCGCCCGGGGCCGGGGGCGGGCCGGGGGCATTGCCCGGCCCGGCAGGGGAGAGGGAGGCGGGGAGAGGGGAGGGACGCCGGGCAAGGGACTTTGAGGGAAGGGTGCCCGACAGCGGGAAGGGAGGGAAAGAGAAAGAGAGAAAGAGAGAGAGAGAGAAAGACTATTCAAAAGTATATGCTTTGCTGCTTCTTCCGGTGCTGCTGCCGCCGCTGCTGCTGCTGCCGCCGCTGCCGCCGCTGCAACTGAATCACCGGGGCCGTTCGTCCCCGTGTCCGTTCCCTGCTCGCCCCACGAGCCCCACGTTCGAGCCCCGCGCGCCCCGGGGACAGCCCCTCCGTCTGTCCAAATGCGGGAACTTTGCAGCCTTGAGCCCACATGCAGAGCCCTGACTCCTGCACACTGGCACAGGGATCCCCTCGCTCCCTGCTGTGCATTGTCCTTGCTGAGGGTCAAACACTGTCGGGGCACCTTCCCTTGGGGTAGGATTCCTACCTGAGCCCAGCACTGCACTTACATCTCCAGTGTTGCTTTCCTGTAAAAACAGGGGAAGGAAAACTCTGTGTGGCTCATGGCATTTTAGTGTCTAAAAATCACTAAGTGACCGATCTTAGAGGTGAGGTGCATCTGGAATTACTGGGATGCAACATGAAAAAGGGGAGCATAGAAATAGATAGGGGAAAACATCTTGGATTGTTTCTTTCACTTTCATTTCACTTCTGGAAAGCTGTTTCAGTTTTCCAGGAATCTTCTCCTGTCTGCTCTTCCCAAGAATTTCTCATGGAGAACAAAGTCAAGCTTCTGTCACGTGATTTGCCACCAGGAAATTAAGGCACTGGTGAAATTTTCATGATGACTGTTTGTGCTGGCTTAGGGCAAATTTTGGGAGGAAATCTCCAAAAGGGGTCCGTCTAGAAAGCAAGTTCAAGCGTCCCCTCCCCCTACTAGTTCCGGAAAAGACTTCCCTGGAGAAAAGTGAAAAAACCCCAGTTTATTAAACAAGTAAAGTATTCACAAGCATGAAAAATGAATAATATTAAATAAGACATCAGACAGTGCTGAAGAGATGGCAAATTCAGAAAGTCCTTTTGGTGGGTTGCGGTTGGCTCACTCGGTCTCTTCTAAGTCCCTCTGGTGCTGGAATGCAGTGTCCCAGAGCTTGGTGGGCCACAGGTGTGAGCTGCAGGTGTTTTTCTGGGTTTTCAGTCCAGAGCAGGTTTAAACAGCTCCAAGAAAAAACAAAGTCACAGTCCAAGGAACTTCTCTGCCCCAGCTAGCTAAAAAAAAATTGTTAGGCCTGGGCTGTGAAGGCACCGGGAAATTTCCAAATCTGGGCACTGGCATTGCCAGCAAACACAAGATCTGGATAATGCTGGTGCCCGAACCTGTAAATTTCCAAATTTTGGCTTTCTGTGCCAGGAAATCACTGGGCTTGGTCTGTGCCAGCACCAGGAAGTTTTCAGATCTGGGCGCTGGCACTGCCAGCAAACACCAGATCTGGGTGGTGTCATTGCCAGCGACAGAAATCTGCCAGATCTGCTCTGCTGGCACTGAGAAATTTCCAAATCTGGGTTCTGGTTACATGAAACACAAGATGTGGGGGCGTTACCAGACCCAGTAGCAGGAAGATGCCATGGGTTTTGGATTTCTGTGCCAGCAAATTGCTGTGCCAGAACAGGGAAATTTCCAGATCAGGGCACTGGCATTGCCAGCAAACAGCCCATTTCAGGCTCCAGGAAGGACTGGATCTGGATGCCTTCCTCTTTTCTTTCCTTCTTTCCTTCCTTCTTTCTTGGGATCCTGCTGCCAGCAAACTCCAGATTGGGCAGTGCTGGCAAGGGGAAATTGCCAGGTTTTAGCTTTCTTTGCCAGCAAATTCTAGACATGGGTGGTGCCAGATGAGGAAAATTGCCAGATGTGGGCACTGGCAGGGCCAGCGCAAACCAGATCTGGGTGGGAAATGTGCCAGCACCAGGAAATTGCCAAATGTGAACTTTCAGTGCCAGCATATTGCTGGAATTATGCTGTGCAGGAACCTGAACAATTTTGCATCTGGGTGGTGCTGGTGGCAGCACTGGGAAGCTGCTGGGTTCTGGCTTTCTTTGCCAGAAAATTGCTGCGTTTAGGTTTTGCTGGCACTGAGAAATTTCCAGATGCTAATTTTCCAGTGCCAGCAAACTGCTGGAATGAGGCTGTGCAGGCATCTGAAACATTCCCGATCTGCGTACTGGCGGTGTCAGCAAACCCGAGATTGGGTTGCTGTAGGTACCAGGTCTTTGCTTGGTTTTGGCTTTCTTTGCCAGCAAGTTGCTGCACTTGGGCTGTGCCAGAATATGGAAATATCAAGATCTGGGAACTGGCAGTGCCAGCAAACACCACATTTCAGGAAGGACTGGATTTGGACCCGTTCCCTCCCTGCCTCCCTCCCTCAACAAGGTGCCAGAGTGGCTGGAGAGCAGCCAGGCAGAAAGGGACCTGCAGGGACTGATGGACAGCAGGCTGGACATGAGCCAGCAGTGTGCCCAGGTGGGCAAGGAGGCCAATGGCTCCTGGCCTGGCTCAGGAATGGTGTGGCCAGCAGGAGCAGGGCAGGGATTGTTCCCCTGTGCTCAGCACTGCTTGGGCAGCACCTTGAGTGCTGTTTGTAGTTCTGGGGCCCCTAATTTAGGAAGGACATGGAGGGGCTGGAGCGTGTCCAGAGAAGGGCAACAAGGCTGGAGAGGGGTCTGGAGCACAAGTTCTGTGAGGAGCGGCTGAGGGAGCTGGGGTGGTTTATCCTGGAGAAAAGGAGGCCTAGGGGAGACAAGCTGATGTCAGGGCACAGGTTGGACTTGATGATCTCCATGGCCTGTTCCACCTGTGCTGATTCTGGGATTCTCTGAAGCCACCCTTGGAGCAGTTGCAGGATGAGCCCTGGGCCTCCTCTTCAGAAGCTCCAGCAGCCCAGGCCCCTCAGCTTCTCCTGCCAGCCCCAAAGCCCATCCTGTCAGTCCTGCAGAGCCTCTGCAGCTCCTCCTCACTGCCCAGAACAGGGAGCCCCAGAGGCAGACACAGCAGCCCAGATGTGCCCCCCTGGCCTGGGGTGCCTCTGGCAAGGGAGCAGCACCAGGCACTGCAGGAGCCTGCAGACAATTGATCTGAAGGCCAAACCTCCTTAGCTCCTTCTGAAAGAGCAGGAACAGTTCCTCATTCCAATGTGGTGGAATGCTGGGCACCACAGCTCCAGGTGAGGACTGGACACAGGTTTTCTCCCACTGAGTGCTGTGATGGGTTCTGCAGGAGCTCTGGGCTCCTGTGCTTGCCAGGCACAATGAGGAGAGAAGGAGCCAAGTGCACTGATGTGGAAATGGATTTGTAGAAAGTTTTTAGGGCCTAATAGAAGGCCCACACAGTATAAATCTGTATATAAATGATAAGACAAGAAATAATAACTTAAAAATTTCCATGGAAGAGGACAGATATTGTTGAGAGAGAAATGGAACTGGAAAAAAGTTTCAAAAGATGGCCTTGCAAAAAAAGACTTTGGAAAAACAGAGCTATGAAAGATGCATTGTAGTGGGACCCACACGGGGTAGTTTTAAATAATTGACTTTAAGGCATCTACAACATGGCATGGCAAAAAGCTGATAGACCAAGAAATACTGTAATTAGGAAATAGTTGGCTTCTTAATTGTGATGGCGTGAATTATAACATCTGTATTGTCTCACCCTTCTCATGAGACTGAAAATGGAATAAAAATTTTTAAAACACCTCTCAGTTGCCCCATCTCTAGGTCAAGAAAACAGTATTATCCAACACACTGACACACCTTTGCCTCGAGCATAGCCCAGCCTGGACCAAACACACTGAAAAGTTTCCCCTTTGGCCCATGTCTCAAAACGTCAGGTCTGCTGTTTGACAACTCATGTTGGGTTGGTGTCAAGGAGTTCCCTCAGAAATACGGGGTTTGTCTTCCTCTGTGCCTTCCCCTTAGCAGCCTTGGGGATGCTCCTGTGTGAAGCCATCTGTCTCACACAGCTTGAGACAACTTCAAACAGGATATTGTGCAATAAATTGTTTCCTCTAAAGTGTTCCGACAATCCCTTTCCAGCAATAGGAAATTATTACTAATAGATGAAAGTGGAAAATGCCCAACAGTTTTTTAACAAACAGAATCCCCCCATGACACGCATTCCAAGAAGGCGCTGGGGTCTCTCTCGGAAGAACAGGAGCTGTCACGGAGCAGTTCCAGCAGCTGATGGAAGCTCGGGGGCTCGTCCAGCATCGGCTTTCTCCCATGGCAGAGCTCCATGGAGCGGGCAGGGCAGTGAAGCAGCTGGGCTGGAGCCCCTCGCTGCCTTTTCTCCCCGGCGTGGCTCAGCCCACAGACTCTCGGGCTGGGAGCGGGGCCGCTCCGCTCCTGCCGGCACCGTGTCCCTGGGCTTGGACAAACAGTTTCCTGCCAGGAGAGCCCTGCACGCTGCTCCACAGATCTTTCATAAAGGCCCAAACCAACTCCAAACACTCTGTCTGCAGCAGCTTTGCACAAAGGGCTGCAGCAATCCAGGACAGCTGCACGTGAGTGTCAGAAGGCTCTTGTCTTGTTCCTGACAGCAGAATTCTTGATGATCTGATGCAGTTTTATTCAGATGTAACATGAAAGCTGCGTTTTTTTTGTTAAAATATTTCATGATGAGTAACAAGCCTTGGGAGCATGAGGTGCTGGACTGACATGCAAAAGCATGAGCATATCCTCCAAAGTGGCCAGTTTAATTGTCCATTTTATTACTCTTGTATTTACTCCACACTAATAAGGAAAACCAAGCTTTGCTTGGAGGCAAAACAGGCATGGAATACACTACAGTCCCTCGCAGGCTCAGCAGGGCTGGCAGTGACACAGCAGGCAGTCTGCTTCATTGTGAACCACTACAGAGCTACATCCCAATCTGGTTTAAGTAGCATGGTATTATTAGGAGCTCCTTTTCTGCATGAGACACAAAAAGGAGATCCCAAATGATCTTCATGCAAGCATGCAGTAAAGAACTGCTCCTGCTATCCTAACAAAGCGTTTGCTTTGGCAATTACACTCTTTCCATTCATCTTTTGATGCAGACACCTCAAGTTTTCCCCCACACCCGTGCAAGGCTGGCATTCACTGTTTCACATTTCCTGTTCTTCCCTAGAGATGGTGCAGTGGCTGCTTTGAAACAAAAAGCCCTGAGATCTGGACAGCTTGAAGGAGCATGAAGTGGTGATTAAGTGCTCATATTGGTAACACCCAGGTCTGCACTGCCCAGTGCTCTGAGGCAGCAGCAGCAGCAGGACCATGCATCATTCCTGTTGGTGGATGTTCATGTTTCTGGTGTGCAAGAACAATGACTTTGAGGAGGGACAAAAGTTCCCCTCTTCAAACAGTGGGTGTGCAAGGAGATGTGTATTTTCACAGCCTTTTCTAGGATATTTCAGAATAATCTAAGAGAATATTGTGGCATTGAGTAGGTCCCTAATTTTGTCTCCAGAGAAATCCCCAAAGGGCACATTCATTCTGCTGCTGATGGCAATCCCATAAGCTCATGGACCAGTTTTCCATGCAACGTGCCACCCTGCCTGGGCTTTACTAGGCCAGGACTAGACCCAGAGCTAAGCAGACACAGGCAGCCAGGTGACATTGTGCAACATCAGAAGTTGGCAACCATGAGGACTTTGCTGTCAAAAGGTTACAGTTTGCACCGGGCCCAGAAGTGTTTTTCCCTAAGGCAAAGAAAATTGAAATGCGAAGTTTCAAAGCTTCAAATGACTATGAAAGGAAACTGCAGAATAATTTCTGGAAGGGCAACATTGTCAATGATCATGCAGCCCACCAACAGCTGGAGCTGAATCCAGAATTGCTTCTTCCAGCTGTGCAGGAATTCATTCCACTGGCAAGCACTGGTCCATGGGAACAAATGTTCCCCTAGCTCTGGGCTGAATGGCACCCAGGCTGCAGTGCAGATTTGAGGAACCCTTGTCACTTGTTATTGGCCTCCCAGTGCACTCATCCTTCTGCAAACAAGGTGCAAACAACACAGCTGGACTGCTGTCCTGGGTAAATATACATACAGGTGACTTTGCCAAAGCAGTGCATCATTTCCCAGTGAAATACATGACTTCTTCTTACCTATGGAATTGTGACTGAAGACATCTGTGAGCCAGATCTGTGGGAGATTGCAAAGGAGCAAAGCTTTGGGATTAGGGCACACTTCTCTTGGTTTCTTTGCTCAGGCTTTTGGTGAGCACAGAACACACTTAGGTAGAAAACCTTTGACTACTATACAGGAACTTTTGGATCCATTGTCCACCAAACATGTCAATGTGTGGCCCTGTTACAATGACAAGTTGAAAACAGCAGCACAAATGACACAAAGAAAACATGGCCAAAGAGGAAGAAGAGAGGCCCAATGAGGAAAGGATGTGGTGAGACACTGGCACATTGACTGAGCTGCGTCCCATAATTTCTAGGCTAGCAGGTCCTGGTCTCACATTCTCCTCTTGATTTATTTAAATGTTATTTATTTTTTACTTTTTTCATCATCAAAATAAAATATATACAATTAAAAGTATGACATCAAATTTTAAAGATACAATCAAAACACATTAATTCAAAACTACATCTAAAGATCAGAACATATGTACATCTGTAACTATCAAGCCTAATGCATCAATCCTATTCTTCAAACACTCTCCATACAGGCGGCAGCTTCTTCCTGATCTTGGAGGAAAGAGAGCTCTTCTGGATGGGATGTGAGGACTTTGTGGGTGAGGGAACATGGGAAGTGTCCAGAGAAAACTTTTCGGTAAGACTCGGTAACCAGTCAGATCTGCAGAATGGAGACACAAAGTTTAACAGAGGCCACCATGCAAACCTAAAGCATCTGAAGCTCCATATTTCATGGGACACATTTCCTGCAAACTTCTAAACAGCTGCACAGGGAAACATGCTCCTGCTGGCAGACACTGAGGCAGGCCAGGGCAAAACCCTGAGCCCTTCCCCAGAGCTGGCACAGGCACAGCCTGGCCTCTGGGCTGCCCTGGGACAGCAGGGAGCCCAGAGCCCTGTGCTCCCCAGGAATGGCTCAGCTGCACATGCACCCTCCTGCTCCTCTGCCTGCCCCACAGCTCAGCAGCCCCACAGCTCCAGGGGCACTGGCAGCAGCACAGCCCATTGCAGGGGCACATGCAGGGCACAGCTGTTCCCTGGCAATGTGCACAGCCTCTCTGGGCTGCCACAAGACCCTTCCTCCCAGCAGAGAATAGCTCACATCCAATCTCACCTCTATGCGAGGCTGAGCCACACTTAAAGGGAAGAAGTGAGTTAGGTGAACTCCCACCTTTATCATCAACATATCTAATGGATGTGGCACACAAGGGGAATAATTTTTAATTGTTGAGAAATTTTATTTGGTTTTATTTCTTATGGGACTAGCCTGCATTTAATTCCTCTGAGCAGTATCGAATTAGCAAGTCTGAAGGGAAAGATAGAAGGCTCCAATGATAGAGGGGAAAAAAGATTCTTTCTTAAGACTGGGCTGTGAATCCACAGGAAAAACCCACACAGCTGTGACTGTTATTTCTGAAAACCACGACGACCTCTCAGCAAGCAGGCAGGCCTTATTGGTGCTTCTATAGCACCGTAACCCCACCCTCAGGGTTGGACCCAATCAGCAAACAGAGGAAGAATGGGAAATTTATCTGTAGTGAGGCCCAATGCTCACTAAGATGGCAAAGAAAGCAAGAGGACTTGCATCTCATGACCATGTCCAATCTGTGGCCAGCTGTGGCCACAGTCCCTGTCCTGGCTGACTGTATGAGTGATTTGGCCACTGTCAAAATGGAGAAAACTAACTAAACTAATGACAGAATGTTGTGATGCTATGGGTGTCTTTGCAGGATCATCTGTAGCTGTCAGCCACCTACTCTGACACAGAGCCACCACTGACCACCATGGAGCAGTTTTCTCTGAAATCTGGGGGGATTATTTGGCTCTGGCCTTTTAGCTCCCTTCTATCCTCACCTTTTCCTTCAGGGGTCTTTCCTTTTCCAGTAAAATCCATGTTTGAACCCGTGCTTCTGCTGGCAGAAGTGTCTGGGTTTGAGTTTCGGAACGCTCCCAGAGCAGTCAGCACTGGGAGCTCGGTCCCAGCCTTTGAACAAGGCCGGGTGACTCCAATCACCGGCGCTCGGCACAGAGGCAGAGCCAGACGCGTCTGCTGCTGCTGGAGCCGTGTCCAGCACAACTTGCACCAGCCCAGCGTGGGGCTGCCCCTTTGTGACATGCTCACTATGGTTCTCTCGTTTCCATGGCTGCAAAGCCCCACCCCAACTCCATCCCTTCCATTCCCTTCCCAAGGGCAGCCAGCCCTAAGCCCAGTCAGGCCAGGCCTGAGAGTTTCACACTGTCTAGGAAGGAGACCCTTTCCAAAGTTGCTTTTCAAGGCCTTTATTTCTGCAGTTCCCACTGAGTTCTGGGTTGCAGCTTGTTGTGTGGGATTTTGTTTAATTCTCTTCACATCAAACCAAGTACTGGGACACAAACAATGGCACCAGGGGTGGAAGTAAAAGAAGCTTTGCATTCCCCAGTAGATGACCACCTAATTCAGCTGGCTGATAGGTGAAGGGAGCAAATTGACAATCCAAACATTCCACTTTTGCTCTGCTTCATTGTTCCAAGGGTTTATTCCCTGCTTTCTTTATTGCAGAGACACCCAAACCCAACATAAACATGATCTGCCTCAAAACATTTCTGATTTTGGCAGTTCCTGAAAATTCTAAATTTTCTTAACAGAAATATCACAATAGGCAGGTCATTCTGAAATACTCTCCAACAGAGCAGATAAAACAAATCATGCTTGATTTGGCAGAACCAAGCCTGAGCCATGGGACCCATGGGTCTGATCCCCTTTTCTGCATCTGCCGAATCATTTCTTCAAGTCTCATCTCTCCTATCTATTTGAAGAAGCTTTGCACTCTGCATTAGATGCCCCCAGTATTCAGTGGGCCAATATGATCAGTGTATCTGTAGGGTGTAAATTGGCAATGCAGAGTTCTCCTTTGTTGTTCAAGGGGTTTATTCCCGCTTTCTTTCCTGCAGACACACTCAAACCCAACATTGCAACACCTGCCTCAAAACAATTCTCATTTTGACGGTCCCTGAGAATTCAAACCTACACTCAGAGCGTTTCCCCGTCCCCAGGGACAGGCTCCAAGGCTGAGGTCTCACCTGCATGGAATGAAGAAGAGCTGCTGCCCTTGCCAGCGGCTCCGGGGTCTCGCCATCAGGGCTTTGAATGCAGCTTTTGTACACACTCTGTCTCTCTAAGCCCAGCAGCATTCCCAGGCATCAGCAGTGCTGCTGCAGGCCAACATCCTCCAGGCACAGCTGCAGCAAGGAGATTGCAACAAGGCCTGGCTGCAGGAGTCCCCAGCCTGCAGCAGCCCTTCACCTGCGGCGGAATCATCTTGCGCTGCCATGGGGGAGCAAAGGGGGTGAGGGGCTCTTTGCAGATGAGGGTCTCCTCCATGTGCTGCTGCTCGCTGGGCTGATACAGCTGCTGGTGCCCTCCTCCACAGCTGTACCAGGAGCCTGTCTGGAAAAATAACACTGCCAGTGCCAGTGCCAGCCACCCATCCCTGCCATGGCCCTGCCCACAGGGCGTCCTGCCCACCAAACTGCTCCAGTCAGGTGATGTCAGACACCATCAAAATACATTCAGACAATGCATTTTCCACATTCTGGCAAAACCATGGCCATACAGGCCACATGCTGGAGGCAGACTGCTGTTGGCAGAATGGGGAAGCCCCAGCAGCTGCTCTCCCCAGGCTGGATGGCCATGGCAGAATAGGCAAGTCTCTCACTCTGCCCACTGCTGTGGGACCAGTGCTTTGGACATGTTCCCACTGAACTCAGGCTGCTGCTACAGCAGCACCATGCCTTCACATATTTGATAACAAAGAGTTGGAATGGCACACAAGACTGCCCCAAGAGCTACAAAAAAAAAAAAAAAAAAAAAGAGGAGTGGGGGAGGGGGCAAGTGAGTCAGAATAGTTCCTTCCTTTTTAATACAAGCATACGTGAATTTAAGCAGGGACACTGGGTGAATCATATCGGGGCCTGGTTTGTAAGCCTTGTCTCTAGCAATTCCCACCAGTCTGCAAGCATTTTCAGTAGAAATGGGTAGATAAGATTTTACAGCACATGCATCTTGATTCCATCTGCCCCGCTCCCTCGCCCATCGAAGATCCTGGGCACGTTTCCTCCTCTGCTCCTTGGTGGCCCCGGGGAGGCTCCAGAGCCCTCCCTGTGTGTGGAACAGTTGCTGCAGCACCGCTGCACCTTCATGCAAGCAGTGTCCAAGGAGCAACTGCACCAGTTCAGTCTGAAACGGAATCCTTAGTGCACACAAATGACAACTGGTGTTATAAATTATCAAATAGTGAGCCAAAATTATCAAAAATTTAGCAAAGATTTATTAGTTTGTCTGCAAGACCGAAGTTTGGTCTTCAAAACTACCACAGCCAAAGAGACAGCGTCAAGCCCAAGATCAGCGCCGGGTGAACACAGATCTGACATCCCCAGCGTCAGAGTATCCCCACTTCACACTCGCGGCTTCGCGCGGCGAGGTTTTATACAGTTTATTCTGCCTGAGGCAAAGATGACCAAATTTTCTTTGTGTCTCTTCACATGCATCGCTGTTGCTTTCCATGTGCAGAGGTGGACAAAAGCCTTGTCCAGGTGTGCCATTGGTGTCAATAGGCTCCGGGAAGCCGTGTATTCAGATATATCAGGGTGGCGCTGCTGACTATCTTGATAGATGTGATCGGCAATGCGATAATTGCTTTTGGGTGGCTCTTGACATCTCGGGAAACCAATGATCATCACCCTGGAAGCTTCTATTCTTAGATTAAGGCGTCAATGGTTATCTTAACATGTGTCCAGGAACTAGTTGAATCTGAATAAGACAGCTGCTCCCGGCCAGGGTAATCAAAAGACGTGGCTTGGATTTCACAATATTTTATACCATACATTAATAGCATGAATTATCCCTACCATATATTACAGCAACAATGCTACATGCCTACACAGGGACAGGAAGAGGGCAGAACCAGAGACCATCATGGCCTAGCAGTGAGCTTTGGGTGTGCCTGAAAGCAAATGGAGCAGCAGCAGCAGGGAGGGGCTGAGACTCGGGAGCATGACCATCCCAGCGGCTGCAGCGCTGTCAGGCAGTGCCTGTACGCTGGGTGCAGTTCTGGCAACTCTGCTCTCCCCACAAGCTAGGAATCGCAGCCCCTGCCTCAGAACCAGTCAGAAACCCAACCAAGTGAGACCAGAGGCAGGGGCCCCTTCCCATCTCTCTGGGGCATGGCTGCAAAACAGCCGCAGCTGTGTCTTCCTGCGCCTGTGTTTGGGCTGTGCTGGGCCCAGAGCCGGCCAGCTTGTGCTCCGCTGTGCCAAGAGCGTTCTGGGCAGGCAGGCAGGCAGAAGTGCTGCTTGCACAGTGGGGAAGGGGCTCACGAGAGCCTCCTGCGGGAACAGGGCTCTGCTCCCTGGCTGGGAACAGCCTGATTTTGCTGCCGTGAGCGCGGGCAGGAGTTCAGGCACTTGAACGTGCAGCAGGCAGCTCTTGTTTCTAGGGGGGCCGGGGCTGCATGCCACAAGGGACATGAGGAAACAGGCTCAGGAGAAGGAAGATGAGCTCGAGCTGGAGTGCGTGTGCTACAAGGTGCAGAAGTAATTGAGCCTTGCCAGGGTTTCTTAAGTGTGTGTTGGTGTTCCCCAGAAAATGGACACATCTGGGGAAATGCTTTTGGATGAGAGGGGCTTGCTTCCTACGCAAAGTGCTTCCCCAGGAGCCCCCAGTGAGGTAGGTGCAGCTGTCTCCCTTTGGCTGCCTGCGCTCCTTTCCGTCCTTGAGGCCCCTTGCACTTGGCAGAGGGGCGTGGCAAGGGAGAAGGCTGTGAAGAGCAGCTTTGGCATCTGCCTGGGCCTGCAGAGCCCAAGCCAAGCACCAGCGGCAGAGTGTGTTCCCCTCCTTTGAACACAGGACAGAGGGGGATAATCTCTGTCCAGCCAAGAGCGCCAAATGCCTCTCAGAGAGCTGGGAATTCAAAGGCCTTTATGCACACATTCATGCCATCTTCCCTATCTGCTGTGTTTTAACTCTTGGCAAGATGCGTTTGCCTCTTGCTTGCTGGAAGCTGCTCTGCTCCGGGGCCGCCAGCGAGCTGGGCTGTGTGGGCTGGGCACTGTGGAGAGTCCTTCCAACCGGGCGCACCATGGGTGGGGAGGGGGTGGCCCCGGGGCAAGTGGCAGCAGTGACCCTTTGTGACACGGTGCAGCAGGTTCCCCATGAAACCAAAAGGGACAGCGTGTCTGAGCAGTCCTTTGTGACATGCGCTGACATAGGGGCTAGTGGCGACATGGCCATGCCACAGTGCTCGGTGCACATGGCGGGACGGGAGGTGACAGAGCGGTGCTGTGAGGCGACCCCACACAGCCGGCTCGTTGGTTGCTGACCCAGAGCTTTTCCAAGGCGTTCCTCCTGCAGCTGGCCTCACGGCCAGACCTCAGGATTCGGTGACTCAGAGCTTTTCCTAGGCATCTCCCATCCCTGCAGCTGTTGCCCTCGTGGCCAGCCTGTGGGAGCTCCATCATTCACCAGGAGTCTCCTGTCCTTCTGGCAGAAGCCCTTCGAGAACAGAGTGCAGGACTTGCTGTCCTGTAGCCTTCCTGAGGCTCCTCTGTTGAAGGTGCCTGCAAGGCACAACTGCAGCACTCGCTGACTCGGGCCTTTGCCAAGGCATCTGTCTCGAAGGTGCCCTTGAGGTCAGATAGCGGGATGGCAGGCAGGCTCAGCCTGTTCAAGGGGCTTCGGGGGAAGAAAAGCAAAGGCCCTGCAGCTGCCCCAGTGCAGCAGCCTGCAAAGCCACAGCAGTTGCAGCCACTGCAGCACAGTGAGTGATGGACCTGGGCCGCAGGGCCTGTGCCTGCAGCCGTCCTGGCCCCATCCCATCCCATCCCATCCCATCCCATCCCATCCCATCCCATCCCATCCCATCCCATCCCATCCCATCCCATCCCTGTGGACACACCCATGGATGGGATGGGACAGGGGCCGTGGCTGCCCCCCCGATGGCCATGCTCCATCCCCTGGGCTCCCGGGGGTCTGTTCCTGCCTGGGGAGCGCAAGGCTGGGCTGTGTTCTCTGGCCTCTCCCACAGCCCCTCAGCTCTGGCTGCGCTCGCTCTTTGCCAGATGCGGACAAGGACTGGACTCAAGAGCAGGAGCCCACCCGTGGCCGCTTCCACCGAGCCGCGCAGGTACCCAAAGCCATCCCCACCTGGGCTGGGTCTGCTGGCACTGCTCGGCCGGGCCCCGCACTTGGAGAAGGCCATGGAACGTCCCTCTCTTCCCACCCGTCCTTCTGCTGCAGACACTGCAGAGGTTCTTGCGCCTTCAGCGCAAAATGACTGGCGTCTCCACACCCGAGGGCACGGCCGAGCCCAAATCCAGGCCCAGCGAGCTGCGGGCAGAGGCTGCTGCCAGCACAGTGTCCTCTAACCTGGCCGCCAGCTCTGACTGGGAAACGGATGAGGGCTGGGAGGAGGCTGACATGGCCCTGACAGAGGGCATGGCCACCACCAACACCATCCCACAGGGCATCCCAGAGACTGAGGCCATGCCCACAATCACTGTGAGTCCTAGACATACTCTGGAGTTTTTCCAGAAGGGTTTTTATTCTCTGCAGCAGCCTGGGGCCAGGGCTGAAGGCCTCCCAGGATCACACAGCCCCTCAAGCCATGTCCGCTGGCCCCCCTCAACCCCATCACAGTGGGCTGGGAAGGCAAGCACTTCTTGGGGGAAGCTGCGCAAGTTGCTCCCTTGGACAGCACTCCAAGTCCTCCCTATGCCGCTTCCTCCAGGTGCAAGGTTCCTTGTGGTGAGTGCCATGCTGCAGAGACTCACGTCCTGTGAATCTGTGGACACCGGGCTGCAAACGGCCATTGTCAGCCTGACTGAAGAACACCCTGCCCCCGTGGTGATGAGCCTCCTGCGCTGTGCCCCAACGTGTGATGGGTACGGGGCAAAACTGCCTCAAGAGCTTGGTGCTCGCTGGCCCGGAGGGCCTCTTCCCCTGTACAGCCTGTCCAGCGGGCTCTGCCAGACAGGCAAAGAGCACCGGCACCCTCGGGCCCCTCTGTTTCCTGAGCTTGCTGCAGCTGCACGGGACACGGTACTGACGCACAGCTCTGGTCCCACAGAGTCGCCGCGCTAATGTGGAGAGCCATGGGCACCTCGTAAGTAGCCCAGTTAGAACATCCGGGACTTATCGGGGCAAGGCCACCTATACAATACATATATTTTACTGTGACTCAAATGCCACCTATACCCCTGCACCACTGGGGCTCACTTGTTTCCTTCCTATGGAGACCATTGTGACACTGGGGAGCATTGTGGAACCAATGGGCCATGGTGACACTGCAGGCCCTTGTGGAACCTGTTACACTGTAGGAACTTCTGGAACCATGGAGAACATTGGGACACTGCAGGGTACCATGGATGCAAGGGGCCATTTTGACACTGTGACACTGTGGGGCCTCATGGAATCAAGGATATCTTTGTGACTCTGTTGGGTCCACAAGGGACCAGTGTGAAGCAGCAGGGCTTTGTGGAACCAAGAGGCCATTGCTACATTTCAGGGCCTTGTGGAGCCAAAGGGCCGTCATGATCCTGTGAGGCACCGTGGATCCCTGGAGACCATTGTGGCATTGCAAGGCCCCATGGAATCATGGGGACCCTTGTGACGCTGTGGGGCCCCATGGAACCAAAGGGCCACTGTGACCCTGCAGGGCCTCATGGAAGGAAGGGGCCATTGTGACACTATGGGAAGTTGTGGAACCATTGGGGGGTTCCACAACCCCCCAATTTGGGCATTGGACACAGCAAGGCTTCATGGAACAAATAGATCATTGTGACACTGTGAGGCCTTGTGGAACCATGGAGACCATTAAGATCCTTAAGGACTTGTCTAACCACGGGGCCAATATGACACCTGAGGGCATCGTGGAAGCAGACAACCACTGTGGCACTGCAAGGCTTCATGGAAGCACAGAGCCATTGTGACACTGGAGGGCCCTGTGGAAGCAAGGGAAAACCAAAGAGGTATGGTTGCCTTGGTCTCCCAGGGGTCACCTGACAGATCTGGCTGACCTTGGAATGTGGAAGGCCGCTCCCATCTGCCCCTGAAACACTGGGGATCTGCACTTTCCTTCTTATGGAAAAGAACTGTCCATCTTTTCCAGGTATCCATGGCCAAAATTTGCATTCCACCTCCAAATTTCTCTGTATCCAAGTATTGCTGCCAGACTAAAGCTGCCAGGATGGACAGATCTGGCTGGTCTTTAACTTCTGAGTGGCAGAACTCACCTGTTTTCCAAACACTGGAAAGGACTCTGTGCTTTTCTTTTATGGAAAAAATCATCCTTCTCCAGGCAAAAAAATTCTGAAATTAGGATTCCACATTCATAATTTTGAATATCCAAGGGTTGCTCCAAGCAAACTTGCCAGGACAGACATGTCAGGCTTGCCTTGGCCTCTGGTGGTTGCTGTTCATCAGCTCCTGAAACATGGGGGCTCCATGCTTTCTTTCTTATGGAGACCAATGTGACACTTGGGAGCCTTGGGACATGAAGGGTCCACTGTGGCACTGCAGAGTACCATGGATCCAAGGGACCATTGTGACACTGTGGAGCCTCGTGGAATCCAGGACATTTTTGTGGCTCTGTTGGGCTGCATGGTCCCAAGGGGCCAGTGCAAAGCAGCAATGTGGCCAGTTAGCCCAGCTGTAACTTAAGAGTCAGCCAGATTTTACCCCAAAAGAATTTGGCAGGAGTTTCAAGCCCTAGAAATCATTTGCTTAACATGTTCCCCCATAAGCCTTTAGTGTTGCTGTGCTAACTTGTCCAAGTGTCTACTCCCTTATTGGTTACTTGTTTCCCCTAAATGGTTATTGTTCTAGTTTTCTACAGCCAAGTGTCTATGTTGTTGCTTCCCTTTCGTCTCAGGTCTTTGGATCCTGCCCCTCATAGTGTTCTCAACTTCTCCATGTTTATTGTTTTTCACCCTGTTGTTAAAGTTCCTTTTAAACAACTCCATCAAACTCGCTCCTTTTCATTTTTGCCACCCTGACCCTGAAGTCAGGGAGCCAGAGAGGTTTGTTGCAGCCACCTTCATTGTGACATTTGAACAGGGACCATGATATTCAGGGCTCCCTGTGTCAGTCACATCAGCTGGGGTTAGCTGATGGATAGGCCAGTGCTCACTGGGATTTTGCATTGTGCCGGGCCAAGAGGATTCAGGGTTGCTTCAAGGGACCTTGCCCAGGATCTGCAGGGACGATGAAGGTTTCACCTCTATAGGATCGTAGGTGGGTTTGGGGAAATGCAAGACATTTATTGCCCATTTTGCCGCTGTGTTTTTACAATACACACCCATGTCACAACATTGATTTAGGGTGTTTCGGTGGCTCTTCCCCATAAGACAGAGAAAGAAAAATGGGCATCCAGATGTCCACAGTAGAAAGGAGCATATATGGATCCTTTAAGTTAATTCTCACTGATCATGACGAAATATTTTCAAAGAACGAAAAAAATATCAATCATGAGGTGGATCATTAAAAATTTTCCAGATACCTCTGCTGTCGAAATCCATACCACTGAATTTTGGGACTCCATGGGAGTTAAACTGTACAACCTTTTGATCAAAACAGACTCCATTGCAGCCCACATGCTCCCCATGTTCCTACACCATCCTTGAGACCCCTCACCAGCAAGTAGTGTGTTGAAAATTCAATCTGTTGGTCACTCCTAACTCGGGACCTCCCCCCAAACCTTGATAAAGGTCTGCCTTTATCAGACCTTCCATGATGGTCCAAGATGGCAATGGCCACGCAGTCTTGGAGCATTATGACCTGGAGAGTTAAGAGGGAAGGAGCCTGAATGTGGCTTGTGAGACTGACCATCCTCCCTCCATCTTTGTTCCTCCACTTCCTGGTACCACAACCTTCTCTTCCGCCCTGAACGAACCTCCAGACTCCACCCTCACAACTGCAGGTCACACCCCCACTCTCAATCATTCCACCTCCACCCTGGGCCATGCCTCCAAAACTCCGTCCCAGAAGTCTGCCATCCTAAATCAAAGCCCTTCCTCCCCAACACCTGAAAAAATGGCAGTGCCCTTTACATCACCCTCCAGCAACAATATAACCCCTATGGTCAGAGATACTAAGCCAAACTGTCACACTAATTTTAATACAAATTATTCTGCTCCAAGTTATTCTTCCTCCCCAGAAGAGAGTTTGGATTCCCCAGAGCCACATCACCCCTCAACCCCAGAAAATCCCTGGGAAATGATCCAGAAAGAAGCAGCTAAGCAAGGAGAGTGGTAAATAGTCTCAAAACTCCTTGTTATCCCCGTACGTTATGAGAGAAGGGGGCAGAATCCCACGTATCAGCCATTGGTTTATGGGGAAATCAAGGATCTATGTAGGGCAGAAAAAGACCATAGGAGGGACTTACCTTGTTTTAATGGCCTAATGAGGGCCATGTTTACTCCACATGTCGTAACCCCCTATAATTTAAAATATATTTTGACCATGTTGTTGTCACCTACGGAATACACCCTGTGGGAAGGGGATGGAAGTGTTTGCTAAATCAATTAATAGCAGACTATGCTAATAATGAGGCAAGGGTGGAATTGACAATCAACCATCTAGCTGGAGAGGGACAACACAGCCCACTAGATAATCAAGTAGTAGGTATCTCCAGAGAAGTATTGGATGATATCAAAGAGATGGCTTTGCAAGCTTTAATCCAGATATCAGATGGTAGCACCCCCGGTTTGGACTACCTTGAGTGGCTGCAGCTAAAGCTTTAGGACAATTAGACCATTTTGGGTTCCTGTTAAGTAAGCAAACCAATGCTACCTCCCTCACATTGAGTGGCTTGCTCTCAGACACAGAGACCATCAGACAGGCCACCTTGCACAACAGCGATAGAGTTTTTACTCTGGGCACATGGGCAAGGCTGTGCAGACTCTGAGGGCATGTGTGGCATGAACCTCTCCAGCCACAGCGAGTCAATCCACAAGAACATTCAGGTACTGAAGGAAGGGTTCAAGAAGCTTCAAGTGGAAAACAAAGACTGGTTCAATAAACTCTTCCAATCCAAGAAACTAAAGGGTTGGATGATGACTAGCTAAAACAAGACTATTAATTCTCTTAGTGGTTGTTGTTGTATTGTTAATTGTCCCATGTTTTTTTTTGGTGCTTTTAGAAAGCCTTTTAAAATTCTTTCAGTTCCATCTTTGTTGTAAAACAGAAAGGAGGAAGATACCCAACACAGGATTCTCATGGACTCCTTGGAGGAGAGAATTGGAGGCCAGGATGGCACAAAAACCTCTCAGAGACTCAGTGTGGGAAGGGAAATCCTTAAAGGCACATGAAAGTATTCTTAAATCCACAAAGTACCTTAAAATCCTTGAGTATCTCCAGGCATTAATGAGCTCCACTCAGTAGTGGAGTGTCAGTACAAAGCTCTCAAGGGACTCATTAACTTAGATAATTGGGGCCATGATTGCACAAACCTCTCATGAAGTCTGTATCAAAAGGAAAACACCAAGTACCTTAAAATAACTGAAGTACCCTGAAGTATTAATGAGCCCCACTGAGTGTTGTTACTGACAAAGCCTCTCCAGGGACTAATTACAGCAGATAATTGGAGGCCATGATTGGACAAACCACTCAGAGACTCCAAGGCAAAAGCCAAACCCAAAGTCCTTTGAAAAACCTGCAGAGAGGCTCCCAGCACAGAGGCAGCTCCTGGCAAGGGCAGCGCTGCAGAGAGACAGCTCTGGCCAGGAGCAGCTCCTGTGCACAGCCCAGCAGGGCTGGGGCTCTGCCTGCAGCCACCCTGGGCACAGCACAGAGGCACAGAGGGGTTAAACTCAGCCTGGGCTGGGAGCACAGAGCAGAGCTCACTCGGGGCTCACTAGAGCAGAAATCAGCCCAGGTTTGAAGCAGTCATTCCCTGGCTGTGGGAAGAGAAGCTGCAGTTCCTACAGGGATCTCCTGCAGCTGGCACATCCCACAGCTTTTAGCACCTTTCAGGAGGACTCTCAGAGCTGCTCCAGGGCAGGGCTGTGGCCCTAGGGCAGGGCTGGCTTTCCCTGCTGCCCCAGCCCAGGCACAGCCCAAGGCAGCTCCTGTTGCCAGGCTCTGCTGCAGGGCTGAGAAGCCGGGGCTGCAGCCAGGGGTACCAAGGGCTGTCCTGCAGAGCAGGGTCCTGCAGCCCAGGGTGCTGTGCTGGGGCAGGGACTCTGCTGCCTGCCAGGGACAGCTCTCAGCCGGCCCGGGGAGCTGCTCCCAGCGCTGGGGAGAAGCTGTGGGGGGAAGGAGCCACCCTGAGCAGGGCAGGGGCTGCTGCTGAGAGGGGCTGGGTGGGGCAGGGCTGCTCCCAGCTCCAGACCAGCCTGGGCACAGCTCCGGAGGACCCTTCCCAAAGAAGGTAAGCATGGGATTGCTGGAAAGATCAGGAGCTTTCCTGAGAGTGTTTTCAATTTTCTTATTGGAAAAGCATGGGAAAGTTGGGGTGATGACAAAAAGGTTTATACATTTTATGCATTTTTATATACTCAAAGCTCTGTTAATTATCATTATATAGTCATAAATCTACAATCCTTACTTAACACTACTACATTCTTAATTAACAGTATTAAACTACTATTATGTACTTATGTAATTATAATCCTTAATTAACTCTTGTACATTTCCTAACCTTTCTCTTGGATTTTAGAACAATAAGCTCACTGTCTAAATACATTTCTGAAATACTGTCTTATCAGTCTTATTATCCAATAGTTTTATTATCAGGAAGAGAACCTACAAAAACATTTTTCTAATTGACCAGAATGTGAACAATCAGAACAAAAAGTGAAGGCAAAGAAGCCCATGGACCCACTCCAATGGGTTGACCCAGGGGTGTGTAACTAGGGAAACTGAATCTCCTATTGGATGTTCTTGTTAAATATCCTAATTAATCAACCTTAATAAATTGTTGAAATCAGGGGCCAGGATGTGCTACTTCCCCACTGGGACACCTGGACACTTCCAATAAATGTCTCTTTTTTTATTTTACTGTTCTAACATTTTTGCAAGGGGTTTTTTTCTCTCTTGATTATAGACAAAAGGGGGATGAGAGAAGCAGAACAGTAATTGTAAACCCAGAATCACAGAACATTCTGAGTCAAAAGGGACACACAGGATCATCCAAGGAATGTTTGAACATTTACAGAGACTCCAGAACTGCAACTTTGGGTGGCCAGTCTCTCTGCTGGGAGCCTCCCAAAGGGCCCTCAGCCACTCCTCAGCCCTAGACAGCAGCAGCATCACCTCCGCAGGGCCCAGCAGGGCTCTCCTGAGCTGCCCTTGCCCAGCTGCACACAGAGCCTGCCCCAGCCAGGGCCCTGCACACAGGCAGGTTTCTGTAGGGCCCTGGCCAGGGCACACAGGCTGGGATGGGCTCTGTGAGCGCTGGCAGGGACAAGGCTCCTCTCAGGAGGGAATGTCCAGGCCCAGGGAGATGCTCAGGGAAGGAGAGGGGGCTGAAGAGAGCAGTGCTGGGGGCAGGATGAGGGCACTGTTGGTGTGTGGGAGGTGCTGGGCACAGATGGGCATGGGAACACTGTCCTGAGTGCCTGGCTGTCTCTGCCCTGCCCTCTCAGGCACAGCACCACAACATCTTCTCTTGGTTCTGCCCTGCCCTGATATTGTCACTGTTATCTGCTGCTCTCAGGGAGGCTCTGGCATTTGCAGCTTCTGAGTCTGGCTCTGCCCTTGGCATTCCTGCCAGGCAGGGCTGTCCATGGGAATGGGGTGTCCAAGCTTCCCTGGCACCTGTGGGGCTGTGGGAAAAGCAGTCCATGGGAAAGGGGAATGAGCTGAGTCCACTCCCTGAGATCCCATCATGGGCACAGCCAGGGATCTCCTTGCTGTGCCCTTCCAAGCTCTGAGCCCTCCTGGGTGCAAATCTGTGCCAGAGCCTCTGGGAGTTCCCTGAATGTCCCACAGGGAAGGGCAGAGCTGCCACAGCTGAGGAAATGCTGCTGTGTTTGCGAAGGGAGCTGTGAGTGTCCTTGGCACAAGGGGGTGCTGAGACCTTGCCCAGAGACCTTGAGAGAGGGTGAGAAATTCAGGGGTCCCTCTGCTCTGAGCAGGGTCTGGTTTATCCCAGGGTGACCCAGGAGTGTGACTGTGCTCTGACTACAGCCAAAGGTGCAAAGCAGGGCAGCTGGGAACAAGCCCATCCAGCCCCTCTCCTTCCCTGAGCCACAGGGAATCCTTTGCCTCTCATATCTGTCAGTGGCAAACTCTGAGTGCAGCAGAAATGCTGGGGATTTCTGATCTCAGAGAGCCAGGAATGATGTGTGGATAGGAAAACACTTCCTAAAACCAACTCCTGCCATCATTTGGTCTTGGGAGTGCAGATGCTACCAATCCTATCTCCATTAGGAATGATTCCCCTAACAAATCCTGAACATCCAGCCTTATCCCTCTGCCACATGGCCACAAACCCAGAGCAGCGGGGCAGGGATGGCTCCAAGAGAGCCCCTATGCACACCCCTGGCTGCTCCTGGCACACTCAGCCAGAACAACTGGAGCTCAGGCACGGACCTGGATGAAGGTTTTCCCAGAGCAGGAACAAGGCTGGGTGAGTCCCAGTGGGACAGGCTGCAGGGAATAGCCCAGGCTTGGCTCAAAGCAGCCTCACCTGACTTGTCACTGTCCTTTCTCCATGAACAGATCCCCATGCCCAGCCACAGCCAATGTCCAACAGCAGCTCCATCAGGCACTTCCTCCTGCTGGCACTGGCAGACACGCGGCAGCTGCAGCTCCTGCACTTCTGCCTCTTGCTGGGCATCTCCCTGGCTGCTCTCCTGGGCAACGGCCTCATCATCAGCGCCGTAGCCTGCAGCCACCACCTGCACACACCCATGTTCTTCTTCCTGCTCAACCTGGCCCTCAGCGACCTGGGCTCCATCTGCACCACTGTCCCCAAAGCCATGCACAATTCCCTCTGGGACACCAGGACCATCTCCTACAAAGGATGTGCTGCTGAGCTCTTTTTCTTTCTGTTCTTCATCTCAACAGAGTATTCCCTTCTGTCATGTGCTACGACCGCTACGTGTCCATCTGCAAACCCCTGCACTATGAGACCCTCCTGGGCAGCAGAGCTTGTGCCCACATGGCAGCAGCTGCCTGGACCAGTGCCTTTCTCAATGCTCTCATGCACACAGCCAATACATTTTCCCTTCCCCTGTGCCATGGCAATGCCCTGGGCCAGTTCTTCTGTGAACTCCCACAGATCCTCAAGCTCTCCTGCTCAAAATCTCACCTCAGGAAACTTGGGCCCACTGCAGTTAGTGCCTGTTTGGTAGTTGGCTGTTTTGTGTTCATTGTTTTCTCCTATGTGCAGATCTTCAGGGCAGTGCTGAGGATCCCCTCTGAGCAGGGACGGCATAAAGCCTTTTCCACCTGCATCCCTCACCTGGCTGTGCTCTCCTTGTTCGTCAGCACTGTCATGTTTGCCTACCTGAAGCCCCCCTCCATCTCCTCCCCATCCCTGGATCTGGCCCTGTCAGTTCTGTACTCGGTGGTGCCTCCAGCCCTGAACCCCTTCATCTACAGCCTGAGGAACCAAGAGCTCAAGGCTGCAGTGTGGAGACACATGACTGGATGCATTGAGGAACATTAAACTGCTGGCCAGTTTCTGCAAATCACATGTAATAAAAGCATCTTTGATACTTCTTCCTGCTTTCATTTTGAAAGTTTTTTCCTTTACTTTGATTTTTTCATACTGTCCACAAAGTAAAGCCATTCTTTTGCCATGTCTCATTTTGTTTCTCTCCGCTTTCCCATAGCCGGCGACTGTGTCAATGAGGGGCTCCACTGTCACTGCCTTTAAATGAACTAAAGGATCTCCCAGCAATGTTTTCTGCAGAGATGCCCTTTTGTTGCCGTCTCTGGAGCTGCAGCAGCAATGTCCGTGTGCAGAGCTGGGGGCAGATCAGTGCTGGCCCAGCAGCTGTGCCCAGCAGCAGCAGCATTTGGTGTTGCCAGTGCTGCTGCCGTGGCCCTGCCCCACTGCCCTGGTGGCCCTGGTGTTGCTGCAGGGCCTGAGTGCTCTCGGGGCCGGGCACAGCCCTGGGGTGGCAGTGCCGGGGCTGCAGCAGGGACAGGCCATGGCCACTGCTGGGGCAGCGCTGACGCCTCAGCCCAGGGCCTGGGGGCTCCAGGCTCCTTGCCCAGGCTCTCTCAAGAACACACCCAGGCCAATGCTCAGCACAGAAAACCCCCGTGAGCAGACCCAGGCTGGCTGTGGGCAGGCTGGGGGCCAACAGCATGGCTGGTGCTCTGCAAGGGCCCTGGGGCAGATGGGAAGGAGCAGCAGAGCAGGGGCTGATCCATCCCCAGTGCACTGGACAGCCCAGGGCAGCGTCCCAGAGCGTCCTCATGGAGCTTCCAACAACATCCCCCCTCTGCAGCCCTGGCCTCTCCCCCAGCTCACACAGGTGCCCCATCCTTGCAGGCCCAGACACGGCAGCACTGGCTCAGCAGCCCCTGTTTGCATTGCACAGAGCAGGGAGAGCACCCCCATGCTGTTGGTGTGGGGACATGAACCTGAGGGAGCACAAATGCCATCAGCCCCTGGGACAGCAAGGGCTTGGGGACACCAGGGAAACCACTCAGCTTTGTCCTGGCCTCTGCACTCAGCCAGAAATTTGTTCCCATCAGCTGGGAGTTTCCTGTGCCACTGCAGATGCTGTTGCTCAGAGCCAGGGCTGTCTGGCAGCCACCCCCAAACTGCCTTCAGTATTTCCTTGGCATCACCTTTGCTTTCTTTCCATTTCCGTTTTATTAATTTCTTCCCATTGCCCAGCCCTGTTCCCTCCCCTGCAAACAGCCCATCCCTGTTTGCCCTTTCCTCTCTGGCCCCATTCCCCATTGCAGTTCCTGACTTGGCCCCATGGGAACGTCCCTTGGGGATCAGGATCATCCTGCAAGTGCTGCAGGAATTGTCTGCAGGCTCCTGCAGTGCCTGGTGCTGCTCCCTTGCCAGAGGCACCCCAGGCCAGGGGGGCACATCTGGGCTGCTGTGTCTGCCTCTGGGGCTCCCTGTTCTGGGCAGTGAGGAGGAGCTGCAGAGGCTCTGCAGGACTGACAGGATGGGCTTTGGGGCTGGCAGGAGAAGCTGAGGGACCTGGGCTGCTGGAGCTTCTGAAGAGGAGTCCCAGGGCTCATCCTGCAACTGCTCCAAGGGTTCTTTCAGAGAATCCCAGAATCAGCAAGGTTGGAAAAGACCTTGGAGATCATCAAGTCCAACCTGTGTCCTGCTACCGCCTTGCCTCCCCTCATCCTCCTCTTCTCCAGGATAAACCACCCCAGCTCCCTCAGCCGCTCCTCACAGGACTTGTGCTCCAGACACCTCACCAGCCTTGTTGCCCTTCTCTGGACATGCTCCAGCTCCTCCATGGCCTTCCTAAATTGGAGTGCCCAGAACTGGACACAGCACTCGAGGTGTGGCCTCACCAGTGCTGAGTGCAGGGGAAGAATCACTGCCCTGCTCCTGCTGGCCACACCATTCCTGATCCATAGGAGTGCCAGTGGTTTTATGAGGGAAATGGTGGGGAGAGGGTGATGACAAAGTATTATTGATTTTCAGCCATGAAGGGTCTTGGTTTTCACATCTGCTCAGAATGCATTAGAAGGTGTTGGGGGCTAATATCAAGTGCCATTGCTGATATCAATCTATAAAGAGGAATAGAAAACAGGAAAAAGCAGTTCACTTGGCATTGTTTTCAATACACTATATTCACTTTGAATTAACTTTTTAAGTCTGTCAAATTAACGTCAGAAAAATTGAAAATTTAAATAATTCCCAGTGGCTTGTCTTGATCAGATGTTTAGAAAAAATATTTTTTGCTTTTCTCACTGAATTCCTGAACTGAAGAGCTCAAGAAAGAAGAGGCCCCTGGAAGAGGAAAATTCATCAGCAAACTCCAAGTGGCTGAGGATCCATCCCCATCAGAGCAGCAATGAACAGAAATGATCACAGCTCTGTGGCTGCCCCAGCTTTGGCATGGGCCCTGGGCCTGGAGCAGGAGCAGCGCTTGAGGGCCCCAAGGCCGGGGCTCTTGTGCTGCCCTGGGCAGATGGGATGGCAGCAGGGGCTGCAGAGCTCTAAGCACCTTAGGCAGAGAGGAGCAGGGCAGCCAGGGAGCCTTCTTTGGCCTTGGCCAAGCACCTTCCCCCATGGCTGGGGCTGAGTCCTGTGGCAGCTGCAGCTGCTGCTGTGCCCTTGCCAGGGGCTGAGTCCGTGGGGCAGTGCCCAGAGCAGCCTGGCCTGGGCAGAGCTGTGGGGCCAGAGCCGGCTGGGCTGGGCTGGGGAGAGGCCCTTGGTGCTGCCCAGAGCTCAGGGCAGCTGGCAAAGCTTGCAGGGAGCTGGGCTGGGCTCAGAGAGCCTGTCCCAGAAACCATCAGTGTCCATCTCAGCCTGGCTGAGCATGCAGGGGCAGGACTCAGGCCAGGCCTTGTGAGGCAGGGCCAGCGCCTGTGCAAGGCATTGCAAACAGGCAAGTGGCCCAGAGAGGAGGCTGCTCTGTGCCCTTGGTGGCATGGACAGAGCAGGGAGGGGGCCCAGGACATTTGCCAGTGCCAGCCTCCGTACCCAGCCCTTGGCAACCCTGGCTGCTGAGCCCAGCTTTGGCCTGGGCTGAGTTTGGCTGTGGCCCAGCTCCATCCTCCTGCGGAGCTCAGGGCCTGTTCCCAGCCATGGCCAGCCCTGGCTGCCTCTCTACTGGCCCAGAGGCCGGCAGAGCCCAGGGCAGGGATGTCTGTGCAGCCCTACAGGTGCCAGGGGCTCTGCAGGAGCTGGCAGAGGCTGCCCAGCAGGGAGGCCATGTGGCACAGTGCCCCAAGTCTGCTGTGGGCACCACGGCACAGGGGCCATTCCCAGCCGCAATGCTCCTGGCCTGGGCTGGGCCTGCACAGGGGCTGGGCCACCATGGCTGGGCCAGCACAGGGCCACAAAGGGGCCACGCAGCCGCTGCCGGGGCTGACAGCAAGGCCAGGCAAACACAAGCAATTGCTGAGCATGGCCTGCGCTGGCCAGGCCTGACTGTGCCAAAGGCCGAGCTCAACTGCCCTTGGGGGCTGTAGCAACAGTCCAGAGCCCAAAGAGCCTCCATGGCTGTGCTGGAGACCAAGGCTGCAGGAGGGAAATGCAGGGCTGCTGCGGGATGGGGAGGGCTTTGAATTCCAGCACACACCTCAGCTCTCTGATGATCCCAGCACCATGCTGGGCCCTGTTTCAGACTGAAGCAGAGCAGATGTTGATGGGACAGGAGCCCTGCGGGGCTGTCAGGGACCTGCAGCTTGCAAGGTGCTCTGCTCTCCCTCAGGTGCTTTCAGAGAGATCCAATCCCAGCTGGGCGCCTCAGGGCACAAGTGGCACTGCCTGTTCATAGTCACACAACTGATGTCTGCCTGAAAAGCGGCACAGGTGTTAATACGTGTTTGTTTTTTTGTCTACAAGCAAATCTTAATTATCTGGGTCTTTTGAGTACTTCTTAGAATTGGCAAAGTATTCCTGCCAAGAGAAGGAATTTCCTGGATTTCCTGGATTCTTCTGCTGATGGCAGGAGAAGGAATACTGATCTTCCCCTCTACTCTTGTCACCAACATTCAGTCTAATGTGTCATGACCCTCTTCCTTTAGGTGTTTCCAGCTCTCCTGTTTAAATGGCCTTGTTTAAGGACATGTCTTCATTTAGAGCAGCTGGATCTATGTCCTTCCCTTCTGTCCCAGTTTTCTTCCTGCAGCTGTTTTCTGACCATTCCAAAGAGTCTCCCTTGACTGGCTTCATGCTTGACCTTAAGGGAGTTGCCCACTCTTTCAGAAGTTTAAATAACTCCTTAGTCAGCATCTTAGTTGTAGTTTTATCTATTCTATCACCTCTTATTATGTCTTTGTCTAAAGTCATTCCTTTATGGCTATCCCTTGTGGATGATGGACACATCAGATATTGCTGAGATGTCACAAGTAACTGAGGGAAGTGTTTTGATGTTTATTAAATTTTATCACGGTCAAAATTTTTATGTTGGCCATGAAGATGAACCTTTCTGTGTCTCTGAGCCTCACCAGTTCCTGATCCCTCAAAGGACAGAAACCTGATGAGTTGTAGTTTCCACTCTGGGGGCTGCACTTGGACCTCCCTCCATCCCTAGAGCAGACCTACCTTGTCCCACAAAGTCCCTGGCAATGCAGGGATGAAGGAAATCAGACAGGCTGTGAGGATCAGGGGAACAGCAGACTCAGGGAGAAGAATGACTTTTGCATTTGATGGAGTTGTGCCTCCCCTTGGGTTTGTTGGATGACAATAAATGAACACCCCTCTGCGTCTCAGGCAGCTCCTTCTCCAAGGAAAGCAGGTGGGAGTTGGAGCCAAGGAGCTGAAAGCTGCAGGTGCAGCCTGGGCTGGAGGGAGCTCAGATTTGCACAAGACTGCTCTGAGTGCCAGGGCTTGGGCGGGGGAAATGGTGGGGTGGGGGAAGGGACAGAGTCTGATTGATTGCCAGCCATGAAGGGTCTTGATGTTCATATCCATTCAAACTGCATGAGGAGGTTCTTGGATTCAGTGTCAATTGGAGATGGCACATATCAATGAATTAACAGGAAAAAAAAAACTAATCAGGACCTAAAAAATCCTTTCTCACTGTCTTTTTAAATATATTGCATTCACTGCGGATATACTACTGAGATCTGTCAAATTAACCAGAAATTATTTGAAAATTAAAATCAAATTATTCCCTGAGGCTTGACTTGCTCAGGTGTTCTCAATGTTAAAGAGCCCTGGGACACTGAATTCCTGCACTCAAGAGCTGAAGTCTGAACAAGCCTCTGCAGCAGGAAAATTCAGCAGCAGCCTCCAAGGTGCTGAGGATGTCAGCAGCCCCCACTGAGGCCATCCCTGCCCAGAGACCGTGGGGCAATGGGCAGACAAGGAGAGCGTCCCTGGGGCTGGGGCAGCACAACTCAGAGGCACCAGCGGCTGCAGCTGGGAAATGGAGTGTGGAATGTGGCTGGGAAAGCCCTGCCTGGGCTGTGCCGAGCAGGACACACAAGCCCTGACTCCCATCCCCCAAACAACTCTCTCAAGGAGACATTTAAAAGGAATTACAATTACAATTGTTTGTATAATCTGAGTTGGACTCCCTGGAGAAATACCAAGAAGAGATTCTCAGGAGCTCAAAACAACAAAACAGCCTTTACTGGGAACTTTAGAAAATCAGAGAAACTTTAGCAAAAGGTTTATTATGACATTGGAGTGGCTTTGGTTTGTGAATTTAGGATTTTTCTAATCTTGATATTTCTTAATTAATGGATTGATGAGTGTGGTGGGTTTTAGTGTCAGTTAGTTATTTATGTTTTTATTTTATTGTGAAATAGGATTATGAGAAAGGTAAAGTATGCTTAAAATTTTTAAACGGTATAAAAAAATTAATTAAAATAAGTTAAAAAAGAAAAAAGGTAGTAAGAATAAAATAAACGTTTTGGAAAACATTTTTTTCTTTACAACTTTTTTTTTACTTGAAATAAACAGGTCCAGGAGACTTCTTCTCCTTTTTAATGCCTTTATTAAAAGTGATCAGCTCAGGATTGGGCGGCCCGGCAGGGCTGCAGTCCCCGTTGTGTCTCCCAGGGTGACTCAGAGGAGGAGGATATGCGCAGCTCTGTCTGCTAGGGGCAGAGCCGGGGGATCCAGTCCTCGTGGGAGCCTCTAGGGCGTGATGTCCCCGACAGGTGTTGATCCTGTGACCTTCCCAGATGGCTAGTCCCGGCGTTGGGACGACTCTCTGCTCAGGGCGAGAGGGGCTCCGAAGGTGTTCAGCATCTCTGCAGGCTCAGCACTTGGCTCCTCACGTCCAGACATCACTTTAGTCTCTCAACTCTTATTTGGCTCGTTGTTTTGGGGGTTTTCTCTGTGCCTCTGGACTCGGGGTCCCACAAAGCATTCAGGACTTTGGAGTCACTTTGCATAACCCCCCCACCCTCTCAGGTGTCTTCCCTATGCTGTAAGAGAGCACAGCCTTGGGGAAGGGCCATCCACCCCACCCAGCCAGGCCTTTTACTAATACAAAAGAGGAGATAAGCCTCAACGACCCGGTATTACAATAACAAAGCACTAAGAATCTTGGCAGAGACAGATCTGGCTGTGTCCCTGTAACTCTTTCTCACCAAAAAAAAAAAATTAACCGAATTTTTGTTCATAACAGTTCCCCCTTCTTTTTCTTTGATCGAGCTTAAATTCTTAAGTTCGCATCAACTCACAAGTTTTTGTTTTGAATCTACTATAAATCTCTTGTGCTCTTTGGTAATCATGGTTACTTAACCTTGTTACTTTTCTTGGTTTTTCCAGATTGGTTTGTACAGCTAATACTGTTTTACTAAAACAGATAAATAAGCATAGTAAAAAGAGCAATCTTCCAGGTCTACACATAGTGAGAAAAACCACCTTTTCCCATACATATTTTCTGAAAATCTCTAAGTTCTCCCACCCACTGGGATCAAGTGTAGGAGTTTGATCTTGATTATTTACACATGCCAATCTTTTTATTTCGTTTGAAATGTCCCTAATAATTGAATTCTTTATTTTTAATACTGCCTGGAGCCGGATGACTTTGTTCAACACAGATTTTGGGATCTGAATTTGGCTTTTACAATTTTGGATTTTCTCAATTTCTATTTCACTTTCCCGGTTTTGTTTAATTTCTCCCAAATCATTATATATAGGAACTCCTAAACTTGATCCAGTTTCTTTGGGTAATAAGAAAATTGGTGTTATCAACCTAGCAATGCAGTTGCCAGATGAGATCAAACTTAGGGGTTTAGAGCTCCCCTGAAATGTGTTCCAAAAGGGGTTTATCTCTTTTCCAGTACACTCATATAAATACTTGTAACAAACAGTTTTTCTTACCATTTTCACCATTTCTTTGCTTTTGACTAGATTTGCTGAGCTTGTTTCAGCATCACATACAAAGCACAGCCAGGCTTCCCTTATAGGGCACTCTCCTAGGAGTGGCTGCCTAAAAGTGGCAGTATTCTGGGCTATCCAATACACTCTCTTATTTTTCTGATAAAGGACCAATTGGGAGGGGTTAACACAATCAGGGTTAGAACTGATATGGACTCTTGACAAGGAGCTCTCTTCCTCCTCATAGCGGGGTTGGTAGCATTCACTGCACAGCTCAGCTGGGCTCCCCTGAGCACCACCAGCAATCAGAGCCAGCATTACTACCCTTCCCAAGAGTCCGGTATGGGTCATCTTGCACAGCCTGCCCACCCGGCCTTGCCTCTTGGGGAATTTTTTTCTGAGGAGAAGCTTTCAAGCTCTTTAGAGTCCCTTCTACCTGCTTCTCTGGTTAAGCCTCTCTTGGTCTGTTCCCTACAAATTTTAGTTTCCCCCCCCAGGGGAGTGTTCTGTAGAGGGTTAACCTGGAGTCTTTAGAAATATATTGGGGAACTTAAACTAGAATTACTTATTTACAGCCTTAAACTTTTTTACCAACATAATTTACACAAAACAGTTTTGAAAACATTTTAAGCAATGTTAGAACTCTGATGCCAATTTTTCCCATACAGTTCAGTCTTTTTGACTCTTCCTCCTGAGAGTCCACTTTAAATCACAGTATACTCAGGTGAATTAACTTGTGATGTGGATGAATCCTTATCCAGTGCCCGGAGGTGAGTGGTGTGGACTCTGGCCCAATGCCAGAGGGAAAAACTGGGACTCTGGCCCAATGCCAGAGGGAGAATGGGGTGCAGTCCGGTCCAATGCCAGAATGCCAGAGAGAAAAAACTGGTGTTGAATCCTGGTCCAATGCCAGGGGGTGAGAGTGATGTGCGTCCAACCTTTTTCTTTTGGTCTTCACAGTCGAATTAATAATGAAGAGTACCTGAAATGGGCTTTCAAACACAGGCATTAATGGTCTGCTATTTAATGATTTTATCAAAACTCAGCTTCTCTGTTTAATGTTATTTGTAATTTCTCTTTTTCCATAGCTTGTATGTTTCTCTCATCAACTTCTACATACTCTGTATTTTGCAAGGAGTTGTATTTCTCAGCTAACTTAACTCCCAAAGTACTTTTATTCTCCTATTTTTCTGTGTATTCAATTCACTGGTTTTCTGTTCTATTTTTCAACATCTTATTTATTTATCTCTTGCTTCTGTTTCTTACTTTCACTTACACCTTAAATACTTCTTTCAACCCCCTTACACTTTATCTCTCTTTTTTTTTTTTCCCTACACCATTCTTCTACACAATACACTTCCCTCTAAGGAGATGTGGTAAAACTTGTAATGCACAATCTACATTACCTCTATTCTAATTCGTTTATATTCACTCTCTCATTTCTCATTCACTTTCACACATTCCTCCACACCTTTAAGGCACAAACTTATTGCTAGAAAATCACAGGTCCCTATAGCCCCCCCTCACCTTGGGGTTGGCCCACAGGTCTCAGTATCTCTGGGCCTCTTGGAAGGGCCCAGACTCTGGTTGCCTCTGGTGCACATTCACCTGTGAGGCTGCCTGCGTGTCACTCACGCTCTTACAGCTACAGCTCCCTCACACATCTGGGGAGCACTAGTATGGTTTGCAGGTCACACACACACACACTTTGGTCATAGCCCCCACCCGCCCGGGGGACACAAGCCTGGTTTGCAGGTCACACACACACTTCCACTGCCCCCTTCCCACCTGCCTGGGAAGTTGAGGCTGACTTCGCTTGTGACTCACTCTCACACACACAACAAGACAACAATAAGGTACCTTTTACTTTCACACCACTTATTACAAGTTAAGTATTACTGGCCAGATTTGGTGGTATTGGATATCCTTTCTGCCATGCTGTTTTTGTCTAACTTCAGATGTTACTTTGTTGAGACAGGACTTATCTGCTCCTGTATCAACCAAAAGTTCTAATTCTTCATTTAGGGGTCCCACTTCAAAGTTTACCAAGGGCTCTTCTAGATATTGCATCAGGTCCCCTAAAGTATAAAGCCCCTGACCCTCTACTCGTCACTTCTAAGGATCTTTCCTAAATTCTCTTGTTCCCTGGCTATTGCCACATCGAGACTGAGCTTTCTACAAAACCTCCTGACGTGTCCTGGCTCTCCACAGTAATAGCAATGTCGTTCTCTCAAAGGGACTTGAGGTGTCTCTATCCCTTTTGCACCTGACAGTACAAGAGGCCTATCCTTGCTTCCTCCTGGTGGTGGACCCGCCCACCCTGCACTTTCTCTAGCTACAGCAACCATAATCTTAGCCTTGGCCTTTGCTTTTTCTTCATCCCTCCTTAAATACACCTTCAATGCCTCTCTTAATAACTCATTAATGTCCTTCTCTTGCCAATCTTCCATCTTTTCCAGTTTTCTCCTTATATCAGGCTAAGATTTGGTAACAAATTGGACTTTTAGTAGCATTTGACCTTCTGGGGTGTCTGGGTCTATTCTAGAGTACAACTGGAAGTTCCGCTTTAGGCGGTTAAGCCAGGCAGCAGGAGCTTCATCTTTCTCCTGAGTGCCCTCAAATGCCAATTGGGTGTTAGTTCCTTTGGGAACTGACTCTTTGATCCCCCGTATTATCAAAGACCTATATTCCATCATGGCCTTCCTCCCCTCCTCCTGGTAAGGGTTCCAGCTGGGATCCGTTAGTGGCAATTTCTGTTCGCCTGATGGCACCTGGGGTCCTGAATGGTTATCCTTCTCCCAAATTCTTATGCCAGCCACCCTAATCATCTGGACCTCTTCTGGGGAAAACAATATACTCAGGATGGAATTCATCTTCCCCCAAGTGTAGATATTTGGACCTAGAAATTGATCTACTTGGTTAGCTATGCCCACTGGGTCCTCAACTAAATGTCCCAACTCTTTCTTGAATCCTCTCACCTCAGAAGCAGTTAGGGGAGCATTCACAAAGCCAACACCTCCTGCTACTCCTCCCATAGGAACCTCTCTGAGGGGAAAGAGACTCTCTGCCTTGGAGGTCTTGGATCTGGTGCTACAGTACGGCCCATCTTCAGATGCCAAACTACTTTGAGGGATATCTGGGTTACCCTGAACTTTCTGCCCATCAGCAGGTGTATTTGCTGATGGCTGTTTATCGGGCGAGGAGATATTTGTGTCCCAACCAGGAGGAGGTAAAGGGACAGCAATAGGAGGGGGAGAAGTGATACCGAATTTTGCCCCAAAAGGCGAGAATAACTGCCTAAGAGACTCAAGTAAGTCAGCATAGACAGGAGGTATTTTATAACGACGCGTCGGAGAAATCACAAAAGGGATTTCTAGCTATCTCATGACAGAAGCAGGCTTTTATACAGTCTTGGGTGCAGGGTTACATCATATCATATACATAATCATGCATATTCATAAGAGGCGTGGTGTGGGCGGAGCGTGGGCGGAGACATCTATTTTGAGGATTATTCTTGGTGGTCCTTCCGGTGCCTTCATCGCGGGCAAGGGTCTTCTGATGAGTCTTCCTCTTTAAACTTTTGAACTCCTATCCTAATATGGTCAATTCCCGGTGTACTTGGCTTGGTTCCCATGGCTTGGCACGGCTCTTAGGGTCAGTTTTACATTATTAGCTCTGATCATGCTTAGCTTGTCAATTCCCTTATCCCTATCTCTCTTTATTGTTTGCCCTGCTTACCAAACTTCAAACAGAAGGATCCACCAGGATTGCTTCCGGATTAATGAATAACCTATCATACAGCATTATCAATAATTCCAGGATTGCTTCCGGATTAATGAATAACCTATCATACAGCATCATCAGCAATTCCTGAGTGTGGATGGGGGGCGAATCCCCTTGTACCTAACATGAGACCACCCGCCGGTGATATGGGATATGGTTCCAGTGTTAGGGGTTGCGTGAGTAGCTAATGGGATGGGAATGGGATAGGACTGCTCGGGTTGATTTTCAGTCTGTGGCTCTGCCTAAGCATTTTGATAACAAAATCATGTTCTTGTGCAGTAGTAAAATGCTGATCGGATGGGCAGTTTGGAGCTTCAGAAGAGCCTGAGTGAATATTAAGTGCAGCTGGAGAAGGGGTGGAGAATGCAGCAGGTGGAGTAGGCACTTGTGGTGGTGCAGAAGGAACTGGAGGGGATACTGGGTTTATCATAGTGGGAGCTGAAGAGGTAGAAGGAGGAGTTTGAGAAATTCGCACCCCTTCATCCCCAACAGTGCTCTTTAACCAGCAAGCTATATACAATAATTGCTCAGGATCAGTATCTCCTCGAGCTGTCAGATAATTATTTAATAGCTGGCACATCCACTTATCCTTTGTCCCACACCAAGGCCATCCTCCTTGCACCTCTAATTCTGGCCACACTTCCATACAATAATGGATCATTTTCACTTTATCTAATCCCTCTGTGGCCTCTATAGAATCCCATTTTACTAACAGTTCTCCTAAGGGACTATTGGGATGTATATACCTCAGTCTCTTACCGGTCTTTCTACTATTACACCCTCCCATTTTACAGGTCTTAAAAGTAAAAAATCCCAAAGGTGCCTTTACTGACCGGTAATTTCAGAAAAGAATCTTCTTTGAGGAGCTTCAGCCTCCTCCACTGAACTTCAAAATTTCTGCCTGATGCTCAGGGCTTTATACTGAAACCACTGCCCAATCTCTTGATTGCCTAACTTTCCCCACGTCAGGTCTTACATCTATCGGAACTTGAACACACGAAACCTCGGCCTAAGAATCCGGGTCGTGCCTGACTCCCTCAGTCAGGAAAAACAACTGCCTGATGTTAGTTTGCCTAACCCGCCAATTTTTAGGCTTCACCGTATCAGGACTTAAAAGCAAACCACAGCCTCCTTCGCTGGGGTTTGTGCCTGGCTCCTGTGCCAGGACTTACTTTTGCTTGCAGGGCTTGTGAGCTACCCGAATCCTTCTCGGGACTGACAAAATCTTACGCGAATCCTTCTCGAGACTTACAAATGCTACCCGAATCCTTCTCGGGACTGACAAATCTGCCTGACTTCCCTCTGTCAGGACCTATTTTGGGTGCGTGCCACTCATACAAATATTCCCTCGCACGCCCGGAGGGGGGGGCCCTTTATTCCCCCTTGGGAGATGACTCACTCACGCTAATTCCAAGCTCCGCCCCCTGTTCCCGGCCGGCCCCTTCGCAGGAGTCCGGAAACGCGGTACTGAGGGTTCCGCTCTCACTTCGAAAGTCCGGCTGCCAGCCTTCGTCTCATTCACTCACACATGCGCATGTCTCCCGCTCCCGCCACCAGCTTTCCCACCAATCCGGTGCTCCGGTGCTCCTCTGTGTCGCTGGTCCTGAGCTGATCCCTCTGGTCCTGATAGCCAGCTGTCCTGAAGTCCAAGATGGCCAGTCTTGAGTCTTCTTGCGGCGTGGCTATTCTGGACGAGCGCCCGCAGCTGAAATAAACAGGGCCAGGAGACTTCTTCTCCTTTTTAATGCCTTTATGAAAAGTGATCAGCTCAGGATTGGGCAGCTCGGCAGGGCTGCAGTCCCCGTCGCGTCTCGCAGGGTGACTCAGAGTAGGAGGATATGCGCAGCTCCGTCCACTAGGGGCTGAGCCAGGGAATCCAGTCCTCGTGAGAGCCTTTAGGGCGTGGTGTCCCCGTCAGATCTTGCTTTCTCAGTGCGGTCCCCCTCAGTCTCGGCGCTGGGGATGACTCCCATGGTCAGGGTGAGAGGGGCTCCGCATCTCTGCAGGCTCAGCACTTGGCTCCTCATGTCCAGACACCACTTTAGTCTCTCAACTCTTAGGTGGCTCGTTGTTTTTAGGGTTTGCTCGTTGCATTTTGGAGTCGGGGTCCCAAAAGCATGCTGGTCCTGGAGTCACTTTGCATAACCCCCCCCCACCCTCTCATGTCTTCTCTATGCTGGAAGAGAGCACAGCCTCGGGGAAGGGCCATCACCCCACCCAGCCAGGGCTTTTACTAATACAAAAGGGGAGATAAGCTACAATGACCCGTGATTACAATAACAATGCACGCAGAAACCTGGCAGGGACAGTGATCTGGCTGCCTTTTTGTAACTTTTTCTCACAAAAAAAAAAAATTAACCGAATTTTTGTTCATAACAGGCAGCAACCCCATCAGACTGTGCCACGATCCCCTGGTACAAGGAGGGTCACAATGGTTCGTTTCACTGATCTCAGGCTGCAATGACACACAGCAGGGGACTTTCAGTATTAACCAAAACAAATGTACCTTTTATTGAGTTCCCACAGCAGATGCAACACAAGGATTAGAAAGGAGATAAAGGATAGAGAGACAGAGAAAAGGAGGGGGGGAATAGCTGCCAACAGAGAGATGAAATCCTTGTGGTCCGGCCAATAGATCTGTCTGGTCACGTTGGGGAGAGACTCAAAGCCTTTGGTTAACTCAGGGCTCTTTTATAATCTACCGCCGGGAGGGGAGCAGGATCGCACATGGAGGGAACAGTGGAGAATAAATCCATTGGGAACAGGTACAGACAGTCCAGTTCTGAACAGCACAAACCGGTGCCAGCAGTGAGCGGGGCCTGTTGTTTCAGGACTGGTTCCTATGGGAAACCTCCCACTTTCCATGGCAGACATCCCGCTCCAGTCAGGCCAGCACCCCTGGGTTAGAATTCAAAGGGTCTCAGTCTCAGTCCCTGGGGAGGGCCCCAATCTCTGTCCTTGACGGCAGCTGTGAGGCAGATGAGGGATCTTTGGACCGTCTTTTACAGACTGACATCCCAAAACATAAAAATAATTGTGCATTTCCCCTTAAAAATAAAATGTACTGAATTAATAGCATTATAATTGTTTTTCTTATTTATAAAAGAGTTATTCTATATTTGTATTACCAAATTTGAATGTTTATATTAAAAAATCCATACCTTTTTAGCAAGCAAAAAATTTATTGGTCATTGGTTCTAAGAAACACAATTCCCAACATTAATTAATTGAGCAGTGTGGCTATTGACTTCTTCTTCTTTATGCTAATTAGTCCTATTTTCAATCCTTTTGTCATCTTTTTATCATTTTCACAGACAGTGTAAAAGGGGCCACTTTGAGGTCCCTGGAGAACTTTCTGGGGCACATTTGGGGCAGTTCTGGGTCTGGGGAGGGAATTCAAAGAGAACTTGAGGGTCTGTAGGACACTTGGGGGAGCCGGGTGGGCACTTGGAGGGGCTCTCAGGGATTCCGAGGAACAGTTTGGGGTCCGGGGCAGCCCTTGGGGGTCCAGGGGGGCCCTTGGAGGTCAGGGAGGAGAATTTGGGGCCCTTCGGGGTCCAGGCGGGCCCTTGGGGGGCTCTGATGGTGCTCTCTGCGGCGCGGGCGGTGATGGAAATTGTAAGCGGGGGTCTAATACAGTTAAACGGGGGGGGCGGAGCATCACGGCAGTTTGAGGGGCAGCTGCAATGGCTCTCAGTGGGGCACGGAGCATGACGGGAGATTAAGTCCTGGCTAAAACACCATTGGACATGTGCCGTGGAGCATGGTGGGAGCCGTAGTCCCGGAAGTGGCTCGAACGCTCTGTTTGGGAGTGCGGGAAGACTTTTGGGGGACACTTCTGCATCTGAGCCGCGACTTGAGGTCCTCGGGGGAACGTAAATGGTTCGGGAGCACTTGCAGGGATCTCGGGGAGGTCTAACCGGGCTCTTTAGGGCGGGGGTGCTGCGGGAGTTTTAGGCGCGGGACTGTGTTCTGAGGGGCTCTGGGGCTGTGGGGGAGGAGAGGAGATGAATTCCCAGAAGTGGCTGTACCGGGCATCTGTGGGGTCGGGAGCACTCAAGGGGTCCGGAAAGGCTTTTGGGGCATCCCGAATTGGCGCTGAGGGGGCACTGAGGGATCCTGGAGTGTCTGGGGGACACTTAAGGGACAAAGGGGGGGCGGATCCCGGGGTTCTGTGGAGCGCGGGGCATGACGGGCGTTGTAGTCCCGGCTCCAATGGGGCTCAATTGGGCCGCAGGACGTGACGGGAGTTGTAGGCACAAAAAAAGGTGGTGCCAATATCAGGCACCGGTTCCCAGGTCCTAAACCACGCGCTGATTGGCTTTGGGTGGTGATGGGCAGGAGCCTCGGCAAATGGGATGCCGCAGAGGTGGGAACATCGGATTCAACCTCTCCAGTCCCTCTCAGTACAGCCCAGTTCATCCCCAGTACAGACCAGTAAAACCCCAGTACAGCCCAGTTTATCCAAAGTAGAACCCAGTACAACCCAATTGCCCCTCCAATCCCTCCCAGTACAGCCCAGTCCCTCCCAATAACCCTGAGTTTATTCCCAGTCCCTTCCAGTTCATCCCAATGACATCCACAGGATGCCCCAGTGTCCCCAGTCTTCTCCGCAATGGCCCCAGTGTCCCCAGTTTGTCCCAGTCCTCCCCAGTGTCACTCCCAGTATGTCCCAGTGTCTCCTACAGCATTTCCATTGTCCCCAGTACGTCCCAGTCCTCCCCAGTGTTTCCAAGGACAGTTTCATTTCTCACAGTGGCCATGGCAGCCAAACCCAGCAATGAGGTCAGTGCAGTGCCCATGGCCACAGCCCCTTGCAGGGGCCCAGTGCAACTTGGGCTGATGATCCACCCTCACAGCTGGCCCAGGGCAGTGCTGCAGTGGCTTTGGTGGCACCTGGGGCTGGCACACACCTGAGCAGTGTGTCTGTTTGCAGTGGGGAAACTCAGCAGTTTGAGATGGCTGCAAAAAGTACAGAAAGGGAAAACCCCTCTTAGGCTGGGTGCAGACAGCTCTGCAAGCACAGCAGGGCCCAGGGCAGTGAGGACAGACAGGATGGGGCTGGGCAATGTGGAGCAAGGTTGTCCACACTGGGTCGGAGCTCAAGGCACAGCTTCTGTGAGCAGGCCAGAGCTGCTGAGGAGAGACCCTGGGTCAATATCAATCACAGAATGCTGCAAACACCTCTGCTCTAAAGAGAAATTTAACAAAATGTTGTAGTGTGTTTTTAAGTTTCTGTAATATTCCCTCGTGTTATGTATTGTTCCCCTCCCCCCCATTCTGTGAAGATGGTTCTGCCCTCCTTAAGTTTCCCGCCGTAGCCCTGCTGGCAGTTATGTTACCATGGTTACCCCTGCCTTCGTTTAGTGTCCATTACTCATATTATATAATTTCTCCTCCCTTTTATTCCCTTTTAAGTAAACTTTTCCTCCTCCCCGGGCCCAGTCAATCACCCCCCACACCTCCCAGTCCTCCGGAACCTTCATCTTACTGGGGGTTGTGGTTGGCTGAGGTCCCGGGGCCCCTCCTTTAATTTGTACTTATTGGATTCACTATGTTGTCTGTTCTGTTAAGCTCATCTCCCGACCTTCCCTAATTGGTTAGTTTGTAAACACCTCCTTTGATTTCCACCTCCCTTTAAAACCCTTGTCCCCCCCCACTGTTTTTTGTCACTCCCTGTTGGTCCCTGGCCCCCCCATGTCGGATTGCCAAAGGCATTAAACCCATTTGGACCCCGGGAAGTGTCCAACTCTTTTTCCTTCAACCAACACAGCAGCTTTCACCGATACCTCGTCCCTGCAGGCACAGCCCGAGGCCACTGACGCCAAGAGGTGCCTGAAGCAGCCAGCCCTGGGGCTCTGTCACCGGGACTGACTCCCCCCGACTGCAGTGGGCTGTTGGCCGCCCTCTCACTAGCCGGACTTCAGGTTTCAGGCCACGGACTGCTGCAACAAAAGACACAAATAGGAATGTGTATTTTATTACTGCTCTTTGAAATCTTTCTCCATAACTGGACTAGGGAAACTTTAATGACCCTCTCAGGGCTTTGGTGTTGTTTACATCAGACTCACTCCTTGAGAGTGTCTTGAAAAAACTTCTCAAGAACTCAAAGTTAAATTTAGACTCCAAATTTTCTTGAAGCTTTAGTGGCTCCCACTGAGGGAATCAACTGCCTGCCTCTGCCTACCCACACAAAGGCTCCTTCTGGGGACGTGCTGCACCACAGCCCTGCCCTGGCAGGGAAATTCCTTTCCATTTGGGTCCTGTCTGGCTGTCCCTTTCTGCCCTTTGCATTAATTCGTTCTTTCTCTGGCTGTTCTATATTGTGCCAAAAGTATCCACCATCTCTGAAACCTCCCTTCAATGCCTCCCAGGGCTCCTCTGCTGTCCTCAGTCTCCACCTCACTGACCACAGAGCTGCTTTGTGCCTGTATATGAATTTGCTGTTTCAGAGGGTGTCATTTACTCAGGCCTGAGCTCTGGTGAGGGATAACTCCCAACCACACATGGACATGTAATTCTACCAGCATTTTGCTTATATACAGTCACTAAATGTGAATTACAATTTACCCATCTCCATAAAACCCATCTCAAGTTCCCAGATTCAGTCCTTGTTTTCTCTATCCCTGCACCCTTGAGCCAGATATCTTCAACTTCTCTTTCAACCACTCCTGCTGGGAAAGCCGCCCCTGCATGCCTTGTTCCTGTGCTGAAAGTTCACAGGCACAGTAAAAATTGAATTAACCCTTTTGGTATCAGCCCAAGGCTTTGTGTGGGCAGGCAGAGGGAGGCAGGAGGCAGAGCTGTCAGCAAAGGAAGGGCCCAGCCAGGTGGGGCAGCCGGGGGATGCCGACAGCCTGCAGGGACAGAGGCACAGGGCAGGGACACCGTGGCACAGCCTGGGCTGCACAGGGCATAGGGATGGGCAGCAGCTGCAAGACAGCCCTGCCAGAGCCAACTTGGGCAGCACTTTGGCCATGGCTGCTGGGCCTGGGCCTGAGGCCACGAGGGGACAAGTGACCCTTGCAGGCCTGGGGCCTCATTGCCTCCTTGTCCCTGCTCAGCAGCCTGGCAGGGGCCGCCCCATGCTCCTGCCCTTGGCATTGCCCATCCCCACATGCCAGTGCCCATCCCGGGAAGAGCCCTGAGCAAGGAGGGAGGGACAGGATCTGCCTGGCCAGGGGCTGGGGCTCAGGCCTTGGCCCTCTGCATTCCTGAAACACATCCAGCTTTGCTCAGCACCAGAGACACCTTTGCCTTGTTTGTCCCCAGCTGCCATCACTGCTTCCAGTGTTCTGCTCTACCTGGAACCTGGGGATACTTTGGTCAGTCCTGTCCCTCACAGGGATCTCTTTAAAGTACAAGAAACTTCAGTATTTCAATTACACTTTGAGCTCTTGAGAAGTTCCTTGAGCACACTCTGAGGGATTGAATCTGATGCAAAGAGCACCAAAGCCCCAGAGGCTCATTAAAGTCCCTGGGCTCTGTCTGTGCTGCTGAGCTGGGCCGGGCTCCTGGCCCAGAGGCAGTTCCTGGCAAGGGCAGCGCTGCAGTGCAGAGAGACAGCTCTGGCCAGGAGCAGCTCCTGTGCACAGCCCAGCAGGGCTGGGGCACTGCCAGAGCCCCTCAGGGACACCAGCAGGGCACAGACAGAGCTCACAGGGGCTCAGCACTGGCAGGGGCTGTGGGATGTCCCAGAGGGGGCTGTGTCACAGCAGCACCTCTGTGGCTGTGTCATAGAGGCACAGAGCAGCTGTGATGTCAGCATGGGGCTGTGTGACAGCAGAGAGTGGGCTGTGTGAGGTCACAGGTTGGGCTATGACATCACAGAGTTTGTTGTGTGAGGTCTTTGAGCAGCTACATCATCATAGAGGGCATTCTGTGACATCACACAGCTGTCTGTGACATCATATGTAGGGGGTGTGGCCATAGAGAAGATGCTGCCATCATAGAGGGTGGCTCTGTGACATCAGAGAGTGGGTTGTGACATCACTGTGTGGCTGTGTAACATCATAGAGCAGCCTGTGGCATCACAGAACAAACTGTGAAATCATAGGGCGACTCTGTGACATCACAACATCTTCTGTGACATCACAGAGCAGCTGCATGACATTCCAGGTGACATCCCAGATTTGGTTCTGTGACACCACCGGGGTGCTGTATGACATCCCAGAGTGGACTGTGATATCACAGGCAGCTCTGTGACATCACAGGGGGGCTTTGTGACATCGCAGGGGCTGTTGGAGGTTACAGAGATTACTGTGTGACATCACAAAGGGCTATCTGAGATCACAGGGACTGTGTGACATCATAGGGACTGTGTGAGGTCCCTGGGGAGGTCACTCTGCCCCGGCCCCCCTCATAGTTTCCCCCGAGCAGTCGAACCCTGCTCGTGCACAGCGGGGTCCCCTGTCCTCCCAGGTCCCCCCGGGTCCCCCGGCCCTGCAGCCTCCCCCAGAGGATATTCCACAAGATCGACCCCAGAACCTGACACAGGGACGGGGGGCCGGGGCCCTGGGGCTGGCACAGGGGGACAGGGACCCCCTGGCACCGCCCCCGTGTCCCCCAAGGCCAGAGCCTGGGTAAGGGCTCCTTCACCCTCCTACCAACAAGGGCTTGAGAGCGCTGAAAAATCCCCAGCAAGGAAGCAGGAAAAACCAGATTTAATATTAAGGGACAGCAGCACAGATTTCCTTGGCAAGAGTCACTCTACTGACTGGACACATCTGGCACACCAAGGAAACAAAGCAACAACAAAACCAAACCAAATCCAAGCAATCAAACCAGAAATGAACCAAGAACTGTCTCTGTGTGTGTGTGTGACACAAGTACAGTGAAGGCAAGGATAAAAGGAACATGGCCCAAAAGCTTAACAGAGCTACAACTTAATGAGACTTAACTTATACCTTAACTGATACCTTAAACACGACAATTTGCTGGTCTTCTTCACAAAAGAACAGCACATAACAGTATTTAACCACACTTACAAACTATGATTTAGCAATTTAAAAGAGAAATAACACCAATATTGAACTTAGCTTTTAACTTTCATTAAACATAACATCTTAGGAAAATACCAGCTCTTAGCAGCATTTAACTTCACTTACACCTTGTGAAGGTCTAAGGACGTTTAACCTTACCTACAGGCCTGACAGACTCAGCTATCCAAGGATCTCAAACCCCTCACAGAGCAGCATTTCTGCCACATTTCCCCAGCACAGGCACTCCTGTGTGCACACAGACACCCAGAGTCAGTGCAAGGCACCTGGGAGAAATTCCCCTGAGGGAGGGAATGCTCCCTGTGGATCCTTTGGCATCTCCCCAGCGGACAAAGGGTTGAGCCTGGAGGAGGGGGGGGATTGGCCCAGGCTCCGTCGTTGTTCAGGATCCCTGAGTGCAGCAAACGGGAGAGTTCCTGGCTGGGAGAGGCCCCACTCAGAGGGAGTGGCTGGCCCAGGAGAGCTCCAAGGGCTCCTTTTGGAGCGCTGTTTGCAGGGCCCCAAGAGAGGGGCTTCAGTCCCAGTAATGGTTCATCGTGGCCACACTTGGCATCAGCAGCTTTCTTTGGCAGGGTGAGAACAGGGATGTTGTGCCACTGAGGGAACAAAAACTGTTCCCAGGGCTGCTCCTACAGAAAGCAGGAGCTGTTTGGGCAGCAGCAGTGCCTGGAGCAGACAGTGTTTGTGATGAGCTGCAGAGGAGCTGAGCCCAGGGGCTGTTGGCCAAGGCCGAGGTCCAAGGAGCATTTCTCAGCTGGCAGGGTGGCCTGAGAAGGGGAGGGGGAAATGCAGCAGTGCAGGGCCCATGGAACCAAGGGACCATTGTGACACTGTGGGGCCCTGTGAGACCAAGGGACCATTGTGACGCTGTGGGGCCCTGTGACACCAAGGGACCAGTGTGACTCTGTGGAGCCTCATGGAATCATGGAGAGCACTGTGACATTGCTGGACCTCATGGAACCAAGGGGACCGTACTGATGCTGTGTGGCTCCATTGATGTAGGGATCATTGTGCCACTGAGAGGCCCCATCAAACCAAGGGTCCATTGTGACACCGTGTGGTCTCATGGAAGCATTGTGACACTCTGGGATGTCATGGAACCAAGGGGCAATTGTGACACTGGGGGACGCCTTGGAGCCAAACGTTCATTGTGACATTACAAGGCCTCATGTGACCATTGAGAGACCATTAGGAGACTTGACAGCCTCATGCAACCAAGGTGCCATTGTGACACTGTGGGGACTCATGGAATCATGGAGACCATTGTGACACTATGAGGCCTTATGGTAACAGGGAGATCTTTCTGACAATATGAGGTCCCATGGAACCAAGTAGAGCATTCTGGCATAGTGTGGCACCATGACACCAAGGAACCATTGTGACACCATGGGGCCTCATGGAACCAAAGGCACCACAGTGACACCCTGAAGCTCCATGAGACCAAGGGCCCATTGAGATATTGTAAGACCTGGGGAACCACAGAGACCATTGTGACACTGCAGGGCCCAGTGGAACCAGGAGAACACAAGACATGTCTGGCTGGGTTGGCATCCCAGGGGCCACCTGAACGGTCCATCAGACTTTAACATATGGAGGGTCTCATCTCACCTGTTACTGAAACACTGGGGCTCTGTGTTTTCCTTCCTAGGGAAAAGAACTGTCCTTCTCAGGCAGGTGCCTATGGCCAGAATTGAGAGTGCCACCTCCAACATTCCCTTACTGTGAGAGACTGGAGGAGATTCTTGGCTCAAAACATTTAATGTGTGGGGTAGGAAGGGGCAGGTCAAGCCTTTCCCTGCCCTGTAAGCCCAGCCCTGCCCTGCCCTGGAACCCCAGTCTCCCCAGAGCCTCTATCCCAGCCTAGCAGTGGCTGCCAGTCCCTGGCTCGGCACAGGCAATGCTCCACAGCCACCTCTGCAGCCCCAGCCCAGCTCCTGAGGGACCAAATGAGCCCAAGACCCACCTGGGGGAAGGGCACAGGAAGACCAAGGGGTATTTAAGGCTGACTACAGGCCAAGCACAAATCTTGACCCTACCTCCTCTTGGAATTTCCATCTGAACAGTGCTGGAATCCAGGAGTTGGTAGCTGTGTGTGTGCTTGTCTGTATTTAATTTGTCTTTGTCTCTTTCTGTTTTTTTCTTTTAATAACCCTCCCTTGCAAATTTTGATTAAAATTAAATTGAACAGACTTAGAATTTGTGAAGTTGCATGGGCCAAATTAATGCTTTAAGAAGTGTTTTCTGTAGATTGAATGTGGTATTAAATATTTTGCCTAAGTTTCTCTGATTTTCTAAAGTTGCCAGTAAAGGCTGTATGGTTGTTTTGTTTTGAGCTCCTAAGAATCTCGTTGATATTTCTCCAGTGAATCCAACTCAGAGCACACAAACAATTGTAATTCCTTTTAAATGTCTCCTTGTTTGTGAGAGATTTTTTGGGGGATGGGGTTTCAGGGCTTGTCAGTCCTGCTTGGCCCAGCCCAGGCAGGGCTTTCCCAGCCACATTCCACACTCCATTTCCCAGCTGGAGCCGCAGTGCCTCTGAGTTGTGCTGCCCCAGCCCTAGGGACACTCTCCTTGTCTGCCCATTCCCCCATGGTCTCTGGGCAGGGATGGCCTCAGTGGGGGCTGCTGACATCCTCAGCAACTTGGAGGCTGCTGCTGAATTTTCCTGCTGCAGAGGCTTGTTCAGCCATCAGCTCTTGAGTGCAGGAATTCAGTGTCCCACGGCTCATTAACATTCAGAACACCTTAACAAGCCAAGCCCCTGGGAATAATTTCATTTTAATTTTCAAATCTTTTGAGGTTAATTAGACAGATTTCAGAAGTATATTCAAACTGAATAGATCCTATTTTAAAAGACTGTGAGAAAAGATTTCCGAGATCCTGCTTAGGTTTTTTCCCCCTGTTAATAAATTGATATGTGCAATCTTGTTTGGAGACTGAATCCAAGTTCCTCCTCATGCAGTTTGAAAGGATATGAAAATCATGACCCTTCATGGCTGACAATCAATCAGACTCTGTCCCTACCCCCACCCCACCATTTACCCCATCCAAGCCCTGGCACTGAGAGCAGCCTTGTGCAAATCTGAGCTCTCTCCAGCCCACACTGGACCTGGCCAACAGACCACAGTGGAACACGAGCCAATTTAATAACAATCACACAATTAAAATAAAAATCACACAGTTATAAACTCTTCCCTGAGCCATGTGCAACGTCCCAGCAGTGTTGGATGAGTCCACCATTCACAAGTGATTTCCATACTAAAACTTATTTCACACAAACATGGTTCTGTGATAGATATAAACACAATTAAGTTCTTGTATCAGGATCCTCGTCCTGGAGTGAGGACAGAACAGCTCGAACAATTCCTGATTTGCAAAGCTGTTAGTGGTGGGTGGAGAAGGGAGGTCAGGCTGCTATTGGTGTTGAGGAAATGCTGAAACCAGCCTGACTCATTTCATCTTCTCCTGTCCTGGCTGATCTTCCGTCTTTCCCCTTCCACCTCCTGGCTTTTGTCTCCCACCAGGCCCCTGTGAATAGCCTGGCTCTGTGTTGTCCATCCCCTCCTCGCTGGCACTGCCAGGCTGGGATGAGGAGCTCCTCAGCCTTCCCTGCTCCAGGCTGGACCAGCCCAGCTCCCTCAGCCTCTGCTCACAGCTCTGGACAAAATTGGTACTTCTCCAAAATTCCCTATATGCAAGGGTTTCTCCCAGACAAAAGCTGCCAAGGACAGACAGGCCTGGCGCAATTTGGGCCCTGGTGGTTGCGTCTAATCTGCCCTGGAAACACTGGGGCTCTGTCCTTTCCTTCCTGAGGGAAAGAACTGGCCTTCTCATTCAGGTGCTCATGGGCTAAAATTGGGATTCCTCCCCTGAAATCCCGTATATCTGAGATACAGACTATTTATATCTGAGATACAAGATATTTATTCTGTTGCTCCCAGATGAAAGCTGCCAGGACAGACAGATCTGGCTGGTCTCGGCCTCTAGTGGCTGCTGTTTATCAGCTCCTGGAAGACAAGGGACTCCATGCTTTCCTTCCTGCTTTCCTTCATGTGGGACCATGATGACACTTCAGGGCCTCATGGATCCAAGGGATCATTGTGACACTGTGTGGCCTCATGGAACCAAGGACATCTTTGTGGCTCTGTTGGGCTGCATGGTCCCAAGGGGCCAGTGTGAAGCACCAGGGCTTTGTGGAACCAAGAGGCCATTGCTGCATTTCAGGGCCTCGTGGAGCCAAAGGGCTGTTGTGATCCTGCAGGGCACCGTGGATCCATGGAGACTGTTGTGGCATTGCAAGGCCCCATGGAATCAATGGAGACCATTGTGACACTGTGGGGCCCCACAGAACCAAAGGGCCATTGTGACCCTGCAGGGCCTCATGGAAGCACGGGGACATTGTGACACTGCAGAAGCAAGGAGAACACTGTGATACAGCAGAGCACCATGAAACCAAGGGAACATAGAACAAGTCTGGCTGGCTTGGCCACCCAGGGCCCACTTGACAGGCCCAGCTGATCTTGGAATGTTGAGGGCTGCCTCTCATCAGCCTGTGGAGAACTGGAGCCCAGTGCTTTCCTTCCTATGGAAAAGAACCATTTGTCCTTCCCAGTGCCCACAGCCAAAATTGATACTCCTTGTTGCTTTCTGATACAAGGCAGGCGGCTTGGTTTCGGGAGACAGCACGGCGACCCCCTTCCCCCAGGGTCGCTTGGGGTTAAGAAACACTCGGACACTAATATGGTGGAGGATCAAAGGCCTTTATTCTCCTTTCTCGTGGGGTTTTACACTCTAGGGGGCTTCTACGTCAGGTGAGGGTCTGTCCTTACTATCTATGGTTAGTAGGGAATGGAAAGTTACTGGGTAAGTGGAAAGTTACTGGCATCTGGTTCAGGGGGCTACATTCCTATGTTAATTTTCTTATCTAAGGGGGTAGGGGCCCTGTCTTCCCGTAACATCACAAGATCTTCCAAACACCAGGCCCTACCTGCTACATCTCCCCCCCTTTTTCACAAATGAATGAGGTAGTCATATACTGAAATGAGGTATAAGGTTGCAGTTCGATAGGGAAAAGGGGGTTTGGTAAATCTGAAAAAGTTTTCGCTAGTCAAGGTTAGGACTTGTGGCTGGCAGTGTTCTCTGGTTGGATTCGCCACCCGATGAACAGGATGTTGGCCCATTCCAGCTTGTTCAGCAGGCATGGTCTGAAGGTGACTGCTAGAGGCAGCAATGCCAGTGGACTTATTAGGGTAGAAATCAGAGTGGTTAGCCATGGTGATTGATTGAACCAGGACTCGAACTAGTCCTGTTGAGCTTCTCTGTCTTTCTGCTTCTGAGCTAGTCTGTTTCTGAGTTCTGCTATGGAGTCTCTCACGACTCCTGTGTGGTCTGCATAGCAGCAGCACTCTTCTCTCAAGGCGGCACACAGGCCTCTTTGCTGCGTGAACAGGAGGTCTAGACTTCGCCTGTTCTGCAAGACCACTTCCGAGAGAGAGGAGACTGACTTCTCTAGGAAGGAGATGGATTTCTCGATCTTTTGCAGGTCTTCATCGATGGTCACTTGCAGCTGGGACAGTCTTTGGTGCTGTGTCGCTAGGGCTGAGACACTCGTTGCCGTTCTTGCCGCTCTTAAACTGAGCAACATCGCAATAGTTACACTTGTTATTATTTCTCTTTTGTGGAGCTGGCTGGGTTCTTCAAAAAGGTGGTACACTTCTTCGTCTGAGTGGTACAGGACTCTAGGAACAATCAGAACTTGGACACAAAAGTCGTTAGTCATCAAATTTGGCAAGAGACACACAGGGACTCACTCTAGATCGCTGGCAAACTTACATCTCAGGTGCGGATGGGACTACCCACTTATTGTTTTTCTTGTTAGGCTTGACAACTTTGATGCAGACGTTGCTTCTTCGCTTAGCTAGGGTTGCATTGCTAAAGCATCTGCTTTGGCTTGTGACTTGACTCAGGGTGATTCTTTTGCGAGGGTTATCCCATCTGCACTGGTGAGGGGCATCGGCTGTGGAGTAACTGAAGGGAGTGTTTAAAGCGATTCTTTCATAAAAGGGAGGTTTGACATCTTAGCAAAGCCAGCAGGATTCGGTTAGGTTAGGGTTGGATTCATTCAGGGATATAAAGGTAGCTTCTAACATACGAAGGATTGGGTCTGAGTCTGGCTTGGCTGCGCGGTCTGTCTGAAAGATTTTCGCATGGCCAGTTGGGACATTGCTAACTCTAGTGGGTAGGGTTTTAGGGTAGGTTGCGTTTTTCCCTTTCGGCACGCTTTTAATCACTTTGTTTGGTCCGACCGCTTGGGGCACCGACGGTTGGAGCCTGATAATTTGCACATTTACTCTTTCTTTTGACCCTTGAAGGACAACTGTCCACATTCGGCCTATGGCCCAACTGGGGTGATGTGGCTGCAAGACTGTCATGTTATAGTTAGTGCATTTTCGAATTTTTGGGATTTTGTGGCGATTGCGATAAAAGTTTCTCTGGAGGAAGATGGGTGTTTTGCAGCTGCTGGGTGCCTAGGCGAACTGTAAGAATTTGTCGGGCTCTTGTGGATCTCACTCAGGCTCCGACGGTCTGGCATCTGTAACTATGGTTTCGCAGCCCCAGTGCCCACAATATCTCCACTCTGGGTGATTGCAGTAGCTTTTTCCTGGGTTTGAGGCTGGGCACCAGTAGGATAGGTACATGTGTGTGGCGTGTGGGGAATTGGGGTCTACTTTTGGCTGTCTTGGAAACAGGTCGGTAACGCGGAGCACGAAGGATGGAGTGTTTGGTGTGGTGGTTTCTCTGAGCACCTTGTCGCTACTAAGGTGTCGCGTGACCCACCTGAAAGGCCGGTGGGGGTAGTGATCTGGGCTGGCTTGTCTTCCGGCAACAAGCCTCAACAGCAAAACTACACAGAAACACTGTTGATGCTTGGGTCTCACCCGTGCAGGTTTCTCGGGTGCTGTCTGGTGGCTTAGTGGTCTGTCACTTTTTTCTGGGATGGGCATGTACGCGTCACGAGGACGTTCTATGAGTATGTCTTGTAAACAGAAACTCACAATTCTCGTCAGTCTTATCTTGCTTATTATGAGGTCGGGCTTAATTGACTTAAGTGGACACTACCTGACTTTGCCGTCCTTTTTGACAGCTGCGTACTCTCTTCTTGTGAGCATCAGCCTCCAGCCCCGTTCCCATTCGCCCAGCTCGTTTCTAATTACTACTTGCAGGCCCTCCTCTAGCGCTCGGGTGGCCTAGTGTTTTTGAACGGGACTGTTTGTTTCATCTCTCCTAGGGAACTGATTCAGTGCTAGCAAAGCAGTTGCCAGCATGCGCGCTTGATCTCCTGGGGGAATGGCATTGGCAAAGCCCTCTGCTTTTGCCAATACTTCTATCTTGGTTTTCAGGGTCTGGTTCGCTCTCTCTGCTATGGCCTGCTCGGTACTGTTATATGGGACACTTTGCACTAATGTGATGCCTCATTTTGAGGCGAATTCCTGTACTGGTTTGGAGGTGAAATTGGACCCGTTGTCCGTTTTGATCTGCTTGGGGATACCAAGCCAAGCTATGGCTGTCAGCCAGTGCTGAATTGTGGCCTTGGAGTTTGTTTTGGGGTGCTGTGTGGCTATGATCGTTCCGCTATAAGTGTCTACTGTCACTGCAAGCCACGCTCGGGGCTTCAGTAGTTCACACTAGGTGAAGTCCGATTGCCAGATCTCTGAAGGCTTGAGACCTCTCGGGTTGACCCCACTGGTCTATAGGGGTGACTTCTGGCAATGAGGACAGGTGGCTACCACGTGTTTTGCGTCTGCGGTCGGGATCTCGCATCTCTTCGCCAGTGCTTTGGCTCCGATGTGGAGCGACTCGTGCTGCTGATGAGCTTCCTGCAGCGTCCATATGCCTTTTGCTGCGGCATCCGCTTTGTCGTTGCCGATCTGGAAGTAGCCTTTGGCTGGGTCGTGGCTGTTAATGTGAATGACTGACACAGTGCCCTGTCGCGAGGAGAGTGCTTCTTCCAGCATTAGGGCTGCTGCTGATGTAGACACTCCTGGTCCTGCCATGGCTAGGCAAAGCCTTGCCACAAATATAGAGTCCGTTACTATGTTAAGATGTTCCTCTTGAAAGAGTCCGCACGCCAAGACGACTGCTGTCGCCTCCAGTTGTTGCACTGACAGTGTGGGGTCACATGCTTTGACGCAATGCCATTGCTCTCCTGCCTGCCACACTGCTGCTGTGGTTGAGGTCGTGGAGGAAGCGTCTGTGAAGACCGTCGGTCCTGGCTGTGGTCAGTCCATGACCTTTGGCGGCATGTCCATGTCGACAATGGTCAGCAGCTTAGTCCAGGGTGGTTTGGAGGAGTAGGAGATTTCTCCTCCGAAGCCGGTGAGAGCAAGGGCTAGGTACTCCGATATTGTGGCTGACTCTGTAGTTGGTTGCTTGCGAAACGGAAGGTGGATGCTTGTTGGCTCAGTCCCTAGGTGTTTCAAAGCGAGTTTCTTGCCTTTCATGATGGAGGTTAGTGATGCATTCGATTCTCGGGGAGAAAGCACAAGCAGGTCTTCCGAGAACCACCCATTGAATCGGTCGGGCCTTTTCAGAAGGTCTTTGAGCCAGTGCTCCCACTCTCCCCCTCGGTGTAAAGTGAACATATAAGTCTAGTGGCATGGCTGGGTTCTACTTGGCAAGTGTGCCCGTGGACATCTGGCTTTCGATGAAGTCGAGGGAGCTCGTTGCTTGCGGTGTCAGCTCTTTGGGTTCTCAGGGGTGCTTTCTTTTCAGGAGGTCATACAAGGGGTCTATGACTTCAGGAGGGATCAGGACGATGTTGTGAAGGCACTGCAGTGATCCCACAAGCGTTGCACATCGTGGAGCATTTTGACGTCTCGACTGACCTTCGCCTCGGGGGGTGTCACGTAGGAGCTTGTGATCCCCACTCCCAGAAAGGTCACGCAGGGTCTTCTCTTGATTTTTGCGCTTGCGATCTCGAAGCCGTTGGCCTGAAGGGTTTCTGTGATTGTGGACACTAGGTGATTTACTTCGCTTGCAGATGGTGCTGCTACCAGGATGTCGTCTATGTACTGAATGATGGTTGCGGTGGGATGGGAGTGTCGAACTGGCATCAGTGCTTTGTCCACAGTGATTTGGCATATGACAGGGCTGTTTACAAGTCTTTCTGGGAGTACTCGCCATTGGAAGCGGAGGTTAGGCCGTTCACTATTTCGGAATGCCACGGAAAAGGCAAATCGTTCTCTGTCCTCAGGGTGCAGGGGTATTGAGAAGAAACAGTCCTTGATGTTCAGTACTGCGCACGGCCGCCCTGCAGGGATGGCTGAGTTCGTGGGTAGCAGTGTCTGGACCGGACTCATGGGTTGGATCACCTTGTTTACTTCTCTCAGGTCGTGGATGAGACGATAGCTTTCTCCGGACTTTTTGGGGATCACGAATACAGGGGTGTTCCATAGGCTGATGGAGGGTTCTATGTGACTCTTTTGCAGCTCGCGGTCCACTAGTTCTCGTAAGGCTGCCGCTCGAGGCTCTGTCAGGGGCCACTGCTTGACCCATACGGGGTCTGATGATTTCCAGGTCAATTTGATCGGCAGCGGAGGGTGTACAGCAGTGGCCCTTAGGATAAATTTGTAATCTGGAATCCTAGCATGGAAAGAACGTCCCTTCCTAACAGGGGTGGAGAATTTTGCAGTATGTATGGGTGGATCGCGACTGTTTGTTCTGGTCCCTTTTTCGTGTGGAGTGTTATAGCCACCAGCTGGGTGCTTTTCCATGCCCGAGACTGCCCTCCCACTCCATTTACTGGAGGGACTTCTTTGAATTGCCAATGTCCAGGCTAATGTGCTTGGGGAATAATCGTGCAGTCTGAACCTGTGTCTGCCCAGAACTGTAACCCTATGACATGGGAATCTTGACTGCCATAAAGCCGGCATGTCCCCCACACCATCAAGGGTTCTCTCTCTATTTTCATAGCTAGGGCCACCCAGGGATCTCGCTCTGGGGCGTCTCCTGCTGGCCCTCTACTACCGGCGCAGGTTGTGGCAGTGGGGGGTGCAAGGGTGCTGAGGGTGTTGCATAGCTTTGCTATTGCACTGTAGGCAGGGATGCAAAATTGGCTACTCCCTGTGGGTGGATAGGATATGAAGGTCTTCTGCCCCACTGGGGGTTGCTGTAGCTGGGTCGCTGCATATTCCAGGTGGGAAGGGGCTGGACACGGCCTGGCTGCCCCCCCCCCCCTCTAGTTTCTTTGAAGCTTGGATCTGTATTTTTTAACTAAGTGCTTCTTTTTTCTGCATGCTCAGCACGGTCTTTTAAGTCTCTCTTGGCGAGGTGGAGCAGTTGCTGATAGGTGCTTTGGTTGGGGGCAGTTTACTGCCAGGTGGCTTGCTTGGCCACACTTAAGGCATGCCATCACACTGGTTATTGCAGTGTGAACTGCTGCTTGGATGGGAGCTAGATGCTCTTTTTTTGCAATGTGCTTAATCATGGTTGCTGTATTAGACTCAGGTGGCAGTGACTTTAAGACACTGCTGGCGCAGGCAGTCTGCCAGTACAGGACTTTTAGCCTCTGACGGCAATGAGGAGGAGTCTAACGCTGCTTGAAGTCTGTCTACAAACTGAGTGAAGCTCTCGCTCTTACTCTGTTTGATGGTTGACTATGGGGACGGATTGGCTACTACTTTAGCTGCTGCACGGATAGCTTCTCGGGCAGCACGGGTGGTTGTCATAACTTCATGAGCCCGCAAGCTTTCAGCTTGCGCCTGGGGGGTGATCATAGTGGGGTCTCTGTCTATTAGCCTCTGTATGCTGGAGCTATGCAGTGGATGGTTAGGTCTTGTCACTTGGGCCAGCTCTTCTGTGCATTGATCTTCTCACTCTTGTTTAAAAACTATTATCTCTGCGCCATCAAAAATCATTCTACACGTCTGTTTAATATCAAAAGGCAACATATCATCTCTTCTGAAAACGCTATCAATGAGTGTGGTAGCTATGGCAGAATTAATTCTTTTGTTTGCAATCACTTTGATTATTGCCTGGATTTCTTTTGGGTTTACAGGGGAGTAAGTCTTCTGTTGGTTATCGCCTGTTCTTCTCACGCGGACTGGGAGCACTAGGTTAGCAGACGGGCTCTACTCCGCGCAAAACATCTTTATTTTCTGCCAATCTGTAAGCGGAGTCCGGTCTTTCTCTAATGACTCTTTTACTTACGCAGGAGCCTTGTGACTAGAAACTTTGTATGCCGCTGATTTCTCTCTGTTAAAGCTAGAATCTGAATTTGAACTCTCTGAATCTGAACTCTCAGACTCTCTTTCGTCTTAGACTGAGTCAGAGTCAGAGGTGGAAGCAGAGTGAGTCAGCACTTCTGGGCTGCTCTGTCTTTTTCTCGAGCTCTGACCTCGCCCCCTCTTGTGGGGGTCAGGCCGTTCTCTTCTCCTGGGGTCCCCCCGCCTCCTGCTGGGGGAGGTTCTTGCTCTATAAGGACCTAATTTGAATAGAGCGCTCTGATTGGTCTTACGCCATACCGCGGGGGCCACCCCTTCTCCTCGCTCTCCCGCGCGTGCGTTCTGGAGCACGCTGACTGCATTTCCGCCCCCCGCCTCCTTACTTCCGCCCTCACCATGTGCTTCGGCGCCATTTTCAAACCCATACGGCAGCAGGGAGTCTCTGCCACTCCAAGCGGGGTCGGCCACGTTCCGCGCCTCCTCCGTCAACCCCCGCCAGAAGGCCCGTGTGTGTCCTCCCCCCCCCGATGGCGAGTCCACTCCCTGGGGGGTTTCCGCCGGCCGCGCCTCCCCCGCAAGACCGCCCGGGTCAAGAATCTCCACAGTCTGTGTCGCCGCACCTACTTTGGGCTGCGGGGGGGCTAGCAAGCAGGTTTGTGCGGCTTTCTAGGCTTCCTGCTCTTGTCGAGCTTTCTGTAAAGCTTGGAGAACTTTGCCCCAGGATTTTAGGGCTTTCCCTGAACCAGAACACATAGTGTCTTCGGCCAGGACCTTGGTACAATCGTCCCACACCCCTGGATGGAGGATATCTGTGGGGCTTTCTATAGCCTCAAGCTTAATGAGTCTCGGCAATGCGAGAGAAAAATCCCTAATTTTACATTCTATCTCAAAATGTGCATGCATATCTGATACAACTTTTGCAATGGATTCTATGTTCCTTGCTGGTCCAGGGGCGTCCCCCTCACTGCAGTCGGGCCGGCCGCCACAGCCGCTGCTTCCCGTCCAGGCGAATTCCCGTTCCCCCGGGTGCTGATCGGCTTCCCAGGTTTCGGCACCAGATGTTGCCTTCTGATACAAGGCAGGCGGCTGGTTTCGGGAGACAGCACGGCGACCCCCTTCCCCAGGGTCGCTCGGGCTTAAGAAACACGCAGACACTAATATGGTGGAGGATCAAAGGCCTTTATTCTCCCTTCTCGTGGGGTTTTATAGTCTAGGGGGCTTCTACGTCAGGTGAGGGTCTGTCCTTACCATCTATGGTTAGTAGGGAATGGAAAGTTACTGGGTAAGTGGAAAGTTACTGTCATCTGGTTCAGGGGGCTACATTCCTATGTTAATTTTCTTATCTAAGGGGGCAGGGGCCCTGTCTTCCCGTAACATCACGAGATCTTCCGAACGCCAGGCCCTATCTGCTACAAACGGGCTTTCAAACACAGGCATTAATGGTCTGCTGTTAATGATTTTATCCAAACTAAGCTTCTCTGTTTAATGTTATCAGTAATTTCTCTTTTTCCATAGCTTGTATGTTTCTCTCATCAACTTCTACATACTCTGTATTTTGCAAGGAGTTGTATTTCTCAGCTAACTTAACTCCCAAAGTACTTTTATTCTCCTATTTTTCTGTGTATTTAATTCACTGGTTTTCTGTTCTATTTTTCAAGATCTTATTTATTTATCTCTTGCTTCTGTTTCTTACTTTCACTTAGAGCTTAATACTTCTTTCAACCCCTTACACTTTTTTTTTTTTTGCACTATTCTTTTACACAATACACTTCCTTCTAAGGAGATGTGGTAAAACTTGTAATGCACAATCTACATTACCTCTATTCTAACTCGTCTATATTCACTCTCTCATTTCTCATTCACTTTCACACATTCCTTCACACCCTCAAGACACAAACTGGATCATTATTCCTAGATAATTACAGGTCCCTATAGCCCCCCCTCACCTTGGGGTTGGCCCACAGGTCTCAGTATCTCTGGGCCTCTTGGAAGGGCCCAGACTCTGGTTGCCTCTGGTGCACATTCACCTGTGAGGCTGCCTGCGTGTCACTCATGCTCTTACAGCTACAGCTCCCTCACACATCTGGGGAGCACTAGTATGGTTTGCAGGTCACACACACACACACTTTGGTCACAGCCCCCACCCGCCCGGGGGACACAAGCCTGGTTTGCAGGTCACACACACACTTCCACTGCCCCCTTCCCACCTGCCCGGGAAGTTGAGGCTGACTTTGCTTGTGACTCACTCTCACACACACAAGAACACAATAAGGTACCTTTTACTTTCACACTACCTATTACAAGTTAAGTATTACTGGCCAGATTTGGTGGTATTGGATATCCTTTCTGCCATGCTGTTTTTGTCTGACTTCAGATGTTACTTTGTTGAGACAGGACTTATCTGCCCCTGTATCAACCAAAAATTCAAATTCCTCATTTAGGGGTCCCACTTCAAAGTTTGCCAAGGGCTCTTCTAGATATTGCATCAGGTCCCCTAAAGTGTAAAGCCCCTGACCCTCTAATCGTCACTTCTAAGGATCTTCCCTAAATGATCTTGTTCCCTGGCTATTGCCGCATCGAGACTGAGCTTTCTACAAAACCTCCTGACGTGTCCTGGCTCTCCACAGTAATAGCAATGTCGTTCTCTCAAAGGGACTTGAGGTGTCTCTATCCCTCTTGCACCTGACAGTACAAGAGGCCTATCCTTGCCTCCTCCTGGTGGTGGACCCGCCCACCCTGCACTTTCCCTAGCTACAGCAACCATGATCTTAGCCTTGGCCTTTGCTTTTTCTTCCTCCCTCCTTAAATACACCTTCAATGCTTCTCTTAATAACTCATTAATGTTCTTCTCTTGCCAATCTTCCATCTTTTCCAGTTTTCTCTGTATATCAGGCCAAGATTTGGTAACAAATTGGACTTTTAGTAGCATTTGACCTTCTGGGGTGTCTGGGTCTATTCTAGAGTACAACTGGAAGTTCCGCTTTAGGCGATTAAGCCAGGCAGCAGGAGCTTCATCTTTCTCCTGTGTACTCTCAAATGCCAATTGGGTGTTGGTTCCTTTGGGAACTGACTCTTTGATCCCCCGTATTATCAAAGACCTATATTCCATCATGGCCTTCCTCCCCTCCTCCTGGTTAGGGTTCCAGCTGGGATCCGTTAGTGGCAATTTCTGTTCACCTGATGGCACCTGCGGTCCTGGATGGTTATCTTTCTCCCAAATTCTTATGCCAGCCACCCTAATCATCTGGACCTCTTCTGGGGAAAATAATATACTCAGGATGGAATTCATCTCCCCCCAAGTGTAGATATTTGGACCTAGAAATTGATCCACTTGGTTGGCTATGCCCACTGGGTCCTCAACTAAATGTCCCAACTCTTTCTTGAATCCGCTCACCTCAGAAGCAGTTAGGGGAGCATTCACAAAGCCAACACCTCCCGCTACTCCTCCCATAGGAACCTCTCTGAGGGGAAAGAGACTCTCTGCCTTGGAGGTTTTGGATCTGGTGCTCCAGTACGGCCCATCTTCAGATGCCAAACTACTTTGAGGGATATCTGGGTTACCCTGAACTTTCTGCCCATCAGCAGGTGTATTTGCTGATAGCTGTTTATCGGGCGAGGAGGCATTTGTGCCAAAACTAGGAGGAGGTAAAGGGACAGCAATAGGAGGGGGAGAAGAGCCTGAGTGGATATCAAGTGCAGCTGGAGAAGGGGTGGAGAATGCAGCAGGTGGAGTAGGCCCTTGTGGTGGTGCAGAAGGAACTGGAGGGGATACTGGGTTTATCGTAGCGGAAGCTGAAGAGGTAGAAGGAGGAGTTTGAAAAGGTGGTAATGAGATGGCAGCCAGGGGAAGAACCGGACCTGCCATTTGAGGTGCTTGAAGAAGAGGATTATAAGGTGGAGGGGCAGAAGGAGGCAAATAATCCAGGGGATCCCATCTTTCACTAGTCCTATCATCCGCTCCTTCATTCCCCTCTTTCTTCCTCTGTACCTTACAAATTCGCACCCCTTCATCCCCAACAGCGCTCTTTAACCAGCAGGCTACATACAATAAATGCTCAGGATCAGTATCCCCTCGAGCTGTCAGATAATTATTTAACAGCTGGCACATCCACTTATCCTTTGTCCCACACCAAGGCCATCCTCCTTGCAACTCTAATTCTGGCCACACTTCCAAACAATAATGGAACATTTTCACTTTATCTAGTCCCTCCGTGGCCTCTATAGAATCCCATTTTACTAACAGTTCTCCTAAGGGACTATTGGGATGTATATACCTCAGTCTCTTGCCGGTCTTTTTACTATTACACCCTCCCATTTTACAGGTCTCAACAGTAAAAAGTCCCAAAGGTGCCTTTACTGACCAGTAATTTCAAAAAGAACCTTCTTTGAGGAGCTTCAGCCTCCTCCACTGAACTTCAAATTTCTGCCTGATGCTCAGGACTTCATGAAACAACTGCCTGATCTCTTGATTGCCCAACTTTCCCCACGTCAGGTCTTACATCTATCGGAACTTGAACATACGAAGCCTCGGCTTAAGAATCCGGGTCGTGCCTGACTCCCTCAGTCAGGAAAAACAACTGCCTGATTTTTAGTTTGCCTAACCCGCCAATTTTTAGGCTTCACCGTATCAGGACTTAAAAGCAAACCACAGCCTCCTTCGCTGGGGTTTGTGCCTGACTCCTGTGCCAGGACTTACTTTTGCCTGCAGGGCTTGTGAGCTACCCGAATCCTTCTCGGGACTGAAAAATCTTACGCGAATCCTTCTCGAGACTTACAAATGCTACCCGAATCCTTCTCGGGACGGACAAATCTGCCTGATTTCCCTCTTTCAGGACCTATTTTGGGTGCGTGCCACTCATAGAAATATTCCCTCCGCACGCCTGGAGGTGGGGGGCCCTTTATTCCCCCTTGAGAGACGGCTAAGTCACGCTAATTCCAATCGCTTTCCCCTGTTTCCGGCCGGCCCCTTCGCAGGAGTCCGGAAACGCGGTACTGAGGGTTCCGCTCTCACTTCGGAGGTCCGGCTACCGGCCTTCGTCTCATTCACTCACACATGCGCACGTCTCCCGCTCCCGCCACCAGCTTTCTCACCACTCCGGTGCTCCGGTGCTCCTCTGCGTCGCTGCTCCTGAGCCGATCCCTCTGGTCCTGATAGCCAGCTGTCCTGAAGTTCCATGATGGCCAGTCTTGAGTCTTCTTGCGACGTGGCTATCCCGGACGAGGCCCCAGCTGAAATAAACAGGGCCAGGAGACTTCTTCTCCTTTTTAATGCCTTTATTAAAAGTGATCAGCTCAGGATTGGGCGGTTCGGCAGGGCTGCAGTCCGCATCATGTCTCCCAGGGTGACCCAGAGTAGGAGGATATGCGCAGCTCTGTGCAATGGGGGCAGAGCCGGGGAATCCGTTCCTCGTGGGAGTTTTTAGGGCGTAGTGTCCCCGTCACATCTTGCCCCTCCTCGCTTATTCGGCTTGGTCTCTCCACCAGGGATGACTCTCGTGGTAAGGGCAAGAGGGACTCCGCATCTCTGCAGGCTCAGCACTTGGCTCCTCACGTCCGGACATCACTTTAGTCTCTCAACTCTTAGGTGGCTCGTTGTTTTCAGGGTTTTCTCATTGCATTTGGAGTCGGGGTCCCAAAAAAGCATGCTGGTCCTGGAGTCACTTTGCATAACCCCCCCCACCCTCTCAGGTGTCTTCACTATGGTAGGAAAAAAGAACACCTTAGCCTCGGGGAAGGGCCATCACCCAACCCAAGCCAGGGCCTTTACTAATACAACAGGGGTGAAAAGATACAATGACCCATGATTACAATAACAAAGCAAGCAGAACCCTGGCAGGGACAGAGATCTGGCTGCCTTTTTGTAACTTTTGCTCACAAAAAAATATTAACCGAATTTTTGTTAATAACAGTCTGGACACTTTGTGCCCTGTGAATTTGCAGGCCTGTGCCAGGCTGAGCCCCGTGCAGCCCATGCTGAGGTCTTTTTTTTCTTCCTTCCATACAGAACAATTGGCAGGTTCAGCTCATCTCCATACTGCTCTTCCGAACGTTGGTGACTCTTCCACAGGAAAAGAAAAACAAGGCCCTGAAGACACCCCTGCGCCAGAGCCTGCTACCCCTCGTCCTCCACTGCCATGATGAGAAGCGGCTTGTGGCACAGGTGAGGACTCGTGGGCTGCTGCTGTCCCCCTGGCAGGGGGCTCGGCTGCCTCCTGCCCTGGCACCTGCTGGGCTGCAGCCTCCTCCAGGCCTTGGCACAGGGACGCACCCGGGTGCTGCGCCCTGGGCTGTGGGGCCATCTCTGTGTCTGCTGCTCTCCAGGCTTCTCAGGAAACCCTGCTTTGTGTGGCTGAGTTCCTGAAGAGGCCAGATCTTGAAAGACTGGTGAAGAACCAGAATCTGTGGAAGTTCAGCAAGTGCCTGGTAAGGACAGCCTGCAAGCCCCAGCCTCAGCCCGGAGAAGCTCCCTGAGCGCGGTGCTCAGTGTGCGGGGCGGGCAGCTGTGGCCCTGCCCGCTGCTGCACCCAGAGGCCGCGCGGGCTCTGCTCCCGGCTGCCGGGGGAGCCCCGGCCCGGCGGGGCTGCGGGGCGGGGCGGGGCGGCACGGCGGCTCCCCGGGCAGCAGCCGGCCTTCTGCCAACTCCCCTCGGGAGCCCGGCGCCGGCGGCTGCCGGCCGCGCCTCAGGGCTGTGCGGGCAGGGGAGGCCGGGGCTGAGCCCGCGCCAACCCTTCCCTCCCCTGCCGCTCTCTGCAGCTGGCAGAGGACAGGAGCCGAGCGGCCGAGCACCTGCGCCGGGCCCTGCCCTACGTGCAGAGCCCACAGGAGCCCCTGCGAGCGGCGGCCATCAGGTTCATGGGTGAGCCACAAGCCCGCGCTCCCTCCCCGGCCCGCCGCAGCTCCGCCCCGGCCCCGCCTGCTGCCCCGGCAGCGCCAGCCGGGCTCGGCGCCGCGGAGCCCCGCCTGGCCCGGGCATTGCTGCCGCCGCCCTCTGGCAGCCGTGCCTGGGGCGGCAGCGTGTGGCAAGGGCCGGGCAGAGAGCCCTGCCGGGCCAGCAGCCCGTGTGGCCACAGCGCCGGCAGCGCCGCTGGCAGGGAGCTGTGCCGCCGGCGCCGTGACAGGCTCTGTGTTCACAGGCATGGCCGCGCGGCACCTGAGGGGGAAGAAGGAAGAGCTCCGGCTCATTTGCAACGGTGAGTGAGGCAGCAGCGGGCTGGCAGCGGGGGCTGCCGGGGCAGCTGCAAGCCTTGCCCCGGCTGCGGAGGGCTCTGCTCCCTGTGCAGACCAGGGCCAGCGTGGGCAGAGCACACAGAGATTTCAGGGCCACCTGGGCGATTCGTGGCCAGCAGCTTCGGGCTGTTCCCGTTGGTCCCTGCTCCCTCCTGGCCTTGGCTAGAGCCGGCTGGGAAGGCCCTGGCCGGGAGCTCTCCTCGGCTCCCTGCAGATCCAGGATCTGACCATGGCTCTGTTCCTTTCTCTTTCAGCCCTTGAACACCTGACAGAGGACACCAGCAGTGCCGTGTCAGACCTGGCACGTAAAACATTGTATGTCCTCCAGGCCCTGCAGAGGGAGCGATATTCCGTCTTCTAGAGGGTTCAAGAACATCTCCGCTGGGCATGGAGGACACGGCCTCGTCTGTTGGGGCTCGGCTGGCTGCGCTGCTGGAGCTCTGCAGAGAGCTGATGTCTCTTTCTCCTGAGGCCACCAGCGGGAATTTTCCATTTCTTTGAGATTGTTCTTTTCTTTTTTTTTTTTTTTTCATTAGTATATGAATACAGAGTGTGTTATAATACACAGACTCCCAGGAGCTTTCTTTTGCTGCGCAGGGTCTGCAGGGCATAGGGGAAGAGGGGGAAAAGGGTACCCTGGCTCAGCAACCTGCCCAGGTGTGCAGTGTTGCAGGGGAAATGGCCAGAAGCCCCTTGGCCTGTGGTGGTTCTGCAGAAGCCCTTGTGCTGGTGACAGAGCGGGTGGGCAGGGGCCGGAGCTGCGGGGACCCCTGTGAGAGCGGTGCCCAAAGATGGTCCCAAGCCCTGTGCCAGGCAGGAAGCGCCATCCGTGTCCTCCTGCCCGTGTGCTGCTGGCTGCCTTGCTGAGGGCTCCCAGGTGCCCCTGGACGGGGCTGCTGTGGGGCTGCGGCGCTGCTGCCGGGCAGCTTGGCCGGGCTGGGGCAGAGCCTGAGGGGCTGGGGCGCTGGCAAGCCCTGAGCAATGGGCTGTCAGAGGCCACAAGCCGCCCCCCGGCAGCTGCCCGCCTCGTTTCTGCCAGAGCTGACTTGCCAGAGGGACCCTGGGCACTGTGGAACTAGCAGCATCGGTGTTGTTGGAAACCCAAATGCAGGGAAATCTCAGACCTTTGGTCTTGTCAGCAAAGCTTAGAATTAAACACAGGATTTGATCGGAGACCCTAGAAAGGGCTTGCAAAGTTAGGTGCTGGAAGCGAGAATGTGAATTTCTAGTTTATTATAGCAGAGACACGGGGAGCAATGTTGAAGTGGAGGAAAGTTTAGAGTTTTAGTGCTGAAGATCTAGAAAAAATAGAAGTAGTTACAATGGTAAACAAGAAGCTTAGGATGCAGGGCTGTGAGTTTGTGTGTCATAACATGATTGGCTAAGGAAGCTTACACTGTAGCATGAGTCCCTAAGACGAAATATTGAAGGATTGGCTGCCAACCATAAATATTCTTGTTGGCAGTGTCTTCTTGGCCAAGAAATCCTTCAAAGCTCTTGTAACTACAAGTCTTGCGGGCCTCGTGAGCCATGCAGTCCAGATGTGAGCCAAACTCACCCTTCCTGTCTATGTAGAAGAGAAGAAAAAGCAATGGCATCATCTAAAAAACTCGGAGGTCTGCTCTCTAGCTCATTCCAAACTCCCTGAAATCCCCCAAAGTGGGATTTAGCTACCAAGAGATGACAAGGACTCTTAGTGCTGGCTCTTTGACTCCACAGCAGCTGCTTTGGAATCTTTCACATAAGCCTGTGTAGTCTTGTGCCAGAAATGTATCATTTGAAGAAACTTTCCCAAGTGACTTGCATGGAGGTTTGTTTGAAGGGTATTTGAGGGGAAAGGCTCCCAGCAGAGGTCTGGGCTTCGGCCTAGCTGTGTCCCCTGCTGATTGTGAAGTGTGCCATCAGCTGCAGGGCTTTCTGGGCTAAAAATATCATCAAGTCACTTGGACTTGCTCTTTTAGGCCTCTAAGAGCTGGACCCAATTTCGGGGCACGTTTGGAGACCTCATCTGTGGGTGGACGGACCACCTAGGATTTTCCCAATTGCTGGGAATGGTTCTCCAGGTCCTTGGTGTAAAACGGGGCTCCCCAGCAACTGCACATCTGCAAGATGATAAACAATTGTCTTGGTTTGAAGAGAGACGTGTCTGCTAATGAAGGCAGAAGGCTGCTCTGAAATGGAAAATGTAAATCCCCTCCCTTCAAATGCTTCTCATTTGGAAATTCAAATGCTCTCAGGGAAAGATATGGGGACAGGACTAAGCCCGCAGAGCCGGGCAGCGTTTGCTGATGCTCTGAGCCCTTCCTAAAGATCCTGTCGGGCTGCCTTAGACACCTGGGGCCAGGCATTCCTTCCAAGCTGGGCCACTTTGGCTGGGCTGGGGGCAGTCCCAGGGCAGAAGGCAGTGTGTGCAAGGGCCCTGGGTGGCACGCTGCAGCAGGGTCTCTGTGCCATGGAACGGAACGCGGTGACCAAGGGCCCTTTGTGACACGTGGGAAATAGAAGCTTGCCCGGCTGCTGGGAACGCACAACGGGGCACAACGGGACAGAGCGGTGCCGTGAGGAGCCCCCGCACAGCGCACTCGTTCCTGTCTGACCCGGAGCCTTTCCAAGGCGTTCTTCCCGCAGCTGAGCTCGAGGCCAGACCACAGGACTTGGTGACCTGTGGCCTTGCAAGGCTTCCCCTCTGCGGGTATCCTCACAAATCCAGTCATTGTCATGGAGCAGAGACCTCTGAAAGCGCCCAAGGTGGCCTGGGGGAAAGAGGAGGAAGAAGGCCCTGGAGCTGCCCCAGCACATGAAACCAAAGCGGTGGTGCCGTTTGAGCTGCCGCAGGAGGGTGAGTGGCAGAGCTGGGCCACAGGGCCGGTGCCCGCAGCCAACTTGGCGCCATTCCATCCCATCCCATCCCATTTTATCCCATCCCACCCAATCCCATCCCATTCCCACGGACAGGACGGAAGAGGGGCCGGGCAGACACCCCACGGGGACCGTGCTCCATCCCCTGGTGCATCCCGGGGCTGTCCCTGCCTGGGCAGCGCAGGGCTGGGCTGTGTTCTCCGGCCTCTCCCGCAGCCCCTCAGCTCTGGCTGCGCTCGCTCTTTGCCAGGTGCAGCCCTGCAGCGCACGCAGGAGCAGGACCCCGCCCGTGGCCTCTTCCGCAGCACAGCCCAGGTACCTGCAGCCATCCCCACCTGGGTTGGGCCTGCTGGCACCGCGCTTGGAGCATTCCCTGCAACATCCCTGGCTTCTTGCCCTTCTCCTACAGCTGGTTTGCAAATTCATCAAGAAAATTCGGGCGGAAGAGACCAGCACCATGGGCACTGGGCTCAGAGCATATTCGCACATCTTCAAAACCAAGACCAGTGCTGCCCTGCTGGATATGCTCGTAGAGGAGGGCTTTTCCAATCCTAAGCAAGTAAGCAGCCTGTGGCCAGGCTTTGATCCTCCCAGGAATTGCTTGGTCTCCCAAGCCACGCCTGCTGGTCACTGTAACTCTTTGAGGCCATGGCAGTGTGGTGGGAAGGGAAGCACTTCTGTGGGGAAGCTGGGGACATTCCTCCCTCCGGCAGCTTTCCAAGTCTCCCCGTGCCTTCTCCAGGTTCCTGCCCTGGTCAGGTACATCCACCAGTGGCTCCTGGCCAATCAGTTTGCTGAGCACAGGCTGAACAGGACCCTGCTGGATCTCAGCGAAGCACAGCCCGCTGACGTAGTCATGACGCTCCTGCGTGTGGCCCCGTCCTGTGACAGGTATGGGGCCCACCTGCCCAGCGGGCTCAGGGCTCGCCAGCCCATCAGCCTGTAGAGCCTGGCCCAGGTGTGTGACCAACAGAGAGTTCCAGGGCCCTCTGGCTGCTCCCTTGGCCAGCCCCGGCACGTCAGCCCCCGAGCCTGCTGCGGTGCTCCCTTGCTGCCCCTCAGGGGCCTGTCCCCAGCGACCTGGGCTGCCTGTGTGCTGCTGGCGAGTGGCAATGGGCACAGGCAGAGCTGGCAGCCAGCTCAGGTCCCCACTGCTGCCCAGGCCACGGTGCTGTGTCTGAGACGCTCCTGAGACAGAGCTCTAACCCGACAGAGCTGCTTTGACCATGTGGAAGAGCATCATGTGCTCGCCCAGGACTGCAGAGCCAGCGCTGCTGATACTCCTGGATGTGCTGGGGAGCTGGCCAGAGCACAGCATGTGCACCTCGGATGGGGACAAAACGGGTGTCTTTGTCCTGGCTGTGAGTTTCTGTAACTGGCCTTTGCTGTCCCCAAGGCTGCCTCTCCAGCAGCTCTCCATCCTCCTTCCCCCACTGCATCTCCCTGCCTCAGGCGCTGGGTTGAAACCCGGCCCAGGGGCAGCTTCAGCCCCACCAGGCCCCGTGCTCCCCCTGCGTCTGTCTGAGCCTCTCCCTCCCCTGCTTGGGCCCTGCCACACGCACACCTCGGCACTGAGCCCTGTCTCGGGGGGCTTTGTCCTTTGCAGGCAACTGTGGTGATCTGGAAGATCCTCCAGATGCCCTGCGTCCCACATATGGTGACGGTGTATTTGCCCCGCCTCTTTCTGCATCTGCTCTCCCAAGTGCTCTTCAGCACTCAGGATACACCAGAGGAGGTCAATGCATTCTGGAAGGGATGCCAGGAGGAATACGGCCTTGCCACCAGCCCCAACAGGTGCTCCATCCCACTCCTCCTTTCCCTGCTACGTCCCCGGGCAGGAGCCAGTGTTCACAGCGTGACCTGGGCTTTGCTGTGCACGCAGGTTTGCAGTGCAGACCCTGAAGTCCCTGCTCTGCCGAATGCAGCACGAGGATGTGGTGGTGGCAATGGAACGCAGCTGTGGCTGGGACACGCTGCTGTGTGCTGACACCCACCACTGTGCCGTGGGTCTGCTGGCCAGGTGAGACCCCCTTCTCCCCACTACCTCTGACAGTTGTGCTCTGTGCCTAGGGAGCTCCACACAGTCCCTGAGGTCGTGGCCCAGAAGGCCTTGTCACCGAGGGATGGCCAAGCAGACTGGAAAAGGCTGGGAGAGGAGGGTGCCCACCAGGAGCTGCCTCCCAAATAGCCCAGGGCCACTTGCAGGATGCTGGGGAAAGACCAGACCTCTGTGTGTCACTCCTGGCAGAGGTTTGTCCCCCTGGCCCACAGTCTTGGTTCCTTTCTCTCCTGCCAGGGAGATGTGCTGTGTCTCCATGCCCTTGTGTTCCCGGATCGCTCGCTACCTGCTCCGGCTGCTCAGCACAGAGGAGCCACGCTGGGAGCTGCCCACCCTGGCATTCCTTGCGGAGGTGAGCCTGATGGCCAGCGCTGCCTGGCTGAGCCGCCTCCCAGCTCTCTGCCCTCTCGTCGCCGCAGCTGCCCGGCACGGTGCCCGCACCCTGTGCTGCTGCCTGGGCCCGGCCCCGTGCGTCTACGGGCTCCTGCCAGCCGGCTCCCTGTCACTGCCCTGTGCCTTTCAGGTCCTCGAGTGCCTGCACTTGAGTGAACGTGGTGCTGACAGAGTCCTGCAAATTTTGTCAAGGAAGCTGCAGAGCGAGTGCAGGGAGGGGCGTCGCCTGGCGCTCAGGGCCCTTCTAAAGCTCATTGAGGAGCCCTCAATGGTGAGAAGGGGCAGCGGCTGAGGCTGAGCTGGGCAATGCGGTCGCTTGGGCTTGGCAAGGCTTTGAGTGCTGGGGCAGCTGCTCCCAGCTCTCCTGCCTCCCACTTCAGCTGCCCCAGTGCTTTGGGACAGGCCTTTGGCCTCTGGGCCCTGCGGCAGCAGGACGGCGTTTCACAAACTTGTGTTCTGCACAGACCAAAAAAATGTGGAGCCTGACTGAAAGTCTTGTGGACTTCCTGTGGGATGCAGATGGAGAGATAGTTTTCGTGACAGTCATGCTACTCAGCTTTATCATCCTGGACAATGACATGCTGATGCCCGGCCCCATCACACTGCAGCTGCTTGAGGCGCTCCTGCCACTCTTTGACCACGTAAGGCTCACTGCTCCCAGCCACCGCCACTGGGTGCTGTCCGGACACTTTGTGCCCTGTGAATTTGCAGGCCTGTGCCAGGCTGAGCCCCGTGCAGCCCATGCTGAGGTCTTTTTTTTCTTCCTTCCATACAGAACAATTGGCAGGTTCAGCTCATCTCCATACTGCTCTTCCGAACGTTGGTGACTCTTCCACAGGAAAAGAAAAACAAGGCCCTGAAGACACCCCTGCGCCAGAGCCTGCTGCCCCTCGTCCTCCACTGCCATGATGAGAAGCAGCTTGTGGCACAGGTGAGGACTCGTGGGCTGCTGCTGTCCCCCTGGCAGGGGGCTCGGCTGCCTCCTGCCCTGGCACCTGCTGGGCTCCAGCCTCCTCCAGGCCTTGGCACAGGGACGCACCCGGGTGCTGCGCCCTGGGCTCTGGGGCCATCTCTGTGTCTGCTGCTCTCCAGGCTTCTCAGGAAACCCTGCTTTGTGTGGCTGAGTTCCTGAAGAGGCCAGATCTTGAAAGACTGGTGAAGAACCAGAATCTGTGGAAGTTCAGCAAGTGCCTGGTAAGGACAGCCTGCAAGCCCCAGCCTCAGCCCGGAGAAGCTCCCTGAGCGCGGCGCTCAGTGTGCGGGGCAGGCAGCTGTGGCCCTGCCCGCTGCTGCAGCCAGAGGCCGCGCGGGCTCTGCTCCCGGCTGCCGGGGGAGCCCCGGCCCGGCGGGGCTGCGGGGCGGGGCGGCACGGCGGCTCCCCGGGCAGCAGCCGGCCCTCTGTCCCTCCCCTCGGGAGCCCGGCGCCGGCGGCTGCCGGCCGCGCCTCAGGGCTGTGCGGGCAGGGGAGGCCGGGGCTGAGCCCGCGCCAACCCTTCCCTCCCCTGCCGCTCTCTCTGCAGCTGGCAGAGGACAAGAGCCGAGCGGCCGAGCACCTGCGCCGGGCCCTGCCCTACGTGCAGAGCCCACAGGAGCCCCTGCGAGCGGCGGCCATCAGGTTCATGGGTGAGCCACGAGCCCGCGCTCCCTCCCCGGCCCGCCGCAGCTCGGCCCCAGCCCGGCCTGCTGCCCCGGCAGCGCCGGACGGGCCCGGCGCCGTGGAGCCCCGCCTGGCCCGGGCATTGCTGCTGCCGCCCTCTGGCAGCCGTGCCCTGGAGCGGCAGCGTGCGGCAAGGGCCGGGCAGAGCCCTGCCGGGCCAGCAGCCCGTGTGGCCACAGCGCCGGCAGAGCCGCTGGCAGGGAGCTGTGCCGCCGGCGCCGTGACAGGCTCTGTGTTCACAGGCATGGCCGCGCGGCACCTGAGGGGGAAGAAGGAAGAGCTCCGGCTCATCTGCACTGGTGAGTGAGGGCAGCGGGCTGGCAGCGGGGGCTGCCGGGGCAGCTGCAAGCCCTGCCCTGGCTGTGGAGGGCTCTGCTCCCTGTGCAGACCAGGGCCAGCGTGGGCAGAGCACACAGAGATTTCAGGGCCACCTGGGCGATTCGTGGCCAGCAGCTTCGGGCTGCTCCCGTTGGTCCCTGCTCCCTCCTGGCCATGGCTAGAGCTGGCTGGGATGGCCCTGGCCGGGGGCTCTCCTCGGCTCCCCGCAGATCCAGGATTTGACCGTGGCTCTGTTCCTTTCTCTTTCAGCCCTTGAACACCTGACAGAAGACACCAGCAGTGCCGTGTCGGACCTGGCACGTCAAACATTGTATGTCCTCCAGGCCCTGCAGAGGGAGCGATATTCTGTCTTCCAGAGGGTGCAAGAACATCTCTGCTGGGCATGGAGGACACGGCCTCGTCTGTCGCCGCTTGGCTGGCTGCGCTGCTGGAGCTCTGCAGAGAGCTGATGCCTCTTTCTGCTGAGGCCACCCGAGTCAGCGGGAATTTTCCTTTTCTTTCAGATTGTTCTTTTCTTTTTTTGTTTCTTCATTAGTATATGAATATAGAGTGTGTTATAATACACAGACTCCCAGGAGCTTTCTTTTGCTGCGCAGGGTCTGCAGGGCATAGGGGAAGAGGGGGAAAAGGGTACCCTGGCTCAGCAACGTGCCCAGGTGTGCAGTGTTGCAGGGGAAATGGCCAGAAGCCCCTTGGCCTGTGGTGGTTCTGCTGAAGCCTTTGTGCTGGTGACAGAGCGGGTGGGCAGGGGCCGGAGCTGCGGGGACCCCTGTGAGAGCGGTGCCCAAAGATGGCCACAAGCCCTGTGCCAGGCAGGAAGCGCCATCCGTGTCCTCCTGCCCGTGTGCTGCTGGCTGCCTTGCTGAGGGCTCCCAGGTGCCCCTGGACGGGGCTGCTGTGGGGCTGCGGCGCTGCTGCCGGGCAGCTTGGCCGGGCTGGGGCAGAGCCTGAGGGGCTGGGGCGCTGGCAAGCCCTGAGCAATGGGCTGTCAGAGGCCACAAGCCGCCCCCCGGCAGCTGCCCGCCTCGTTTCTGCCAGAGCTGACTTGCCAGAGGGACCCTGGGCACTGTGGAACTAACAGCATCGGTGTTGTTGGAAAGCCAAATGCAGGGAAATCTCAGACCTTTGGTCTTGTCAGCAAAGCTTAGAATTAAACACAGGATTTGATCGGAGACCCTAGAAAGGGCTTGCAAAGTTAGGTGCTGGAAGCGAGAATGTGAATTTCTAGTTTATTATAGCAGAGACACGGGGAGCAATGTTGAAGTGGAGGAAAGTTTAGAGTTTTAGTGCTGAAGATCTAGAAAAAATAGAAGTAGTTACAATGGTAAACAAGAAGCTTAGGATGCAGTGCTGTGAGTTTGTGTGGCATAACATGATTGGCTAAGGAAGCTTACACTGTAGCATGAGTCCCTAAGACGAAATATTGAAGGATTGGCTGCCAACCATAAATATTCTTGTTGGCAGTGTCTTCTTGGCCAAGAAATCCTTCAAAGCTCTTGTAACTACAAGTCTTGCGGGCCTCGTGAGCCATGCAGTCCAGATGTGAGCCAAACTCACCCTTCCTGTCTATGTAGAAGAGAAGAAAAAGCAATGGCATCATCTAAAAAACTCGGAGGTCTGCTCTCTAGCTCATTCCAAACTCCCTGAAATCCCCCAAAGTGGGATTTAGCTACCAAGAGATGACAAGGACTCTTAGTGCTGGCTCTTTGACTCCACAGCAGCTGCTTTAGAATCTTTCACATAAGCCTGTGTAGTCATATGCCAGAAATGTATCATTTGAAGAAACTTTCCCAAGTGACTTGCATGGAGGTTTGTTTGAAGGGTATTTGAGGGGAAAGGCTCCCAGCAGAGGTCTGAGCTTCGGCCTAGCTGTGTCCCCTGCTGATTGTGAAGTGTGCCATCAGCTGCAGGGCTTTCTGGGCTAAAAATATCATCAAGTCCCTTGGACTTGCTCTTTTAGGCCTCTAAGAGCTGGACCCAATTTCGGGGCACGTTTGGAGACCTCATCTGTGGACAGGCCTTTGGCCTCTGAGCCGTGCGGCAGCAGGACGGCATTTCACAAACTTGTGTTCTGCACAGACCAAAAAAATGTGAACCCCTTGTGCTGGTGACAGAGCGGGTGGGCAGGGGCCGGAGCTGCGGGGACCCCTGTGTGAGCGGTGCCCAAAGATGGTCACAAGCCCTGTGCCAGGCAGGAAGCGCCATCCGTGTCCTCCTGCCCGTGTGCTGCTGGCTGCCTTGCTGAGGGCTCCCAGGTGCCCCTGGACGGGGCTGCTGTGGGGCTGCAGCACTGCTGCCGGGCAGCTTGGCCGGGCTGGGGCAGAGCCTGAGGGGACTGGGCCATGAAGTGAGGACAGGCTGGGAAACCCTGACAGGACACAGCAGTGGGAAGGCACAAGGGGGATGTGTGAGGTAGTGAGTGGCTGTATTGTTGGCTGGGGGTAGTGGGTTGGAGACAGAGAGAGTACTCACCCCTATGTTCATGTTGCAAACAGAGAGCGTTTATTCTCAAGCCCTTCCTGCTAAAGGGCCTTGGAAAAACCCAGGCTGGATAATTTTGTTTCTCTGATATCCATGCCTTGTCAGATTCTGCCCAGTGAAATGCTGCAGCCCTGGAGAGATATGACTGCGCGAGGCCCCTGGCAGTCAAACCAGGGCTGGTACATTCACACAGCCCAAGCCAGCCTGCACTGTGACACACGGCCACAGAGTGCAAGGCACAGCTCCAGGTGCTCCCCAGGAACCTCAGCTCTGGCAGCACTGTCTGCCCCAAGCTCCAGGGGCTGCAGTGGGAGCCTGGCTGGGCTCTGCCCTGGGGCCATCCTGCAGGGACAGCTGGGAGCAGGGAGCATTGCCTTGCCACAAACAGCCAAGCCAGGGGTGCAGGGCAGCTGCTCCAGCCCGGACTGCACTGTTGTGTGCTGTGCTCTGGGGCTGGGGCTCCCTGCACAGGGCACTGGACTTTTGTGCCACAGGAGACAGAAAAGCTTCAGCTTCAGCCTAACTGAGGGGGGTTCGCGGGCTGGGAAGAGTGGGGAGGCTCAAGGGGATTCACAGAGCTCATCCTGCTGCAAGGATGAGGAAAAGGGAGTGGGAGCGCAGCAGCGAGGAGAGCTGAGGGCTGGAGAGTGGCTCTGAAAGACACTAAAATCCCACTGGACCTCTGAGACATTGCTGCTCCTCAGCCAGTGACAGGATGAGTCCCTAAATCTGGGGCTCAGCCTTCCTTGTGGTGAGGGGCACCAAGGAAGGCAACAGTGTGATGGAGACTGCGATGGGCTGGGAACTCACTGGGGGAAAAGAGGGAGCAGTTGGGAAGTAAAAGGAGGGTGGGAGAGAGAACTGTTCGGAGAAGGGCTGAACTACAGCTTGAGCAAACTGAGAAATGTCATTTGGGGTCATGCCAGATTGATTTCATTTCAGAAGTTATTGAACAATTTTTTTTGGGGGGGGTGTCATGTTTTCCCTTGGAGGTGTACACTCTGCAAACTTGAGATGTGCTGCCAAAATGCTCAAGCAAGTGCTGCAGGTCATACCATTTCTTCTTTGGCTGATTCCGGCCCGGTGCTGAGCTCCAGCAGAGCCCTGGCAGAGCCCAGAGCAGCCTCAGCACCCGCAGAGCCCGGCTGCAAGGAGAGAAAGCAGAAACCGCCCGTGAGCTGAGGGTTCCTGTGCCCTTGTCCCAGCTGCCCGCGGTGCCCAGGCCATGCTCAGAGCGATGCCCAGAGCTGCCCATCCCTGCTGCCTTTGGCACAGAGCAGGAGGGCAGGACGTGTGCCCAGCCTGCAGCCAGCCAGGGCACATGTGACGGTGGCCAAAGGGGTCTTTGCATGCGGGAAGGGACGAGGATTTGACTCCATATTTCAGAAGGCTTGATTTATTATTTTATTATATATATATATGTCATGGTTTGGGTTTGACATTGGCACAAAGCCAGTGCCCCCATGAAAATACACTCTCCCTGGTTTCTGCTGTGAAATGTGACCAGGAATAAGCAAAGCAGGCCCCCACTTAGAAATAAAGAAAAGAAAAAACTTTATTAACGACACTACAAGTAAAAAGAAATACACAGGGAAAATGAAAACCTTCCAAAAACATTTCCTCCTGCCCCCACCAAATTTCCAATACATCCATCCCTCAGATCACCAACTCTCAGTCCATCACGACCCTTTACACAATCAATTCTCTGTTCATCAAGAGGAGAGGAGTCCTTCTTGTGCCATAGGTTTCCCCAGGAAACACCGTCAAAACCTCGTGTTTGGTACGCTGCCAGTTTATATACAGACGCGAACAGGATGGGGCTGCTTTGATCAGCATCTTAGAGCTTTTTATGTTTTCAGCATCAGTCTCATTACATGGTTATGACAATGGAAAGATGCGTACAGCTCGCTGACCAGGCAGCAGGCCAAAGAAACTTAATGTTTCCACATAACATAAATGCATCTAAGCCAATTACATAGAGCAAAAGCATACCGACAGTAGTTCTATCCAATCATCTTAAACACATGTAGCTTTGGTTAAAACAATAGCAGCCGATTCTCCAACACAACGGCTCGTTTATAAGAGACAACGAATAAAGCTATATTCATCAGCATAACCTTCTCGATATATACTAAACAAACTTGTTGCAACTTAGAAGGCCCATTACACAGCCCTATTGTCTTCACTACAGCTTATATATCTTTTTCTGCTGCTTTAGCACTTCACAATTCTTGGTGTTTCTGCGGCCTGTCCTTTTTACAACCTTCCTAAAACTCTCTGATTTTTATGGATTCCCACACATGTGTTTCCATGTCACTCGTGGCACCGCCTGGAGAACATCTGCCATCGTGACCTCTTCCTTCCATGTCCAGTGCTCTCACCACTGCACATAGACCAGAGCTGCTTCTAGGGTTTTCCTTTTAAGGATGCTTTGTCCCGTTCCAAAAAGAGCACAATCTCTCACTTTCGGGACACCTGTCCCCCCCAAATTTCACCCCCTGGGGCCGAGGTGTCTCAAAACTGAACCCTCTTGGCTTTGAGCCATTGCCTCCCCCTGGATGCAGTCTCTGTGTCACAGGAAACATGGTTCTGTCCAGGGCTATACGAGAAAAGTCCAGCTAAGGCCACTCCATCATCTCTTCTCACCTAAGATTCTTCCCCACTCTTCTGACATCTTTCACTTGCAGGAAATTTCATCACACTTGCCCATTTCTTCCTCTGTTTCATCTCTCTCTCTCTTCTAGGAAGGTTATTGTTCTGCAAAGTTTTCATTGTCCAAAATAAGGGTTAAAATCTCGGGCTCAGCCCGCCCAGAACTCCCACAGTGGCCGGACACCTTCTTGCTGCATCCCCCCCCTCCCTTCCCTCCCTTCTCCTTCTCATCCATGCTGCGGGCCCATGTTATCAAGTTTCAAGGTAGCACAGTCACAGACAGAGGCTGGCGCGCTCTCTCTCTCTCTCTCTCTGTCTCTCCTGGGGGTGGGGGGCTGCCCGATGCCTCTCGGTGCTCTTCCACTCTTCCACCCTTCCATCCTCGGGGCCAGACCTTCCTCACTGGGCCGCATGGCTTCCCCTCCCCCGCCCAGATGGCAGGGGAGGTCTGACCTTTTATCCCTGCCAGAACCCAAGAGAGCTTCCCCTGGGAGTTCTCTGCTTTTAACTCCTGTGTTCTCAGAGGCATATCCATGTCCCCAGTGGCCACACCAGGTGCCAATATTCAAATCTGAACACACATTGGTGTGACCACACCATCCCAAAAACCTCACTTCCTCTCAAACCACGACAATATTTCACTTAAAATTTGTAAAAACTATATTTTAGCATTGATATATGATCCTTCTAATAAGCTTTGTTCACACTCCTGGCTTACAGAAGAGAAAGTTTAGTGGGACCAGAACTTACGTTTCACCTTCTACTCTCTTTATCTGTTTACTTTTAGGCCACCCAAGCCTCCAGATACTAAATTAGCTCCAGTCAGAGGATGCTGCCGTTTGTTGTCGCTGCAGCAGGAATCTGGATGCTCCTCACTGAGCTGCATGCCTTCAGCTGGGTGCTTCCACAGACAAGCCACAAGTTCTTGTCCATGGCCATGGCTATCAGGCATTTGAAGGCATGTGTTTTTTCAACCTGCTGTCACATAGGCAGTCAGTATACCAGAGCACCCAGCTGCTAAAGGATCAAGGAAACAAGATCCAGACAGAAGGCAACAGCGACTGGTTCAGTGGACTTTTCAAACACGGGGGATGAAAGGCTGGCTTTCATCTCTAGTTAAGACTGTTTTGTGGGCTTTGTTTATTGTATTCATTGTGTTGGTTATTGTATCCTTTTTTTGCTAAATTCCTGCAAACCTCTATGGCAGAAGCCTTCTTTATAGAAAACAAAAAGGGTGGAGTTGTGAGGGCCCAGAAGCCTACCGCCGGAACTGTAATACCTCTGGGCAAAGCGACCAAGGTAAAAGAGAGACATCCCTCTGAATGCAATGGTGTCACCCATGGGCATTTGCAGGCTCATGGTGATGCAGCAGCTTTTGTTGGCATCACCCAGTTCAACTGCTGTTTTTTCCTTATATATACTCCTTCTAGAATGTTCTCCCCTCTCTAGTCCCCTATTGGTCATGGCTTACTGCAATGCTCTGCTGCTTTCCCACCCCATATAAAACCCTGTGTCCCCATCCCCATTTTGTCTCCCTCCCTGGACACTCTTCAGCACAATCCACAGGGTTTAGAATTCCACACAAAGATCCCTCTATAGCCTCGTTCAACAGTAGTTTAAGCAAGTGTGCTCCCAACTCTGGGTGTGCCGTTTGCTCACAGACGCTGGCTGTAGGGAGGCTGCAACACAGGAACTGAGTGCACCAGGGAACCTGGCCTCTAATAAAAGACATGAATCCCACAGCGCACCCAAACCAATGCCTTGCATGTCTCTATTTTTTCCTTCTTATCTCACCTCTCATGCCACTTTCCCCATTTTTTCTGTCTGGGAACTTGGCTTCTCTCTCTCCTGTCTGCAGGTTCAGCCACACATGTGACCCTGCAGGAACAGTGTGACACACAGGAATGTGGGAGAGGACTCTTTGTCAGGAAGTGTAGCAACAGGACAAGGGGGAATGGGATCAGACTGCACGAGGTGGAAGAGATTTGATGATGGAAAGAAGTTCTTTACTCTCAGGGTTCTTGTCCCTGACGCAGGGACCAGTGCAGAGAGGCTGTGGATGCCCCATCCCCAGCAACATCCAAGGCCAGGTTGGACAGAGGCCACAGCAACCTGCTGTGCTGGGAGCTTACTCAGCTTGGAACCAGATGAGCTTTAGGGTCCCTTCCAAGCCAAACCATTCAAGGATTTGATCATTCTGCCATCCCCATCTCCCACTGCGCAGGGGCCCTGAAACTTCAGTGACATCAGAGCTCCCAGAGGGTTCCAGGTGGAACGTCCAGGACCTGGAAACGAGCACAGCAGACACTTCACCAGCTGCCAAGGGTCAGTTGCGACTCGCTCTGCGCTCTGACCCTCAGCGCTGAGCTGCTGCTGCTGCTGCCTGGGCTTTTCCTTCTGCTTGATCTGGAGCACCAATCTCAGCAGGATGTGCCCTGCTGTGCCCATGGAGGTACAGTGCCATGCCAGGCAGGGGGCACCTGGCTTGGACAGGCTGCAGCCATGTGGGAATGGATGGTGTGGGACAGGAAGTCCAATGGGAGACTGTGTTGCCTGTTGCAGACTGACAGAGACACTGTGGAGGACATGGAAGTGGACCAGGGGCTGGATGAGGATGAAATGATGGAGGTGGACTCCTCTTCTACTTCCATGTCCTGCCCTGTTGAGGACATGGAAGTAGAGGAGGAGGACACCATCGAGGAGATGGAAGTGGATGCGGAGGACAACATCGAGGACATGGACGTTGACAAGGAGCATGAGGAGGAGCCCATGGTCCTTGGATGAAGATGGAGCCCCACAGGTCAGACAGGCAGCTGCTTCCCACGCCCTGCCCACACACACACTGGGTCCCCTGACGCCAGGCTGGGGCTGGGCTGGATGGCCCCGCTCAGGGACACGGTGCCCGCAGGGGGCCTGGATTGTGCTGCCACAAGCACCAGCCCCGGCCTGGCCTGCGCTTGCCTGGGGCCACGCCAGCCCTGCCAGCCCCGGCCCAGCCCCTGGGGCCCAGCTCCCAGCCCTGCTGGGCCCAGTGCTGGCAGCTGAGTCCAGCTCTGCTGCTTCCTTTCTTCCAGGACTCATGCACATGATGGCACAGATGCCACACCTTTGTAAATATGTTCGAAGTTTAGAAGTTCCTTGTAAATATGTTTTCTATGTTGGAAGTTTTTTGTAAATACGTTTTGAAGATTGTTAGTCCATCGGATCCCATGTAAATATGTTCTGTACATTGTTGTTGTTATAATGATTGTTATAACGAAACATGTTGTGCAAATCCTAGATTTGCCGATCTTCGGCAAATAAATACTGTTTCTTTTTAAAACCTGACTCCTCTCTGCCATTCCTTTGGGCACAGGCAGCCTTTGCACACTTGTGGGTTCCACTTGTTCCACGTTCCCAGGGCTGGAGGTCCCAGGGGGTGCTGGCACGGCCACCCTGGGGCTGGGGGTCCCTGTGTACAGGGGCTCCCACTGACACCGCTCCTGGCACTGGGCACTGCTGCTCTTCCTGGCCTGGGGCACAGCGCTGTCCCCAAGAGCTCAGCTCTCTCTCACCAGCTCTCACCCAGGGGGCTCTCACAGCACTGGCCCCTGCAGCCATGCCACCAAATCAGGCAGCAAACCTTCAGCCACCCTTCCTGCTGCAGCCACAGGGACTCCTGGGCCCAGAGCCGCCATCAGGCCACAGCCATGCAAAATCCACCTGCACATTCTCAAGGCCACCACAGCCTTGGCAACTGGGCCACCAGCATCTGGGCTGCTGCAGGGGCTGATCTTTAATCCTTGTAGCCTCCAAAGACCCTGGGCTCTGCTTCTCAGCCTGCTCTGCACTGCCCTGAGCCCGCATTGTTCCAGAGACAAAAGCCAAGCCAGGGCATCCTCACCCTGCCCGCATTCCCGCTGCTGCCAGCGGCCACTGGTCCCTGGGCCCCACTCGGGTGACAGCTGCAGGGACAGGGCAGCCTGTGCTGGGCAGGGGGCACGGGGCTTTGGGCCCTGGGGCTGCTGCTGCTGCTGCTGCTGCTGCTGCTGCTGCTGGGGGCCATGGGCCCAACAGGGGCCTGAGCTCAGCCACTGCCCGTGCAGCTGCCCCCAAAGCCCCACACTCCCCGAGCATCCCCATCACAGCTGCCAGGGGGAAATCCCACGGGCCTCAGGAAAGAAATTCCCCACAGTGACTAAACCAAGGCATCCAAGGGGAAAGTCAGCACCAGCTGATGTTTACAGCACCTTGACAAAGGTGGCTGCAGGGCAGGTGACATCTCCAGGGCCTCTGGTAGTGCCTGCTCTGCACGTGAGCCTGTGGGGCTGCTCCCAGTGGGACACAGCACTGGGCTCATGCCAGCCCTCAGCCCCTCACAGCTGATCCCAAGGAGAAGGCTCAGAAAGCAGCTTGAGATCACTTCCTGTAGATATTTCAAAGGACTAAATGTCATTCTAGGAAGTCACCTTGCAGTTTTAGTTTTGGTGTCGTGGCATGAGAAGCCATGAAGGTGCCTCTGAATGTGCACTCAAGGCACTTCCACTGCCATCCCAACGGGAACACAAAGGACAGGCCTCTGCTTTCAGCACTGCTGAGCTCCTCACTAGCAATGATATCTCAGGAGGACGCAGGTTTCTGGAGGCCCAGGGGGCTATTACTGGAACTAAAAAACCTCACGAGAAAAATCAGAAATTATAGTAAAGTGAGGCAGCCCTCTAAATGCAATGTTTCATCAGTTTTATCAAGGCTTGCTGAATGCCGCGTCGGCACCCTCCAGCAGTATGAGGGATGCGGGCTGGCTCAGCTGGTGAAGCTCAGGGGACATTTGGAAACCTCTTCATCCAGCGCCACCAGAGCAATGAATGGGGAGACAGCCTCCTGCAGTGCATGATCCTTGGGTGATGTTTTAGTCCTCTGGGTGGGCCACCCTTTACATCAGGGGCAGCTCTGGGTAAGAAATTATCCAAAGCTGAGAGGGATACATAATTTCGAGTTAGGGATGTTCTCCTTTTTGAGGGGAAGACATTTGCTAAGGGAAGTTGGAAGTTGTTTGTTCATTGGCCCTTTAAAGAATTCCCAGTCATTTTTGTGTATTCTGTTCATCTTATAGCATTCTGTGACTGAGTTAGGGAACGTCTCTATTTTTGAAAACTCAGGGAGTGAGAAGAGTTGCAAAATTTTCCCCACTTTTTCATATGATTTATAGAGTTTTCTCAAGGGTTCAATGTTCTAATATTCAACCCTGACTTTCTGTTCTGCCCCTGGCATTCCTGAACCCACTGAAACCAAGATACAGATGAGAGATGGAAACTGCTGTAAAGCACAGACAAGCCACCTGCTGTCTGACATCTCCTCTCATTCTCTACCCCCTGCCCAGGTCTGTACTGATCACACAGGCCTGGATTCAACCCTAACCCATTCTCCAGTACCTCTCCTCCCTGGATACCCCTCAGGTAGCTCACAAAATGGAGTCCCTCCTCTGGAGGGGGTCTTCAATGTCAAACATCCTCCCAACACCAGCTCTCTCATCAGGTCCTGCCCCCTGTTTGGGTCCCACCCCTGCATCAGGTACCACCCCTGCATTGGGATCCAGCGCTTCCTTGCCTACTCCCGCTGCCCTCCCCCCTCCAACTCAGCCCCTTGCGGATCCCACACTCTCAGAGCTGGAAGTGTGAGGGGCGGTAACTGGAAGGCCGCCATCTTGACTACCAAAGGCCCACAACACCGGGCCTGGCCAGGCCAGTCACCCAAGGCCCCGCTCCTCTGCCAAAGACCAAGTTCCCTCTTCTGGAGAGGAAAGGGAAGGTTCATCCGACCTTCAGCATGAGCCTGAGGATTCTTGGCAGAGGATGCAGAAGCTGGCAGCTGAAGAGGGAGACTGGGAATTGGTAGCTAAAATACAAGCAGCACCGGTGCAGTACCAGAGTGAGGCTAACCCCTGATGGGAAGCTGTCACACACGGGAGATGAAAGACCTTTATAAAGCAGCAAAAGACCATGGGAGGGGCTCACTGTATTTTAATAATTTCATGAATGGTGTCTTTGCTGCACATGTATTGGGGCTCACAATCTGCGCCGTTTTATGCACATCCTACTCTCTCCACTGAATTTGTTCTGTGGGAAGGAATGGGGAAAAATCTAACACAACAACTATTAAAAGACAATGCTAGGGAAGAGAGGCGGGCACACCTAACACTAGTCCATCTAGCCAGGGAGGAAGATTTCATTAAACCTGAGAATCACGCAAGACACCTTCCTGACCTGTGTTAGAAGAGATAAAAGTGCTGCAAAGACAGCTCTCATGCAGACACCCAATGGAACAACACCTATTCTAGATTTCACAGACAATCTGCAGGGACCTGGGAATACTTTATAAAATTTAGTGACCGCCTTACACAAGCAATAGAGAAGCAAGTTGAACATCCAAAAGTCAGGAAGGTACTACTTCCTACCCTTGCTGAAACAAATCTTAACAACACCTGAAAAGACATATTACCCTCTCTACCCCTCACCCCAAAGCCTACCATTGCACAAATGGTCGAGGCATGCACCCTTAGGGCAACCATACACCGTGATGCCATCCTACATAAGCCTACCAGTCAGGGTGTAGTAGAGGTGCTAGTAGCCTCCCAAGCTCTTCCCTGACATACACATGAAAAAGGACCTTGCTCTAAATCTGGGGAGATGGGGAGATGAGGCATTTTTAACAGAATCGTAAAAATACAGACTGTTAGCAGGTACCTTCTAGGTGTCACAACAACTGTCCTCACTGCCCCCCTCATCCACACGCTTTCCAACACCAGCAAAACCGGTGGCCTGCAGGAAACCCCACACAGACACGGAAAGGCCCCAGGAGATGACATCAAATGCGAGGCCATTCCGCCTTACTCTCCATAACATCGTGGAGAACCAGCACAGCGACCTTCTCAGATCCATCAGGACAGCTTGATCACTGCAGAAAACTTGACAAAAGACAGCTCTGCCCTGGAACCTAAAGTCAGCTGCTAAGCGCCTTTTCTATTCCAATCCATGATATTTATGTTCACCATACTCCCAGAGGCAAATACAGGCCTGATGGATGGCCCAGAGACATTTGGATTTTAACCACCACCAGGGAAGGGATGGAGACACTCACTATACTACCTGAGATAGTCACCTTGACATCTTTGCAGGAGATAACTGTCCAGGCTCTATGCTTATTCCCCCCCTCTTTTCATTCCTAAAGGAACAGTTATAACCAGAGCCTACCTCCTACTGCACATGATCACCACACCAGCTGATCCAATGTTGACGTGGGCACAGATTACCGGCAGAAATAGACCCATTCTAAAGTGTGTTTTGTTATTGTCCTGGGGTGACGTTATGATGCTTGTATATCCCCATTCATCTGTTCTGTGCCTTTAAGACCGGCACTGAAGAGTGGAAGTTTTGTTTGGGTTTCTCTTATCAGGACACAGAGACAAGCAGTACACAGAGCTGTTTTTTTTTACTTCCAGCTTTGGGCTTGCTGCTTTTGCTTGCTGCTTTTGCTTGCTCTCTTTTTCTGCTCTTGCTTCTGCTCTGCTTTCTGCCTCTACTTATTAGCTAGTTCTAGCTAAACAGTCCACTTTGCTTCCTGGACTGTTTCTCCTCTCCTGTTTCTGCGACCATCTCGAACCTGCTCCGGACTGGGACCCGGGAACACCGAAGGTTCGGCTGCAGCGGCTGGCCCAGCGCCGGAGGGACTGAGAACAGAGCAACCACCCCCAAAAGAGACTTTCTGATTTTGCCATCTTTCTCAGAGCGGTGTCATCGGGTATTGTTCATTTTGTGTGCTGGGGGGTGCGGGGCCAGTCAAATAAACAGGTTCTTTCCACCTCTCTCCGAGGAATTTTTTCCCGAACCGGTTGGGGGGAGGGGCCGTGTGGGTTTTGCTTTCTGGAGGGGCCCTCCTTTGCAGATTCTTTAACAAATTTGCCCTAAACCAGTACAAATCTTTGGCGCCCAAGGTGGGGCGAGAGAGAGAGTGGAAAAACCCTGTTTTGACTGCATTTTGGCTGCTATTACTCTGTGTTCGTTTAAATCAGCTAATAGCCATGCTTTTTGGATTCATAATGTCTGTTGGGGTGAAGGTTTGCATGCATTTCTGGTCCCTAGGGTTTTTTGAGATTTTAATACCTCTCTGGTCCCTAGGCTTATTTTCCTATCCAGAAATAGCTTTAGTATTGTCCCTAATACGTAGTTTTTACATCAGAGGGGCTGTGACCAGAATAGCTATCCTGCTGGGTTTGGTGGCAATAATGGGCAACAAGTTTATAAACATGCTGGGGTCTGCTCCAGGTATGACTGGTTCATGGCTATGGTTATGCATCCAGTTTGTCGCAGGAGGAGCAGGAGGGAATGAGGTTTTTCAGCCTCTGCTTTCCTCCTTCTCCTATGAATCAGTTGCATCACTAGTGAAGGATGTTCAGTTTCCCTTCAATGTTAAAGAAACCTTTTTCCTGGTATTCAATCTGGTAACTTTCCTCTATACAGCCTGCTGCTTCTCTAGAATGAGGGCTGAGATTTCTAGATGGGCTGATGAGGCCCCTGACTCAGGAGTAAACCCTGGTGTGGAAAATCCTAAGTGGTGTGGGAAATGGGAGGATATGGGCCAAATCCTGAAGGAATTCTCTGACCCTATAGTGTGGGATTTTCCCCATGAACAAATTCAGAACCCAGCTGAGGTGGGGAAATATCTGAAAGAGAAGTACCAGGATGAGCCTAAGGAGAGGAAGGTCATTGCAGTGAGCTGGGCCCTGGCATATGCTTATCGCACACTGCTAGATACTCTAGGGCAGCAGACAGAGGCAGGGGGGCAGGGAGATAAATCAGCAACTGTCCCGGTGACTCAGGCTGTAGCTAACACTCCAGGCTCGAAGCCAGCAGCTAAACCCATGGCTGTTGCTACCAGCACTAGAAGTGGGAAATGCACAGCCAAGACCAATCGACCAGTGGATGATGATGATGATGATGAAGGAGAAGGAACCTCACTGCCTCCTGACGTAAAGTCAGGAGTCAAAGCAGCAGATGCAAGATCAGATGCCAATATTGAGTCCTTTTCCCTGAAGGACCTTCGTGGCCTACGGAAGGATTACACTCGAAGGTCTGATGAATCCATAATTAGTTGGCTGGTCCATCTCTGGGATGCTGCAGGCGAGGCTACCGTTTTGGATGGCACTGAAGCCAGGCATTTGGGATCCCTGTCACAGGATCCTGCCATAGACCAAGGAATGATGAGGGGGGCTAACTCTCACAGCCTCTGGGAACGGGTCCTAAGAAGTGTAGCAGAAAGATACCTGTGTGCAGATGATCTCTATATGCAGCAGACTCAGTGGAAGACAATAGAACAAGGGATCCAACGCCTGAGAGAAATGGCCGTGGCTGAGATTATCTTCTCAGATGATGTAACAACTAGGAACCCAGACCTAGTACCATGCCCGTCTGTGATGTGGCGAAAACTCGTACGACTCGGGCCACATGAATATGCTTCTGCCTTAGCCATCATGAAGAGGGATGAGAGGGGTGAGACTGTGCTTGACATGGCAAAGAAGCTCCGAGCATATGCAGATGCTGTACATGGCCCGACACATGCCAGAATCGCAGCGGTAGAAACACGTCTGCAGAACTTAGAGGATAAGATAGAGGAGAACCATAAGAAGCTTAGAGAGGAGATTAAAGAAGACCTTCTCCAAATTTCAGCAGTACAGATCCGAGGTTCCGGTATCCAAGGCAGACGTTTCCCAGATGGTGAGAGGAGATACACCCCACGAGCTGAGCTGTGGTTTTACCTGCGTGATTGTGGGGAAAACATGAGAAGGTGGGATAGGAAACCTACCGCTGTTCTGGCACAACGGGGGGGTGAACTGAAGGAAGCCACCAGGAGGAAAGCAGCTCCAGTTGCCCGTAGCCGAACGGCCAGGTATGATGATGATGACATGTCTGACCCCCTCGAAGGAACATCCAGAACATACACCCAGGGAAAGAATGATAACCAGGCTTAGAGGGGCCCTGCCTCTAGCCAGGTAGAGGCCAGGGAAAATCGTGTCTTCTGGTCTGTGTGGATTCGTTGGCCTGGCACATCGGAACAACAAGAGTATAAAGCTTTGGTCGATACTGGTGCGCAGTGCACATTAATCCCATCAAGACATGTGGGGACAGAGTCTGTTTCTATTGCTGGTGTGACAGGGGGATCCCAGGATTTCACTTTGGTGGAAGCTGATGTGAGCCTAATGGGAAATGAGTGGAAGAAGCATCCTATTGTGACTGGCCCAGAGGCCCCATGTGTTTTGGGCATAGACTACCTTCGAAGTGGGTACTTCAAAGACCCAAAAGGACTCAGATGGGCATTTGGAATAGCTGCTGTAGAGACAGAGGGCATCCAGCAATTGAACACCTTGCCTGGGTTGTCTGAGAATCCATCTGCAGTAGGATGCCTTACGGGAGAAGAGCAACGAGTGCCAATTGCCACTTCCATAGTGCATCGACGGCAGTATAGAACCACTCGAGATGCTGTGATCCCCATCCATAAGATGACCCGAGAGCTGAAGAGCCAAGGGGTGGTCAGCAAGACCCACTCACCCTTCAACAGCCCCATTTGGCCTGTGCGAAAATCTGAAGGAGAATGGAGATTGACTGTGGACTATCATGCCTTGAATGAAGTGACTCCAGCACTGAGTGCTGCCGTGCCAGACATATTAGAGCTCCAGTATGAGCTTGAGTCCAAGGCAGCAAGGTGGTACGCCACTATAGACATTGCCAATGCATTTTTCTCCATTCCTCTGGCAGCAGAATGCAGGCCTCAGTTTGCCTTCACATGGAGGGGAGTGCAGTACACCTGGAACCGATTGGCCCAGGGGTGGAAGCACAGCCCCACCATCTGCCATGGACTGATCCAGACTGCACTGGAAAAGGGTGAGGCTCCAGAACATCTGCAGTATATTGATGACATCATTGTGTGGGGGAACACAGCTGCGGAAGTGTTTGAGAAAGGGAAGGAAATCATCCAGATCCTCCTGGGAGCTGGTTTCGCCATTAAAAAGAGCAAAGTAAAGGGACCAGCTCGTGAGATTCAATTCCTGGGAGTGAAGTGGCAAGATGGACGGCGTCAGATTCCTACAGATGTCATCAACAAGATCACAGCAATGTCTCCACCCACCAATAAGAAAGAGACACAAGCTTTCTTGGGTGCAATAGGTTTTTGGAGGATGCATATTCCTGAGTACAGTCAGATCGTGAGCCCTCTCTACCTGGTCACCTGCAAGAAGAACAATTTCCAGTGGGGCCCTGAGCAGCAACAGGCCTTTGTCCAGATCAAGCAGGAGATTGCTCATGCAGTAGCCCTTGGCCCAGTCAGGACAGGACCAGAGGTGAAAAATGTGCTCTACTCTGCAGCTGGGAACCATGGCTTGTCCTGGAGCCTTTGGCAGAAGGTGCCTGAGGAGACTCGGGGTCGACCACTGGGATTTTGGAGTCGAAGCTACAGAGGGGCTGAAGCCAACTATACTCCAACAGAGAAAGAAATCCTGGCTGCCTATGAAGGAGTCCAGGCTGCTTCGGAGGTAATAGGCACTGAAGCACAACTCCTCCTGGCACCCCGACTACCAGTGCTGGGGTGGATGTTCAAAGGCAAGGTTCCTTCCACTCACCATGCCACCAGTGCTACATGGAGCAAGTGGATTGCTCTCATCACTCAGCGCGCCCGTATAGGTAAACTGAATCGCCCTGGGATTTTGGAGGTCATTACAAATTGGCCCGAAGGTGAGAATTTTGGTGTCACAGATGAAGAGGAACAAGAACCAGTGACACATGCTGAAGAGGCTCCTCCCTATAACCAACTGTCCCCAGAGGAAACACGCTACGCTCTTTTCACTGACGGTTCCTGTCGCATTGTAGGGATGAACCGGAAGTGGAAAGCAGCTGTATGGAGCCCCACACGACAGGTTGCACAAGCTACCGAAGGAGAAGGTGGATCAAGCCAATTTGCTGAACTCAAGGCTGTTCAACTGGCCCTAGACATTGCTGAGAGAGAGAAGTGGCCAAGGCTCTACCTCTACACTGATTCATGGATGGTAGCCAATGCTCTGTGGGGATGGCTGGAGAGGTGGAAAAAGGCTAACTGGCAATGTAGAGGGAAACCAATTTGGGCTGCTGGTGAGTGGAAAAACATTGCCACCAGGGTAGGGAGGCTACCTGTGAAAGTCCGCCATGTAGATGCCCATGTACCCAAGAGTAGGGCCACCAGGGAGCACCAAAACAATGAGCAGGTAGACCAAGCTGCAAAGATAGGGGTGTCCAAAATAGACCTAGATTGGGAACATAAGGGAGAGTTATTCCTAGCTCGATGGGCCCATGATGCCTCAGGCCACCAGGGCAGAGATGCCACCTATAAGTGGGCGCGAGACCGAGGGGTGGATCTAACCATGGACAGTATTTCTCAGGTTATCCATGACTGTGAGACGTGTGCTGCCATCAAGCAGGCCAAGCGACTGAAGCCCCTCTGGTACGGTGGGCGGTGGTCCAAGTACAAGTATGGGGAGGCCTGGCAGATTGACTACATCACACTGCCCCAGACACGCCAGGGCAAGCGCTACGTGCTGACGATGGTGGAGGCCACCACTGGATGGTTGGAAACCTACCCTGTGTCTCATGCTACAGCCCGGAACACCATCCTGGGCCTGGAAAAGCAAGTTCTGTGGAGACATGGCACCCCTGAGAGGATCGAGTCAGACAATGGGACTCATTTCAAGAACAGCCTTATCAACACCTGGGCTAGGGAACATGGCATTGAGTGGGTGTACCATATCCCCTACCATGCACCAGCTGCAGGAAAGGTGGAGAGGTACAATGGACTACTTAAAACCCAGTTGAAAGCTTTGGGTGGGGGATCTTTCAAGAATTGGGAGCAGCATCTGGCAAAAGCCACCTGGTTAGTTAACACCCGAGGTTCCACCAACCGAGCAGGTCCTGCCCAGTCTGAGTCCCTGAATGTAATAGAAGGGGACAAAGTCCCAGTGGTACATATCAGAGGTTTGTTAGGGAAGACTGTGTGGATCAATTCTGCCTCGAGTACAGACAAACCCATTCGTGGGGTTGTCTTTGCTCAGGGACCAGGTTGCACGTGGTGGATAATGCAAAGAGATGGAACAACACGATGTGTACCTCAGGGAGATCTGATTGTGGGGTGAGAATGATATGGGGATAAGGGGTGGAATGTCCTGGGGTGACATTATGATGCTTGTATATCCCCATTCATCTGTTCTGTGCCTTTAAGACCGGCTCTGAAGAGTGGAAGTTTTGTTTGGGTTTCTCTTATCAGGCACACAGAGAACGGTACATAGAGCTGTTTTTTTCCTTCCAGCTTCAGCTTGCTGCTTTTGCTTGCTCTCTTTTTCTGCTCTTGCTTCTGCTCTGCTTTCTGCCTCTGCTTATTAGCTAGCTCTGGCTAAACAATCCACATTGCTTCCTGGACTGTTTCTCCTCTCCTGTTCCTGTGACCATCTCGAACCTGCTCCGGACGGGGACCCGGGAACACCGAAGGTTCGGCTGCAGCAGCTGCCCCAGCGCCGGAGGGACTGAGAACAGAGCAACCACCCCCCGAAAGAGACTTTCTGATTTTGCCATCTTTCTCAAAGCGGTGTCATCGGGTATTGTTCATTTTGTGTGCTGGGGGGTGCGGGGCCAGTCAAATAAACAGGTTCTTTCCACCTCTCTCCGAGGAATTTTTTCCCGAACTGGTTGGGGGGAGGGGCCGTGTGGGTTTTGCTTTCTGGAGGGGCCCTCCTTTGCAGAATCTTTAACAAATTTGCCCTAAACCAGTACAGCCTCTTGGTTCCACAAAGCCCTGCTGCTTCACACTGGTCCCTTGGGACCATGCGGCCCAACAGAGCCACAAAGATATCCTTGATTCCATGAGGCCCCACAGTGTCACACTGTCAAAATGGCCCCTTGCATCCATGGTACCCTGCAGTGTCCCAATGTTCTCCTTGGTTCCAGAAGTTCCTACAGTGTAACAGGTTCCACAAGGGCCTGCAGTGTCACCATGGCCCATTGGTTCCACAATGCTCCCCAGTGTCACAATGGTCTCCATAGGAAGGAAACAAGTGAGCCCCAGTGGTGCAGGGGTATAGGTGGCATTTGAGTCATAGTAAAATATATGTATTGTATAGGTGGCCTTGCCCCGATAAGTCCCGGATGTTCTAACTGGGCTACTTCCGAGGTGCCCATGGCTCTCCACATTAGCGCGGCGGCTCTGTGGGACCAGAGCTGTGCGTCAGTACCGTGTCCCGTGCAGCTGCAGCAAGCTCAGGAAACAGAGGGGCCCGAGGGTGCCGGTGCTCTTTGCCTGTCTGGCAGAGCCCGCTGGACAGGCTGTACAGGGCAAGAGGCCCTCCGGGCCAGCGAGCACCGAGCTCTCGAGGCAGTTTTGCCCCGTACCCGTCACACGTTGGGGCACAGCGCAGGAGGCTCATCACCACGGGGGCAGGGTGTTCTTCAGTCAGGCTGACAATGGCCGTTTGCAGCCCGGTGTCCACAGACTCACAGGACGTGAGTCTCTGCAGCATGGCACTCACCACAAGGAACCTTGCACCTGGAGGAAGCGGCATAGGGAGGACTTGGAGTGCTGTCCAAGGGAGCAACTTGCGCAGCTTCCCCCAAGAAGTGCTTGCCTTCCCAGCCCACTGTGATGGGGCTGAGGGGGGCCAGCGGACATGGCTTGAGGGGCTGTGTGATCCTGGGAGGCCTTCAGCCCTGGCCCCAGGCAGCTGCAGAGAATAAAAACCCTTCTGGAAAAACTCCAGAGTAGGTCTAGGACTCACAGTGAGTGTGGGCATGGCCTCAGTCTCTGGGATGCCCTGTGGGATGGTGTTGGTGGTGGCCATGCCCTCTGTCAGGGCCATGTCAGCCTCCTCCCAGCCCTCATCCGTTTCCCAGTCAGAGCTGGCGGCCAGGTTAGAGGACACTGTGCTGGCAGCAGCCTCTGCCCGCAGCTCGCTGGGCCTGGATTTGGGCTCGGCCGTGCCCTCGGGTGTGGAGCCGCCAGTCATTTTGCGCTGAAGGCGCAAGAACCCCTGCAGTGTCTGCAGCAGAAGGACGGGTGGGAAGAGAGGGACGTTCCATGGCCTTCTCCAAGTGCGAGGCCCGGCCGAGCAGTGCCAGCAGACCCAGCCCAGGTGGGGATGGCTTTGGGTACCTGCGCGGCTCGGTGGAAGCGGCCACGGGTGGGCTCCTGCTCTTGAGTCCAGTCCTTGTCCGCATCTGGCAAAGAGCGAGCGCAGCCAGAGCTGAGGGGCTGTGGGAGAGGCCAGAGAACACAGCCCAGCCCTGCGCTCCCCAGGCAGGAACAGCCCCCCGGGAGCCTAGGGGATGGAGCATGGCCATCGGGGGGGCAGCCACGGCCCCTGTCCCATCCCATCCATGGGTGTGTCCACAGGGATGGGATGGGATGGGATGGGATGGGATGGGATGGGATGGGATGGGATGGGATGGGATGGGATGGGATGGGATGGGATGGGGCCAGGACGGCTGCAGGCACAGGCCCTGCGGCCCAGGTCCATAACTCACCGTGCTGCAGTGGCTGCAACTGCTGTGGCTTTGCAGGCTGCTGCACTGGGGCAGCTGCAGGGCCTTTGCTTTTCTTCCCCCGAAGCCCCTTGAACAGGCTGAGCCTGCCTGCCATCCCGCTATCTGACCTCAAGGGCACCTTCCAGACAGATGCCTTGGCAAAGGCCCGAGTCAGCGAGTGCTGCAGTTGTGCCTTGCAGGCACCTTCAACAGAGGAGCCTCAGGAAGGCTACAGGACAGCAAGTCCTGCACTCTGTTCTCAAAGGGCTTCTGCCAGAAGGACAGGAGACTCCTGGTGAATGATGGAGCTCCCACAGGCTGGCCACGAGGGCAACAGCTGCAGGGATGGGAGATGCCTAGGAAAAGCTCTGAGTCACCGAATCCTGAGGTCTGGCCGTCAGGCCAGCTGCAGGAGGAACGCCTTGGAAAAGCTCTGGGTCAGCAACCAACGAGCCGGCTGTGTGGGGTTGCCTCACAGCACCGCTCTGTCACCTCCCCTCCCGCCATGTGCACCGAGCACTGTGGCATGGCCATGTCGCCACCAGCCCCTATGTCAGTGCATGTCACAAAGGACTGCTCAGACACGCTGTCCCTTTTGGTTTCACGGGGAACCTGCTGCACCGTGTCACAAAGGGTCACTGCTGCCACTTGCCCCGGGGCCACCCCCTCCCCACCCATGGTGCGCCCGGTTGGAAGGACTCTCCACAGTGCCCAGCCCACACAGCCCAGCTCGCTGGCGGCCCCGGAGCAGAGCAGCTTCCAGCAAGCAAGAGGCAAACGCATCTTGCCAAGAGTTAAAACACAGCAGATAGGGAAGATGGCATGAATGTGGGCATAAAGGCCTTTGAATTCCCAGCTCTCTGAGAGGCATTTGGCGCTCTTGGCTGGACAGAGATTATCCCCCTCTGTCCTGTGTTCAAAGGGGGGGAACACACTCTGCCACTGGTGCTTGGCTTGGGCTCTGCAGGCCCAGGCAGATGCCAAAGCTGCTCTTCACAGCCTTCTCCCTTGCCACGCCCCTCTGCCAAGTGCAAGGGGCCTCAAGGACGGAAAGGAGCGCAGGGAGCCAAAGGGAGACAGCTGCACCTACCTCACTGGGGGCTCCTGGGGAAGCACTTGGCGTAGGAAGCAAGCCCCTCTCATCCAAAAGCATTTCCCCAGATGTGTCCATTTTCTGGGGAACACCAACACACACTTAAGAAACCCTGGCAAGGCTCAATTACTTCTGCACCTTGTAGCACACGCACTCCAGCTCGAGCTCATCTTCCTTCTCCTGAGCCTGTTTCCTCATGTCCCTTGTGGCATGCAGCCCCAGCCCCCCTAGAAACAAGAGCTGCCTGCTGCACGTTCAAGTGCCTGAACTCCTGCCCGGCGCTCACGGCAGCAAAATAAGGCTGTTCCCAGCCAGGGAGCAGAGCCCTGTTCCCGCAGGAGGCTCTCGTCAGCCCCTTCCCCACTGTGCAAGCAGCACTTCTGCCTGCCTGCCTGCCCAGAATGCTCTTGGCACAGCGGAGCACAAGCTGGCCGGCTCTGGGCCCAGCACAGCCCAAACACAGGCGCAGGAAGACACAGCTGCGGCTGTTTTGCAGCCATGCCCCAGAGAGAGGGGAAGGGGCCCCTGCCTCTGGTCTCACTTGGTTGGGTTTCTGACTGGTTCTGAGGCAGGGGCTGCGATTCCTAGCTTGTGGGGAGAGCAGAGTTGCCGGAACTGCACCCAGCGTACAGGCACTGCCTGACAGCGCTGCAGCCGCTGGGACAGTCATGCTTCCGAGTCTCAGCCCCTCCCTGCTGCTGCTGCTCCATTTGCTTTCAGGCACACCCAAAGCTCACTGCTAGGCCACGATGGTCTCTGGTTCTGCCCTCTTCCTGTCCCTGTGTAGGCATGGAGCATTGTTGCTGTAATATATGGTAGGGATAATTCATGCTATTAATGTATGGTATAAAATATTGTGAAATCCAAGCCACGTCTTTTGATTACCCTGGCCGGGAGCAGCTGTCTTATTCAGATTCAACTAGTTCCTGGACGCATGTTAAGATAACCATTGACGCCTTAATCTAAGAATAGAAGCTTCCAGGGTGATGATCGTTGGTTTCCCGAGATGTCAAGAGCCACCCAAAAGCAATTATCGCATTGCCGATTACATCTATCAAGATAGTCAGCAGCGCCACCCTGATATATCTGAATACACGGCTTCCCCGGAGCCTATTGACACCAATGGCACACCTGGACAAGGCTTTTGTCCACCTCTGCACATGGAAAGCAACAGCGATGCATGTGAAGAGACACAAAGAAAATTTGGTCATCTTTGCCTCAGGCAGAATAAACTGTATAAAACCTCGCCGCGCGAAGCCGCGAGCGTGAAGTGGGGATACTCTGACACTGGGGATGTCAGATCTGTGTTCACCCGGCGCTGATCTTGGGCTTGACGCTGTCTCTTTGGCTGTGGTAGTTTTGAAGACCAAACTTCGGTCTTGCAGACAAACTAATAAATCTTTGCTAAATTTTTGATAATTTTGGCTCACTATTTGATAATTTATAACACCAGTTGTCATTTGTGTGCACTAAGGATTCCGTTTCAGACTGAACTGGTGCAGTTGCTCCTTGGACACTGCTTGCATGAAGGTGCAGCGGTGCTGCAGCAACTGTTCCACACACAGGGAGGGCTCTGGAGCCTCCCCGGGGCCATCAAGGAGCAGAGGAGGAAACGTGCCCAGGATCTTCGATGGGGGAGGGAGCGGGGCAGATGGAATCAAGATGCATGTGCTGTAAAATCCTATCTATCCCTTTCTACTGAAAATGCTTGCAGACTGGTGGGAATTGCTAGAGACAAGGCTTACAAACCAGGCCCCGATATGATTCACCCAGTGTCCCTGCTTAAATTCAGGTATGCTTGTATTAAAAAGGAAGGAACTATTCTGACTCACTTGCCCCCTCCCCCACTCCTCTTTTTTTTTTTTTTTTGTAGCTCTTGGGGCAGTCTTGTGTGCCATTCCAACTCTTTGTAATCAAATATGTGAAGGCATGGTGCTGCTGTAGCAGCAGCCTGAGTTCAGTGGGAACATGTCCAAAGCACTGGTCCCACAGCAGTGGGCAGAGTGAGAGACTTGCCTCTGCTGCCATGGCCATCCAGCCTGGGGAGAGCAGCTGCTGGGGCTTCCCCATTCTGCCAACAGCAGTCTGCCTCCAGCATGTGGCCTGTATGGCCATGGTTTTGCCAGAATGTGGAAAATGCATGGTCTGAATGTATTTTGATGGTGTCTGACATCACCTGACTGGAGCAGTTTGGTGGGCAGGACGCCCTGTGGGCAGGGCCATGGCAGGGATGGGTGGCTGGCACTGGCACTGGCAGTGTTATTTTTCCAGACAGGCTCCTGGTACAGCTGTGGAGGAGGGCACCAGCAGCTGTATCAGCCCAGCGAGCAGCAGCACATGGAGGAGACCCTCATCTGCAAAGAGCCCCTCACCCCCTTTGCTCCCCCATGGCAGCGCAAGATGATTCCGCTGCAAGTGAAGGGCTGCTGCAGGCTGGAGACTCCTGCAGCCAGGCCTTGTTGCAATCTCCTTGCTGCAGCTGTGCCTGGAGGATGTTGGCCTGCAGCAGCACTGCTGATGCCCGGGAGTGCTGCTGGGCTCAGAGAGGCAGAGTGTGTACAAAAGCTGCATTCAAAGCCCTGACGGCGAGACCCCGGAGCCGCTGGCAAGGGCAGCAGCTCTTCTTCATCCCATGCAGGTGAGACCTCAGCCTTGGAGCCTGTCCCTGGGGATGGGGAAACGCTCTGAGTGTAGGTTTGAATTCTCAGGGACCGTCAAAATGAAAATTGTTTTGAGGCAGGTGTTGCAATGTTGGGTTTGAGTGTGTCTGCAGGAAAGAAAGCGGGAATAAACCCCTTGAACAACAAAGGAGAACTCTGCATTGCCAATTTACACCCTACAGATACACTGATCATATTGGCCCACTGAATACTGGGGGCATCTGATGCAGAGTGCAAAGCTTCTTCAAATAGATAGGAGAGATGAGACTTGAAGAAATGATTCGGCAGATGCAGAAAAGGGGATCAGACCCATGGGTCCCATGGCTCAGGCTTGGTTCTGCCAAATCAAGCATGATTTGTTTTATCTGCTCTGTTGGAGAGTATTTCAGAATGACCTGCCTATTGTGATATTACTGTTAGGAAAATTTAGAATTTTCAGGAACTGCCAAAATCAGAAATGTTTTGAGGCAGATCATGTTTATGTTGGGTTTGGGTGTCTCTGCAATAAAGAAAGCAGGGAATAAACCCTTGGAACAATGAAGCAGAGCAAAAGTGGAATGTTTGGATGGTCAATTTGCTCCCTACAGCTATCAGCCAGCTGAATTAGGTGGTCATCTACTGGGGAATGCAAAGCTTCTTTTACTTCCACCCCTGGTGCCATTGTTTGTGTCCCAGTACTTGGTTTGATGTGAAGAGAATTAAACAAAATCCCACACAACAAGCTGCAACCCAGAACTCAGTGGGAACTGCAGAAATAAAGGCCTTGAAAAGTAGCTTTGGAAAGGGTCTCCTTCCTAGACAGTGTGAAACTCTCAGGCCTGGCCTGGCTGGGCTTAGGGCTGGCTGCCCTTGGAAAGGGAATGGAATGGATGGAGTTGGGGTGGGGCGTTGCAGCCATGGAAACGAGAGAACCATGGTGAGCATGTCACAAAGGGGCAGCCCCACGCTGGGCTGGTGCAGGTTGTGCTGGACACGGCTCCAGCAGCAGCAGACGCGTCTGGCTCTGCCTCTGTGCCGAGCGCCGGTGATTGGAGTCACTCGGCCTTGTTCAAAGGCTGGGACCGAGCTCCCAGTGCTGACTGCTCTGAGAGCGTTCCAAAACTCAAACCCAGACACTTCTGCCAGCAGAAGCACGGGTTCAAACATGGATTTTACTGGAAAAGGAAAGACCCCTGAAGGAAAAGGTGAGGATAGAAGGGAGCTAAAAGGCCGGAGCCAAATAGAAAAAAAATCCCCCCAGATTTCAGAGAAAACTGCTCCATGGTGGTCAGTGCTGGCTCTGTGTCAGAGTAGGTGGCTGACAGCTACAGATGATCCTGCAAGGACACCCATAGCATCACAACATTCTGTCATTAGTTTAGTTAGTTTTCTCCATTTTGACAGTGGCCAAATCACTCATACGGTCAGCCAGGACAGGGACTGTGGCCACAGCTGGCCACAGATTGGACATGGTCATGAGATGCAAGTCCTCTTGCTTTCTTTGCCATCTTAGTGAGCATTGGGCCTCACTACAGATAAATTTCCCATTCTTCCTCTGTTTGCTGATTGGGTCCAACCCTGAGGGTGGGATTACAGTGCTATAGAAGCACCAATAAGGCCTGCCTGCTTGCTGAGAGGTCGTCGTGGTTTTCAGAAATAACAGTCACAGCTGTGTGGGTTTTTCCTGTGGATTCACAGCCCAGTCTTAAGAAAGAATCTTTTTTCCCCTCTATCATTGGAGCCTTCTATCTTTCCCTTCAGACTTGCTAATTCGATACTGCTCAGAGGAATTAAATGCAGGCTAGTCCCATAAGAAATAAAACCAAATAAAATTTCTCAACAATTAAAAATTATTCCCCTTGTGTGCCACATCCATTAGATATGTTGATGATAAAGGTGGGAGTTCACCTAACTCACTTCTTCCCTTTAAGCGTGGCTCAGCCTCGCATAGAGGTGAGATTGGATGTGAGCTATTCTCTGCTGGGAGGAAGGGTCTTGTGGCAGCCCAGAGAGGCTGTGCACATTGCCAGGGAACAGCTGTGCCCTGCATGTGCCCCTGCAATGGGCTGTGCTGCTGCCAGTGCCCCTGGAGCTGTGGGGCTGCTGAGCTGTGGGGCAGGCAGAGGAGCAGGAGGGTGCATGTGCAGCTGAGCCATTCCTGGGGAGCACAGGGCTCTGGGCTCCCTGCTGTCCCAGGGCAGCCCAGAGGCCAGGCTGTGCCTGTGCCAGCTCTGGGGAAGGGCTCAGGGTTTTGCCCCGGCCTGCCTCAGTGTCTGCCAGCAGGAGCATGTTTCCCTGTGCAGCTGTTTAGAAGTTTGCAGGAAATGTGTCCCATGAAATATGGAGCTTCAGCTGCTTTAGGTTTGCATGGTGGCCTCTGTTAAACTTTGTGTCTCCATTCTGCAGATCTGACTGGTTACCGAGTCTTACCGAAAAGTTTTCTCTGGACACTTCCCATGTTCCCTCACCCACAAAGTCCTCACATCCCATCCAGAAGAACTCTCTTTCCTCCAAGATCAGGAAGAAGCTGCCGCCTGTATGGAGAGTGTTTGAAGAATAGGATTGATGCATTAGGCTTGACAGTTACAGATGTACATATGTTCTGATCTTTAGATGTAGTTTTGATTAATGTGTTTTGATTGTATCTTTAAAATTTGATGTCATACTTTTAATTGTATATATTTTATTTTGATGATGAAAAAAGTAAAAAATAAATAACATTTAAATAAATCAAGAGGAGAATGTGAGACCAGGACCTGCTAGCCTAGAAATTATGGGACGCAGCTCAGTCAATGTGCCAGTGTCTCACCACATCCTTTCCTCATTGGGCCTCTCTTCTTCCTCTTTGGCCATGTTTTCTTTGTGTCATTTGTGCTGCTGTTTTCAACTTGTCATTGTAACAGGGCCACACATTGACATGTTTGGTGGACAATGGATCCAAAAGGTCCTGTATAGTAGTCAAAGGTTTTCTACCTAAGTGTGTTCTGTGCTCACCAAAAGCCTGAGCAAAGAAACCAAGAGAAGTGTGCCCTAATCCCAAAGCTTTGCTCCTTTGCAATCTCCCACAGATCTGGCTCACAGGTGTCTTCAGTCACAATTCCATAGGTAAGAAGAGGTCATGTATTTCACTGGGAAATGATGCACTGCTTTGGCAAAGTCACCTGTATGTATATTTACCCAGGACAGCAGTGCAGCTGTGTTGTTTGCACCTTGTTTGCAGAAGGATGAGTGCACTGGGAGGCCAATAACAAGTGACAAGGGTTCCTCAAATCTGCACTGCAGCCTGGGTGCCATTCAGCCCAGAGCTAGGGGAACATTTGTTCCCATGGACCAGTGCTTGCCAGTGGAATGAATTCCTGCACAGCTGGAAGAAGCAATTCTGGATTCAGCTCCAGCTCTTGGTGGGCTGCATGATCATTGACAATGTTGCCCTTCCAGAAATTATTCTGCAGTTTCCTTTCATAGTCATTTGAAGCTTTGAAACTTCACATTTCAATTTGCTTTGCCTTAGAGAAAAACACTTCTGGGCCCAGTGCAAACTGTAACCTTCTGAAAGCAAAGTCCTCATGGTTGCCAACTTCTGATGTTGCACAATGTCACCTGGCTGCCTGTGTCTGCTTAGCTCTGGGTCTAGTCCTGGCCTAGTAAAGCCCAGGCAGGGTGGCACGTTGCAGGGAAAACTGGTCCATGAGCTTATGGGATTGCCATCAGCAGCAAAATGAATGTGCCCTTTGGGGATTTCTCTGGAGACAAAATTAGGGACCTACTCAATGCCACAATATTCTCTTAGATTATTCTGAAATATCCTAGAAAAGGCTGTGAAAATACACATCTCCTTGCACACCCACTGTTTGAAGAGGGGAACTTTTGTCCCTCCTCAAAGTCATTGTTCTTGCACACCAGAAACATGAACATCCACCAACAGGAATGATGCATGGTCCTGCTGCTGCTGCCGCCTCAGAGCACTGGGCAGTGCAGACCTGGGTGTTACCAATATAAGCACTTAATCAGCACTTCATGCTCCTTCAAGCTGTCCAGATCTCAGGGCTTTTTGTTTCAAAGCAGCCACTGCACCATCTCTAGGGAAGAACAGGAAATGTGAAACAGTGAATGCCAGCCTTGCACGGGTGTGGGGGAAAACTTGAGGTGTCTGCATCAAAAGATGAATGGAAAGAGTGTAATTGCCAAAGCAAACGCTTTGTTAGGATAGCAGGAGCAGTTCTTTACTGCATGCTTGCATGAAGATCATTTGGGATCTCCTTTTTGTGTCTCATGCAGAAAAGGAGCTCCTAATAATACCATGCTACTTAAACCAGATTGGGATGTAGCTCTGTAGTGGTTCACAATGAAGCAGACTGCCTGCTGTGTCACTGCCATCCCTGCTGAGCCTGTGAGGGACTGTAGTGTATTCCATGCCTGTTTTGCCTCCAAGCAAAGCTTGGTTTTCCTTATTAGTGTGGAGTAAATACAAGAGTAATAAAATGGACAATTAAACTGGCCACTTTGGAGGATATGCTCATGCTTTTGCATGTCAGTCCAGCACCTCATGCTCCCAAGGCTTGTTACTCATCATGAAATATTTTAACAAAAAAAACTCAGCTTTCATGTTACATCTGAATAAAACTGCATCAGATCATCAAGAATTCTGCTGTCAGGAACAAGACAAGAGCCTTCCGACACTCACTTGCAGCTGTCCTGGATTGCTGCAGCCCTTTGTGCAAAGCTGCTGCAGACAGAGTGTTTGGAGTTGGTCTGGGCCTTTATGAAAGATCTGTGGAGCAGCGTGCAGGGCTCTCCTGGCAGGAAACTGTTTGTCCAAGCCCAGGGACACGGTGCCGGCAGGAGCGGAGCGGCCCCGCTCCCAGCCCGAGAGTCTGTGAGCTGAGCCACGCCAGGGAGAAAAGGCAGCGAGGGGCTCCAGCCCAGCTGCTTCACTGCCCTGCCCGCTCCATGGAGCTCTGCCATGGCAGAAAGCCGACGCCGGACGAGCCCCCGAGCTTCCATCAGCTGCTGGAACTGCTCCGTGACAGCTCCTGTTCTTCCGAGAGAGAACCCGGCGCCTTCTTGGAACGCGTGTCATGGGGGGATTCTGCTTGTTAATAAACTGTTGGGGGTTTTCCACTTTCATCTATTAGTAATAATTTCCTATTGCTGGAAAGGGATTGTTGGAACACTTTAGAGGAGACAACTTATTGCACAATATCCTGTTTGAAGTTGTCTCAACCTGTGTGAGACAGATGGCTTCACACAGGAGCATCCCCAAGGCTGCTAAGGGGAAGGCACAGAGGAAGACAAACCCAGTATTTCTGAGGGAACTCCTTGACACCAAACCAACCTGAGTTGTCAAACAGCAGACCTGATGTTTTGAGACATGGGCCACAGGGGAAACCTTTCCGTCTGTTTGGTCCAGGCTGGGTTATGCTCGAGGCAAAGGTGTGTCAGTGTGTTGGATAATACTCTTTTCTTGACCTAGAGATGGGGCAACTGAGAGGTTTTTTAAAAACTTATATTCCATTTTCAGTCTCAGGAGAAGGGTGAGACAATACAGATGTTATAATTCACGCCATCAGAATTAAGAAGCCAACTATTTCCTAATTACAGTATTTCTTGGTCTATCAGCTTTTTGCCATGCCATGTTGTAGATGCCTTTAAGCCAATTATTTAAAACTACCCCTTGCGGGTCCCACTACAATGCATCTTTCATAGCTCTGTTTTTCCAAAGTCTTATTTGCAAGGCCATCTTTTGAAACTTTTTTCCAGTTCGATTTCTCTCTCAACAATATGTGTTCTATTCCATGGAAATTTTTAAGTTAGCATTTCTTTTCTCAAGATTTATATACAGATTCATACTCTGTGGGCCTTCTATTAGGCCCTAAAAGCTTTCTACATACCCATTTCCACATCAGTGCACTTGACTCCTTCTCTCCTCATTGTGCCTGGCAAGCACAGGAGCCCAGAGCTCCTGCAGAACCCATTACAGCACTCAGTGGGAGCAAACTTGTGTCCTGTCCTGACCTGGAGCTGTGGTGCCCAGCATTCCACCACATTGGAATGAGGAACTGTTCCTGCTCTTTCAGAAGGAGCTAAGGAGGTTTGGTCTTCAGATCAATTGTCTGCAGATTCCTGCAGTCCCTGGTGCTGCTCCCTTGCCAGAGGCACCCCAGGCCAGGGGGGCACATCTGGGCTGCTGTGTCTGCCTCTGGGGCTCCCTGTTCTGGGCACTGAGGAGGAGCTGCAGAGGCTCTGCAGGACTGACAGGATGGGCTTTGGGGCTGGCAGTAGAAGCTGAGGGGCCTGGGCTGCTGGACCTGCTGAAGAGGAGGCCCAGGGCTCATCCTGCAACTGCTCCAAGGGTGGCTTCAGAGAATCCCAGAATCGTCAAGGGTGGAACAGGCCATGGAGATCATCAAGTCCAACCTGTGCCCTGACACTGCCTTGTCTCCCCTGAGCCTCCTCTCCTCCAGGATAAACAACCTCAGCTCCCTCAGCCACTCCTCACAGGAGTTGTTCTCCAGACCCCTCCCCAGCCTTGTTGCCCTTCTCTGGACATGCTCCAGCCCCTCCATGTCCTTCCTAAATTAGGGGCCCCAGAACTACAAACAGCACTCGAGGTGCTGCCCAAGCAGTGCTGAGCACAGGGGAACAATCCCTGCCCTGCTCCTGCTGGCCACACCATTCCTGAGCCAGGCCAGGAGCCATTGGCCTTCTTGCCCACCTGGGCACACTGCTGGCTCATGTCCAGCCTGCTGTCCATCAGTGCCCCCAGGTCCCTTTCTGCCTGGCTGCTCTCCAGCCACTCTGGCACCTTGTTGAGGGAGGGAGGCATAGAGGGAACGGGTCCAGATCCAGTCCTTCCTGAAATGTGGTATTTGCTGGCACTGCCAATTCCCAGATCTTGATATTTCCATATTCTGGCCAGCCCAAGTGCAGCAACTTGCTGGCAAAGAAAGTCAAAACCAAGCAAAGACCTGGAACCTACAGTAACCTGATCTCGTGTTTGCTGACACCGCCAGTGCCCAGATCGGGAATGTTTCAGATGCCTGCACAGCCTCATTCCAGCAGTTTGCTGGCACAGAAAATTAGCATCTGGAAATTTCTCAGTGCCAGCACAACCCAAACGCAGCAATTTTCTGGCAAAGAAAGCCAGAACCCAGCAGCTTCCCAGTGCTGCCACCAGCACCACCCAGGTCTGGTGTTTGCTGCGCAAGTGCCCAGATCTGGAAATTTCCCAGTGCTGGCACAGCCCAAGTCCAGGAATTTGCTGGCACAGAAAGCCAAAATCCGGCAATTTCCTGATGCCAATACAGATGCCCAGACGTGGTGTTTGCTGCCACTGCCAGTGCTCACATCTGGATATTTCCCTGTTCTGGCAGAGCCAAGTCCAGCAATTTTCTGGTAAGGAAATCCACAATCTGGCAATTCCCTGCTACCGCCATTGGCAATGCCAAGATCCGGTGTTTGCTGGCACCACCAGTGCCCAGATGCGGGAATTTCCTGGTGCCAGCACAGCCTGAGTCTGGTAATTTTCTGGCAAAGAAAGCCAAACCCTTGCAAACGCCTGATACCTACAGCAACCCAATCTTGTGTTTGCTGACACCACAAGTGTCCAGATCCAGAATTGTTAAGGTTCCTGCACAGCATAATTCCAGCAATATGCTGGCACTGAAAGTTCACATTTGGCAATTTCCTGGTCCTGGCACATTCCCCATCCAGATCTGGTGTGCGCTGGCACTGCCAGTGCCCACATCTGGCAATTTCCCTCTTCTGGCACCACCCATGTCTAGAATTTGCTGGCAAAGAAAGCTAAAACCTGGCAATTTCCCCTTGCCAGCACTGCCTATTCTGGAGTTTGCTGGCAGCAGGATCCCAGGAAAGAAGGAAGGAAAGAAGGAAAGAAAAGAGGAAGGCATCCAGATCCAGTCCTTCCTGGAGCCTGAAATGGGCTGTTTGCTGGCAATGCCAGTGCCCTGATCTGGAAATTTCCCTATTCTGGCACAGCAATTTGCTGGCACAGAAATCCAAAACCCATGGCAGCTTCCTGCTACCGGGTCTGGTAACGCCCCCACATCTTGTGTTTCATGTAACCAGAACCCAGATTTGGAAATTTCTCAGTGCCAGCAGATCTGGAAGATTTCTGTCGCTGGCAATGACAAAACCCAGATCTGGTGTTTGCTGGCAGCGCCAGCGTCCAGATCTGAAAACTTCCTGGTGCTGGCACAGAGCAAGCCCAGTGATTTCCTGGCACAGAAAGCCAAAATTTGGAAATTTACAGGTTCGGGCACCAGCATTATCCAGATCTTGTGTTTGCTGGCAATGCCATTGCCCAGATTTGGAAATTTCCCGGTGCCTTCACAGCCCAGGCCTAACAATTTTTTTTAGCTAGCTGGGGCAGAGAAGTTCCTTGGACTGTGACTTTGTTTTTTCTTGGAACTGTTTAAACCTGCTCTGGACTGAAAACCCAGAAAAACACCTGCAGCTCACACCTGTGGCCCACTGAGCTCTGGGACACTGCATTCCAGCATCAGAGGGACTTAGAAGAGACCGAGTGAGCCAACTGCAACCCACCAAAAGGACTTTCTGAATTTGCCATCTCTTCAGCACTGTCTGATGTCTTATTTAATATTATTCATTTTTCATGCTTGTGAATACTTTACTTGTTTAATAAACTGGGGTTTTTTCACTTTTCTCCAGGGAAGTCTTTTCTGGAACTAGTAGGCGGAGGGGACGCTTGAACTTGCTTTCTAGACGGACCCCTTTTGGAGATTTCCTCCCAAAATTTGCCCTCAGCCAGCACAAACAGTCATCATGAAAATTTCACCAGTGCCTTAATTTCCTGGTGGCAAATCTTGAAACAAACAGAAGCTTGACCTTGTTCTCCATGAGAAATTCTTGGGAAGAGCAGACAGGAGAAGATTCCTGGAAAACTGAAACAGCTTTCCAGAAGTGAAATGAAAATGAAAGAAACAATCCAAGATGTTTTCTCCTATCTATTTCTATGTTCCCCTTTTTCATGTTGCATCCCAGTAATTCCAGATGCACCTCACCTCTAAGATCGGTCACTTAGTGATTTTTAGACACTAAAATGCCATGAGCCACACACAGTTTTCCTTCCCCTGTTTTTACAGGAAAGCAACACTGGAGATGTAAGTGCAGTGCTGGGCTCAGGCGGGAATCCTACCCCAAGGGAAGGTGCCCCGACAGTGTTTGACCCTGAGCAAGGACAATGCACAGCAGGGAGCGAGGGGATCGCTGTGCCAGTGTGCAGGAGTCAGGGCTCTGCATCTGCGCTCAAGGCTGCAAAGTTCCCGCATTTGGACAGACGGAGGGGCTGTCCCCGGGGCTCGCGGGGCTCGAACGTGGGGCTCGTGGGGCGAGCAGGGAACGGACACGGGGACGAACGGCCCCGGTGCTTCAGTTGCAGCGGCGGCAGCGGCGGCAGCAGCAGCAGCGGCGGCAGCAGCGGCAGCAGCGGCAGCAGCAGCGGAAGAAGCAGCAAAACATATAGTTTTGAATAGTCTTTCTCTCTCTCTTTCTCTCTTTCTCTTTCTCTCCCTTCCCGCCGTCGGGCACCCTTCCCTCAAAGTCCCTTGCCCGGCGTCCCTCCCCTCTCCCCGCCTCCCTCTCCCCTGCCGGGCCGGGCAATGCCCCCGGCCCGCCCCCGGCCCCGGGCGGGGCTGCCCCGTGCCCGGCCCCGGCTGTCCCGCCGCGGTCTCGCCTCCGCCCGGCTCTGGCCGTACTGGCGGTGGCGGTGCCGGGCGGGCATCAGTGCCAGGTGCCGGGGCGGCATCGCCGCCCTTTGCCTCCGCCTGGCCCGAGCCCGGCCCCGGCCCCGACGCAGGGTCCAGTCCCCGCCCAGGCCCCGGCCCCGGCCCCGGCTCCTCCCGGGGCCCGCGGAGGACACACGCGGCGCTGCCGCTCCCGCCGCCTCCGCTGCGGCTTCCCCGGCCCGAGCTCTGCCGCTCGGCAGCGCGGCCGCCGGCCCCGAGCCTCCCGTGCCGCGTTCCCGGGAGCGACCGCCTGGGCATGGCCGGCCCGGGGCGGGTGAGGAGCGCTCGGGGGCCGTTGCTGGCCCTGAGCCGAGCGCTGACAGCCGCGTCCCGCCCGCAGGGACGGCGCAGGAGGCCCTGCAGGAGCGGCACCGGCTGGGCTCGCTGCTGGGGCGCGCTCCAGGCACAGCCATGGAGCAGAGAGCCCCGAGAGTGCCCAAGCTGGTGGGCATGGAGGACGAGGAAGAAGGCCCTGGAGCTGCCCCAACACAGGAGACCGAAGAGGTGGTGCCGTTCCAACCACCTCAGGAGGGTGAGTGGCAGAGCTGGGCTGCAGGGCTGGAGCCTGCAGCTAACTTGGCCCTATGCCATGCCATGCCATGCCATGCCATGCCATCCCATCCCATCCCATCCCATCCCATCCTGTTCCATCCCCTTGGAAAATGCCCATGGACAGGACAGAAGAGGGGCCAGGCAGACACCCCGCAGTGGCCATGCTCCATCCCCCTGGAGCATCCTGGGGCTCTTCCTGCCTGGGCTGTGTTCTCTGGCCTCTCCCGCAGCCCCTCAGCTCTGGCTGCGCTCGCTCTTTGCCAGATGCAGCCGTGGAGCGCACAAAAGAGAAGAAACGCACCCGTGGCCGCTTCCAAAGAACAGCGCAGGTACCTGCAGCCACCCCCACCTGGGCTGGGCCTGCTGTCCCTGCTCAGCCCAGCACCGTGTGTGCAGCACTCCATGCAATATCCCCGGCTTCTTGCCCTTCTGCTACAGATGGTGTGCAAATTCATGAAGAGGATTCGGGAGGAAGAGACCAGCGTCATGGGCACTGTGGTCAGAGCATACCCTCCCATCTTCAAAACCAACACCTGTGCTGCCCTGCTGGATATGCTTGTGGAGGAGGGGCCTTCCAGTCCAAAGCAAGTAAGCAGCCCGTGGCTTGGTGTCCATCGTCCCAGCAATTGCTTGACCTCCCAAGCCACACCTGCTGCTCACTGTAAGCCCTGAGGCCATGGCAGTGTGGTGGCACGGGAAGCACTTCTCTGGGGCAGCTGGGCACATGACTCCCTCTAGCAGCTTTCCAAGTCTCCTCTCCCTTCTCCAGGTGCCCGCCATGGTCAGGTACATCCACCAGTGGTTCGCGGCCAACGAGTTTCCTGAGTACAACCTGTACAGGCCCCTTCTGGATCTGACAGAGGCACAGCCCGCAGATGTGGTGATGGCTCTCCTGCGTGTGGCCCCATCATGTGACAGGTACGGGGCCCATGTGCCCACAAGGCTCAGGGCTCAGCAGCCCATCACTCTGTACAGCCTGTCGCAGTGGTCTGACACACAGAGAATTCCAGGGCCCTCTGGCTCCTCCCTTTGCCAGTCCCCAGCGTGCTGCCATGCTCCCTCCCTGCTCCTCAGGGGCCAGTCCCCACGGGACTGGGCTGCCTGTGTGCTGAGGGCCAGTGGGCAGAGGCAGAGCTGGCAGCCAGCTCAGATCCCCACTGCTGCCCAGGCCACAGTGCTGTGTCCCAAACGCACTGAGACAGAGCTCTAACCCCACAGAGCTGCTTTGACCATGTGGAAGACCATCATGTGCTCATGCAGGACTGCAGAGACGGCCATGCTTGTACTCCTTGACGTGCTGGCCAACTGGCCAGAGCACAGCATGTGCACCTCCGATGGGGACCACTCGGCTGTCCTTGCCCTGGCTGTGAGTTTCTGCAACTGGCCTTTGCTCAGCCCAAGCTCACCTCTCCATCAGGTCTCCATCCTCCCTCCACCACGGTGTCTCGCTGCCTCTCCTTGCTGGGCTGACACCTGGCCCAGGGGCAGCTTCAGAGCCACCAGGCCCAGTGCTCCCCCTGTGTCTCCGCTGGCCTCTCCCTGCCATGCTCGGGCTCTGCCACATGGACACCTCGGCACTGAGCTCGGGCTGCTCTGTCCTTTGCAGGCAACTGTGGTGATGTGGAAGATCCTCCAGATGCCCTGCGTCCCACATGTGGTGACCGTGCATTTCCCCCACCTCTTTGTGTATCTGCTCTTCCAAGCGCACTTCAGCACCTTAGTTATGCCAGAGGCGGCCAATACCTTCTGGAAGGGATGTCAGCAGCAACACAGCCTTGCCACCAGCCCCAACAGGTGCTCCATGCAAGTCCTCCTGTCCCTGCCACGTGCCCAGGGCAGGAGCCAGTGCTCCCAGTGTGACCTGGGCTTTTCTCTGCACACAGCTTTGCAGAGCAGACCCTGAAGGCCCTGCTCTGCCGACTGCACTATGAGGATGTGGTGGTGGCAATGGAAGACAAGCATGGCTGGGACATGCTGCTCTGTGCTGACACCCACCACTGTGCTGTGGGCATGCTGGCCAGGTGAGACCCCTTGCTCCCCACTGCCCCTGGCATTTGTGCCCTGTGCCTGGGGTGCCCCTCACAGTGGGGCCCCGTGGTCGTGGGCCACAAGGCCTTGTCACCAAGGGACGGCCAAGGAGACTGCAAAAGGCTGGGAGAGGGGTGTGCCCAAGAGCAGCCACTTCCCAGAGGGCTCGGCTTCCCCTTGCTGGGTGCTGGAAAAAGGCCAGACTTCTTTGAGTCAGTCCTGGGAGAGCTTTGGCCCTGCTGCCTCAGGGTTTTGCTTCCTGTTTCCTCCTATCAGAGAAATGCACCATGCATCCGAAGCCTTGTGTTCCGCAGTTGCATTCCACCTGCTCGGGCTGCTCAGCAAAGACACACCATGCCAGGATTTGGCTGCCATGGCGTTCCTTGTGGAGGTGAGCCTGAAGGCCAGTGCTGCCTGGCTGAGCGGCCTCCCGGCTCTGTGCCCTCTCGTGGCCGCAGCTGCCTGGGACGGTGCCCACACCCTGTACTGCTGCCTGGGCCCGGCCCTGTGCGGCTCCCCCGTCACCGGCCTTGTGCCTTTCAGACCCTGGACTGCCTGGACTTGAGTGAATGCCGTGACAGCATCCTGGAGGTCATGTCCAAGAAGCTGCAGAGCGAGTGCAGGGAGATGCGTCGCTTGGCCCTCAGAGGCCTCCTGGTGCTCGGCACCAGTGTCTCGGTGAGAAGAGGGCAGCGGCTGAAGCCATGCTGCCAGTGTGGGGCTGGGCAAGGCAGTCGCTTGGCCTTGCCTGGCCTTGGGGCACAGCTGAGGCAGCTGCTCCCAGCCCTCCTGCCTCTCTGAGGCAGCTGCTCCAGTGCTTTGGCACAGGCCTTTGGCCTCTGAGCCCTGTGGCAGCAGGATGGCCTTTCACACACTCATGTTCCACGCAGGCTGCAATAAGAATGTGGAGCTTGCATGAAAGGCTTGTGGAGCTGCTGCATGAAAATGACAGCGACATGCTTAGGATGACCGTGGTTCTCCTCAGCCGTTTGTTCCTGTGCAATGGTGCCCCACTAGCCAGCCCCCTCGCCCTGCAGCTGGCTGGGGCGCTCCTGCCACTCTTTGACAACGTAAGGCTCTGCGCCTCCAGCCATGGCCACCGGCTACTGCCTGCAAACTTTGTGCCCTGTGCATTTTCAGGCTTGTACCCAGATGGGTGTGAAGCAGCCGATGCTGAGGTCTCTTTTTCTTTCTTTCATACAGGATGATAGCCAGGTGCAGGTGTGCTCCATGTTCATCTTCCGAGAGATGCTGTATTTTTGGCCGGAAGAGGAAAAAAAGGCCCTGAAGTCACACGTGCGCCAGAGCCTGCTCCCATTGTTCTTCCACTGCCATGACGAGAACCAACGTGTGGCAGAGGTGAGGACTCAGCAGCTGCTGCTGTCCCTCTGGCTGGGGGGCTTGGCTGCTTCCTGCTCCGGGACCTCATGAGCTGCAGCCTCCTCCTGGCCTTGGTACAGGGACCTGTGCGGGTCCTGGGCCCTGGGCTCTGGTGCCATCTCCAGGTCTCTGCTGCTCTCCAGGACTCCCGGGAAACACTGCATTCTTCAGCCACATTCCTGCACAGGAAGGATCTCCAAGACATGCTTCAGGTGGATCAGACCTGGAGGTTCGGCGAGGCCCTGGTAAGGACGGCCTACAAGCCCCCAGCCTCAGGCTGGAGAAGCCCCCTGACCGCGCTGCTGAGCGAGTGCGGCCGGCAGCTGCGCCCCTGCCCAATGCTGCAGCCAGGGCCGCCAGCCTGCGCCCCACACGCCGCTGCTTTCCCTGGGCCGCACGGGCTCTGCTCGAGGCTCCCATGTGCCCGAGCCGGTTGCCCATGGAGCCCCGGCCCGGCGGGGCTGCGGGGCGGCACCGCGGCTCCCCGGGCAGCAGCCGGCCCTCTGCCCCTCCCCTCGGGAGCCCTTGGCCAGGGGCTGCTGGCCGCGCCTCAGGGCTCTGCGGGCAGGGGAGGCCGGGGCTGGGCGCAGGCAGCGCCCGGCCCAGGGGCTGAGCCCGCACCAACCCTTCCCTCCTGCCGCTCTCTGCAGCTGGCAGAGACCAGGAGCCGAGCGGCCGAGCACCTGCGCCGGGCCCTACGCTACGTGGAGAGCCCACAGGAGCCCCTGCGAGAGGCGGCCATCAGGTTCATGGGTGAGTCCCGAGCCCGGGCTGCCCTTTCCCTCCCCGGCCAGCCTCAGCTCCGCCCCAGCCCTGCCTGCTGCCCGGGCCCGGCGCCGTGGAGCGCCGCCTGGCCCGGGCCCCGCCTGCTGCCGCCCTCTGGCAGCCGTGCCCTGGGGCGGCAGCGTGCGGCAAGGGCCGGGCTGAGCCCTGCCGGGCCAGCAGCCCGTGTGGCCACAGCGCCGGCAGAGCCGCTGGCAGGGAGCTGTGCCGCCGGCGCCGTGACAGGCTCTGTGTTCACAGGCATGGCCGCGCGGCACCTGAGGGGGAAGAAGGAAGAGTTCCAGCTGATCTGCAGCGGTGAGTGAGGGCAGCGGGCTGACCGCGGGGGCTGCCAGGGGCAGCTGCAAGCCCTGCCCCGGCTGCGCAGGGCTCTGCTCCCGTGGGCAGAGCACACTGAGATTTCAGGGCCCCGTGGGCCATTGGAGGCCAGCAGCTTCGGGCTGATCCCCTTGCTCCCTCCTGGCCATGGCAAGAGCCAGCTGGGATGGCCCTTGCAGGGGGCTCTTCTGGGCTCCCTGCAGATCCGGCTCTGACCGTGCCTCTGTTCCTCTCTCTTGCAGTGCTGGAACGCCTGACGGAGGACATGAGCAGTGCCGTGTCACAGCTGGCACTTGAAACACTGCATGTCCTCCTGGCAATACAGTATGGGCAATATTCCACCATCCAGAGGCTGCAAGATCAGCTGCGCAGGGCATGGAGGACTCGGCCTCGCCTGTCGGGGCTCGGGTGCCTGCTGTGCCGGATGACTTAGGAGGAGAGCTGATCCTGGAGGCTGTCTTTGCTGGGGCAACCCGCACCAGGGGTAATTTTCCTTAAGATTTTTCTTTTCTTCATTTCCCAGCTAGGGTCTGGGCTTTGGCCTAGCTGTGTCCCCTGCTGATTGTGAAGTGTGCCATCAGCTGAAGGGCTTTCTGGGCTAAAAATATCATCAAATCACTTGGACTTGCTCTTTTTGGCCTCTAAAAGCTGGACCCAATTTTGGGGCAAATTTGGAGACCTCATCTATGGGTGGATGGAGCACCTAGGATTTTCCCAATTGCTGGGAATGGTTCTCCAGGTCCCTGGAGTATCCAGGGCCCTGGTAAGTTCCAGCTGCACACATGCCTTGGCAATGAGAAGCAAAGGAACCCAGCCCTTTTTGTGCTGCCAGTGTCACTGCACTGGGGTCATGGGATGGGAACATGCAGCCCTTGTGCTGGAGCTGAGCTGCTCTGCCCAGCACTGGTGGCTGCCATCCAAGATGGTTTTGCTTGTCCTGGTTCCCTGACAGCTGGGGCCCTGGGCAGAGCCCTGAGAGCCTGGTCTGCCCCCAGGGAAGGAGAAGGAGCCCCTGGAGAAGCTGTACCGGGTGGGGATGCTGCTGCTGGTGCTGCTGCTGCTGGAGACAGCGAAGGTGACATCAAGGATGACAAGCTCTTCCTCAGCCTGGCCACTGGAGGCTGAAGGTGATAGACTTTGATTCTGGCACCTTTTTCAAAGCCAAACTCCACAGGGAATTTGCAGATGAATGCCCACCTGGGGAAATTCGGCCAGATTTGGGCATGGCCCAGCCTGGCTGGGAACCAAAGGCTCCCCCTTTGCTGGGGCAGATGCAACTCATTCTTCAGTCGCTGCCCAGCTGCTTTTTGCAGGGCTGGGGGATGGGCTGGGGTGGGTACGAAATGGGAGTGGGCTCCTGGGCCTGCCAACAGCCCCCAGCACCCACCGTGCCCCGGGCTGGGGCTGGGGCAGCCAGCCCGACACAAACAAAGCCCCGTGGTGGGAGCAGAGGTGGGACTCCAGAACCTGTGCAGAGCTGCTTTGCTGTGCAGGCAAGGAAGGGCTTGGGCTGCTCCACTGCCCTTGTTTGCTTTAGGATCACCGGTTTTGTGGGGCGCAGTGCAGGGGGGAAGAGAGAAAATGTGGGCTTCCCTCACCCATGGCTGGGTTTTTCCCTGGCATGCAGGGGTTGGGCCTTCCTCAAGACCCTGAAAGAGATGGGAGTTTTTACCTTTTTCTTGTTTTCCTTTTTTGCATCTGACCTCTTTTCAATAATGTGTTGTTTGTTTTTCCAGAGGAAGCGTTCCAGGTGGTCCAGTGTGGATGGGGAAGTGCTGGGGAGCAGCTGTGGCGTGGATGGGCCGTGCCCTTGGGGAAGGCTGAGGCCATGGTTTGGGAGCAGCTTTTCTTCCAGCCATGGGTGGTGTGAGGTGGGTCCCTGTGTGCTTGGCAGGGTGGGATCAGAGCTTTTGGGAGCTGGCAGCGAGCACAGGAGCATCCTGCTCTGGGCAGCTGCTGAGGGCTGGATGTGCCATGGCTGGCTGCAGGCTGGGCACATGTCCTGCCCTCCTGCTCTGTGCCAAAGGCAGCAGGGATGGGCAGCTCTGGGCACAGCTCTGGGCACAGCCAGCATGGCCTGGGCACTGCAGGCCTTGGCACAAGGGCACAGGAGCCCTCAGCTGACGGGCGGTTTCTGCTTTCTCTCCTTGCAGCCGGGCTCTGCGGGTGCTGAGGCTGCTCTGGGCTCTGCCAGGGCTCTGCTGGGCTCAGCCCTGGGCCCAGCTGGGCTGGCTCTGCCCTCACATTGCTCTGACAGCTCTGCATCAGTCGAGCCCGTTGTGAGCACAGCGCCTGAGCTTTCTGCTTTGGCAGGTGAGTGAGACTCTGCTGCAGGCCCAGAGATTGCAGCTGGGGACACACATCCAACTGGCAAGGACCCAAACTCTCCCCAGTCCCAGCTGAACGCCTGGATCTGCACAGGGTGTTTTGTCTGTCCCATTCTTCCTTCTTGATTGGCTGGAATTGTGCAATTGCACTTTCTTCCTCCTCCAGAAGTGCCACGAGTGGGCCAAAGCTGGCGAGTGGGCCGTGCTCCTGAGGCAGTGCAGTCTGGAGCTGGTGGATGGAGAATTGCCCTTCTGCGCTTCCACACCAGAGCAAAAAGCTGTCAGTGGGACTTTGTGACTCTAAGAAATCCCTGTAAGTTTCAATGGGAATGTGCAGCTCATTCGCAGGATGAGAAGGAAGGTCATCTTGTAAAAGATTTGGGCTTTGACAGAGTTTCCATTCCCAATCCTGCTTGGAGCTGGAAGGGCACAAAGCAATTTCTTCTTGCTTTGACCACAATTTCAAATACCACTGTTGGAAACAAAGCCCAAAATCTTTGAAGAGGCTTTTGAGGTCACAAAGATGGATCCATGCCATCAGCACATTTACAGTGTAAATAACTGAGTTCTCTTTTGAAAAAGATCATTTACCTCTTAATGCAAAGAATGTAACTTGGCATTTATATTTTGTTTTTTTCATTAACTGTATGTTATGTTTTTTCTCTAACACTTGGGTTTTACTCTTATCTTTTACAATTTACCTATTTTTCCCTTTTTCCTTTTTTTTCCTTTCAATAGAAAACGTGTCCTATCAAAGGAATGTCCTTTGCTCCTGGTTCCGGTGTGGAGCAGCTCCCTTCCTGCTGGCTGAGCTGCTCAGGCAGAGCCCGGCAGCTCCTGGCCCTGCAGGGCTGAGGCTTTTCCCCGTTGCTGGGCACAGACTGATGGAGCAGCACTGCTGAACACGGGCACACAGAGGGACCAGCAGCAGCTGCCTTTGGCCACCTGAGGCTCCAAGCCCCAAACTCTGAGCAGCCAGGGCTGGAAGAGACTGGCAGGATCTGATCCCTGACTCTGGGCACAAGTGACCCCACAGCAGCAGCAGCAGCAGCAGCAGCAGCAGCAGATGGAGCTGACTTTGAGCACAGCCCCTGCCCCTCTTCCCTCCCGTGTGCAGCGGTGTCACAGCAGCCTGAGGCACCTGGGAGCCCCCAGTGCCAGCAGGGACTGGAGATGGCAGCCCTGGGCTCCTGGAGGCTGTGCAAGGAACGGAGCTGGGCACTCCCTGTCCATGGGGAGCTTCCAGATGGAAAAGGCTGCTGTGCCCAGGCAGCTCCAAGGGCACAGAAGGGAGGGTCTGGAGCACTGGATCTGTGCCAGTGCCACAGTCCTGGGCAGCAGCCAACGAGCCCTGGGGGAACAGAGAGCACAGCACGAGGGACAGAACCAGGCAAGGGCAGAGACTGGAGAGAGCCAGGCCTGGGAGCAGGAACAGCTGCTCCATTGCACTCTTGGAGAAAGCTCTTGGCTGGTTCAAAGCACTGAAAGGCGTGAAGGGCAGAGAGGAGGCCACAGCAAACAATGCTCCTGTTTGCACAGCCTCCCCTCTCCATGTCCCAGAAGGAATTGCATGGACTGTGTTCTTCTCTCCGAGTCGTCTCGTTCAGCATGAGCAGCTCAGCACCAGGAGCTGAAGGATGTGAAGCCTCAGGCCACAGATGCTGGGCAAGAGGGAACTTTTGGAGCAAAGTAATGCTGCTAATATAGACCCAGCTGAATGCAGTGGATAGAGTCATGGAATCACAGAATCCTTTCTGTTGGAAAAGCCTTCTGAGCTCACCCAGTGCAGCCGCTCACCCAGCAGTGCCAAGCCCAGCACTAAACCACATCCCTGCAGTGCCAAGGCCTGGACACCAGCCCTGAATGAGGCCTGAACAGCAGGCCCTGAGCCAAAGGTGGCCTCTGGATGAACCTTCCAAGCAAAGGTTATCTTTGTATCTGCTCCCTAATGAAATATGCATGGTGATTAGCACTGAGATAGATGTAGCCACTCATTAGTGAAACATGTATTGACCTTTGTGTATTTAGAAGCCAGACAAGGCCATGAAATCTGACATCTGGCCTTGTTTGGGGCTGAAGGGTCAAAGTCACCTCCCTTTGGTTCCTCCTTGAGCCCTGGCCAGGCTTTGGGAGGGACCCAAGAGGAGGATGAAAGCAGATGTGGCCACACTAGCAGAGCTGTCAGTTTGTTCATTCAGCACTGTCAGAGCTGGGCCCTCTCCCAGCGGGGTTGGAGCCTCACCTGGGGCTGGAGGCACCTGCAGGAATTGCCAGTGCCCAGGAGTGGCTCTGCAGCCCTTGGCTGTGACAGCTTCCCCAGCTGCTGTGTGGGTCTGGGAGATGGTAAAGGCTGAGGGTAAATGCTGCTGGATCTTTGTTAATCACTGCTGCAATCTTTGGTGGGGATGGTTGGGTGCATTGCTGAGCTGCTCCTTTTGTGATTCTTTGCTGCTCTGAACTGCAGGAAATGACACTGATTCCTTCAGTTGGAGTCTGTGTCTTTGGTGCTGACCCTGCCCACTGGTAAAACAAAACTGGCACAGCCTGGCCAGATCCCAACAAAATGTCACTTGTTCAGTGTCAATGTGAGGAATCAGTGCCATCAGAAATTCCCAGCTGGGAAGCCCTTCCCTGGAGTTCCCTGGCTCTGGAGTGGGCTGAGTTTGGAGCCCCGTGGGAGCAGTGGGGCAGTCGGGTAAAAGAAGCTGCACCCCTGGATATCTTCAAATGCATCCAAAAATTGCATATGGAAAAGGAAAAGACCTTGTGGGTTTGGGCAGACAAAGATGAATTTGTTGAGAGTACATAGGAAACAGCACCTTCAGAAGGAACAATGATTTTTTTTGAATGCTCCCACATGGAGCAACAGAAGAAGGTTTCAATCTTGAGCTCAGATGCACTTGTGCAAGTGAAATATCAATATAACAAATAACTATATACATATTTATAGGATAATAAGACCTTCATATTTATATTTATAGATTTATGTAGATATGTCTATATCTATCTATATCTATATTTTCATATCAATATGTACATATAAAATAAGAATAATGTAAAATAGTGCTGACAATACTAATTTGTATCTTTGGCTGCTCAGGGATGTAACACTAAATACCCTACAGAACAGGATTGGCCAGGACCCTCATGTCAGTGGTCAACTTTGTGAGATTGTATACAATGAAAAAGGGAGGAAGGGATGAAATTGGTTATTTTTACAGGGTTTGCTGTTACTGTGATGCAGAGTGCTTTGTCTGTTCCTGTGAAAAATACAGTGGTTTTGCCTGCAGGGTTTTTCATGTACCAGACTATCCAAATGGTGCAGGATTGGTTGAAAGGGTGAAGGGGTTGTTAAAAGAGCAGTTGGAAAAATGAAGATATGGGAACCTTTGCCCATGGAGAACCCATCTCCCAGATGTGCTCCATGCCCTTCACAATGGCCCACTGGGGAAATGGAACCCCCTGGCTGTGCACGGCTGCCCCCAATTTGCAAATCCAGCCATGGGCAGTGAGACTTGGGCTGCCTGGGAAATTGTTCTGGCTGTGATGGCCCCTGGCAGGGCCAGCCCAGAGGCTGCAGGGCTGGGTCTTCATGTGTTGGAATTCGTTAGGATAAATTCAAAGCAAATGAGAGCTATCAATCCTGAAACAGAAATTCAGATTCCTCCAGGACACTTTGCTTTGGTAACTGCTCCCTTGGAGCTTGGCCTTGCAAAGTGTTCCTGTCATGGCAGGAGGAAATGATGCAGAATATCAAGGAGAAATTACAGTAATTCTGTTAAACAATAAATAACAAGATTGGATTATTCAACCCCATGACAGGGTAGCACAATTATTGATCTTGCAGTTTTAAGAATGATTGTGAAAAAAGGAGATCCAGCTCCAGTCACCACCATTTGTGGAGCTAAAGGGTTTGGATCCATCAGCCCTAATAATGGAGCCAGAGTGTGGGTCCGGAGGCCAAAAGGCCCTCCCGAGGCAGCTGAAGGAGCAGCTCCTAGGAAAGACAACTCTGAGTCCTGAAAACTGGACAGGAACAATGGGAATGTGTCCCTGCAGCCAAGGATTCTGTGTGAGAACAAGTAGATCTGACAGGATATTGTTTTACACATCCTGCCAGACCAGATCTCCCTGTTTGCCCCAAGAGCCCCTTTGGGAAATGCTCTGATCCACGGGGCTCCATGTGAAGGCTGCTGTGACACTGAGGGACTTGCACAGGAATTCCATCCAGGAGCCTGGGTGCCCATCAGGGACTGGGACCCGGCCCCTTCCAGCCAGAGGGGAAAGGGCCCCCTCCAAGCCTTGTTAGCCACGGACAGCATGGTAAAGCTGAACAGCAAAGGGCCTGGGGGCATTATTCTGGAATTAAAAAGGTGCCAGCTCCATGGACAACAGAATTCCTGTTCCGAACTCGAATGAGATTGAGAAAAAAGAATGAGGAACGGTGTCACTAAAGTACTACTGATGTCTGTAAGGTGTACCTTGATAGTCAGCCAGAATCTTTGCCAGAAACACCTCCAGTGATTCACCAAGGAATTAGTCATCAAAATGTAATGATGGGTTATGATGGATTTCTGAGCTTCTTTTGTAATTCTTTGCTAATGATGATGTGCTTTGTTGAGCTTATCCTTTTGTAAATCTTTGCAGCTGTGCATGATATAAATGACACAATTCCTTCAGTTGGTGTCTGTGTCTTTGGTAGTGACCCTGCCCACTGGTGAAACAGGGCCCCCTCTTGCCTAAGTGTTCCCTGGGAAGGCAAAAGCCCTCCCTACAAAATTCCCCCCTTCCTCCCTGTTCCCCCCTTCATACCCTGAGCATGATGTGCTCCGGTCTGGGGTATGCCCGGGTCAGTTGGGGTCCCCTGTCCTGGCTGTGTCCCCTGCCCAGCTCCCCCGCAGCCCCAGCCCCTCCCCAGCGTGGCTGACGAGGGGCAGGACAGACCTTGGCTGTGCTGCAGCTCAGCAAGAACAAAACCATCTCTGCGTGCTCAGCCCTGTGCTCAGCACCCGGCCCAGCAGTGTCTCAGTGCCAGGGGCTGGGCCCTCAGTCCCTGCCAGGGGTTTCCATGGCAACTGCCAGGACAGGTGACCCAGGTGTCCCCCCAGTGCCAGTTGCCATGGAAACAGTGCCCAGCCCTGCCCCTTTCTGTCTGGCTGACCTGGCCTTTGGCCCTGGCAGTGCCGTTGGCTGCTGGTTCCTGGTGCCTGAGCGGCCAGCGCGGCACAGGGCAGGTGGCCATGGCACAGCCCCCAGCAAGGGATCCCCTCTGGCTCTGGGCACTGACACCAGCCCTGAGCAAGGGCCAGGGCAGCTTTCCATGGCCACCAACCATCACAACGGGGCCGGGCATTGGTTGCCATGGCACCAAACCAAGGAATGGGTCCCTGTGGCCATTGCCATGGCACCTGGTGGCACCAACGAGTGTCACTGCAATTGTACTTGGAACAGCCCTGGCACCGCTTTGTCCTGAGGGCTGCCATGGCAGCTGAGGGCAGCAACAGCTGGTGCTCTGCAAGGGCCGTGGGAGAGAAGGGAAGGAGCAGCAGAGCAGGGGCTGATCCATCCCCAGTGCGCTGGACAGCCCAGGGCAGCGTCCCAGAGCGTCCTCATGGAGCTGCCAACAACATCCCCCCTCTGCAGCCCTGGCCTCTCCCCCAGCTCACACAGGTGCCCCATCCTTGCAGGCACAGACACGGCAGCACTGGCTCAGCAGCCCCTGTTTGCATTGCACAGAGCAGAGAGGAGCCACCCCCATGCTGTTGCTGTGGGGACATGAACCAGAGGGAGCACAAATGCCATCAGCCCCTGGAGCCAGCAAGGGCTGGGGGACACCAGGGAAACCACTCAGCTTTGTCCTGGCCTCTACACTCAGCCAGAAAGTTTGTTCCCATCAGCTGGGAGTTTCCTGTCCCACTGCAGACGCTGTTGCTCAGAGCCAGGGCTGCCTGGCAGCCACCCCCAGACTGCCCTCAGCAGATCCTTGGCTTAACCTTTGCTTTCTTTACACTTCCTGTTGCAAATTTCTTTCCACTGCCCACCTCTGTTCACTGCCCTGCAAACAGCCCATCTCTGTTTGCTCTTTCCTCTCTGGCCCCACTCCCCATTGCAGTTCCTGACTTGGCACCATGGGAACGTCCCTTGGGCAGCAGGATCATCCTACAAGTGCTGCAGGAATTGTCTGCAGGCTCCTGCAGTGCCTGGTGCTGCTCCCTTGCCAGAGACACCCCAGGCCAGGGGGGCACATCTGGGCTGCTGTGTCTGCCTCTGGGGCTCCCTGTTCTGGGCAGTGAGGAGGAGCTGCAGAGGCTCTGCAGAACTGACAGGATGGGCTTTGGGGCTGGCAGGAGAAGCTGAGGGACCTGGGCTGCTGGAGCTTCTCAAGAGGAGGCCCAGGGCTCATCCTGCAACTGCTTCAAGGGTGGTTTCAGAGAATCCCAGAATCAGCAAGGGTGGAACAGGCCATGGAGATCATCAAGTCCACCCTGTGCCCTGACACCGCCTTGACTCTCCTGAACCTCTTCTCCTCCAGGATAAAAAACCCCGGCTCCCTCAGCTGTTCCTCCCAGGAGTTGTGTTCCAGACCCCTCCCCAGCCTTGTTGCTCTTCTCTGGACACGCTCCAGCCCCTCCATGACCTGCCTAAATTGGGGGCCCAGAACTGGACACAGCACTCGAGGTGTGGCCTCACCAGTGCTGAGTGAAGGGGAAGAATCACTGCCCTGCTCCTGCTGGCCACACCATTCCTGATCCAGGCCAGGAGCCATTGGCCTTCTTGCCCACCTGGGCACACTGCTGGCTCATGTCCAGCCTGCTGTCCATCAATCAGTCACTGCAGGTCCCTTTCTGCCTGGCTGCTGTCCAGCCACTCTGTCCCCAGCCTGCAGCACTGCAGGGGTTGTTGTGGCCAAAGTGCAGGACCCAGCACTTGGTGTTGTTCAACCTCACCTTGTTGGATTTGGGCCCTTGATCCAGCCTGTCCAGGTCCCTCTGCAGAGCCCTCCTACCCTGCAGCAGATCCACACTCACACCCAGCTCGGTGTCATCTGCAAATTTGCTGATGCTGGACTCAGTCCTCTCATGCAGATCATCAGTGCAGGTATTGAAATCCACGCTGGCTGGCTCTGATCCCTTGGCCATCCTGTGGGTGCCCTGGGATGGCAGTCAAGATGATCTGTTCCATAACCTTGCCGGGCACCTAGGTCAGGCTGACAGGCCTGGAGTTCCCCAGCTCCTCCTTCCAGCCCTGCTTGGGGATGGGCTCACACTGGCACCTCCAGTCCTCTGGGCATTCCCTGCTGAGCCAGCACTGATGGTGAATGATGGAGAGCAGCCTGGGGAGCTCATCCACAGCTCCCTCATCCCCCTGGGATGGATCCCATCTGCTCCCAGAGACACCTGTGAGCATCTGAGTGGCTCAGCAGGTCACCAACTGCTTCCTCCTGGATTCCAGGGGGCTGTTCTGCTCCCTGTGCCCATCCACCAGCTCAGGAGAACACTTGTCCTGAGGAAAACTTCACCTATTGTCGAAAATTGAGATACAGAAGGTGTTAAGCAGCTCAGCCTTTTCCTTCTCTTTAGTTACTGTATTCCCCTCTGCATCCAGTATCGAGTAGGGGTTCTCCTTATTCCTCCTTTTGCTATTAGTTTATTTATAAAAGCTTTCCTTTACTACTTTTTGCAGAAGTGGCCAGGTGAAGCTCTAACTGAGCTTTAATCTTTCTACTTTTCTTTCTGCATGACCCAACAACCTCCTTAAACACTTCCTGAGTTGCCTGACCTGTTTTTTCTGAGTTCCCAAAAAATGCTCATGATCAGCCAGGACAGTCATTTTCCTCTCTGGTTCAACTTTGGCACAGAGGGACAGGCTGCTCCTTCCCCCTTAAGATTACTTTCTTGAGGTGTGTCCATCCTTCCAGGACATCTTTGTTTTTAAGGACTGTTTCCCTTAAAAAATCAGTACCTGATTCAGTACTCTCCAAATCTGCATCCCAAACAGGCCAAGGTCTACCCTGAATAATTCCAGTGATGAAGTTTTGTTGCTGCCCCTCCTTCTTTCACAGAATCTTGGAAACTCCAGTATTTTATGGTCACTGTGCCCCAGGCAGCCTTCGACCACCACATCTGCCCCATGCCCTTCTCTGTTTGTGAACAGCATCAGACAGAGCTTTCCTTGGCAGTGGGATTGTTACCAAAAATTTGGCAAAATAATAAAACTCCATAAACCAAATGTAGCATTAAGAAGCAGCATTCTTTTTTTGGCTGGATGCACGGGGGACAGCTCCTCCCAAACCTGTGCAGGCTGAGTGCCGGAAGGTTTCTGTTTATATTCTGTATTTTGCATACATATTCATTGATTGTCCTGGACTAAACACACATATGATAATCATTTCCCCAGAATCATTAACATATTTCCCCTCCCCTTTACCCATGCATTCTCCTGTCCTTGAGGTCTCTCTGGTGGTCCCTGGTGCTCAGGGACCCCAATGTGCCAGTGGGCCTGGCTGAGCTGGCAGGACACTGAGGCTGCTGAACTTCCAGTTCCCCTTCTCACACAATGGGCATTGTGTGGTTTCCATAGGCCTGGGGTTTTGGAGAACTGGCATCGTGTGTGCTCACCTGGTGTAGACAATTTATCATCTGATAACATGAGGTCACAGAGTGGGCTATGACATCACAGAGTGGATTATGTGTGGTCACTGAGCAACTCTGGCACCATTGACTGTCTCTGTGACATCACAGAACAAGCTGTGATATCACAGGGCAGAGGACTGACATCACAGAGCACACTATGACATCAGAGAGTTCGCTGTGACATCAGAGACCAGCTGTGTGACAGTAGAGAACGGGCTGTGACATCACAGAGAAGGCTGTGATGTCAGAGTGGGGCTGTCTGACATCACATGTGGGCTGCGTCACATCACTGGGTTGGTCACTCTGCCCCAGTTCCTCCTCACAGTTGCTCCCAACAAGTCCAATGCTGTTCATGCCCAGCAGGGTCCCTGTCCCCCGGGATCCCCCCAGCCCACCTGGAGCTGCAGCCTCCCCCAAGGATGTTCCACAAGATCAACCCCAAAACCTGACACAGGGACAAGGGGCTGGGCTGTGTGACCAGGACATCAAGGACATGGATTATCCAGGTCACTGTGGCCTGGGTTGGGTTCCCCAGGGCAGGAAAGATGTCTGGCAGCTGGAGCAGGGTCTGGGAAGGACCTCCAAGGTGGGGCTGGAGCCCTTGGGCTGTGAGCAGAAGCTGAGGGAGCTGGGCTGGTCCAGCCTGGAGCAGAGAAGGCTGAGGGGCTCCTCATCCCAGCCTGGCAGTGCCAGCGAGGAGGGGATGGAGAACACAGGGCCAGGCTCTTCACCGGGGGGCCTGGTGGGAGACAAAAGCCAATTGGTGGAAGGGGAAAGAGGGGAGATCAGCCAGGGCATGAGGAGATGAAATGAGTCAGGCTGGTTTCAGCATTTCCTCAACACCAAAAGCAGCCTGTCCCCATTCTCCATCCACCACTGAAAGCTTTGCAAATCAGGAATTGTTCAGGCTGTTTGGCCCCCAATCCAGGATGGGCACCCCGAAACAAGAACTTCACTGTGTTTATATCTATCACAGAACCATATTTTTCTAAAATTAATTTTATTATGGAAATCATTGTGGATGGTGGACATGTCAGACACTGCTGGGACATTGCACATAGCTCAGGGAAGAGCGTGATTGTTATTGAATTGTATCCTGTTCAACCATGGACCGTTGGCCATGAAGAGAAACTTTCTGTGCCTCTGAGTTCCAGACCCCCAAAGGACACAAACCTGGTGATTTCTGGTTCCCACTCCAGTGGTGGCACCTGCACCTCCCTCCATCCCCAGAGCAGAGCTCCCTTGTGCCGGAGAGTCCCTGGCAATGCAGGGATGAAGGAAACAGGACAGGCTGTGGGGATCAGGGGCAGGGCACAGCCAGGAATTTGGGGTGGTTGTGAGCCCAGGGCAGGATGTGGCTCTTGGCCTTGGTGAACCTCATCCCATTGTCCTGGGCCCATGGATGGCTTCAGCCTGGCCAGATCCCTCTGCAGAGCTGAGGCTTTTCATCTCCTAAATGTATCTCATGGCTATCCTTTTTAGTGTCAGCTGTCTTCATGGGCTCCTCTCTCAGCTTCCTACCATTGTGAGCTTCCCTTTGCCCCTCATCTTCACATCACAGGAGGCACAGTGTCCCTAACACTTGTGCCTAATTCCAAGTCCTTGGCAGAAGTGCCAGGGCTAAGCTCCAGGTGCTTCCCCTGCCTGGCATGTGGGGCAGTGCCAGGCAGATGGGACTCACCAAGCACACCCTCCATGCCCTGGTCCTGGTCTGAGTAAGAGGGACAGTGGTGTTTCCCTCCAGCTGTTGGTGAAAGGACAGGATTGGGGCTCAGGAGATGCTGGGATAGTGATCAGACAGGGCTTCCCAGCCCCCTCCTCCAGCAGGAGGATGTGTTTGAAGGATGACAGCTCTGGTCAGGGAGACAGAATGAGTGTGTCCTGTCCTGCAGCTTGGTTTCAGCATTTCTGTACAGAATTGGTACCCCCAATTCCATGATCTGGGAGCCATCTTTTGCTCCCCAAATGCAGGTAAAACTTCTCTTCTGTCATTTCCAGAAGTGGCAGTGTCCTGGCAGTACTGATGTGTGAGAAAGAGCCCTGCAATGCTTGCTCAGGTTTAGGAGCAGAGTGGGTTTGGGGTGGGATTTTGGTGTGCCAGATCAGTCCTGTCCCTTACTGGCCATGATGTTACTGGTTTCAAACTGGTTACAAAAGACTTTTGCAGTGATGCTCCTTCTGCCAAAAACTAACTGTGCTTCTGAGCAGCCAGAATGAAATCTGAGCTTCTCTAACATGCAGCCATGGACTAGGCTGTGGGCACTGCCAAAACAAGGGTGCAGTGCTGTGTTTTCATGAACCAAGCCATGACTCCCTCCTAGTGGTTTGTGGAGTTCTGAGCCCTGCAGGGTATTCCAGGTGGTCAGGAGTGGCCACAAACCAGGGAATGAGGTGCTGAGAGTCAAGCAGTGGTTTTAGTGCAACAGGAAGAGGTTAAGCTGCAGCTTTCAGAATAATTTCAAACTTCACTTTAATGATGCTCAGGCTGCTGGTGGTGTAATAGCAGCAGACATCAGCAGTGGGAGCCATTCCCGTGGTTAAATGTACATTGTTTGGTGGGAGAAAAGTGCTTTGAAAGAAGAGAGGGTGTTTCCCAGGGAAGACATCTCTCATTCCTTGCTTTTATCTCCTCCCTGCCAAGCTGGGGATGCTGTGAGCCTGTGAGCTGCTGAGAGGTGCTTAAATGTGTGCTGGGTGATGAGGAATATCTTGCTCTGGTTTTTATGTGCAAGCAGGCTGGATTTTCTGCAATAGCTCCAATAACCTTTGAATAGCTGTTTAGAAGGATGAACCTCATTAAAGAAGAGGTATTTAATAACAGGCCTATTTTTATCTCTGTCTTCATCTAACAGTCTGCACATTTATTTCAAGCTTGTAACAGTGCTTTGGAAGAAAAATATTTTCCCTCCTCTGAAATGTGTTGGCAGTGCCTCCAGCCTTGGTTATCTTGAATTTCCAGTTTGACTAGCATCCCTCCTCCTTCCAAAGCCAGCAAACCACAGCAGGCCCACAGCTCCAACATTTTCCTTTGGAAATGGGAAATTTCTGGGGGAATATGCTTTCAAAACATGGGACTTGGGTCCCAGGGTCACTGAAACAGTTCTGAAGGTTTGATCAAACATAATCACAGCAACTCCCTCAGGCTTCAAATGTGTGATCTTGTGTGGGACAGGCACTGCAGTGTTTGCTGCAGGATGTGACTGACCCACACTCTGGGAGAGGCTGGCAGCTCTGGGGGTCAGGCATTTCTGCAGAGATTTTTTTTCCTAAATTTGTCAACTTTATTCTGTAATTTCATAAATTAAACCCTGATCTATAAATGTCTTGCAGACATCGTGTTTTCAGCCCATTCTCCTGTGTTTGCTGTCATTTGCTGGTGGTGAAGGAGGCAGCCCCAGCCCTGAGGGGATGCACCATCTTTCCAACTCCTTCCACATCTGTCCCTTTGGCATTGCTGGCTCTGTACCCAGACCCTGCCCTGACTGAAGGTTTGCTGGAGCACAAGTGCCTGAGCCAGTGGCCAGGATGACCATTTCTGAGCCCTTTTCCCAGGATACTTGTGGCCATATGCTCCAGGAGATGCTGAATTTGGGCCCTGGGATGTGTGTGGCAGTTATTACTAAAGAACTTGGCTCTAGGGGCTAATCCCTGGTTTGTCCTTGTCGTTCAGTCTGGATCATGTACATCCATTAACTATAGTTTTGCAGCTTTATCTTTTTCCATAATTAGGGAGCATTTTCCATGGTCTTGCTCAGGCCCTTCCTGCCTGCAGTTTCCCCTGTGGGTTAAGGCCCGACTTACTGAAACTTCCACAGAACTGATTCTGGGTGGGCAAGGACAAGGTCAGAGGGTTTTCAGGCAGTCAGCACAGTCAGATGGCTCCTGTGAGGAATATTTCACTTGCTTCTTCACAGCTCTTGCCTGCAAATTGTCCTCTTGCTCAGATGGGGCTCCGGTTTCTTTATTTTGCTCCTTTTCCTTTCCCAAATTATTCAGTTTTCCATACATTTATTTATAGGGTCACACAAGCAACAGGTCTGCTTTTTCAACAGATCCTTCCAGAGCCAGGTGCTGTGCCTGCTCCATTCTGGTGCAAAAGCACCTTCTCCTCTGAGGAAAACTCAGAATATCCATCCAGCTGTCTTGACTGAGCGAGGCATTTTCTCTGAACCCTGCCCTCTGTTCATTTCAGAATCTGCAGGGAATTTGGGACATAAATTAAAAAGCTATTTGATGCTCCTTGAGGTCTAGAAGCTGGTTTTGCATTTGTTCTTACTTGAATGCACACTGAGACAAATGGCTCTGCTTTACTGAAGCTGCTTCCTTTGGCATCCTGAGGAATCTTCCTAGTTAAAAAATAAATATGGCTCTGTTTTTCCAGCCCTGCTGTACCAGCAAAAGCTAGGGAAGAATATCTAATCTCTTTGTGTCTGTCCTGATGTTTTGTAGAACTAATTCCCATTGATTGGAAGAACTCTTCCATGCCAGATTAATGTTTAATTTTTTATTATGTGTTTACATTTTGGAAGGAGTAAGGGTGGTGGTGTTGGAAATTCTAATGAGGGACAACATTTCTATTTAAAAAGACTCAGGCTCCTCTCTCCTGATTTTTCTGCCTGATCCTTCAGACTGCAGGAAGTTTTGCTTGGGTCATTCACTTGCAACAGGGTGTTACGTGAATACAGAATTAATGTGTGCAGCCTGTCACTTGGAATTGCCGCTGTTCTGCTGCTGGAGAGCTCCCGGGGTTGCAGAGTCCTTGCAAGCAGCAATAACAGGAATGTGCCAGTGATCCTGCAAAGCCAGAGGAGGAACAGGGAGCTGCAAGTCTCCCCCATCACTGCGGGGTGTGAATAAATAGATCTAATCAACAATTTATATGTTAACCCTGGACCAGGGTTTTTTTTTAGGATGTGTCATTCAGCCCACGCAAAACCTCTGCATCTCAGGCTGGTGATGTTTCTAAAAGCACCTCTAAGTGATCACTGAGGCAGGATTTTAAGCTGCATTTACATTTTTATAGAATCTGCTACTTTCCTTATCTGAAACAAAGCCCGCCTAATCTTCATTATTTACACTATCATTTCACCTAACCAGGGTGCTACTAATTACAGTTATCTGTCTGTTCTTCACCAGATAATACACAAAAAATTGTTTCCCCTGGCTGTATCTGGACTAGCTGGAGCTGTAAGGGGGTTGCACATGGTGATGGGTTTTACAGGTGGAGTGCAGGTATTTATGGGCTGTCTGAGGGAATGCTGGAGGAGTGGCTGCTGTCCCACTGGCTGTTCTGCCATTCCAAGACACCTCCAAGGCAAAACATACAGAAAACACTGCTTAAACCCAGAAAAATCTGGTTACTGCAGGGTGACTGGAGCAGGCCAGCTGCACAAGAGAGGTGTTGGAGTCCTGGGACATCCCAGACCCACCTGAGCACAGGCCTAGGGCTGGAGGGGACACTGCTTGAGCAGGGGTTGATCCCAGAGGTGTTTCCAGGCTCAGCTATCAGGGACTCTCTGGCAGTGCCTTTTTTAAGACAGAAAATCTCACGGGGGCTTCACAGAGAGCTGCAAGCCCTGGTGGTGGTGCTGACTGCTCCCCCACTAACATCAGCTGCAGTCTGAGCGGAGCAAGCACAGAAAGGGCTCCTCTGAAAAGAGGCAGCAGGAAATGTCTGAGCTGCTGGGGAGCTGTGGGTCCAGAGGGCTGGAGCCAGGAGCCAGAGGCTGCAGGGAAGGGGGTCCATGAGGGCAGAGCCTTTGCTGGAAGGGAAGACAAGGGGCTTTCACTTGACTCCTGTTTCATCATCCTTCCACACACTGATCTCTCCAGATGCTCTCTGAACCTTTGGTTTGCTTTCTGAAGGGGAAAGGACTTGTCCTGGAGGAGGAGCAGAGCCAGGCTGCTGAGGAGAGCTGGTCGCTGTCAGCTGGCAAGAGGGGAGGGACACGGAGGCCAGAGGGGGGGACACTGGGTGAGGAGATGTTCACACTCATCTCCATCCGCTGCGAGTGTTCTCAGGCCAAACACACCTGCACTCCTGTTTGTACTGTTTGCTGTACTTGATAAACTGATATATGTGAGTTTGAGCATTTTTGTTACTTTTTTGTAATCTGAAGAGAACTAAAGATAGTTCACATGATTTTTTTTGTGCCTTCTGCAGTGCAGGCAATGCAGGCAGGGATGGAACAGCAGCATCTTTATACTTGTCAAGTCTCCTTCCACACCCAAGGCTCTGCCTGAAGCTCAAAGTGATTTTCTTGCAGGCTTTGAACACTACACCAGCAGGGAGAACAAGAAGATCAGTGGAGATTATGCTCCAGAAAAATTGTATCCATGGTCCAAAAGCTAAATATGCAACCATGGAAGTGCACACTACAGTGAAAGTGGAGCTGGGAATGCTGAATGGTGAGGTTTCCTGTCCTTCTGGCAGGAGGAACCAGGGGTCCTCTGGTTCTCCATGGTCTTCCATGAGGACCTCTGGCTCTCCATGAGGATCTCTGGTTGCCCATGGTTCTCTATGAGGACCTCTGGTTCCCTATGGTTCTCCATGGTCCTCCTTGAGGATCTCTGGTTCCCCATAGTCCTCCATAAGGATCTCTTCTTCTCCGTGGGTCTCCTTGAGGATCTCTGGTTCTCCATGAGGATCCCTGGTTCCCCATGGTTCCCCCCAGGGCTGTGCTGGTGCCTTGCCCAGAGCTTGCTGTGACAGCAGGCAGCAGTTTCAGGTGGGGCTGCTCTGCTGGCAGGGCCTTGCTGTTCCCAGCAGGGCAGGGCAGGGATGCTCCTGTCCCAGCAGGACACTGGGCATGCAGGTAGCACCCTTCAGCAGCTGCTCCTCCTCTGCATCACTTCCAGGGGCAAAACTCCTGTCCTGCTGCATGGCAGGGAGCCCTGCAGAGCCAGCACGGAGGAGACAGGCTGGGCAGCAACGGGGCAGCACTGGTTTAATCCTTTTTGCCTGTTCCTGCCATGGGAGCTGTGTACTGGGTGAGATGTGTGTGTTTGGGGAGGGCTGGCCCGACCATTAGCTTGTCAGGGTTTGCAACACTGGCAGCTGGGGAGAAAGCTGTTATTAAGTATAACGTGGCACTTGGAGACGGAAGCATGGGGAGACAATAAATACAGCCTTCCATAATGCCATTTTATGGTGTCACTCTTCAGAGTTTATTAAGACTTAGTTGCAGCCATACCTGCAGCCTCCGGTGCTGGAATCCGTAAATTGTGTTTGTTATCTCCAGCACTTGCTCTGACCTGCAGTGTTTTACAAGGGGGGAGACACTGGAGGCGTGGGGACACCCCAGCTGCTTTCTGCAGCCGTTCCCCTGGTGCCAATCCAGCATTTCTGGGGTTCCTGGGACACCCCAGGCAATGCTTGACTGCGTGGATGGACCCCAAGTGTGATGTGATGGTTGAAGAGAACACTGAGGGACTGAGGAGCTGCCAAAATCACCACAGCTCCACGGGGAGCAGGGAAGGAGCTGGGCAAGGAGGGAGCCGTGGGCACCTTGGAGCACACTGGCACATTTGTCACTCCACTGTGGGACCACCCCAGCAGTCTTGGATGTGCTGAGGATGCTGGAGGTGGAAAAGGGTTCACAGGAGCTCCCTGAGCTGCACACAGGGAGATGCTACACCCCTGCTTGGTGTTCTCTTGCACCAGTGTTTTCAAATGAAAAAGCAAATGAAATCGTGCTCCTTTCACCCACTTTTTGTCATGACAAATCTCAGCAGCAGCATGTTTGTGTACCTTCATTCTTATCCTCAGCATTTAGGTCCAGGATGGAGGAAAACAAGTTCAAGCCAAACCTCCTGATAATTCATTATGTTCCTTATGCTTAAGGGCAAAATTTAAGTTGCCAAATGCAGATGTTTGCATGCTCTTTTTTTAGCTCTCAAAGTACTTTCTGTGTGCTTGATTGATGGACGTCCCTGTTACATTAATAGCTGGGCTTTGCAGAAAGCTGTTATTACCAGGAGAATCTGGTGTGGGTTTCAGTTTTTCTTCTTGCATTGAAAATCCATTATTAATGTCTTTCTGAGGGAAAAAAAAGTTTCAATTCAGGCATTTTACTTTGGTTTCTCTGGCTTCTTCTCAACTGTCTTTACAGAGGTGCGTTTAAAATCAGTATTACAATTTTTCTTCATATTTTACTGAGTGGTTGAGGGTTTCTGCATCTTGCTGTTGATTTCTTATTGTACTGCAGGACATGTAGCTGCACACACTTTGGATTTTTCACCACCATGGACAGAGGCAAAAATAACACTGGAAAGGGCATCGATTGTGGCATGGATGTACTTTAGTCTGCTGAAGGAGGCTTAGTGTGTGATGTCTGATTGCCAGATGTGGAGACTCTCTAGTCCTCTTGGATTGCCTCCAGCTCTGACAGAAGCAAGGCCATGTTCCTGACAATTTGGGCAGGTGGCTACAAGGGATCTTGCCGGGTCTGGGGTAATTTTAAACATCCTGAGCAGCGCAGGAATGTTTTGGTGGTAGGATTGGTGGGTGATCTTTGCCTGTATAAAAACTATCCAAGACATATTGCAGTGGTTCAGTTGTTTGAAGTACCAATTCAGATGCTCCTGAGTGAGAAGTAAGTATGTATTCACAAGGTCTGTTCCTGCAAGGGAGCACAGATGCTCTCTAGCTTTCCTGATTAGTGGTGCAATAACTTTCTGTTGGGTTGTTATTGTTTTAATAGGTTGGTGTGATCTGAAAACACATTCAATTATTATCAGGGGATCTGAGATAGTTGAGTCCCACTGAAACAATAATATATGGAATTTTGGACTTACACCAAGGATTTCCAGGGAGAAAGGAAAATTAGGGTGGCATCTGTGTGCCTGTTTAGTTTGAATCACCCAGGGTACATTTTATACAGCTGCTTCTGCCTCCGGTGTCAGTGATCACGGGAATCGAGCCCTTCACTGCCTTTAAGGAGCAGGAACAGTGGCACGACATCTTCTGTGGTGATTCCCAGCAGTGAATGTACCCAACTGATGGTTTCACAGAGTTGGTGGAGTTCTTGCAGAGTCTTTGGGTCGTCCTTGATGTGCAGTGTTTGGGGTGTGATGGTTCTCTCTGTACTTTTTAGGCCGAGGTACTTCCAGGGCGCTGTCTTTGGACTTTATCTGCTGCAATCTCAAAACCTTTCTGCTGTACCGTCGTGATGACATCTTGTACTGCAACGTCCAAAATTATTTGAGCTTCTGCACAAACTAATATATGGTCCATGTAATGAAAAATGATAGTATTAGGATGTCTTTTCCGGCTGGGCAAGAGAATTTGGGCTGCAAGGCATTGAGAAGTAGTTGGGCTCTTCTCCATTCCTTGAGGCAATGCAGTCCATGGGTACCTCTGTAACGGTGCTTGTCCATTTTGGGTCGGAAAAGGCGAACAATGGGCTTTCATTGGGGTGCAAGGAGAAGTCAAAAGAGCAGTCATTTATAAGTATAACAACCATCTGCCAAACTCGATGTAACTTGGAGGCTGAGGGCAGGCTGGACTGCAGGGGATCCATGTCCTCGATGCCCTTGTTGATTTTCCTGAGGTCCTGCCGGAGCCGCCTCTTGTCTTTGCCAGGCTTTCATATGATAATGACAGGTGCATTGCAGGGGCTAGTAGATGGTACAATGTGGCCCACAGACCGCTGCTCCTGCACGAGGGACTGCAGGGCCTTTAACTTTCTGCCTGGGAGGGGCCACTGATCCACCCATATGGGGTCGTTGGTCTTCCAGTCTGACTGAAGGGTGGTGCGCTGCTCTGTGGCCCTGTCTAGAAATCCTGAGGTGTTGATAGGATCTCTAGCCTTGTCCCCCTTTGGGACAAGAGGTCTCTTCCCCAAATTGTTATTGGTGCCTGGGCGACGAATGATCTTACTGTATCACTGTGCCCTCAGGACCTTCCATGCAGATGTTACTGTGACTCCAGAGGCCGGTAGTGGCTCCCCTGGGAGCTAATAATTACCCCAGCAGCTGGAACCAGGGGCTATTCTTTTTGCCAATCAGAGAGGGAAATTATGGTGATGTCAACTCCTGTATCTAATAGTCCTGAATTACATTGTTTCTCCCTTTACATAACAAAACACACTTTAGAATGGGTCTATTTCTGCCGGTAATCTGTGCCCACGTCAACATTGGATCAGCTGGTGTGGTGATCATGTGCAGTAGGAGGTAGGCTCTGGTTATAACTGTTCCTTTAGGAATGAAAAGAGGGGGGGAATAAGCATAGAGCCTGGACAGTTATCTCCTGCAAAGATGTCAAGGTGACTATCTCAGGTAGTATAGTGAGTGTCTCCATCCCTTCCCTGGTGTTGGTTAAAATCAAAATGTCTCTGGGCCATCCATCAGGCCTGTATTTGCCTGTGGGAGTATGGTGAACATAAATATCATGGATTGGAATAGAAAAGGCGCTTAGCAGCTGACTTTGGGTTCCAGGGCAGAGCTGTCTTTTGTCGAGTTTTCTGCAGTGATCAAACTGTCCTGATGGATCTGAGAAGGTCGCTGTGCTGGTTCTCCACGATGTTATGGAGAGTAAGGCAGAACGGCCTCGCATTTGATGTCATCGCCTGGGGCCTTTCCGTGTCTGTGTGAGGTTTCCTGCAGGCCACCGGTTTTGCTGGTGTTGGAAAGCGTGTGGATGAGGGGGGCAGTGAGGACAGTTGTTGTGACACCTAGAAGGTCCCTGCTAACAGTCTGTATTTTTACGATTCTGTTAAAAATGCCTCATCTCCCCATCTCCCCAGATTTAAAGCAAGGTCCTTTTTCATGTGTATGTCAGGGAATAGCTTGGGAGGCTACCAGCACCTCTACTACACCCTGACTGGTAGCCTTATGTAGGCTGGCATCACGGTGTATGGTTGCCCTAAGGGTGCATGCCTCGACCATTTGTGCAATGGTAGGCTTTGGGGTGAGGGGTAGAGAGGGTAATATGTCTTTTCAGGGGTTGTTAAGATTTGTTTCAGCAAGGGTAGGAAGTAGAACCTTCCTGACTTTTGGATGTTCAACTTGCTTCTCTATTGCTTGTGTAAGGCGGTCACTAAATTTTATAAAGTATTCCCAGGTCCCTGCAGATTGTCTGTGAAATCTAGAGTAGGTGTTGCTTCATTGGGTGTCTGCATGAGACCTGTCTTTGCAGCACTTTTATCTCTTCTAACACAGGTCAGGAAGGTGTCTTGTGTGATTCTCAGGTTTAATGAAATCTTCCTCCCTGTCTAGATGGACTAGTGTTAGGTGTGCCCGCCTCTCTTCCCTAGCATTGTCTTTTAATAGTTGTTGTATTAGATTTTTCCCCATTCCTTCCCACAGAACAAATTCAGTGGAGAGAGTAGGATGTGCATAAAACGGCGCAGATTGTGAGCCCCATTACATGTGCAGCAAAGACACCATTCAAGAAATTATTAAAATACAGTGAGCCCCTCCCATGGTCTTTTGCTGCTTTATAAAGGTCTTTCATCTCCCATGTGTGACAGCTTCCCATCGGGGGTTAGCCTCACTCTGGTACTGCACCGGTGCTGCTTGTATTTTAGCTACCAATTCCCAGTCTCCCTCTTCAGCTGCCAGCTTCTGCATCCTCTGCCAAGAATCCTCAGGCTCATGCTGAAGGTCGGATGAACCTTCCCTCTCCTCTCCAGAAGAGAGAACTTGGTCTTTGGCAGAGGAGCGAGGCCTTGGGGTGACTGGCCTGGCCAGGCCCGGTGTTGTGGGCCTTTGGTAGCCAAGATGGCGGCCTTCCGGTTACTGCCCCTCACACTTCCGGCTCTGAGAGTGTGGGATCCACAAGGGGCTGAGTTGGAGGGGGTAGGGCAGCGGGAGTAGGCAAGGAAGCGCTGGATCCCAATGCAGGGGTGGTACCTGATGCAGGGGTGGGACCCAAACAGGGGGCAGGACCTGATGAGAGAGCTGGTGTTGGGAGGATGTTTGACATTGAAGACCCCCTCCAGAGGAGGGACTCAATTTTGTGAGCTACCTGAGGGGTATCCAGGGAGGAGAGGTACTGGAGAATGGGTTAGGGTTGAATCCAGGCCTGTGTGATCAGTACAGACCTGGGCAAGGGTAGAGAAGGAGAGGAGATGTCAGACAGCAGGTGGCTTGTCTGTGCTTTACAGCAGTTTCCGTCTCTCATCTGTATCTTGGTTTCAGTGGGTTCAGGAATGCCAGGGGCAGAACAGAAAGTCAGGGTTGAATATTAGAACATTGAACCCTTGAGAAAACTCTATAAATCATATGAAAAAGTGGGAAAAATTTTGCAACTCTTCTCACTCCCTGAGTTTTCAAAAAATAGAGACGTTCCCTAACTCAGTCACAGAATGCTATAAGATGAACAGAATACACAAAAATGACTGGGAATTCTTTAAAGGGCCAATGAACAAACAACTTCCAACTTCCCTTAGCAAAAGTCTTCCCCTCGAAAAGGAGAACATCCCTAACTCGAAATTATGTATCCCTCTCATCTTTGGATAATTTGTTACCCAGAGCTGCCCCTGATGTAAAGGGTGGCCCACCCAGAGGACTAAAAAATCACCCAAGCATCCTGCACTGCAGGTGGCTGTCCCCGCATTCACTACTCTGGTGGCGCTGGATGCAGATGTTTCCAAATGTCCCCTGAGCTTCACCAGCTGAGCCAGCCCTCATCCCTCATACTGCTGGAGGGTGCCGACACGGCATTCAGCAAGCCTTGATAAAAGTGATGAAACATTGCATTTAGAGGGCTGCCTCACTTTACTATAATTTCTGATTTTTCTCGTGAGGTTTTTTAGTTCCAGTAATAGGACCCTGTGCCTCCAGAAACCTGCATCCTCCTGAGATATCATTGCTAGTGAGGAGCTCAGCAGTGCTAAAAGCAGAGGCCTGTCCTTTGTGTTCCCGTTGGGATGGCAGTGGAAGTGCCCTGAGTGCACATTCAGAGGCACATTCATGGCTTCTCATGCAATGACACCAAAACTAAAAGTGCAAGGTGACTTCCTAGAATGACATTTAGTCCTTTGAAATATCTACAGGAAGTGATCTCAAGCTGCTTTCTGAGCCTGCTCCTTGGGATCAGCTGTGAGGGGCTGAGGACAGGCCTGAGCCTGGTGCTGTGTCCCACTGGGAGCAGCCCCACAGGCTCACGTGCAGAGCAGGCACTGCCAGAGGCCCTGGAGATCTCACCTGCCCTGCAGCCACCTTTGTCAAGGTGCTGTAAACATCAGCTGACTTTCCCCTTGGATGCCTTGGTTTAGTCACTATGGGGAATTTCTTTCCTGAAGCCTGTGGGATTTCCCCCTGGCAGCTGTGATGGGGATGCTCAGGGAGTGTGGGGCTTTGGGGGCAGCTGCACAGGCAGTGGCTGAGCTCAGGGCCCTGTTGGGCCCATGGCCCCCCGCAGCAGCAGCAGCCCCAGGGCCCAAAGCCCCGTGCCACCTGCCCAGCACAGGCTGACCTGTCCCTGCAGCTGTGACCCGAGTGGGGCCCAGGGGCCAGTGGCCACTGGCAGCAGCAGGAATGCGGGCAGGGTGAGGATGGCCTGGCTTGGCTTTTGTCTCTGGAACAATGCGGGCTCAGGGCAGTGCAGAGCAGGCTGGGAAGCCGAGCCCAGGGTCTTTGGAGGCACCAAGGCTTAAAGATCTGTCCTTGCAGCAGCCCAGATGCTGGTGGCCCAGTTGCCAAGGCTGTGGTGGCCTTGAGAGTGGGCAGGTGGGTTTTGCAAGGCTGTGGCCTGCTGGTGGCTCTGGGCCCAGGAGTCCCTGTGGCTGCAGCAGGAAGGGTGGCTGAAGGTTTGCTGCCTGCTTTGGTGGCATGGCTGCAGGGGCCAGTGCTGTGAGAGCCCCCTGGGTGAGAGCTGGGGAGAGAGAGCTGAGCTCTTGGGGACAGCCCTGTGCCCCAGGGCAGGAAGAGCGGCAGTGCCCAGTGCCAGGAGCGGTGTCAGTGGGAGCCCCTGTGCACAGGGACCCCCAGGCTCGGGGTGGCCGTGCCAGCACCCCCAGGGACCTCCAGCCCTGGGAATGCAGAACATGTGGAACCCAGAAATGTGCAAAGGCTGCCTGTGCCCAAAGGAATGGCCAAGAGAAGTTAGGTTTTATAAAGTTACAGTATTTATTTGCCGAATATCGGCAAATCTATGATTTAGAGAATATGTGTCATTATAACAATCGTTGTAATAACATCAACAGTAATGTACAGAACATATTTACATGGGATTCGATGGGGTAACAATCTTCAAAACGTATTTACAAAAAACTTCCAATGTAGAAAACATATTTACAAGGGATTTCTAAACTTCGAACATATTTACAAAGGCATCGGTCCGTGCCATCATGTGCATGAGTCCTGGAAGAAAGGAAGAAGCAGAGCTGGACTCAGCTGCCAGCACTGGGCCCAGCAGGGCTGGGAGCTGGGCCCCAGGGGCTGGGCCCGGGCTGGCAGGGCTGGCGTGGCCCCAGGCAAGCGCAGGCCAGGCCGGGGCTGGTGCTTGTGGCAGCACAATCCAGGCCCCCTGCGGGCACCGTGTCCCTGAGCGGGGCCATCCAGCCCAGCCCCAGCCTGGCGTCAGGGGACCCAGTGTGTGTGTGGGCAGGGTGTGGGAAGCATCTGCCTGTCTGACCTGTGGGGCTCCATCTTCATCCAAGGACCATGGGCTCCTCCTCATCCTTGTCATCTACTTCCATGTCCTCGATGTTATCCTCCTCATCCACCTCCATCTTCTCGGTGATCTCCTCCACCTCTACTTCCATGTCCTCAACTGGGGAGGACATGGAAGTAGAGGAGGAGTCCACCTCCATCATGCCTTCCTCATCCAGCCCCTGGTCCACTTCCATCGCCTCCACAATGTCTCTGTCAGTCTGCAAGGGGCAGCACAATCTCCCAGTCCTGTCCCACACCATCCATTCCCACATGGCTGCAGCCTGCCCAAGCCGGGTGCCCCCTTCCTGGCATGGCACTGTACCTCCATGGGCACAGCAGAGCACATCCTGCTGGTATGGGCGCTCCAGAGCGGGCAGCAGGAAAAGCCCAGGCAGCAGCAGCAGCGCCTCAGAGCTGAGGGTCAGAGCGCAGAGGGAGCGGCAACTGACCCTTGGCAGCCGGTGAAGTGTCTGCTGTGCTCGTTTCCAGGTCCGGGACGTTCCACCTGGAACCCTCTGGGAGCTGTGATGTCACTGAAGTTTCAGGGCCACTGTGCAGTGGGAGATGGGGATGGCAGAATGATCAAATCCTTGAATGGTTTGGCTTGGAAGGGACCCTAATGATCTTCTGGTTCCAAGCTGAGCAACCTCCCAGCACAGCAGGTTGCTGCGGCCCCTGTCCCACCTGGCCTTGGATGTTGCTGGGGATGGGGCATCCACAGCCTCTCTGCACTGGTCCCTGTGTCAGGGACAAGCACCCTCAGACTAAAGAACTTTTTCCCATTATCAAATGTCTTCCATCTCTTGCAGTTTGATCCCATTTTTGCTTGTCCTGTCACTAAAGTTCCTGACAAAGTGTGCTCCTCCACTTCCCTGTTGGTCAGGCTGTTCCTGCAGGGTCATACATGTGTCTGGACCTGCAGACAAGAGAGAGAGAAGCCAAATTCCCAGTCAGAAAAATGGGGAATATGGCATGAGGACTGAGAGGATAAGGAAAATGTAGAGACATGCATGTCTTTTCTTTGGTGGGTGTCGTCATTTGTGCGTTTTATTGGAGGCCGGGTTCCCTGGTGCACACTCAGGTTCCGTGTTGCAGCCTGAGCACAGCCAGCCTCTCTGTGTGACCTGCACACGCAGAGCTGGGAGCATGCTTGGTTAAACTGCTGGTGAACGAGGTGAGTGAGGGATCTTTGTTGGAACTGCAAACACTTCAGTGGATTGCACTGAAGAGCATCCAGGAACGGAGACAAAATGGGGCTTGGAACACAGAGGGAAAACTGGGGGGAAAAGCCGGGAAGCAATGGAAAGAGCCAGGACTAAAACGGTACAGGAGAGGCGAGGACATTCCAGGGGGAATACATATAAGGAAAATACAACAGTTGAACCGGGTGATACCAATAAAACACCATGGGCCTGAAAATGCCCATGGGCGAGACCATTGCATTCAGAGCGGTGTCTCTCTTTTACCTTGGTCACTTCGCCCTGAGGTATTACAGTTCCAGTGGTAGGCCCCTGGGCCCTCACATCTCCCCCTTTTTGTTATCTATAAAAACAGCTTCTGCTATTGAGTTTTGCAGGCATTAAGTAAAAAAGGATAAAATAACCAACACAATGAATACAAAAAACAAAGCCCACACAACAGTCTTAACTAGAGATGAAAGCCAGCCTCGCAAACCCCTGTGTTTGGAAAGTGCAGTGAACCAGTCGATGTTGCCTTCTGTCTGGATCTTGTTTCCTTGATCTTTCAGCAGCTGGATGCCCTGGTAATCGGACTCCCTATGTGACAGCAGGTAGAAAAAACACATGCCTTCAAATGCCTGACAGGCTTCTACATGGCCATGAAATTGTGTCTTGTTAATGGAAGCACCCAGCTGAAGGCATGTGACTCAGTGAGGAGCATCAGATTCCTGCTGCAGCAGCAACCAATGGCAGCATCCTCTGCCTTTAGCTGATGTAGTATCTGGAGACTTGGGTGTACTAAAAGTAAACAGATGAAGAGATTAGAAGGTGGAACTTAAGTTGTGGTCCCACTAAATTTTCTCTTCTGTAAGCCAAGGGTGTGAACACAGCTTATTAGAAGAACCATATATCAATGATAAATATAATTTTTACAAATGTTAAGTCATATGTCCTGGTTAATGATGTCTGAGCCATCTTGGTCTTGGTGTGTGTGGTAAGCGCTGCTTAGGAGATCTTCTTCTGTCCTTCTCCTTCTTCTTTTCCAGGCTGCTACTCTCTCTCTTAGGCTTTCATTCTGTTCTTCTGATGGTGGCTGTGGTGTTTGCCTCGCGGTTGCCAGAAACAGTTTTAATGTATTTTGCTGGGATCCATCTTAGGAGTGTTGCTGTAAAGACAAGGACATCTTCTCTTTCCCAAGTAATCAATGGGAAGGTGCCAATAAATTGTTTAGATTCAGGGTCTTTGCTCAACACAGGTGGCTTTTCTTTTAATTGGGCTGCAGCTGAATCAGTAAAATGCCTGATGACTGGGGGAGTTGGCTCCATAAATGAGTTGTTCAAAAAGTTGAGTATGTAAAAGGCCTTGGCCAGTCTCTCAATGGAAGATAATATCTGCATTACCCCTCTCAGTTGATCAAGGATTCTTTTGATGGCTCAGAGTGCCCTCTCGGCTATGGACTGTCCTGTGGCAGAGTGTGGTATGCCTGTGACATGTTTTATACCGCAGAGGTAGGAAACTTGTTGGAATCAGTGCAAGGTATAAGCAAATGCATTATCAGTTTTAATTTCCTGTGGAATTCCTAAGGTGGAAAAAACGAAAAAGTAATGTTTCATAGCATCTTCTGATTTTTCTCCAGCATGGGCAGAGCCAAAAAACACACTGGTAAAGGCGTCGATTGAGACGTGGGTGTATTTTAGTCTGTCCAAAGGAGCTTAGTGTGTGATGTCTGATTGCCAGATGTGGAGACTCTCTAGTCCTCTTGGATTGCCTCCAGCTCTGCCAGAAGCAAGGCCATGTTCCTGACAATTGGGGAAGGTGGCTACAAGGGATCTTGCCGGTTCTCAGGTAATTTTGAAAATCCTGAGCAGCACAGGAATGTTTTGATGGTAGAATTGGTGGCTGCTCCTTGCCTTTCCAAAATCTATCTAAGGCATATTGCTGTGTTTCAGATGTTTGAAGTAGTCAATTGAGGTGCTCTTGAGTGAGAAGTATATATTCACAAGGTCTGTTCCTGCAAGGGAGAACAGACACTTTCTAGCTTTCCTGATAAGTTGTGGAAAAACTTTCTGTTGGGTTGTTATCATTTTAGTAGGTAGGTGTCATCTGAGAACACAATCCATTATTATCAGGGTATCTGAGATAGAAAGAATCTGAAAGAATAATGCATGGAATTTTGGACTTACACCAAGGATTGCCAGGGAGAAAGGAAAATTAAGGTGGTATCTGTGTGCCTGTTTAGTTTGAATCGCCCAGGAGACTTTTTGTACAGCTGCTTCTGCCTCCGGTGTCAGTGATGGCGGGAATCGAGCCCTTCACTGCCTTTAAGGAGCAGGAACAGTGGTACGAGATCTTCTGTGGTGATTCCCAGCAGTGAATGTACCCAACTGATGCTTCCACAGAGTTGGTGGAGGTCTTGCAGAGTCTTTGGGTTGTCCTTGATTTGCAGTGTTTGTGGTGTGATGGTTCTCTCTGCAGTTTTTAGGCTGAGACACTTCCAAGGGGCTGTCCTTTGAACTTTATCGGCTGCAATCTTAAAACCTTCTCCTGTATCGCGGTGATGACATCTTGTACGGCAACATCCAAAATGATTTGAGCTTCTGCACAAACGACTGTGTAGTCCATGTAGTGAGTAATGACAGCATTAGGATGTTCATTATATGGTCCATATAATGAAAAGCGATTAGCATTAGGGCAAGAGAATTTGGACTTCAAGCCATTGACAAATATTGGGGCTACTCTTCATTCGTTGAGGGAATACAGTCCACTGGTACCTCTGTAAAGGTGCTTGTCGATTTAGTGACGGAAAAGGCAAACCAGGAGGGTGTCTTTCGGCTGCATGGGGGTGTCAAAAAAGTGGTCATTAAGATCTATATCAACCATCAGCCAGTAACAGTGTAATCATAGGTACAATTGGACTAAACCTCCCTGAACTAGCCTTCCTTCACATCTCAATCCACGCAATCTTCAAAGCAATGCTCTTCCTATGCTCAGGCTCCATCAATCACAGCCTAAATGGCAAAGCAGATATCCAAAAAAATAGGAAGACTCCAAAAATTGGTACCCACAACTACGGCATGCCGCACCACCGGCAATCTCGAGGTATCATGGAGGCTGAGGGCAGGCTGGACTGGAGGGCACCCATGTCCTCAATGACCTCATTGATTTTCCTGAGGTCGTGCAGGAGCCGCCTCTTGTCTTTGCCAGGCTTTCATATGATAATGACAGGCACATTGCAAGGGCTAGTAGATGGTACAATGTGGCCCACAGACAGCTGCTCCTGCACGAGGGACTGCAGGGCCTTTAACTTTCTGCCTGGGAGGGGCCACTGATCCATTCATATGGGGTCGTTGGTCTTCCAGGTTAACTGAAGGGTGGTGCGCTGCTCGGTGGCCCCGTCTAGAAATCCTGAGGTGTTGATAGGATCTCTAGCCTTGTCCCCCTTTGGGACAAGAGGTCTTTTCCTCAAATTGTTTTTGGTGCCCGGGCGACGAATGGTCTTACTGTAGCAACTGTGCCCTCAGGACCTTCCATGCAGATGTTACTGTGACTCCAGAAGCTGGTAGTGGCTTCCCTGGGAGCTAATAATTACCCCAGCAGCTGGAACCAGGGGCCAGTCGTTTTGTCAATCAGAGCAGGCAATTATGGTGACATCAGTTCTTGTAGCTAATACTCCTGAAAGACATCTCTTTCTCCCTTTCCATGACAAAGCACACTTTAGAATGGGTTTGTTTCTGCCTGTTGTCTGTGCCCACAACAACATTGGATCAGCTGGCGTGGTGATCATGTCCCGTAGGAGGTAGGCTCTGGCTATAAATGGTTTTTTTTGAATGAAAATCGGAGAGTCTAAGTATAGAACCTGGACAGTTATCTCCTGCAAAGACGTCAAGGCGAGTACCTCAGGTAGTAGAGTGAGTGTCTCCATCCCTTCCCTGGTGTTGGTTTAAATCAAAATGTCTTTAGGCTGTCCTTCAGGCCTCTAATTGCCTGTGGGAAAGTGGTGAACATAAATATCGTGGATTGGAAATGAAAAGGCCCCTATCAGCTGCCTTTGGGTTCCATGGCAGAGCTGTCTTCTGTCGAGTTTTCGGCAGCGATCGAGCTGTCCCGATGCATCTGAGAAGGTCGCTGTGCTGGTTCTCCACGGTGTTGGGAAGAGTGGGGCAGAATGGCCTCGCATTTGGTGTCATCGTGCGGGGCCTTTCTGCGTCTGTGTGGGGTTTCCTGCAGGCCACCGGTTTTGCTGGTGTTGGAAAGTGTGTGGATGAGGGGGGCAGTGAGGACAGTGGCTGTGACACCTAGAAGGTCACTGGTAATAGGCTTTATTATTAAAATACTTTTGAAAATGCCTCATCTCCCTACACTTAAAGCCAGGTCCTTTTTCATGTGTATGTCAGGGAATAACTTGGGAGGCTTCTAGCACCTCTACTACACCCTGACTGGTACCCTTAGCTAGGCTGGCATCACAGTATAAGGATGCCCTAAGTGTGCATGTCTCAACCATTTGTGCAATGGTAGGCTTTGGAGTGAGGGGTAGAGAAGGTAAAATGTCTTTACAGGTGTTGATAGCATTTGTTTCAGCAAGTTTAGTAAGCAGTACCTTCCTGGCTTTTGGATGTTCACCTTGCTTCTCTATTGCTTGTGTAAGGTGGTCAATAAATTTTAGAAAGCATTCACCAGGTCTCTGCAGAATGTCTGTGAAATCTAGAGTAGGTGTTTCTCCATTGGGTGTCTGCTTGAGAGCTGTCTTTGCAGCACTTTTATCTCTTCTAACAGAGCTCTGGGAAGGTCTATTGAATGATGTTTAGTGAAATCTTCCTCACTTGCTAGATGGACTACTGTTAGGTGTGCCCACCTGTCTTCCCTAGCATAGTCTTTATTAATTGTTCTATTAGTAATTTCCCCATTCCTTCCCACAGAATACTTTCAGTGGGAGAAAGTAGGATGGGCATAAAATGCAGCAGATCGTGAGGCACCACAACATGTGCAGCGAAGGTGGCATTTAACAAATTATTAAAATACGGTGAGCCTCTCCCATGGTCTTTTGCTGCTTTACAAAGGTCTTTCATCTCCCCGTGTGTGACAGCTTCCCATCAGGGGTTAGCCTCACTCTGGTACTGCACCGGTGCTGCTTGTATTTTAGCTACCAATTCCCAGTCCCCCTCTTCAGCTACCAGCTTCCGCATCCTCTGCCAAGAATCCTCAGGCTCATCCTGAAGGTCAGATGAACCTTCCCTCTCCTCTCCAGAAGATGGAATTTGGTCTTTGGCAGAGGAGTGGGGCCTTGGGGTGACTGGCCTGGCCAGGCCCGGTGTTGTGGGCCTTTGGTAGCCAAGATGGCGGCCTTCCAGTTACCGCCCCTCACACTTCCGGCTCTGAGAGTGTGGGATCCACAAGGGGCTGAGTTGGAGGGGGTAGGGCAGCGGGAGTAGGCAAGGAAGCGCTGGATCCCAATGCAGAGGTGGTTCCTGATGCATGGGTAGGACCAAACATGGGGAAGACCCGATGAGAGAGCTGAGGGTGGGAGGGAGTTTGACATTGACAACCCCCTCCGGAGGAGGGACTCCATTTTGTGAGCTACCTGAGGGGTATCCAGGGAGGAGAGGTACAGGAGAATGGGTTAGGATAGAATCCAGGCCTGTGTGACCTGGGTAGGGGGTAGAGAAGGAGGGAAGATGTCAGACAGCAGGTGGCTTGACTGTGCTTTACAGCAGTTCCTGTCTCTCACTCTTATCTTGGTATCAGTGGGTTCAGGAATGCCGGGGGCAGAACTCAAAATATGATTTGAGTATTAGGTCATTGAACCATTTAGAAATTTGTAAAAATCATATGAAAAATTAGGTAAAATTTTGCAACTCTTATCCATCCCTGAGTTTGCAAAAGAAAGAGTCTTTCCTGAACTGAGTCCCAAAATCCTACATGACAAATTGAATCAACAGAAACATCTGGGAACTCCTTTAAAAGCCAATGAACAAATGATTTCCAAGTTCCATTAATAACAGTCTTCCCCCATGAAAGGAGAACCTCCCTAACTGCAACATATATGTCCCTCTCAACTTTGGATAATTTGTTACCCAGAGCAAGCCCTGATGTAAAAGGTGGCCCACCCACAGGACTAAAATATCTCCCAAGGATCCTGCGCTGCAGCCGGCCATCCCCCAACTCACTGCTCTGGTGGCTCTGGATGCAGGTGTTTCAAAATGTCCCCTGGGCTTCACCAGCTGAGCCAGCCCTCATCCCTCATGCTGCTGCAGGGTGCCCACGCTGCGTTCAGCAAGCCTTGATAAAACTGATAAAACATTGCATTTAGAGGGCTGCCTCACTTTAATTTGTCATTTTTGTTGTGAGGTATTATAGTTCCAGCAAGAGGCCTGTGGGCCTGCGAAACCCTGCGTCCTCCTGAGATATCATTGTTAGTGAGGAGCTCAGCAGTGCTGAAAGCAGAGGCCGGTCCTTTCTAATCCCTTTGGGATGGCAGTGGAAGTGCCCTGAGTGCACATTCAGATGCACATTCATGGCTTCTCATGCCACGACACCAATGTGCAAGGTGACTTCCTTGACTTCCTTGAATGACATGTAGTCCTTTGAAATATCTACAGGAAGTGATCTGAAGCTGCTTTCTGAGCCTGCTCCTTAGGATCAGCTGTGAGTGACTGAGGACAGGCCTGAGCCCGGTGCTGTGTCCCACTGGGAGCAGCCCCACAGGCTCACGTGCAGAGCAGGCACTGCCAGAGACCCTGGAGATGTCACCTGCCCTGCAGCCACCTTTGTCAAGGTGCTGTAAACATCAGCTGGTGCTGATTTTCACATTGGACCCCTTGGTATAGTCACTATGGAGAATTTCTTTACTGAAACCCGTACAATTTCATCCTGGCAGCTGTGATGGGGATGCTCAGGGAGTGTGGGGCTTTGGGGGCAGCTGCCCGGGCAGGGGCTGAGCTCCTGTTGGGCCCAGGGCCCCCAGCTGCAGCAGCAGCAGCAGCCCCAGGGCCCAAAGCCCCGTGCCCCCTGCCCAGCACAGGCTGCCCTGTCCCTGCAGCTGTCACCCAAGTGGGGCCCAGGGGCCAGTGGCCGCTGGCAGCAGCAGGAATGCGAGCAGGGTGAGGATGCCCTGGCTTGGCTTTTGTCTCTGGAACAATGCGGGCTCAGGGCAGAGCAGAGCAGGCTGGGAAGCAGAGCCCAGGGCCTTTGGGGGCTGCAAGGCTTAAAGACCTGTCCTTGCAGCAGCCCAGATGCACGTGGCCCAGTTGCCAAGGCTGTGGTGGCCTTGAGAGTGTGCAGGTGGATTTTGCAAGGCTGTGGCCTGCTGGCGGCTCTGGGCCCAGGAGTCCCTGTGGCTGCAGCAGGAAGGGTGGCTGAAGGTTTGCTGCCTGCTTTGGTGGCATGGCTGCAGGGGCCAGTGCTGTGAGAGCCCCCTGGGTGAGAGCTGGTGAGAGAGAGCTGAGCTCTTGGGGACAGCGCTGTGCCCCAGGCCAGGAAGAGCAGCAGTGCCCAGTGCCAGGAGCGGTGTCAGTGGGAGCCTCTGTGCACAGGGACCCCTAGCCCCAGGAACGTGGAACAAGTGGAACCCACAAGCGTGCAAAGGCTGCCTGAGCCCTAAAAGAATGGCCAAGAGGCGTCAGGTTTTAAAATATTACAGTATTTATTTGCCGAAGATCGGCAAATGTAGGATTTACAGAACATGTTTCGTTATAACAATCGTTATAATAACATCAACAGTAATGTACAAAACATATTTACATGGAATCTGATGGGGTAACAATCTTCGAAACGTATTTACAGGAAAATTCTAACATAGTCAACATATTTACAGAAAACTTTAAAACTTTCAAACGTATTTACAAAGGCATCGGTCTGTGCCATCATGTGCATGAGTCCTGAAAGAAAGGAAGCAGCAGAGCTGGACTCAGCTGGCAGCCCTGGGCCCAGCAGGGCTGGGAGCTGGGCCCCAGGGGCTGGGCCGGGGCTGGCAGGGCTGGCGTGGCCCCAGGCAAGCGCAGGGCAGGCCGGGGCTGGTGCTTGTGGCAGCACAATCCAGGCCCCCTGCGGGCACCGTGTCCCTGAGCGGGGCCATCCAGCCCAGCCCCAGCCTGGCATCAGGGGACCCAGTGTTGGCAGGGCATGGGAAGCATCTGCCTGTCTTACCTGTGGGGCTCCATCTTCATCCAAGGACCATGGGCTCCTCCTCATCCTTGTCATCTACTTCCATGTCCTCGATGTTATCCTCCTCATCCACCTCCATCTTCTCGATGATCTCCTCCACCTCTACTTCCATGTCCTCAACTGGGGAGGACATGGAAGTAGAGGAGGAGTCCACCTCCATCATTTCTTCATCATCTAGCCCCTGGTCCACTTCCATCGCCTCCACAATGTCTCTGTCAGTCTGCAAGGGGCAGCACAATCTCCCAGTGGGCTTCCTGTCCCACACCATCCATTCCCACATGGCTGCAGCCTGCCCAAGCCGGGTGCCCCCTTCCTGGCATGGCACTGTACCTCCATGGGCACAGTAGAGCACATCCTGCTGGGATTGGCGCTCCAGAGCCAGCAGCAGGAAAAGCCCAGCCAGCAGCAGCACCTCAGCTCTGAGGGTCAGAGCGCAGAAAGAGTGGCAACTGACCCTTGGCAGCCGGTGAAGTGTCTGCTGTGCTCATTTACAGGTCCTGGACGTTCCACCTGGAACCCTCTGGGAGCTGTGATGTCACTGAAGTTTCAGGGCCCCTGCTCAGTGGGAGATGGGGATGGCAGAATGATCAAATCCTTGAATGGTTTGGCTTGGAAGGGACCCTAATGATCTTCTGGTTCCAAGCTGAGCAAGCTCCCAGCAGAGCAGATTGCTGCGGCGCCTGTCCCACCTGGCCTTGGATGTTGCTGGGGATGGGGCATCCACAGCCTCTCTGCACTGGTCCCTGCGTCAGGGACAAGCACCCTGAGAGTAAAGAACTTCTTCCCATCATCAAATCTCCTCTACCTCTTGCAGTTTGATCCCATTTTTGCTTGTCCTGTCACTAAAGTTCCTGACAAAGTGTTCTCCTCCACTTCCCTGTGGGTCAGGCTGTTCCTGCAGGGTCATACATGTGTCTGGACCTGCAGAAAAGAGAGAGAGATTGCCAAATTCCCAGATAGAAAAAATGGGGCATATGGCATGAGGACTGAGAGGATAAGGAAAATGTAGAGACATGCATGTTGTTTCTTTGGTGGGTTGCGTGATTTGTGCATTTTATTAGAGGCCGGGTTCCCTGGTGCACTCAGGTTCCGTGTTGCAGCCTGAGCACAGCCAGCCTCTCTGTGTGACTTGCACACACAGAGCTGGGAGCACACTTGCTTAAACTGCTGGTGAATGAGGCGAGTGATGGATCTTTGTGTGGAACTGCAAACACTTCAGTGGATTGCACTGAAGAGCGTCCAGGAACGGAGACAAAATGGGGCTTGGAACACAGAGGGAAAACTGGGCGGAAAAGCCGGGGAGCAATGGAAAGAGCCAGGACTAAAACGGTACAGGAGAGGCGAGGACATTCCAGGGGGAATACATATAAGGAAAATACAGCAGTTGAACCGGGTGATACCAATGAAACGCCATGGGCCTGAAAATGCCCATGGGCGAGACCATTGCATTCAGAGCGGTGTCTCTCTTTTACCTTGGTCACTTCGCCTGAGGTATTACAGTTCCAGTGGTAGGCCCCTGGGCCCTCACATCTCCCCCTTTTTGTTATCTATAAAAACAGCTTCTGCTATTGAGTTTTGCAGGCATTAAGCAAAAAAGGATAAGATAACCAACACAATGAATACAAAAAACAAAGCCCACACAACAGTCTTAACTAGAGATGAAAGCCAGCCTCGCAAACCCCTGTGTTTGGAAAGTGCAGTGAACCAGTCGATGTTGCCTTCTGTCTGGATCTTGTTTCCTTGATCTTTCAGCAGCTGGATGCCCTGGTAATCGGACTCCCTATGTGACAGCAGGTAGAAAAAACACATGCCTTCAAATGCCTGACAGGCTTCTACATGGCCACGAAATTGTGGCTTGTTAATGGAAGCACCCAGCTGAAGGCATGCAACTCAGTGAGGAGCATCAGATTCCTGCTGCAGCAGCAACCAATGGCAGCATCCTCTGCCTTTAGCTGATGTAGTATCTGAAGGCTTGGGTGTACTAAAAGTAAACAGATGAAGAGATTAGAAGGTGGAACTTAAGTTGTGGTGCCACTAAGCTTTCTCTTCTGTAAGGCAAGGGTGTGAACACAGCTTATTAGAAGAACCATATATCAATGCTAAAATATAATTTTTACAAATGTTAAGTCATATATCCTGGTTAATGATGTCTGAGCCATCTTGGTCTTGGTGTGTGTGGTAAGCGCTGCTTAGAAGATCTTCTTCTGTCCTTCTCCTTCTTCTTTTCCAGGCTGCTACTCTCTCTCTTAGGCTTTCATTCTGTTCTTCTGATGGTGGCTCAGGTGTTTGCCTCGTGGTTCCCAGAAACAGTTTTAATGTATTTTGCTGGGATCCATCTTAGGAGTGTTGCTGTAAAGACAAGGACATCTTCTCTTTCCCAAGTAATTAATGAGAAAGGGCCCATCAATTTTTTAGATTCAGGGTCTTTGCTCAACACAGGTGACTTTTCTTTTAATTGGGCTGCAGCTGAATTAGTAAAATGCCTGATGACTGGGGGAGTTGGCTCCATAAATGGGTTGTTCAAAAAGTTGAGTACGTAAAAGGCCTTGGCCAGTCTCTCAATGGAAGATAATATCTGCATTACCCCTCTCAGTTGATCAAGGATTCTTTTGATGGCTCAGAGTGCCCTCTCGGCTATGGACTGTCCTGTGGCAGAGTGTGGTATGCCTGTGACATGTTTTATACCGCAGAGGTAGGAAACTTGTTGGAATCAGTGCAAGGTATAAGCAAATGCATTATCAGTTTTAATTTCCTGTGGAATTCCTAAGGTGGAAAAAACGAAAAAGTAATGTTTCATAGCATCTTCTGATTTTTCTCCAGCATGGGCAGAGCCAAAAAACACACTGGTAAAGGCGTCGATTGAGACATGGATGTATTTTAGTCTGTCCAAAGGAGCTTAGTGTGTGATGTCTGATTGCCAGATGTGGAGACTCTCTAGTCCTCTTGGATTGCCTCCAGCTCTGCCAGAAGCAAGGCCATGTTCCTGACAATTTGGGCAGGTGGCTACAAGGGATCTTGCTGGGTCTCAGGTAATTTTGAAAATCCTGAGCAGCACAGGAATGTTTTGATGGTAGAATTGGTGGCTGATCCTTGCCTTTCCAAAATCTATCTAAGGCATATTGCAGTGGTTCAGATGTTTGAAGTAGGCAATTGAGGTGCTCTTGAGTGAGAAGTATATATTCACAAGGTGTCTGTTCCTGCAAGGGAGCACAGACACTCTCTAGCTTTCCTGATAAGTTGTGGAATAACTTTCTGTTGGGTTGTTATCATTTTAGTAGGTAGGTGTCATCTGAAAACACAATCCATTATTATCAGTGCATCTGAGATAGTTGAGTCCCACTGAAAGAATAATAAATGGAATTTTGGACTTACACCAAGGATTGCCAGGGAGAAAGGAAAATTAGGGTGGTATCTGTGTGCCTGTTTAGTTTGAATCACCCAGGATACCTTTTGTACAGTTGCTTAGGCCTCCGGTGTCAGTGATGGCGGGAATCGAGTCCTTCACTGCCTTTAAGGAGCAGGAACAGTGGCATGAGATCTTCTGTGGTGATTCCCAGTAGTGAATGTACCCAACTAATGGTTCCACAGAGCTGGTGCAGTTCTTGCAGAGTCTTTGGGTTGTCCTTGATTTGCAGTGTTTGTGGTTTGATGGTTCTCTCTGCAGTTTTTAGGCCGAGACACTTCCAAGGGGCTGTCCTTTGAACTTTACTGGCTGCAATCTTAAAACCTTTCTCCTGTATCGCAGTGATGACATCTTGTACGGCAACATCCAAAATGATTTGAGCTTCTGCACAAACGACTGTGTAGTCCATGTAGTGAGTAATGACAGCATTAGGATGTTCATTATATGGTCCATATAATGAAAAGCGATTAGCATTAGGGCAAGAGAATTTGGACTTCAAGCCATTGACAAATATTAGGGCTACTCTTCATTCGTTGAGGGAATACAGTCCACTGGTACCTCTGTAAAGGTGCTTGTCGATTTAGTGAAGGAAAAGGCAAACCAGGAGGGTGTCTTTCGGCTGCATGGGGGTGTCAAAAAAGTAGTCATTAAGATCTGTATCAACCATCTGCCAATAACAGTGTAATCATGGGTAAAATTGGATTAAACCTCCCTGAACTAGCCTTCCTTCACATGTCAACCCACGCAGTCTTCAAAGCAATGCTCTTCCTATGTTCAGGCTCCATCAATCACAGCCTAAACGGCAAAGATATCCAAAAAAAAGGAAGACTCCAAAAATTGCTACCCACAACTACAGCATGCCCCACCACCGGCAATCTCGAGGTATCATGGAGGCTGAGGGCAGGCTGGACTGGAGGGCACCCATGTCCTTGATGACCTCGCTGATTTTCCTGAGGTCTTGCAGCAGCCGCCTCTTGTCTTTGCCAGGCTTTCATATGATAATGACAGGCACATTGCAGGGGCTAGTAGATGGTAAAATGTGGCCCACAGTCAGCTGCTCCTGCACGAGGGACTGCAGGGCCTTTAACTTTCTGCCTGGGAGGGGCCACTGATCCATTCATATGGGGTCGTTGGTCTTCCAGGTTAACTGAAGGGTGGCATGCTGCTCTGTGACCCCATCTAGAAATCCTGAGGTGTTGATAGGATCTCTAGCCTTGTCCCCCTTTGGGACAAGAGGTCATTTCCTCAAATTGTTATTGGTGCCTGGGCGACGAATGATCTTACTGTAGCAACTGTGCCCTCAGGACCTTCCATGCAGATGTCACTGTGACTCCAGAAGCTGGTAGTGGCTCCCCTGGGAGCTAATAATTACCCCAGCAGCTGGAACCAGGGGCCATTCTTTTTGCCAATCAGAGCAGGAAATTTTGGTGACATCAGTTCTTGTAGCTAATACTCCTGAAAGACATCTCTTTCTCCCTTTACATGACAAAGCACACTTTAGAATGGGTCTGTTTCTGCCTGTTGTCTGTGCCCACAACAACATTGGATCAGCTGGTGTGGTGATCATGTCCCGTAGGAGGTAGGCTCTGGATATAAATGGTTTTTTTTGAATGAAGAGGGGAGAGTCTAAGCATAGAACCTGGACAGTTATCTCCTGCAAATGTCATGGCAAGTACCTCAGGTAGTATAGTGAGTGTCCCCATCCCTTCCCCAGTGTTGGTTTAAATCAAAATGTCTTTGGGCCATCCTTCAGGCCTGTATTTGCCTGTGGGAAAATGGTGAACATAAATATAGTGGATTGGAAATGAAAAGGCCCCTACCAGCTGCCTTTGGTTTCCAGGGCAGAGCTGTCTTCTGTCGAGTTTTCTGCAGTGATCAAGCTGTCCCGATGGATCTGAGAAGGTCACTGTGCTGGTTCTCCATGATGTTGGGGAGAGTGGGGCGGAACAGCCTCGCATTTGGTGTCATCGTGCGGGGCCTTTCCGCGTCTGTGTGGGGTTTCCTGCAGACCACCGGTTTTGCTGATGTTGGCAAGCGTGTGAACAAGGGGGGCAGTGAGGACAGTGGCTGTGACACCTAGAAGGTCCCTAGTAATAGCCTGAATTTTTACAATTCTATTGAAAATGGTCACCTTTCCACATTTTATGCAAGGTCCTTCTTCATGTGTATGTCAGGGAATAACTTGGGAGGCCACTAGCACCTCTACTACACCCTGACTGGTAACCTTAGCTAGGCTGGCAACATGGTGTAAGGATGCCTTAAGATGCATGCCTCGACCATTTGTGCAATGTTAGGTTTTGGCATGAGGGGTAGATAGGGTAAAATGTCGACCATTTGTGCAATGTTAGGTTTTGGGATGAGGGGTAGATAGGGTAAAATGTCTTTTCAGGAGTTTTTAGCATTTGTTTCAGCAAGTTTGGCAAGCAATACCTGCCTGACTTTTGGATGATCAGCTAACTTCTCTATTGCTTGTGTTAGGCGGTCAATAAATTTTAGAAAGGATTGTCCAGGTCCCTGCAGAATGCCTGTGAAATCTAGAGCAGGTGTTGTTTCATTGGGTGTCTGCATGAGAGCTGTCTTTGCATCTCTTCTAACACAGCTCAGGGAAGGTGTCTTGCTTCATTCTCAGCTTTAGTGAAATCTTCCTCCCTGGCTAGATGTCTAGTGTTAGGTGTGCCTGCCTGTCTTCTCCAGCATAGTTCTTTTAATAGTTGTTGTAGTAATTTTTTCCACATTCCTTCCCACAGAATAAATTCAGTGGGAGAAAGTAGGATGTGCATAAAATTGAGCAGATCGTGTGGCACCATAACATGTTCAGAGAAGATGGCATTTAACAAATTATTAAAATACGGCGAGCCCTGCCCATGGTCCTTTGCTGCTTTACAAAGGTCTTTAATCTCCCCATGTGTGACAGCTTCCCATCGGGGCTGAGCCCCCCTCTGGTACTGCACCGGTGCTGCTTGTATTTTAGCTACCAATTCCCAGTTCCCGTCTTCAGACGCCAGCTTCCGCATCCTCTGCCAAGAATGCTCAGGCTCATCCTCAAGGTGGGATGAACCTTCCCACTCCTCTCCAGAAGAGGGAACCTGGGCTTTGGCAGAGGAGCGGGGCCTTGGGGTGACTGGCCAGGCCTGCTGCTGCAGGGGTCAGTGCTGTGAGAGCCCCCTGGGTGAGAGCTGGTGAGAGAGAGCTGAGCTCTTGGGGACAGCGCTGTGCCCCAGGGCAGGAAGAGCAGCAGTGCCCAGTGCCAGGAGTGGTGTCAGTGTATTGGAATAGGAATCCCAGTATTACCAGTTAGATGGTGCCTGGGCCAGTCTGACCTTCGCTGCTGGGCCAAAGGCAGCACTGTGGTGTAACTCACCCCAGAGATGCCTTGGCTGCTGGAGATTGCAGCAGGGCACTGAACAAGTCCAGGCTTGTCAGGAACTCCGTTTACCTCAGGAGAGAGAGCTTCTGGCGATGGTGAAGAGAGAAAGGAGAGGATTCTGCTGGAGGGTTATATCCAGATGCTTATTCCATGGTTACAGAGGTCTGAACCAGGGCAACTGCTCCAACAGAATCCCGGCCGCATGGTCTGATTAGCCTTTTAAGCTCAGGGACAGGGGAAGGGGAGGGGACAGGTGAGCTACCAACCAGGTGAAAGGGGCAGGGTCTCAAGGGACTAGGGACACCTATACGGTCCAACGTCCCCCAGGCCTGAGGAGCATGACCAACCACACGATGCCTTGCTGGAATGTTAAACCTGATTGACAGGGCACACTCAGCAAGGGGCGAGGGGGAAGGGAGAAGGGAATATTGGCACACCTGAGGAAGGGACCCAGAAGCTAAAAACACACCACAACATCTCCCCCTAGTTTTGTTTAAAAAGAAGAGGACTGTGTTTATGGTGCAGAATGATTGCTAAACCATGGTTAGTAAATCGGTTCTTCTTCTACAGGAGGGTCAGTGTTTTCCACTGAGGCTTCCAGGTCATCCACTGGAGCACTGAGGGCTTCCAAATGGTAGACCTCAGGAGGGGGAGATGAGCTTGAAATTAACTTGAGAACCATGCGTTTGATTAGTCCAAAAACAATGCTAAAAACTACAATAACTATAATTAAAATAAACAGCACTAAAACACAGTTTTCAGAATAGATCCCAACCAGCCCGAGAGTCCCCAGCCATTGAAAAGTCCATTCAGCCAGTCGTCAGTTTCTCTCTTGATGTCGCTCACCATAGTTTTCATCTTGTCAATTGTGGCATGGACATTCTCTGCCTTTGATGACAAGTCGAGACAGCAGAGTCCTTCAAATTCTTCACAGCGATGGTTGTGCAGAAGGAGCAGATAGTCCATGGCTGCCCTATTTTGAATGGTGGCTTGCCTGGTAATTTCCTCATCTGATAAGAGGTCACTCAGGGCAGTAGAAGTGAGGTTTGCCTGTTTTGCAACCCAACATTCCAATCGGCCTAATTTTCCCATAATTTTTGCTGCCGAGATCCACGGCAGAAGGACTGTCATTGCAGTGGCCTTTAGTCTGGACCAGTGAACAATTTCTGAATTACAGTCAGGGTCTAATTGCCTTAGGTCTCTTTTTTTGATAGCCAATGTATGTGTGTTGTTTTTAGTTTGCCAATGTATTAGGTTTGTTCGATTTGGTGTTAACAGGCTCAGCTTGCCAAATGTACACGGACCTCCGAGCAGACAAGGAGGGAGACCTGCCCATGCTCTGTCTCCACACATTAAAAACACACATTTTGGGAGTTCACGAGGCTTGTAATCACCACCTGATGAGTGTATAACTAAGACTGAATTTTCACACCAGTTCTTGTCTGTGTAGTGTGGGTTGCTAGGGTCAGGATAGGTGTTTGGTTTAGCTTCATGATATGGTAAGCAGGAATCGAATTTAAAGTGAATGCAAAAGGTTGCATTCATGGAGCCTAAGAGATGGAACTCTTGTGGCTCCCTTTTTGACACTGGTAACTTTCTCGCTCACTCCTGCCAAAACAGTAAAGGATTGTCAGCAGGGTAACGACCAGGGGAAGGTGCGAGTAAGTTAACTTCATTTAAAGCACTCCACATTTCATTCGGGAATTCTGAGGATTTAAAGGGAACTCCCACCAGGCAAGTTGACAGGGGGTCAGAGGCTGTCGCGGTGGAGAGGCAAATGTGATCTTGTCCAAGGGCTCTGGCCAGAGTGGTCCATCCATTTGCTTTGGGCTGAGGGACTAACCAGGAGATAGCTGGAGAAATGATCGCAAGTAGGACGAGAAACAGGCTCGGTCTCATGGCGTCTCGAGACTGCACACGAACAGCAGGATCTAAATTGGTAAAAGGAAACTTAAGACAAACATATATTACAAACTATTCCAGATAGGAGGCTTAAATGGAATTTCCTCCAGAGAACGCGTGCGGCGTTTTCTTCTCCAGGCAGCGTGAGCAACCTGGGGTGCTTCTGCAGATTTCTCTGAGACTTTGGGAACATAGGGCTTTACCCATTTGGAAGGAACCCACCTTAAACCAGAGGGGGTGGACACACAGGTGTATCCACGTCCCCAAGTAACCAATTTGTAAGGTCCCACTATTTTCCAAGTCTCAAGGTCCTTTACTAAAACCGGAGGTTTTTCTTTTATCAACCTGTGACAGCTCCCCCCAAAGTGGCGTAGGATGGGTGGGTTCAGGCTGTCAAAAGAACAATTCAGAAAATTGATTGTGAATAGCACCCTGGATAACCAGATGTGGGGAGGTTCTACCTTCAGAACCTGTTGTTGCTGGTCCAGGACCCTTTTAATATCACGGTGAGTTCTTTCTACAATGGCTTGACCTGTAGGGGAGTAGGGGATGCCAGTTTTGTGCTCTACTCCCCATTGCTTCAGGAAGCTCCCAAATTCCTTGGATTTATATGCAGGCCCATTATCAGTTTTCAGCTCCTTGGGGATGCCCATGAAAGAAAAAGCCTGTAAGAGGTGCTTAATAGCATCAATAGATGATTCTCCTGTGTGGGCAGAAGCATAGACCGCTCCAGAAAAGGTATCTACACTAACATGAACATATTTCTGCCGTCCAAAAGACTGTATATGTGTTACATCTGTTTGCCACAGTTCACAACTGTTCAATCTCCTTGGGTTTGCTCCTGTACTCACTGTAGGGAGTGCATGTTGTTGGCAATTTGGGCATGTGGCCACAATCGCTTTGGCCTGTTCTTGAGTGATGTTAAACTGACGAACCAGGCCAGGTGCATTTTGGTGGAAAAGCTGGTGGCTGATTTTTGCCTGTTCAAAAACATTTGGGAGAGTGGCCATCACTGCAGGTGCAGCAAGAGCATCTGCCCTTCTGTTGCCTTCAGTGATAAACCCTGGCAAGTCAGTGTGTGACCTGACATGCATCACATAAAATGGTTGCTCTCGGTGAGTGACTAACTTTAACAGTTTTGAGAGCAATTCAAAAAGTGCGATGTTAGATACATCTTGCAGTATTGCTTGATCTGCTCTGGATACTACTCCTGCCACGTATGCAGAGTCTGTAATCAGATTAAATGGTTCTGAGAACCTTTCAAAAGCCCTAACAACCGCAGCCAATTCAGCAACCTGAGGTGAACCTTCCACTTCAGCAATGTCCGTCTCCCACTGCTGGGTTTGAGGATCCTTCCAAGTCATAACGGACTTGTGGGACCTCCCGGACGCATCTGTAAAGACAGTTAGAGCCCTTTTTAAAGGTCTCCTACTTAGAGCAGTTCCTAATTTTCAAGTAAATTGAACATCTTGTTCAAACAATTTGTGAGCGGGCCGCACTATTGAAATTTGTCCTGAGTAGGAATCCAGAGCAAACTGCAACACTTCATTTTCTTGAAACAATTGTTCCAGTATTTTCATAGTATTTTGACCTGATTTTAACTCAACTGGAATGTGAATGCACTTAAAATCACATCCTGCTAACTCCCTGATCCGGGTCCTTGCTTTCCGGATCAGTTCTGCTACCAGCTCCTGAGGCTTTGTCAGTCTCTTGGACCTTTTGTGACTGAGGAAAACCCATTCTATGATCAAGAGAGAGTCCCTCTGGTCCCGGTCCTTTTCTGGTGTGTCCTTTGCCTTAGGTGTTTGTTTTTCCTCCCACTGGAAAATAATTCCATGGAGGTGTGGCAACTTACCTAGGATGATAAATTTGAATGGCAGATCAGGCCGGCATCGGTGGGCCTGTCTTGTGGACATTGCAATCTGAACCTTTTCTAGAGCTTTCTGTGCCTCTGGGGTAATAGACCTAGGAGCACCTGGGTCCTCTCCCCCTTTCAATAAATTGAAAAGAGGGGCAAGGTCTTCATTAGTCAGACCAAGCCATGGTCTTACCCAATTCAAAGACCCACACAACTTGTGGACATCCACAAGGGTCTTGATCCTTGGATTGATTTCTAGTTTTTGAGGAACAATGGTCCTATTTCCAATTTTTAAGCCTAAATACTTCCAAGGTGGCATCTTTTGAATTTTCTTTTCCTGGAGCTCGAACCCTGCAACAATCAATGCATCGATCGTTAGGTCAAGCGCATGTGTGCGTAAATCATCATTGGGGGCACACACAAGGATATCATCCATATAATGATAGATGATGGCCTTCTCTGCGGCTGCACGCACTGGGGAAAGCAGGGAAGAGACATACCACTGGCAGATAGCTGGAGATACCTTTAATCCCTGAGGAAGAACGGTCCAATGGTACCTTTTCATAGGAGCTTCTACATTGATAGAAGGGACTGAGAATGCAAAACGCGGTGCATCGTCAGGGTGCAATGGGATTTGGAAAAAACAATCTTTAATATCAATAACAGCTAATTTCCAATCTTGGGGAAGCATTGTTGGGGATGTCATACCAGGTTGTGGAGAACCCATATCTTCAATTACATTATTAATTTGTCAGAGGTCACAGAGGAGTCGCCACCTCTTTTTGTCAGCTTTTTGGATGACAAACACTGGAGAGTTCCATGGGGACATGGTCTCCACAATGTGGCCCTTTCTTAGTTGCTCTTGTACTAGTTCCTCAAGCACCTTTATTTTTTGTTTACTGAGTGGCCACTGTTTCACATCAACTGGTTCGTCTGTTTTCCACTTAAGTTTTTGGGTGGGGCGCTGTTGTTCAATGACTGCTGCACAAAAATGCTGTGGAGAGTCTGGAATATCAATTGTGACACCCCACTGGGCCATTAAATCTCTCCCTAACAAAGGTTCTGAATAATCTAACATGAATGGATGGATATTTGCCAATTGTCCGTTTGGACCCTCGAATTGAATAATGCCTTTGGATTGCCTTGCCAATTGCAGACCTCCTACACCTCGAAGGTGACCAGCAACATTTTGTAAAGGCCAGTGAGCTGGCCAGTCTTGTACTGGAATCACTGTGCAGTCTGCACCTGTGTCTACAAGCATCTCAATGCGTTTAGACTCCCCACCCCCACTGACATTGCACCACAATTTGGGTTTATCTGTCCCAATAACTTGGACCCGAGCGACTGTGGGCCCTTGTTTATCGGCATTTTCAGGTAAAGATGGCACAGGGATAGCTTGAGCAACAATTTGTCCCTTGGGAAGAAACAGGGGTGGGTGGAAACAGTGCAGGCTGAGAACAAATTGCTTGGGATCTGATGTTGTTATTCTCGGAGCAATTTCGATCTCTTGTGGTGTGTTTTTGTCTCCAGTGATGATGTACTTACAACGAATTTGGTTCTAAGTACTTTTCTGTTCAGGATTTACAGAGACAATATGCCAGTCAGTGTCCTTCAGGTGGAGTGACTCTGTCAGCTGCAACCTGTAAGGCTCATTGACAGAAGATGCGGTTAATACAGAATTACTTAAATCATAACAAAGGTTATTTTGTTTCACTTTCAACAGTGGACTAGCAGACTTGGTCTTTGAAGCACCTGCTTCAATTACACAAATGTTAATATTATCGCGCGCTTGATTTGTTTTGCTACCCTTATTCTCTTGGCCTGCTCTTTTTATGTCTGCACGCCTGGCAGGCTGGCGCTTTATTCTCAGTTTTTTTGTTGTTGACCCCCAGGGAGGGCTTGTAGTTCTCCTCCCCTGCCATTTCTAAATTCATCAAATTCCCTTTTCAGGGGGCACTGGTTACTCCAGTGCCCTAGCTTATTACAAAGCAGGCATGGTTTAGTGGGCTCAACCATTGCCGGTCTCCGCTGCTGCCCAGGGTACTGCTGTGCTGAAAGAGAAGGTGCAGGGCTTGCAACAGCGACACGCTGGGATGGTCTTGGCAGCAGCCTTGGTCTGGAGTCTTCAGCAACACTCATCAGAGGCACTTTCCTGTTACAGACTAGAAGCATATCTTTTAATGTAGGGGAAGGTTCTATAGGAAGGCTCAGGATTGCTGCTCGACACTGTTCATTTGCATTTGTAAACGCTATTTCTTCTAAAATTGCTTCTCTTGCATTTTCCTTTTTAACTTGTATTTCAATGGCTCTAGTTAGCCTTTCTACAAATTTCACAAAAGGCTCTGATGGTAGTTGTTTGATTTTAGTATAGGGCTCAAAAGGCCCCTCAGGTTGGAGGGAAAAGAATGCTTTTTCAGCTGCTTCTTTTACCTTCTCGAGTGTTTCTGCAGGAATTGCAGCAGCTTGGACTGAGGGAGAAGACCATTGACCCTCACCACAGAGGTGGTCAATAGTGATAAGGTTACCATTGTTGTCTTTTGCTGTGTTTGGATCAGCTTGTAAGCTTGGGAGAGCATCTTTTAGCAGTTGTTTCAATGCTGATTCCCATAATTTGAATTCCGTGGATGTCATGAGACATGAAAACAGTTGTTTTAAATCATGTGGAACCACAATAGTCCTACTTAATTCAGAATTTAAAAGGCCACGGAAATATGGACTGTGTGGACTATATTCTTTATGAGATTTACAGATCTCTTTAATCAATTGTCGTCCAAAAGAACTCCAATTAGCAGTTGGGGCTGCTCCTGCTTGAGCTGCAGGCTGAAACGTAACAGGGGCCAGTGACAACATGGCACCATGCATTGGGTCTTCTGTCCCCTGCTCTGTATCCCTTGAATCAGAAGTATTGGGATCACAGGTACAGGTTTGGGGACAGGCAGTGGGTGTGTCCCCACCGTGGGAACCCGGGGAGGGGGCGGGGACAGGGAGCCGGCAAGGGGCAGGGAAACTGTGGGAACAAGGGGCGGGGATAATGGGCTGGCAGGGGGCGGGGATACCGTGGGAACAGAGGGCGGGGTCACCTGGTGACATCACGTCAGCAGCCGCCCCCTGGGAGGGGTAGAGGGGCGGAGCTGAGGGTACTGCAGGAAAGGCGGGGGGAGGGGGGAAGGTGTCACGATGAACAGGAGGAGAGGGGGATGGGGATGGAATTTTGGAATGCTTAAGAGGATTTTGGGAAGAAGAAGACCCGGTTTGGGAAGATGCCACGTGGCACCCACCATCTTGTGCACCCCCTAGGGACTGGGGGCCATTTTGGACATCACTGCTCTCCGAAAAGCTAACACGTGCTCGGGATTTTTTTGGGGAAAGAGGTTTAGGGGTTTTAGAGGGAGAGGGAGGAACAGGGAGAGCAGAGGCACATGGCTTTACATTTGGCTTTTTCTCCATTTCCTTTTGTTTGAGCAATGCTGTTCGAATTTGCAAACTCCAGAACACAAATTTAGCTGAGGGTAATTTGCCAGATTGTCCTAAGGTTATCAATTCATTCCCAACTTTATCCCAGAATTGAATATTGTGGATTTCTTCAGGGGAAATGTTTGGGAACTGCAGAAAAAGCCATCTTATAAACTGTTTCAATTTTCCTTTAGAGAATTTCACATTACTCTTGATTAAAATGCTAACAATATCATAATACACTCCCCTTTGTACAATGCTAAGTTTGGAACCCATGTTAAAAAGCAAAGTACTTAATCCCGCCTGACCAAAAACAAAGATAAAATCAGCTACCAATTTCTAAAAAAAACCACAGATAGAAAGCGATAACGAGCAGACAAAAGCTTCACAATGCAGCTGTATATACTGCTTTTAAAATTCCCGGGCAGTGGCAGCAAGGCACGCCCTGCCGAGCCGGCACGCCCTGCCGAGCTGAGGCAGAAACAAAGCCTCCCCCGCAGTGGAATGCAGCCCCCCCGCGGAGCAGAGACAGCAGCCACGCCACGTGGCAGCCGAAACCGGGACGCCCCCCCCCCCGCCGCCGCGTGTGCAGAGCACTCCCGACCCCGCAGGTCCCCTGGCCACGTGGAAAGAGAGCCCCCCCCCTCCCCCGCAAAGAGAAAGAGAGAGAGAATCTCCTAACACGTGTCTGAGCACACTGCTGAGCCGGGGCCGCTCCGGCGCGAATTTTAAAAGACAGTGAAACACACGCAGAAAATAAAGCTAGAACGCTATGAATTCTTGTCTGTGGGGCTGCGCAGCCAAAATGCAAAGGCAAAAAGGAACAGAACTCGCGGCAGAGTCTGTTTTTGAGCTTCTGCTCTACCGAAAGCAGAGATACTCACATGAAATGGAAGCTGTAGGTGGCTGGGTACAGGCAGGCAGGTCTCTTCACTGGAAAAGGACCTCTCTCTGGGCAAGAGAGGCTCCCCTGTTCTTCCTCTGGAAAATCTGCTCACCACAAGGGAGCTGGGCTTTCCAGAGGCGCCGAACAGTCCACGAAACTTCTTCTGGGAATACTCCCACAGTCTCTAGCTGAGGGCGATGCAACCAAAGCCCTTCCAGATGGATGCACGGCTGCCAGAAGCTTCTCCGAGGTACTGTGAGTCCGTTCTCGGGCTGTGGAGTCGCTTCGCCCGCCTCAGGGATGCCAATATATTGGAATATGAATCCCAATATTACCAGTTAGATGGTGCCTGGGTCAGTGTGACCCTCACTGCTGAGCCAAAGGTGGCTTCTGTGGTGCTTTACCCCAGAGATACCTCGGCTGCTGGAGATTGCAGCAGGGCACTGAACAAGTCCAGGCTTATCAGGAACTCCGTTTACCTCAGGAGAGAGAGCTTCTGGCGTTGGTGAAGAGAAAAAGGAGAGGATTCTGCTGGAGGGTTGAATGTCCAGATGTTTATTCCATGGTTACAGAGGTCTGAACCGGAGCAACTGCTCCAACAGAATGCCGGCCGCATGGTCTGATTAACCTTTTAAGCTCAGGGACAGGGGAAGGGGAGGGGACAGGTGAGCTACCAACCAGGTGAAAGGGGCAGGGTCTCAAGGGACTAGGGACACCTATACGGTCCAATGTCCCCCAGGCCTGAGGAGCATGTTTTGAATTTGACCAACCACACGATGTCTTGCTGGAATCTTAAGCCTGATTGACAGGACTCACTCAGCAAGGGGGCGAGGGGGAAGGGAGAGAGGTATAGGCACACCTGGGAAGGGACCCGGAAGTTTAAAACAGGACATTGCAACACACCGCAGCAATCTTACAGTGACATTTCACTGCCAGCCTTCAGAACTTCACCCATGGCTGTTGAAGCTCATGGATAAGGAATTAAATCAGGGGAGGATCTTTGGTGGGAGCTGCCCTGGGTCAAGAGAGACACTGAGAGAGAAACAGAGCAGGCAAAGAAAGGCAGGAGAGAAAGGAGAACACAAACACAATCAGCTGAGAAGGTGATACTCTGAAAAACAGAACTGGAACTAATGGAAAATGAATGGGACAGAAACTAATAGTTATGAAAATTTTATTTACTATCAAAATACATCCCACACACCCAGCCCCCCACAATCCCAATCCCACACACTCAAATTTGGATGCCACTTCTCCCAGTCTGTATCCAATCCCATCTCACCCTGGAGGCTGTGGAATTGAGTAATTTTAGCATAGGACTGAGATTTTTGAGGTGGGAACAAGGCAATTTGTAATGGGATTGAGCCCCTTGAGGGTAACATTGAGGTGTTTTCAGTGGGACTGAGTCATTTTGAGGTGACAGATCAATCTGTCTTTTCTTTTGGAGTGCAAAGATAGGGAGAACACTTCCTGAAATCTCCCAAGAACCCACAAATCTTCCAGAATATGTCCCAAAACCATAAATTTCTGCTCAAGTACCTGTTAACTGATGGAACTTTAGACATCTTTGATAAATATCTTTCTTTTTAGTCTTATTCCAGGTGTTTTTAAGTGGTAAAGACAAATCAAGAGGAAATTGGGGCCAAACCAGAAGGATAACCAGCCAGGTGTCCTCCCAGCACAGATCACTGAATGTGGGTCACCAGGGCTCTGCCCAATGTGGATCCTCCCATGGGGGATGAAGCTGGAGCGGTGCATGGATTTCTTCCTGCAATTGGGGCATTTACAGGGCTTCCCTTATCAGTGCCTCTGTTGGTGTTTGGTCAAGTGAGAGCTCTGGGTGAAGCTCTTCCCACACTGGGGACACTCGTAGGGCCTCTCCCCAGTGTGGATGTGCTGGTGGTTGACAAGGGTGGAGTTGTGCTTGAAGCCCTTCCCACACTCAGGGCAGCGGAAGGGGCTCTCGTCTGTGTGAATCCACTAGTGGCGGAGGAGACTGGAGCTGCTCTGAAACCTCTTCTGACACTGGGGACACTCATAGGGCCTCTTCCCAGTGTGGATGCACTGGTGGATGATCAGCTGGCACCTCTGACTGAAGTTCATCTCACATTCCCCACATCTGTATGGCCTTTCCTCAGTGTGGCTCTCTGGTGGTGGGTCAAGTGGGACTTCTGCCTGAAAGTCTTCTCACATTCCCCAAACTCATAGGGCCCATTTCCCATTGTGGATGCGCTGGTGCCTGACGAGGGCAGAGCTGCAGCTGAAGCCCTTCCCACATTCCCCACACTCATAGGGCCATTCCCTGGTGTGGATCATCTCATGGCTGATCAGGGTGTTGCTCTGCTGAAGCTCTTCCCACACTCCAGGCACTTTTAGGGCTTCTCTCTATTATGAAGCTGCTCATGGATCACCAGCTCCAAGATCTGACTGAAGCTCTGTCCACCTTCCTGGCTCAGGGTGGGTCTTTCCTCCTCAGAGCACCCTGGGGGGGTTTTGCAGGATCTCCCAGGCTTTTCCTCCCCATTGGATTCCAATGCCCTGGAGCTGCTCAAAACTGCCTCTTCCATGAGGTTCTGCTGCGGGGATTTGTCCTCCCTGGTCTCCATCCTCAGCTTCTTGTCTGGGGGAGGAAAGACAAGGAGAGGATGGGATTTGCCTCCGTGCCAGAGGGAAGGGGAAGGAGATCTCCCCAGTGCATCCCCAGAAGAACGGGGTTGGCAGTGGGGTTGTCCTGCAGCTGGGGGCCATGCTGGGCTGGGAGATGGAGCAGGAGAGAGGGGGAAAGGGGCACTGACTACTTCCTCACCTGAGTTTTCCAGGGCATTGTCTCAGTTTGAAAGACAGATGTCCGCTAAAGAAGGCAGGAGCCTCCCTTGACATTGAAAATGTAAACCCCCTCTCTCTGAATTATTATAATTTTGAAATTAAGGTGCTTTTAGATAAAGATATGGCAATTGGAATAACAGTTTTTAACTAGGAAAATTAAAAATACAAATGCAATAGTACAAAAAAAAAACTCTGACAGGGCCAGAATATGACCTGACAATCTGTTGGTCAGGGTGTTGGTAGCAGTCCCATTGAGTGATGGCTGCTGTGCTCCTGCAGTGACAGGTGTGGTTCTGTTGGAGCAGGGATCCTGTAGAAGGGTTTAGTTTTCCTCTGAAGGTCCAGTGGCAGTGTAGATGGGCCTGGTCTTCCTCTTGGAATCCAGTGGATAAGAAAGCTGCACCTCTGGGAATCCAGTAAGAAAAGGCTCCCTGTGGTGTTCGAAATCTCAGATTATATCCAGTTAGGAATGCTTGGCTCCTCCCAGAGGGAGGAGCCTCTCACAATGGGATGATGTAATTTTACCACTCACGCAGTGACACTCAATGGCCCACTCACAGAAGATATCACCCCAGATGGAAGATTGGTTTTGGAAGAGATAAAAAAAACTGCCCAATGAACAGAAGATAACTGCTCCACAGATAGGAATAGAACACACACACTCATTTCCAGTCTAAGACAGTGGCTCAAGGGTTGGTGTCATGGACAGAATTTTGAATTCATTGATCCCAGGGCAACTTTTACAGCTCCGGGCCTGCTGGAACCTGATGGGCTCCATCTCTCTGTTAAGGACAGAAGATTTTTAGCTCGTGAACTGGCAGAACTTGTTGAAAGAGCTTTAAACTACGTTAGAAGGGGGAAGGGGATGCAGCTGGGCTGTCTGGAAGCAGGCCCAAGAGTGGTAAGCCTGAGTTAAGGGTGAAATCAGCAGCCCAGCTGTGGTGGATGTATACAGTGCATGCAGCATGGGTAACAAACAAGAAGAGCTGGAGACCATGGTCCAACAGCAGAGTTGCTATGTAATTGCCATCAGGGAAATGTGGTGGGATGACTCACATGGCTGGAGCACTGCACTGGATGGCTACAGGCTCTTCAGGAGAGACAGGAAAGGGAGAAGAGGTGGAGGGATGGCCCTTTATATTAGGGAGGCTTTGGACACCATAGGTATTGAAACTAATGATGATGAAGTTGAATACCTATGGGTGACAATTAGAGGGAAGGCCAACAAGGCTGACACCCTACTGGGAGTCTGCTATTGTCCACCCAACCAGGAAGAAGAGCTGGACAACTCATTCTATAAACAACTAGAGAATGTGTCTGGATCATCAGCCCTTGTTCTTGTAGGCAACTTCAACCTGCTGGACATCTGCTGGGAGCTCATTACAGCTGAAAAAAGGCAGTCCAGGAATTTTTTAGAGGGTTTGGAGGACAATTTTTTGTCACAGCTGATGGGTAAGCCCAACAGGGGAGGGACTGGGTTAGATCTGTTTTTTGCAAGGAGAGATGGTCTGGGGGGAGATGTGGTAGTTGGAGGTTGCTTGGGGAACAGTGATAATGAAATTATAGAGTTCTCAATATTTCTTGAAATCGGGATGAACATCAATAAGACTTTTACATTGGACTTCCATAGGGCAGACTTTGGTCTATTCAGGAGACTTATTCAGAGAGTTCCTTGGGAAGCAGCCCTTAAAAGCAAAGGAGTTCAGGAAGGGTGGGCATGCTTCAAAACAGAGATCTTGAGGGCACAGGAACAGACGGTCCCTCTATGCCAAAAGACGAGTTGATGAGGTAAAAGCCCAGCCTGGATGGGCAAGAAGGTTTTAGAGGAACTTTAGAATAAAAAGAGGAGGTATCATGTTTGGAAGGAGGGCCAGGTCTCTCAGGTAGTATTTAAGGGGGCCACTAGAGCATGTAGAAAAAAACAAAACGAAAGAGCCAAACTCAGTACTTGAAATGGCAACTTTTATAAATGTCTTAAGTTGAAAGACGTAGCTGGTGTAGCATTGTGGGTTTTATACGGGTTTATTGTAAAGTTGGTTATTTTTATAAGTTAAAAATTTGGTTTGACCCTCGGTTCCCCCCATGTTCTCCCTCCTAATGGTTTGTTCCTTCCACCAGTTACCTGTCAATCATTATACCAACCCCCTTTCCTTTCTAGAAATTTCTATGTCAATCTTCCCATACCTAACATATGATTTGTCCCCTGAGCCTTTTCCCTCCCTTGGGCCCTTCCTATTGGTTCTGTGTGTCCCTTGCTCCATCCCTGGACTTTGTTCATTGGTCCCTCACGTCCCCATCTGTTACACCTTTCCCCTTTGTAAGTGTCTCCCTAACGGCTTTTACTTGACACTGTCACTGGCCCCACCTGGGTTAAATAAAGCACCTTGGCATCCACACACATGTCCACTCCTTCCTTCCTTTGCCTCAGCACTTCACAGTCCTGCTCTCACCTGCATTGCCACACAGCAGACGGAGCCACTACTCATGGGTTCTCGCCAAGAACCTGGGAGTGGCGGGATTCGTAGTTTCCACTGGTCACTCCGGGAGTGGCTAGCCAGACCTGTCAGCTCCAGTGGCCGAGGAAGCGAGACTGCAGCTGGGGTTGTATTCTATTCCTGTCTCTTAGAGGTGGGGCAGTTATGTTGTCTTAATTGGGCAATTTTCTTTATCTCTTCCACAAACCAATCCTCCCTCTGGGGAGATATCTTCTGTTAATGGGCCATGAGTGTCACTGCATGACTGATCAAAATTACATCATCCTATTGTGAGATGCTCCACCCGGAGGGAGGAGCTAAGCATTCCTACCTGGATATAATCTGAGATTTTGGGACACCAGTACAATCTTTCTACTGGATTCCCAGATGAGCAGTGTTTTCTGCAGTGGATTCCCAGAGGAGCAGCTTTCTTCCCCACTGGATTCCCAGAGGAGCAGCTTTCTTCTCCTCTGCATTCCCAGAGGAAGATCAGGCCCATCTACACCACCACTGGACCTTCAGAGAAAAACTACACGCTTCTACAGGATCCCTGCTCCAACAGAACCACATCTGCCACTGTAGGGGCAGGGGCACTGCAGCCATCATTTCAATCGGACTGCTACCAACACCTGACCAACAGATATTCTAACTTAGGCAAGGCCTTGTGGGGCAGGGCCAGAACCGGTGCAAGGCATTGAAAACAGGCAAGTGGCCCAGAGAAGAGGCTGCTCTGTGCCCTTGGGGGCATGGACAGAGCAGGGAGGGGGCCCAGGACATTTGTCAGCGCCAGCCTCTGTGCCCAGCCCTTGGCAGCCCAGGCTGCTGAGCCCAGCTTTGGCCTGGGCTGAGTTTGGCTGTGGCCCAGCTCCATCCTCCTGCAGGGCTCAGGGCCTGTTCCCAGCCATGGCCAGCCCTGGCTGCCTCTCTGCTGGCCCAGAGGCCGGCAGAACCCGGGGCAGGGCTGTCTGTGCAGCCCCACAGGTGCCACAGGCTCTGCAGGAGCTGGCAGAGGCTGCCCGGCAGGGAGGTCATGGGGCACAGAGCCCCAAGGCTGCTGTGGGCACCACGGCACAGGGGCCTGTCCAGGTTTAGAGCAAATTTGGGGAAGAATCCCCCAAAGGAGCTCTGGTGGGAAAAGTAGATCAAATTGGCCCCTCCCCCCAACTGGTCCAGGAGGAAAACAAACCTCCTTAGTGAAAAGTGGAAAAAACCTGTTTATTAAACAATTAAACCAAAACAATATCAAACAATGAGAATCCTTGCCACTCTAAAAGAGATGACAAACTGAGAAAACCCCATCCTCAGGTTGCAGCTCACTCAGTCTCTGATCTGTCCCTCCAGTGCTGGAATTGCCTCAGGCCAGGCCTGGCCCGGTGGGCCACAGCTGCAGCTGCCGGTGCTCTCCTGGTGTTCAGTCCAGAGCAGTTTCAAGAGGTCCAAAAAAAAGAAAATCCACAGTCCAAGGAACTTCTCTGCCTCAGCTAGCTAACACTAACTAAGAAGCAAAAGAAGAGCTCTGTCCCGCTGTCTGTCCGCAGACAACACAGTCAGGAGCAGGAATGTGGAGGAGTGGAGTACACTGTCTGAAAACAAACTGCGCGCTTCTTCTCTCCCCCCCCCCTTCACCCTTCACTCTCTGGAACACTCTTAAAGATGAAAAATTTATTATTCAACATAAACAGAATGAGACGATTGGGGATAAAAGCATCATATAGTCAACCCAGGACATTCCACCCCTTATCCCCTATTGTCAGCTTACTACTAAAACTAATATAAATTCTAACTCTACAAGTACATACATGATACATCCATTATATGGCTATACACACACAATGGTAATAACATTCAGCAAGCAGTGGTATTTACACATGTTTTATCCAACAATCAGATCTCCGTGAGGTACACATAATGTTCTTCCATCTTTTTGCATTATCCACCATGTGCAACCTGGTCCCTGAGCAAAAACAACCCCACGAATGGGTTTGTTTGTATTCGAGGCAGGATTAATCCAAACTGTCTTCCCTAATAAACCTCTGACATGTACCACTGGGACTTTGTCTCCATCTACTCTCTGCAAAGGCTCAGGTTGGGCAGGGCCCACTCGGTTAGTAGAGCCTCGGGTGTTAACTAACCAGGTGGCTTTTGCCAGATGCTGCTCCCAGTTTTTGAAAGTTCCCCCACCTAATGCTTTCAATGTGGTTTTTAACAGTCCGTTGTACCTTTCCACTTTGCCTGCAGCTGGTGCATGGTAGGGGATATGGTACACCCACTCAATGCCATGTTCCCTAGCCCAGGTGTTGATAAGGTTGTTCTTGAAATGAGTCCCGTTGTCTGACTCAATTCTCTCAGGGGTACCATGTCTCCACAGAACTTGCTTTTAAAGGCCTAGGATGGTGTTCCAGGTCATAACATGAGACACACGGTGGGTTTCCAACCATCCAGTGGTGGCTTCAACCATGGTCAGCACGTAGCACTTGCCCTGGCGTGTCTGGGGCAGTGTGATGGAGTCAGTCTGCCAGGCCTCCCCATACTTGTACTTGGACCACCGCCCACCATACCAGAGGGGCTTCACTCGCTTGGCCTGCTTGATGGCAGCACACGTCTCACAGTCATGGATAACCTGAGCAATACTGTCCATGGTTAAATCCACCCCTCGGTCTTGTGCCCACTTATAGGTGGCATCCCTGCCCTGATGGCCTGAGGCATCATGGGCCAATCGAGCTAGGAATAACTCTCCCATGTGTTGCCAATCTAAGTCTATCTTTGACACCTCTATCTTTGCAGCTTGGTCTACTTGCTCATTGTTTTGGTGCTTCTCATTAGCTCTACTCTTGGGAATATGAGCATCCACATGGCGGACCTTCATAGGCAGATTCCCTACCCTGGTGGCAATGTCTTTCCACTCTTCAGCCGCCCAAATTGGTTTTCCTCTACGCTGCCAGTTGGCCTCTTTCCACCTCTCCAGCCATTCCCACAGAGCATTGGCTACCATCCATGAATCAGTGCAGAGGTAGAGTTTTGGCCACTTCTCTCTCTCAACAATGTCCAGGGCCAGTTGAACAGCTTTGAGTTCAGCAAGTTGGCTTGATCCACCTCCTCTTTCAGTGGCCGTTGCCACCTGTTGTGTGGGGCTCCATGTGGCTGCTTTCCACTTCCGGTTCATTCCCACAATGCGGCAAGAACCATCAGTAAAGAGAGCATATCGTGTATCTTTTGCTGGCAGTTGGTTGTATGGTGGAGCTTCCTCAGCCTGTGTCACTTCTTGTTCCCCTTCATCAGCGAGTCCAAAGTTTTCACCTTCCGGACAGTTTGTAATTATTTCCAGAATCCCAGGGCGATTCAGTTTTCCAATATGGGCACGCTGTGTGATAAGAGCAATACACTTCCTCCATGTAGCACTGGTGGCATGGTGGGTGGAAGGAACCTTGCCTTTGAACATCCGCACCAGCACCAGTAGTCGGGGTGCCAGGGGGAGTTGTGTTTCTGTACCAATCACCTCTGAGGCGGCTTGGACTCCTTCATAGGCAGCCAAGATTTCCTTCTCTGTGGGAGTGTAGTTGGCTTCAGAACCTCTGAAGATTCGACTCCAAAATCCCAGTGGTTGGCCTTGAGTCTCCCCAGGCACCTTCTGCCAAAGCCTCCAGGACAAGCCATGGTTCCTGGCTGCACAGTAGAGCATGTTCTTCACCTCTGGTCCTGTCCTGACTGGGCCAAGGGCAACTGCATGAGCAATCTCCTGCTTGATCTGTGCAAAGGCTTGTTGCTGCTCAGGGCCCCACTGGAAATTGTTCTTCTTACGGGTGACCAGGTAGAGAGGGCTCACGATTTGACTGTACTCAGGAATGTGCATTCTCCAAATGCCTATGGCACCTAGGAAAGCTTGTGTCTTCTTCTTACTGGTGGGTGGAGACGTTGCTGTGGTCTCCTTAAAGACATCTGCAGGAATCTGACGTCGTCCATCTTGCCACTTCACTCCCAGGAACTGAATCTGGTCCCTTGACTTTGCTCTTTTTAATTGCGAAACCAGCTCCCAGGAGGATTTGGATAATTTTCGTTCCTTTATCAAACACTTCCACAGCTGTGTTCCCTCACACAATGATGTCATCAATATATTACAGATGTTCTGGAGCCTCTCCCCTTTCTAGTGCAGTCTGGATCAGTCCATGGCAGATGGTGGGAGTGTGCTTCCACCCCTGGGGCAGTCAGTTCCAGGTGTACTGCACTCCCCTCCATGTGAAGGCAAACTGAGGCCTGCATTCTGCTGCCAGAGGAATGGAGAAAAATGCATTGGCTATGTCTATAGTGGCGTACCACCTTGCTGCCTTGGACTCAGGCTCATACTGGAGCTCTAATATGTCTGGCACGGCAGCACTCAGTGGTGGAGTCACTTCATTCAATGCACGATAGTCCACAGTCAATCTCCATTCTCCTTCAGATTTTCGCACAGGCCAAATGGGGCTGTTGAAGGGTGAGTGGGTCTTGCTGACCACCCCTTGGCTCTCCAGCTCTCGGATCATCTTATGGATGGGGATCACAGCATCTCGAGTGGTTCTATACTGCCGTCGATGCACTATGGAAGTAGCAATTGGCACTCGTTGCTCTTCTCCCGTCAGGCATCCTACTGCAGATGGATTCTCAGACAACCCTAGCAAGGTGTTCAATTGCTGGATGCCCTCTGTCTCTACAGTAGCTACTCCAAATGCCCATCTGAGTCCTTTTGGCTCTTTGAAGTACCCACTTCGAAGGTAGTCTATGCCCAAAATACATGGGGCCTCTGGGCCAGTTACAATAGGATGCTTCTTCCACTCATTTCCCGTTAGGCTCACATCAGCTTCCACCAAAGTGAAATCCTGGGATCCCCCTGTCACACCAGCAATAGAAACAGACTCTGTCCCCACATGTCTTGATGGGATTAACGTGCACTGCGCACCAGTATCGACCAAGGCTTTATACTCTTGTGGTTCCGATGTGCCAGGCCAACGAATCCACACAGACCAGAAGACACAATTTTCCCTGGCCTCTACCTGGCTAGAGGCAGGGCCCCTCTAAGCCTGGTTATCATTATTTCCCTGGGTGTATGTTTTGGATGTTCCTTCGAGGGGATCAGACATGTCATCATCATCATACCTGGCCGTTCGGCTACGGGCAACTGGAGCTGCTTTCCTCCTGGTGGCTTCCTTCAGTTCACGCACCCATCGTGCTAAAACAGCGGTAGGTTTCCTATCCCACCTTCTCATGTTTTCCCCACAATCACGCAGGTAAAACCACAGCTCAGCTCGTGGGGTGTATCTTCTCTCACCATCTGGGAAACGTCTGCCTTGGATACCGGAACCTCGGATCTGTACTGCTGAAATTTGGAGAAGGTCTTCTTTAATCTCCTCTCTAAGCTTCTTATGGTTCTCCTCTATCTTATCCTCTAAGTTCTGCAGACGTGTTTCTACCGCTGCGATTCTGGCATGTGTCGGGCCATGTACAGCATCTGCATATGCTCGGAGCTTCCTTGCCATGTCAAGCACAGTCTCACCCCTCTCATCCCTCTTCATGATGGCTAAGGCAGAAGCATATTCATGTGGCCCGAGTCGTACGAGTTTTCGCCACATCACAGACGTGCATGGTACTAAGTCTGGGTTCCTAGTTGTTACATCATCTGAGAAGATAATCTCAGCCACGGCCATTTCTCTCAGGCGTTGGATCCCTTGCTCTATTGTCTTCCACTGAGTCTGCTGCATATAGAGATCGTCTGCACACAGGTATCTTTCTGCCACACTTCTTAGGACCCGTTCTCAGAGGCTCTGAGAGTTAGCCCCCCTCATCATTCCTTGGTCTATGACAGTATCCTGTGACAGGGATCCCAAATGCCTGGCTTCAGTGCCATCCAAAACGGTAGCCTCGCCTGCAGCATCCCAGAGACGGACCAGCCAACTAATTATGGATTCATCAGATCTTCGAGTGTAATCCTTCCGTAGGCCACGAAGGTCCTTCAGGGAGAAGGACTCAGTATTAGCATCTGATCTTGCACCTGCTGCTTTGACTCCTGACTTTACGTCAGGAGGCACTGAGGTTCCTTCTCCTGCATCATCATCATCATCATCATCGTCCACTGGTCGATTGGTCTTGGCTGTGCATTTCCCACTTCTAGTGCTGGTAGCAACAGCCATGGGTTTAGCTGCTGGCTTCGAACCTGGAGTGTTAGCTACAGCCTGAGTCACCGGGACAGTTGCTGATTTATCTCCCTGCCCCCCTGCCTCTGTCTGCTGCCCTAGAGTATCTAGCAGTGTGCGATAAGCATATGCCAGGGCCCAGCTCACTGCAATGACCTTCCTCTCCTTAGGCTCATCCTGGTACTTCTCTTTCAGATATTTCCCCACCTCAGCTGGGTTCTGAATTTGTTCATGGGGAAAATCCCACACTATAGGGTCAGAGAATTCCTTCAGGATTTGGCCCATATCCTCCCATTTCCCACACCACTTAGGATTTTCCACACCAGGGTTTACTCCTGAGTCAGGGGTCTCATCAGCCCGTCTAGAAATCTCAGCCCTCATTCTAGAGAAGCAGTAGGCTGTATAGAGGAAGGTTACCAGATTGAATACCAGGAAGATGGTTTCTTTAACATTGAGGGGAAACTGAACATCCTTCACTAGTGATGCAACTGATTCATAGGAGAAGGAGGAAAACAGAGGCTGAAAAACCTCATTCCCTCCTGCTCCTCCTGCGACAAACTGGATGCATAACCATAGCCATGAACCATTCATATCTGGAGCAGACCCCAGCATGTTTATAAACTTCTTGCACATTATTGCCACCAAACCCAGCAGGATAGCTATTCTGGTCACAGCCCCTCTGATGTAAAAACTACGTATTAGGGGCAATACTAAAGCTATTTCTGGATAGGAAAATAAGCCTAGGGACCAGAGAGGTATTAAAATCTCAAAAAACCCTAGGGACCAGAAATGCATGCAAACCTTCACCCCAACAGACATTATGAATCCAAAAAGCATGGCTATTAGCTGATTTAAACGAACACAGAGTAATAGCAGCCAAAATGCAGTCAAAACAGGGTTTTTCCACTCTCTCTCTCGAGCCCCACATTGGGCGCCAAAGATTTGTACTGGTTTAGGGCAAATTTGTTAAAGAATCTGCAAAGGAGGGCCCCTCCAGAAAGCGAAACCCACACGGCCCCTCCCCCCAACCGGTTTGGGAAAAAATTCCTCGAAGAGAGGTGGAAAGAACCTGTTTATTTGACTGGCCCCGCACCCCCCAGCACACAAAATGAACAATACCCAATGACACCGCTCTGAGAAAGATGGCAAAATCAGAAAGTCTCTTTCGGGGGTGGTTGCTCTGTTCTCAGTCCCTCTGGCGCTGGGCCAGCCGCTGCAGCCGAACCCTTGGTATTCCTGGGTCCCAGTCCGGAGCAGGTTCGAGATGGTCACAGGAATAGGAAAGGAGAAACAGTCCAGGAAGCAATGTGGACTGTTTAGCTAGAACTAGCTAATAAGCAGAGGCAGAAAGCAGAGCAGAAGCAAGAGCAGAAAAAGAGAGCAAGCAAAAGCAGCAAGCAAAAGCAGCAAGCCCAAAGCTGGAAGTAAAAAAAAAAAAACAGCTCTGTCTACTGCTTGTCTCTGTGTCCTGATAAGAGAAACCCAAACAAAACTTCCACTCTTCAGTGCCGGTCTTAAAGGCACAGAACAGATGAATGGGGATATACAAGCATCATAACGTCACCCCAGGACACTGTGGTATTTACATTCTTTGAACACAGAGAGATATAATTCCCTCTCCTAGGTTTTTTTTTAAGGGAAGGTAGTGAGAAACTTAGAGAAGAAGAAAAAACAGTTATTATCTCTACTTGCTGTTCTTGTTTTTTAGTACATGAAGAATGTGTTATAGTGATTGTTTACTGAAAGTGATTTGTTAATTGGATTTTAGTGATAGTTGTTTAGATTGATTAGCTAATTAGGTAAAAGACTGTGGAGACAGTCACGAGTTTTTCTTTAGTGTGTTTTTAGTGTAATATCTCTTTAGTAAAGTTTTGATATAGTACTCGTGTAATATAACATAGCTTAATAAAGCATTTGTTTAATCTTCTAAATCATAGAGCCAAAGCACATTATTCCCCACGTGGGGGTCACCATGAATCAATACTGTCCTTTCTGTCGCTACACACATCAGCACTCGGTAGCAGTGCCCCAGTCAGCAGCCATCCTGAACTTGCTCTCCTGTTGCTTCAGTAACCCACACTCTTGGGGAATCTGGAGCGTGTGGGTCCCTATGGAATGCAGTCAGACCCAGAGCATTGCACTGGGAACTGCACTCTTTGTGCGTCTGTGCTCGGCAAGTTCTTCTCTTGGACTCGGCCACACTGATGGTGCTGAAGTGGCTGGAGTCAGAAATGCAGCCCAGCCTCTCGAAGCTCCGCTAATCTCTGAGCACCAGCTGGAATGCAAGGGCATTGATTTCCTGCTCAGTTCCCAAACACAACACACACTGATTCCCTGGGCTGCTAAAAGACATGGGAGCCGTTACCCTGAAAGTGATGTGTTTCTGCCAGTGCTGGAAAAGGGCAGGAAAGATTGAGAAAAAGCCTCCTTGCTCCCTGGAGAAAGAGAAATTACCCAAGGATTCTCCTTCTAGCAAACAAACAAATAAAATATGAAAGTGTTACCTACTCCAGTGTCTAAAGCACTTGGATGCAGTGAAGGGATGTTTGGCAGGGAAACAGCCCTTGTGCTGAGCATTGGCTCTATGGATCCAAGGCAGGGATCTATGGCAGTCTGCCTGAAGGTCCCTCATGAGCCCCCATTGTCCAGGCTAAAGCTCCCTCAGCACCTCCTCCCTGGCCTTGTGCTCCACCCCTTGCCCAGATCCCCTGTCCTTCTGTGCCCACGCTGCAGCCCCTCCATGAATTTCTGCTTCCCAGGGCCCACAGCTGCACACAGCACTCCAGCTGTGGCCGCAGCGCTGCCCAGCACAGGCCACGCTCACTGCCCTGCTCCTGCTGCCCCACTGCTGCTGGCACAGCCACCGTGCCCTTGGCCTGCTTGGCCCCCTGGCCCCACGCTGCCTCATCTTCAGCTGCTCACGGCCGCCAGCCCTGCGTCCTTTGGGCCCACACAGCTCCCCAGCCACAAAGGTGCCCATTTCACTTCAGATACAACAGGCACCACAGCAAGGTGTACATCCTGGTTTTAGCATTACAGTACAGCAGTCAAGGACTTGCAGTTTTGCTCCCACTCTAGGCTCCAATGCAGTTTTCAAAGCAAACTACACAATAGAAGGTATCAACAGACACAGTCAGCATCTGGTTTTTGCCTCAGAAGAAGGGTTGGGAACTACTCACTTTGTTTCTTTGGCCACACTAGACAAGAATGGATCCCCACAGTTTCATGGACAACACAGTCATCTCCTTGCAGCTTATCAAAGACCAAGAAACAGGCAGACTCAGAGCACCTATCTGCTCTGCTACTGGCTGCTCTGCCTGAAGAGGCAAAAGAGCAACCTGGCAACAAAGGCACCAAAATCCCTGACTTCAAGCAGCAACTCTACATGCCCAGTGTGTCTCTGAAATACTCCCAAGTAAGCACACCCAAGAAGTTTCTGGGGACAAAGCACCACAAAGAGCTTTTGCGGTCAGATCAACATTTTTTTGTGCCTGCAGCTACTTGGCCAGTCTGTGCAGGGGGACAGGTCTCTCCACACCACAGTGTCCCCTGTGTATCCAACAAGGCTGAGCACAGTGTCTTTGACATGCTCCCTGCTCTGGGATCAGGGAGCCTTCGTGCTTCAGGCTGGCCCCTATCAAAATGCCAGGAAGCTGGTGCCTAAATGTGACAGACCAAAGCCCATTGTCCAGCTGCCACAGGCTGGGGGCAATCACTAGGTCCTGGCAGGACTCCAGCACTCAGCATCCTCAGCCAGCAACAGCAAGTGCTGGCTGGTCAGAAACTGCAGCTCTGCCCTGCACTAAAGACAGCAGCACACACAGCTGGCACTTACTGGCTCAGAATGTTCAGGCTGTGGTGTGAGCACAGCTGGAGGCTGGCGCTCACCCACCTCATCTGCCTCCTCTTCGGCCTCCTCTCCATGAGCAGAGGGAGCCAGAGGAGAGACTGCTGTTGGTTCTGTGATCTGTGGACAGACAGCAGTGTGAGGGACAGAAAGTTACCTATCATTTATAACCTTATTTCTATTCAGCACTTTATTCTATTCAGCTCTCCTTCTACAACCAGCTCTACTAAGGACAAATCAGAAACTTTGATAACAATGGGGTTCTAAGTCACTACGACTAAATTTAAATGGGCTAATTCAACAGAATTGCTAATAGTTCTGAATTAGACATTACACCCTGGCTACTATCAAGAAGCAACATTCTCTCTGCAACATGAGCTTTTCATTCCTTGAAAGTTCTGAAATGGAAAATTAGGAAATAGCCAGAGATGCCTTTGTTATTGCTGCTACAGACATGGAAATGGATTTTCTTTCAGCCTACCGAGCTGGCCCTCTACACTCTACTGCCACAGGCCAATCTCACAGCTTGCTCTACAGTTCTTAAGCACCAGAACATGAAATGTTCCTTTCTCACTCACCTCAGGATCAGCACCTCTGAATACACGCTTCAGGTGACCTGGAGTGGGCAAGGGAAACAGAACAAGTGCTGTGAGAAAACTGCCTGGGCTGCTGAATCCCACAGAAGAGAAGAAGTCAACCCAAACAGAGGTTTGGTATTTTTCTTTATCAACATCCCTCCACGTGACATAGTTCTTTCACACAGCCAGCAAGAGATCAGGACAATAATCTTGGTTGTGCCTACACTTCGGCCTGTTCAGCCAGCAAATGAATACAAACATGATCAAGAAAATGCAAATTGTTCTTCAACACTCAATGCTTCTGTTCTGTCCAACAGATAAAGCAGATTTTGTTCTCTTGTCTTTCAGGTATTAAAAAAAAAAAAAAAAAAAAGAAGAAGTTGCATGCACTAATTCCCATTAAGTTGCTGAAAACAGTCACCCAGAAAAGCTTGCCCCAAATCCCCCTGAGCTGTGGCAGTTCTACTGTAAAACAGCACAGCAGCAGCTCCAGGGCTCAGGAGCAGACACTCAGTGCTTTGGCGTTTGCACTTCACTGCAAAGGGAATCACTCTTTTAGCACTCAGTCAAGGGTCAAAATGGACAGTCAAATCCTTTCATTACAAAATTTAGAATAAAAGAAGCTTTGCCTGAGTTCTGGGGAGAACTACAAAGTCTTTAGAAGGCCTTCTGAGAAGCCTCCCAGTCTGCATTTTGGAAGTTGTCCGGCTTGACCCAGCAAAGAGAGGAAATGACAGACTCTGCTGCCACAGATTCTCCCGTGGAGGGAATGGAAGCCCTGCAGGTTCCCCTGCAGATGCTGCCCCTGTGGCTACAGACACCCCCTTTTTAGCTGGACCTCTTGACAGGAGCTTTACCAAACCAGAGGCATCCTAATGCTCTTTCTCTTTCAAAATCAGAAACTCAGCCCCCAAGAAAGAACAGGAAGACATAAAAAAGCCAGGTTAGGATATACCCCAAACGAAGCAGAAGGGAAACCTCTACTTACATGCAAAATGTGTAACGTAATAGACAGAAAAAGAAATGCCATAGGCAGCAAAAGCTGCTTTAGCCAGATGATGAAACATTGTAAGAGGGTTGTATGAGTTTTTCCTAAACTAGGAAAAACAAGGCTCTTGTCAGTGGGCAGGTACCCACTGACAAAGGCGCCAACCAGGAAAGTTCTCCTCAACTGAGCAAGCACTAGGGCTGCTCTGACACTCAGGCCTTCCGTGCACCAAGGCAACCTTCTGATGTCACTATGACAAGCTGGCAACCATGCCCTGACATCACAAAGCAAACGCTCCATGTTGGTCTGTGAATTTATGCACAGCAATAACCAACCTTCCTACAGCAAACACAAAAGAGCCTGGGAAGTTCTTCTCTGTCACAAAGCAGCACAAATTCCCTTCATGGGCCAAGCGCTGTTGTTCAGGGGATCCAAGAGGAACTCCAGGAGTGCCCCAAGCACCTACAGCCTGTACCCCAGCTCAGCCCTCAGATGGGACACAAGCAAAGGAAACCAGACCAAGAAATGGCCCACAGCATTGCACATGTGAGAAATGACTCTCACTTTTAACATTTTAAAGGTTTAGTAAACCTTAACAAAGGACTGACTAAGGAAAAATTGCAACATTGGGAGTCTCTGTGACTAGCAGCCATGTGCTCATCTACAAAAAGGATGCTCTGCCTTATATACCCTTAGCCCCTCCCAATGTTTTGTCAGTCAACTCTTTCTCTGCCGTCCAGTGGTGGAGATTACTTTCTTGCATCCTGACTGGAGGTCAGGTGTTGTTACACCCTGCCTGCTGGTCACAAGCCAGCCCTCCCCAATGCCCTGACTCCCAAGGCTGTTACAAGGGGGAGGGGAAAGAGGACTATGGGAGGATGTATTACAATACCATCATTACACATTTGAACATCCACATAACATCTACTTCTTAATTGTCAGAGCCAACCATTGCATTACTCGTCTAGAACACACAGAACCAGGAGAGAAGCCACTGTTGGCATCACAGCTGAAATGCTCCCTAACAAATCTCCCCACATATTTGCACCTTTATTGGACACGCCCAGGGCTCCGGTGCGGGTACATCTCTGCCTTTCTTCCCCTTTGGCAGCAGTCAAACTGGCAGCATCTGCCCGCCAGCAGCAGCTGCTCCAAGCTGGAAACGCCACTGGCGGTGCTGATTTCCAGAGGCTTCTGTGTGCCAGGGGAAGCCCAGGCAGGAGCGGTTGAACGGTGCTGGCGCTGCTGCTGCTGCTCTGTGCCCGAGAGCCCCGGCTGGGCAGGGCACGGTGCCCACTGCGCTGCGGGCTCTTCTCCTGCCACAGCTGGGCACACCTGGCAACAAGGCATGACAACTGGTGGGCAAGCCAAGGGGTTTCTGGGGCTGCACTGCTCTGCACACACCCAGCACACCTGCAGCACAGAATTATAACCCTCAAACAGGTAAACCAAAGGGAAACAGCTGGAAAAGATTTCATTTCAACCATTCTTTATGCTTCAATAGAAATGACCAAAATGAAAGTTACCAAGCAGGGCCCGATGCACACTGCCAGCTCAGTGTGAGAAAAGAGGCATTACTTAATTTCAGTGCTGGGTGCGTGGGAATCACTGCCCTGAAACATGCACACCCACGTGTTAGTATCCACGGAACTAAGACATTACTTTCATTTCTTTTATTCATTACTTTGCTCAAACTCACAGGCTAAACATTCTCACAAAGTATTTGACATGTTTAAATCACTTTCCCAAAATTACTGACATTTAGAGTAGGGGTCGCTTGAGGGTCTCTGGTGATCATGTGGTGACCATCCCGTTCCTCAAATTCTCCTCCCATGGTTAAGAGCCTTCTTCTCCTTGAATGTATTGCAGCTACCTCCTCAGTAGGCCCGCTGTCTTTATTCTCAAGGCTAAGACATCCACATGCACACATCAACCACTGGTGTGAGGGAAGGTACGACTGAGCACTGCATGTTAAAGCTTAACAAATTCACAATTTGTTGCAGGTCAACACTTCCCCAACATCTCTCGTTTCTTCTCTGGGAATCAAACACAAGCATTTTGTGATCACTGAGCCCAAGGCCGCCTCCAGCCCTCCTGTCACCCAGCAGCCCTTCTCTCCTCACAAACAGCAGCTCCAGCAGTGCCTTCCCTCACTGGCTCAGTCACAGCTGTGTCAGGAGTTCTCTGTCACACACTCCAGGACCATCCTGGACTGTTTGCTCTCCGCTGCACTCTGTTGCCAGCAGACATCCCCACCCTGTTCCGTGCCCCTTGCAGAACCCTGCACCTGCTGTCCATGGGCACCTGGAAGGGCAGGCACTCACGGCAGAGATGCACCAGCTGCCCTGGGCAGGAACCAAAACCCTCTGGGGGCACAGCTGCTGGCCTGGGTCTGGCACAGCTCTGCACGCCCCACTCCTCACGGGCTTTGGGCTGGAAATGCAATTGCACTTTCTGCCTCATGCAGAAATACCAGGGCTGCACAAACAACGGCCAGCAGGCCACATCCCAAAGGCCCTGCAGCATGGAGCTGAGAAGGAAGAAGACCCTTCCCCAATTCCTAACCATACCAAAACCACCATCATTGGGACTTTTATTCTTCTGAATGTAGAGTTGATTCACAGGGTGACAAGGGAATCTTCCAATGGAGTTGAAGTTTGGTAGAGTTTTTATTCTGAGTCCTACTCAGACTGTTGATTTGAAAATTTATTTTAAAATATTTTTTAAAAGTTGTGCAGTCATATGGTTTTGTTCTAATACCAAAATGGCTAGATGAAATGTACTGGCATTTTAATGACATCCGAACTGATTAGTCTGTAAAAGCTTTCCTGCAGAATAGCCACTAAACAAGAAATGAAAATCTGTGGACTGTTGACTTTGCAAATTTCTACTAAACTTATCAGACAATGAGGCATTTTTAGGTAGATCATAGAGCAAATTAATTCCTATGGATACCTTGATTTGGATAAACCTGTTGATTTCAAATTAAAACTGCCAGCACATACAAAGTGGAAATCTGAATACTCACGTCTGTGAGCTCTGAATTATTAGATAGTCATTGTTTGCCATATTAACAAAAATTACCATTCTGGCTGTTTTTTTACTTACAGCCAGCTCTTCAACACTCTTTGTAACACCAGAAAGAGAGTTTGTAGCAATGTGAACCATGGGCTGGTGGAGCATTGCAGAAGGCTCCTATGCCAGCACTAAACGTTCACATTTACCATGGCATCCCTTCTTGCCTTTAATTCCAAGTTACACCTCAGTTCCTGCAGTATAGATTCACACCTGTAGTCTGTATTTGCAGCTGATTCTTACTTCCCTGTCCAGAAAAAAATCATGCTTGGATCTCAAATCAAAATAAAACGAGGAGACAGTCAGGTTCTGGATAGGTATAGCAAGAACTAAGAGATTTTTTTGCAAATATGTTGAAAAGTTGTTTGTACCTGCTGCAAAAACGGCAGATTAAAGACTTGCACTCTAACTTGCAAGCTGAGGTTTGCCTGTTCTTTCTGGACTGATTTCTTGAGGCCAGACACTGAACCTAATCAGTAAGAAAATCAAAACCACAGGAGTAGTTTGGAGAATATTGTAAATTATTCTGTCATGATGCTTTTTGCCTTGAAGTTCTGGCCATCATCCGATTGGAGTAATTAGAGGAGATCAAAGCCATCACACTGTGCCTGTGCACACAATTCCTTCCCAGGAGTAATCCATGAAGCAACGCTGACAAACCCACACCAGCAGCTGCTGCCACACAGTCATGAAGCAGAGAATATGTATTTCTGCTACACTTGCACAGCTGAAGATGCCTCTGCTGAGCCAATTTTAGTGACTGCTCACCACAGATGAGACCCTGTGGTCAGTTTCCAACAAGTCAGGGCAGTTAATATTGTGCCTAAATGAAGTGAGTCTAGCAATACATAGACCATGGAGCCTGAGGAAAGCCAGCAGCTGTGGGAGATTTAATTTGTTTCCATATCTTTCTTTTTACTAATTTATTGCAGTCAATTATTTAAAGCATGGAAACTTTTGGCACACCATTGGCTGGAAGGTTGGTCAGTCTTCCATTCATGACTCCTCTGAAAGCATCACCCCAGTGTTTTTATCAGTAGCTCTTCCGTCATCATGGCTCACACAGCATTTCCTGCAGCTCTTGCTGGAGTCAGGGAAAGGCACCAGGAGAAGGGGCAGAAAGCTGTGTGCAGAGACTGTGTCAGCTACAGAGACATTTGTTTCCTCTGATTTGACTGAATGGCTGCAGGAACCTTGCTGGCACTGCTGGCGGGGTGGCCTTTGGCAGGGCTGGGCAGAGTTTGGGGCCCAGGATCCCTCCTCTCGGTGGGACACCAGGGTGAGCAGCCCCTGTCCCAGGCAGGAGCAGAGGTTCTGTGGCTCTGCCCTGGGCACAGGGCCCTGCCACTGCCATGAGCTCCGGCCGCGGCTCCTCTGGGGCAGCTCCTGCTCTGCAGTGATGATGGGCGCAGCTGGGGGTGGCTGCAATGGAGGGGGGCTTCCAGTGGGCTCTGTTGGTCTGCCACACTGGAGCCAGCAGAGCTTCTGGAAGGAGTCTCCTCTTGTGAGCTGCTGGAGCTGGAGCTGGCACTGGCCAGAGCCGCTGTGTTCATCCCTGACAGGAGCAGAGCTCAGCAGCCTCTGGGCCTCCCTTCTGCACGATGGCAGTGAGGAGGCCATGGGCCAGAGGTTCAGTATGAGTGACTCCGTTTCCTGATAAACTGTGTTAAGAAAACTGTAGAAAGCAAAGGGAGATGACCCATCCTTCGATCAGCATCGAACTCCGATTTATTGATCCAACATGCACTTTTTATAACCGTGTTGATTAAGTTCATACATATTGCAAAACCCGAGCTCATCATTGGCGACAGATTGCACACCAACCCCTCCTTTTGTTTTCAATACCTGTGGTTTGTTATTGAGACCAAGACTTGTTTTTCTCATCCTGTTAGGAACGGTTCTCAAGGCCTCCATGTTTGTCACTTTGCTTTACCATACTACCCAAGGACAAGGTATTTACTTGTTATTAAAAAACAAGCCTGAGAACTATGCTGTTTACAGAAACGTGCCTGAGAATTTTGTTGTTTACAGGAAAAGGCTTGAGAATTTGCTGCTTACAGCTGCCTTTTACTTTTCCATCAGCTGTATATTTTCATGGCCTTTTTTTCCTTCAAGCCATGTCTGAGCAAAATTCTCCAACAGAAAACCCTGCATCCCTCCTGTCAGATATAAGACTCTCCAAGAAATCTGTTGGCACATTGGGAACTCAGAATTGTTTGCATTTTGAACAATGAGTGCTTTTGATTGTTTTTGTCATTTTGTGTTGATTCAGTTGATCCTTCAGGGATACTTTCCTAATAATATAAAACACGGGGCATTGTGGAGACCCTGGGGGGCATTCCCTGGTCTATGGAGACACAAGAAGCTTCCCTCAGAAAGCTGTTAGACCCCATTGGCTCCTTCCCCTGTTCCTGTGTCTGTTCCTGAGTTCCTGAGCCACACCTTCCCTATTCCCTCACTGGTCCCCTTATCTTTGTACTGCCCCGAGATCAGGGTCAGCCCCCGGGCCCCTGTGGAGACAAAGTGAGACCCTCTGTGTGTGGGTGCTGGGACCTGAACATCTCCCTGCACAGCTGAATAAAACATCTGTGGAGATTATGCAAAGGTCCTTTTTGCTTCTTTACCCTAGACTATGCTGGCAGCAATTCAGACTGCTACAGAGGAGAAGCTGCAGTACTGGCACCAAGATTTTGGCAACTTGACCATAGGCACAGAGGGCGTGCAGGATGCTGCTCTATGAATTCCTTAACCAGCCATCTCTGGTGCTGGCATATTCCCTCCAGCTTCTGCTGCAGCCAGGGCCACCTTTGGTCCAGTAGATGACATTGTTATTTGAAAAATTCGGCCCACTCCTTGGGCAGGAGGCCATCCCCAGGCTCTGGTCCTGCAGCCCCCTGCTCAGCTGGGGACAGTGTTCCCTGTGGGGAAGATGCAGCAGCCATCACAGGGTCTGGGGGGCTGTTTTCAGCAAGGTGGCCAGGCTCTCTCCCTGCTGGACTCCAGCAATTGTTTGGGGGAGCTGATGGCACATTGTATGTAGTCCTGTTCATCCTAGTCAGAAAACCTGACAGCTTCTATCATTCTTCTGCAGAGTGGGCACGCTGGATTTCTCTCTGCCCACTGCAGGATGCAGCCCAGGCAGAACTGGTGGTGACAGGGCAGAGAAAAATTCACATCCTTCTTAGTGCCCTGGCAGATGGGGCAGCTCCATTCTGTCCCCATGGCCATGTCTGTCTGTCCCAGCAGCAGGGAAGAGCTGAGGACCATGAGCTGCTCTCATTTGCAATCTTGCTTGCCCAGAGCCCAAGCTCCAGCCAGAGTGGTCCAAGCTCTGTCAGTGCCCAAATAGAAGCAGAAAGGGATGTTGTATCACAATCCATTCCTTGGTGAAGGAGGTCCATAGCAGCCCCAAGAGGCACCTCAGACACTCAGCAGTCAAGGCAGTAACATATGGACAGGACACAGATGGCAGTTCATGGCTGGGAGAGCATTTGTAGACAGATCCAAGGACAAATTTCCCAGGAACTCTCCACAGTTCTGGGATCTGCCCATCAGCTCTGTCAGAAGCTTCAGCAGAACAACCAAAGTCCTAAAAAGCAGCTTCCATACACTTTTCCTACCATCCTGCCTGAGTAGCTATAGGAATATGTATCCCAATATAACCAGTTAGATGGTGCCTAGGCCAGTTCTGACCTTCGCTGCTGGGCCACAGGCAGCTCTGCGGTGTTATACCTCAAAGATACCTTGGCTGGCGGCAGAGTGCAGCGGGGCACAAGACAGGACTCCGTTCTCCTCAGGGGAGAGCTTCTGGCGATGGTGAAGAAAAGAAGGGAGCGGATTCTGCTAGAAGGTAGCCAGATGTTTATTCCATGAGCACAGATATGTCTGCACTGGGCTACTGCTGATAACAGAATAAAGCCGCATGGTCTCATTCACATTTTATAAGCTCGGGGACAGGGGAAGGGGAGGGGACAGGTGAGTCACCAACCAGGTGAAGGGGGCAGGGTCTCAAGGGAGGATGACACTTAGACAGGCCAATGACCCACAGACCTGAGGAGCATCCTTTGAAATCGACGAATCACACGACGCCTTGCTGGTATGTTAGCCTGATTGACAGGGCACCCTCAGCAAGGGGTGAGGGGGAAGGGAGAAGGGATAGGTACTCATGGGAAGGGCCCCGGAAGTTTAAAACCGGACATTGCAACACACCACAACATCTCCCCCTAGTTTTGTTTAAAAAGAAGAGGACTGTGTTTATGGTGCAGAATGATTGCCAAACCATGGTTGGTAAATCGGTTCTTCTTCTACAGGAGGGTCAGTGTTTTCCACTGAGGCTTCCAGGTCATCCACTGGAGCACTGAGGGCTTCTAAATGGTAGACCTCAGGAGGGGGAGATGAGCTTGAGATTAACTTGAGAACCATGCGTCTGATTACTCCAAAAACAATGCTAAAAACTACAATAACTACAACTAAAATAAACAGCACTAAAATTACAGTTTTCAGAATAGATCCCAACCAGCCCGAGAGTCCCCAGCCATTGAAAAGTCCACTCAGCCAGTCGTCAGTTTCTCTCTTGATGTCGTTCACCATAGTTTTCATCTTGTCAATTGTGGCATGGACATTCTCTGCCTTCGATGACAAGTCGAGACAGCAGAGTCCTTCAAATTCTTCACAGCGATGGTTGTGCAGAAGGAGCAGATAGTCTATGGCTGCCCTATTTTGAATGGTGGCTTGCCTGGTAATTTCCTCATCTGATAAGAGGTCACTCAGGGCAGTAGAAGTGAGGTTTGCCTGTTTTGCAACCCAACATTCCAATCGGCCTAATTCTCCCATAGTTTTTGCTGCCAAGATCCACGGCAGAAAGACTGTAATTGCAGTGGCCTTTAGTCTGGACCAGTGAACAATTTCTGAATTACAGTCAGGGTCTAATTGCCTTAGGTCTCTTTTTTTGATAGCCAATGTATGTGTGTTGTTTTTAGTTTGCCAATGTATTAGGTTTGTTCGATTTGGTGTTAACAGGCTCAGCTTGCCAAATGTACACGGACCTCCGAGCAGACGAGGAGGGAGACCTGCCCATGCTCTGTCTCCACATATTAAAAACACACCTTTTGGGAGTTCACGAGGCTTGTAATCACCACCAGATGAGTGCATAACTAGGACTGAATTTTCACACCAGTTCTTGTCTGTGTAGAGTGGGTTGCTAGGATTAGGATAGGTGTTTGGTTTAGCTTCATGATATGGTAAGCGGGAATTGAATTTAAAGTGAATGCAAAAGGTTGCATTCATGGAGCCTAAGAGATGGAACTCTTGTGGCTCTCTTTTTGACACTGGTAACTTTCTCGCCCACTCCTGCCAAAACAGCAAAGGATTGTCAGCAGGGTAACGGCCAGGGGAAGGTGCGAGTAAGTTAACTTCATTTAAAGCACTCCACATTTCATTCGGGAATTCTGAGGATTTAAAAGGAACTCCCACCAGGCAAGTTGACAGGGGGTCCGAGGCTGTCGCGGTCGAGAGGCAAATGTGATCTTGTCCAAGGGCTCTGGCCAGAGTGGTCCATACATTTGCTTTGGGCTGAGGGACTAACCAGGAGATCGCTGGAGAAATGATCGCAAGTAGGACGAGAAGCAGGCTCGGTCTCATGGCGTCTCGAGACTGCACACGAACAGCAGGATCTAAATCGGTAAAAGGAAACTTAAGACAAACATATATTACAAACTATTCCAGATAGGAGGCTTAAATGGAATTTCCTCCAGAGAACGCGTGCGACGTTTCCTTCTCCAGGCAGCGTGAGCAACCTGGGGCGCTTCTGCAGATTTCTCTGAGACTTTGGGAACATAGGGCTTTACCCATTTGGAAGGAACCCACCTTAAACCAGAGGGGGTGGACACACAGGCGTATCCACGTCCCCAAGTAACCAATTTGTAAGGTCCCACCATTTTCCAAGTCTCAGGATCCTTTACTAAAACCGGAGGTTTTTCTTTCATCAACCTGTGACTGCTCCCCCCAAAGTGGCGTAGGATGGGTGGGTTCAGGCTGTCAAAAGAACAATTCAGAAAATTGATTGTGAATAGTGCCCTGGATAACCGGATGTGGGGAGGTTCTACCTTCAGAACCTGTTGTTGCTGGTCCAGGACTCTTTTAATATCACGGTGAGTTCTTTCTACAATGGCTTGACCTGTAGGGGAGTAGGGGATGCCAGTTTTGTGCTCTACTCCCCATTGCTGCAGGAAGCTCCCGAATTCCTTGGATTTATAAGCAGGCCCATTATCAGTTTTCAGCTCCTTGGGGATGCCCATGAAAGAAAAGGCCTGTAAGAGGTGCTTAATAGCATCAATAGATGATTCTCCTGTGTGGGCAGAAGCATAGACCGCTCCAGAAAAGGTATCTACACTACCATGAACATATTTCTGCCATCCAAAAGACTGTATGTGTGTTACATCTGTTTGCCACAGTTCACAACTGTTCAGTCCCCTTGGGTTTGCTCCCGTACTCACTGTAGGGAGTGCATGTTGTTGGCAATTTGGGCACGTGGCCACAATCGCTTTGGCCTGTTCTCGAGTGATGTTAAACTGGCGAACCAGGCCAGGTGCATTTTGGTGGAAAAGCTGGTGGCTGATTTTTGCCTGTTCAAAAACATTTGGGAGAGTGGCCATCACTGCAGGTGCAGCAAGAGCATCTGCCCTTCTGTTGCCTTCAGCGATAAACCCTGGCAAGTCAGTGTGTGACCTGACATGCATCACATAGAAGGGTTGCTCTCGGTGAGTGACTAACTTTACCAGTTTGGAAAGCAATTCAAAAAGTGCAATGTTAGATACATCTTGCAGTATTGCTTGATCTGCTCTGGATACTACTCCTGCCACGTATGCAGAGTCTGTAATCAGATTAAATGGTTCTGAGAACCTTTCAAAAGCCCTAACAACTGCAGCCAATTCAGCAACCTGAGGTGAACCTTCCACCTCAGCAATGTCCGTCTCCCACTGCTGGGTTTGAGGATCTTTCCAAGTCATAACAGACTTGTGGGACCTCCCGGACGCATCTGTAAAGACAGTCAGAGCCCTTTTTAAAGGTCTCCTACTTAGAGCAGTTCTTAATTTTAAAGTAAATTGAACATCTTGTTCAAACAATTTGCAAGCGGGCCGTGCTACCGAAAATTGTCCTGAGTAGGAATCCAGAGCAAACTGCAACACTTCATTTTCTTGAAACAATTGTTCCAGTATTTTCATAGTATTTTGACCTGATTTTAACTCAACTGGAATGTGAATACACTTAAAATCACATCCTGCTAACTCCCTGATCCGGGTCCTTGCTTTCCGGATCAGTTCTGCTATCAGCTCCTGAGGCTTTGTCAGCCTCTTGGACCTTTTGTGACTGAGGAAAACCCATTCTATGATCAAGAGAGAGTCCCTCTGGTCCCGGTCCTTTTTTGGTGTGTCCTTTGCCTTAGGTGTTTGTTTTTCCTCCCACTGGAAAATAATTCCATGGAGGTGTGGCAACTTACCTAGGATGATAAATTTGAATGGCAGATCAGGCCGGCATCGGTGGGCCTGTCTTGTGGACATTGCAATCTGAACCTTTTCTAGAGCTTTCCGTGCCTCTGGGGTAATAGACCTAGGAGCACCTGGGTCCTCTCCCCCTTTCAGTAAATTGAAAAGAGGGGCAAGGTCTTCATTAGTCAGACCAAGCCATGGTCTTACCCAATTCAAGGACCCACACAACTTGTGGACATCCGCAAGGGTCTTGATCCTTGGATTGATTTCTAGTTTTTGAGGAACAATGGTCCTATTTCCAATTTCTAAGCCCAAATACTTCCAAGGTGGCATCTTTTGAATTTTCTGTTCCTGGAGCTCGAACCCTGCAACAATCAATGCATCGATCGTTAGGTCAAGCGCATGTGTTAGTAAATCATCATTGGGGGCACACACAAGGATATCATCCATATAATGGTAGATGATGGCCTTCTCTGCGGCTGCACGAACTGGGGAAAGCAGGGAAGAGACATACCACTGGCAGATAGCTGGAGATACCTTTAGGCCCTGAGGAAGAACGGTCCAATGGTACCTTTTCATAGGAGCTTCTGAATTGATAGAAGGGACAGAGAATGCCAAACGCGGTGCATCATCAGGGTGTAATGGGATTTGGAAAAAACAATCTTTAATATCAATAACAGCTAATTTCCAATCTTGAGGAAGCATTGTTGGGGACGGCATACCAGGCTGGGGAGAACCCATATCTTCAATTACATTATTAATTTGTCGGAGGTCACAGAGGAGTCTCCACCTCTTTTTGTCAGCTTTTTGGATGACAAACACTGGAGAGTTCCATGGGGACATGGTCTCCACAATGTGGCCCTTTTTTAGTTGCTCTTGTACTAGTTCCTCAAGCACCTTTATTTTTTGTTTACTGAGTGGCCACTGTTTCACATCAACTGGTTCGTCTGTTTTCCACTTAAGTTTTTGGATGGGGCGCTGTTGTTTAATGACTGCTGCACAAAAATGCTGTGGAGAGTCTGGAATATTAATTGTGACACCCCACTGGGCCATTAAATCTCTCCCTAACAAAGGTTCTGAATAATCTAACACAAATGGACGGATATTTGCCAATTGTCCGTTTGGACCCTCGAATTGAATAATGCTTTTGGATTGCCTTGCCAATTGCAGACCTCCTACACCTCGAAGGTGACCAGCAACATTTTGTAAAGGCCAGTGTGCTGGCCAGTCTTGTACTGGAATCACTGTGCAGTCTGCACCTGTGTCTACAAGCATCTCAATGCGTTTAGACTCCCCACCCCCACTGACATTGCACCACAATTTGGGTTTATCTGTCCCAATAACTTGGACCCGGGCGACTGTGGGCCCTTGTTTTTCGATATTTTCAGGTAAAGATGGCACAGGGATAGCTTGAGCAACAATTTGTCCCTTGGGAAGAAACAGGGGTGGGTGGAAACAGTGCAGGCTGAGAACAAATTGCTTGGGATCTGATGTTGTTATTCCCGGAGCAATTTCGATCTCTTGTGGTGTGTTTTTGTCCCCAGTGATGATGTACTTACAACGAATTTGGTTCCAAGTACCCTTCTGTTCAGGATTTACAGAAACAAAATGCCAGTCAGTGTCCTTCAGGTGGAGTGACTCTGTCAGCTGCAACCTGTAAGGCTCATTGACAGAAGATGCGGTTAATACAGAATCACTTAAATTACAACAAAGGTTATTTTGTTTCACTTTCAACAGTGGACTAGCAGACTTGGTCTTTGAAGCACCTGCTTCACTTACACAAATGTTAATATTATTGCGCGCTTGATTTATTTTGCTACCCTTATTCTCTTGGCCTGCTCCTTTTATGTCTGCACGCCTGGCAGGCTGGCGCTTTATTCTTCGTTTTTTTGTTGTTGACCCCCAGGGAGGGCTTGCAGTTCTCCTCCCCTGCTATTTTTAAATTCATCAAATTCTCTTTTCAGGGGGCACTGGTTACTCCAGTGCCCTAGCTTATTACAAAGCAGGCATGGTTTAGTGGGCTCAACCATTGCCGGTCTCCGCTGCTGCCCAGGGTACTGCTGTGCTGAGGGAAAAGGTGAAGGGCTGGCAACAGCAACACGCTGAGGTGGTCTTGGCAGCAGCCTTGGTCTGGTTTCTTCAGCAACACTCATCAGAGGCACTTTCCTGTTACAGACTAGAAGCATATCTTTTAATGTAGGGGAAGGTTCCATAGGAAGGCTCAGGATTGCTGCTCGACACTGTTCATTTGCATTTGTAAACGCTATTTCTTCTAAAATTGCTTCCCTTGCATTTTCCTTTTTAACCTGTATTTCAATGGCTCTAGTAAGCCTTTCTACAAATTTCACAAAAGGCTCTGATGGTAGTTGTTTGATTTTACTATAGGGCTCAAAAGGCCCCTCAGGTTGGAGGGAAAAGAATGCTTTTTCAGCTGCTTCCTTTACTTTCTCAAGTGTTTCTGCAGGAATTGCAGCAGCTTGGACTGAGGGAGAAGACCATTGACCCTCACCACAGAGGTGGTCAAGGGTAATGGGGTTACCATTGTTGTCTTTTGCTGTGTTTGGATCAGCCTGTAAGCTTGGGAGAGCATCTTTTAGCAGTTGTTTCAATGCTGATTCCCATAATTTGAATTCCGTGGATGTCATGAGACATGAAAAAATTTGTTTTAAATCATGTGGAACCACAACAGTCCTACTTAATTCAGAATTTAAAAGGCCACGGAAATATGGACTGTGTGTACCATATTCTTTATGAGATTTACAGATCTCTTTAATCAATTGTCGTCCAAAAGAACTCCAATTAGCAGTTGGGGCTGCTCCTGCTTGAGCTGCAGGCTGAAACGTAACAGGAGCCAGTGATAACATGGCACCATGCATTGGGTCTGCTGTCCCCTGCTCTGTATCCCTTGAATCAGAAGCATTGGGATCACAGCTACAGGTTTGGGGACAGGCAGTGGGTGTGTCCCCACCGTGGGAACCCGGGGAGGGGGCGGGGAAACCGTGGGAACAGGGGGCGGGGTCAAGGGGCTGGCAGAAGCTTCTCTGAGGAACTGCGAGTCCGTTTTCCGGCTCAGGGTCGAGCCCACCCAGGGACGCCAATATATAGGAATATGTATCCCAATATAACCAGTTAGATGGTGCCTAGGCCAGTTCTGACCTTCGCTGCTGGGCCACAGGCAGCTCTGCGGTGTTATACCTCAAAGATACCTTGGCTGGCGGCAGAGTGCAGCGGGGCACAAGACAGGACTCCGTTCTCCTCAGGGGAGAGCTTCTGGCGATGGTGAAGAAAAGAAGGGAGCGGATTCTGCTAGAAGGTAGCCAGATGTTTATTCCATGAGCACAGATATGTCTGCACTGGGCTACTGCTGGTAACAGAATAAAGCCGCATGGTCTCATTCACATTTTATAAGCTCGGGGACAGGGGAAGGGGAGGGGACAGGTGAGTTACCAACCAGGTGAAGGGGCAGGGTCTCAAGGGAGGATGACACTTAGACAGGCCAATGACCCACAGACCTGAGGAGCATCCTTTGAAATCGACGAATCACACGACGCCTTGCTGGTATGTTAGCCTGATTGACAGGGCACCCTCAGCAAGGGGTGAGGGGGAAGGGAGAAGGGATAGGTACTCATGGGAAGGGCCCCGGAAGTTTAAAACCGGACATTGCAACACACCACAACAAGTAGCCAGGTTGCTTGCTGCAAAATACTCTTTTTCTCCTTTTCCACAATGCCCTGTGGACACTTGCAGCCAAAATAAAAAGCTCGTGGCCCTCTGTGTGATGTGATAATACAGTTTTTATATTTCCATGCTGGGCTGAAAGAAAGCTGTGCTGTGGGTCAGGAGAGGCCAGGACCCACTTGGCCTTCCTGCAGTCTGAGGTGGTGCCAGCAGACATCCTGCTGCTTTTTTGGGGAATGTGTGAGGGGGAGTGGAGGGGGAGACAGAGAGGCCGAGATCATAGAGTGGAAACTCAGCTCCAGAGTGGCAGTGCAGACTCTCCCTGCTGAATGCCTGCTGGGGCTGGCAAAGAAGGAAAATGCCCCAATAACAGCCCGGTGGCACTGTGTCTCAGGGACAGGTACAGGGAGGTGACAACAAACAGCAGCATGGCCCGGTCTCACAGCTTCTAGGAAGCAGTGACAGAGGGGCCTCATGTGCCCGAGATTTCAGAAAGGCTGTCTTCTCAAATGGCCATTCTGAAACCCCTCTCTTTGCCTCTTGGGTTTGTGAATGCTTTTGACAGCCACAGCATCCTGGGGCAACGCGTTCCAGGGTTTCATTAAGCACTCCTTGAAAAGCACCTCCCATTGTTCAACTGAGCTGCCAGCCTGGTCATTTCAGAGGGTGCTGCCTTGGTGGACAGAAAAATCAATCTTCTGCCTTCCAGGGAGCTGAAGGAGAAGGGACTCTTCACCATCCAACACCTGGCTGGGTCCCATTCAGAGGTGCTGCTTTGTAGACTTGGTGAGGTTTGCTTGGCAGTTACCAGTGAGCTGAGAACCTTGTTCTGAATTGTCCCCCATACTTCATACACAGTGTGTAGAGTAGGTATGAGCTTGTTCATCTCCATGTGTGCTCAGGGTGTGCCTTTATAATGCAATGTGCAAATGCAGAAAATGAGACACTGATGATATTTGCCAGAGTCCCAGTCTCTGCCCAAGCTGTAATTCAACACTGCAAATTATTCTGTAGACCTGAGCCTGTATTTTCTGTTTCCTGGCTGAGTGCTTCAACTGCTGGTGTTGCTTTTTTGAACAGGAGCACCTGACTCTTTTATCTTTATCACTTGTGCCTTCATGATTTGAAAGCAGCCCTTGCTTTAATTTTCTAGTAAAAAGGCCTAAAATCAAAGCTGTGGACATTTAGAAGGGTTAAGTAGAACACTTAACGAAATTTTAATTTTAGGCCTGCAGTGAGCAGGTCTGAGGCCAGAAATTGGTGGCAGAGTAAGTGCCTTTCTGTGCTTGTGCTCTCCTGCTCTTCTTGTAATTTTATGTTCCTCTGGACACAGTGGGATATGTTGTCATTTCCTGGGACTTCTGTTGAAGGCAACTGGTTTACTTTTCAAGGTGATTCTTATGTTTCCCCTCATGGCTTCCCCAGGTGACCAACCTCCGTTCCAAGGTGTCCTACTATGCCATTGTCACTCTGGCAGAGCTCTCTGTGACCTTGAAGAAGGACATGGACTCTGAGGTGGATGAGGTTGCTCGGCTCCTTCTCCAGATGGTGTCCAACTCCCCAGAATTTGTTCAGAAAGCAGCCAGTCAGACCCTGGGGATCCTGGTGGACAAGGTGACTCCTGCACGAGCAATGGCTGCTCTCATGGGACAAATTGTGAATGGAACAAAAGGATAGGACTGTGTTGGATCAAAAATCCTGGAGTCAACCCTTTTCAATCCTTGGAAGGCCTGAGAAAGTACTGGGAGACCCAGGGAAAATAAACATTAGATGGAAAGCCCCAGATGGAATTTATTGGATTTGTGGAAAGAAGGCATACACTGAGTTACCCCCAAGGTGGAAGGGATCATGCACTCTGGGCATGATTCGGCCGGTATTCTTTACTCGCCCTCAAACAAAAAGTAATCTGCTAGGGGCTCCATTATACAAGACCCTGAGAAGGGAGAGAAGAAACCTCAAAATGATGATACCACTGATAAGTGGTAAGCAAGCCTGGGAGAAGGAAGAGTGGCTGGCGGCAAGAAAAATTGATTATTATGGACCGGCCACATGGGCCCAGGATGGAAGCTACGGGTATAGGACTCCGATTTATCTACTGAACCGGCTGATTCGGCTGCAGACAGTGGTGGAAATTGTTTCGAATCACACCTCTGAGGCCCTGGATTTACTTAGTCAGCAGCACACCCAGGTACGGGCATTTGTGTACCAGAATCGAATAGCTTTAGACTATTTGCTGGACGAAGAAGGGGGAGTGTGAGGAAAGTTTAACAAATCGGAATGTTTTATTGAAATTGATGATTATGGGGAAACCATAAGAGGTTTGGTGGCTGAGATCAAAAAGGTGGCCCATGTCACTGTTCAAAAATGGAACTCGATTTTACAATCTTCATGGTGGGACAAATTGTTTGATGTGGCCTGGTGGAACAAAGTGATGTTTTTTGTGCTCTCTTCAGTAGCTGGAATCCTATTCCTGCCTTGTCTAATTCCATGCTTTTTTGACTGATACACTCCAATGTCCAGGGAATGCAGATCACGATAATTCCCGTGGATCTGTAGGGAACTTCCGGAGGCAACACATCTAAAATCATGTGATTGGGAGAAAGGAAGTATGCCAGCAATGCTGCTGAAGTTTAGGCAAAGTTCGAGAAACAAGCAAAAGCGAATGTGAATAATATGGGATAGCAGGGTGTTCTGCAAGGGGAGTACAGAATAGTGTAAAGGAGCACTCTGTGAAAGACCCTCAATGGTGGCGGGTAGAAGTAGAAAATGAAAAATTTAGCAATTTGAGAGCATGAATTAAATTAGTGATATAAATGGGAAGGGATTGTGGTACATGATAGAGATAATTAATGCTATTAATGCATAAAATATTGTAAAATCCACACTATGTCTTTTGACCATCCTGGCCAGGAGCAGTGTCTTATTCATATCTAGTTCCTGGATGTTCGTTGAGATAAACATTGGGGTTTTAACGTAAGAATAGAAGTTTCCAGGCTGATAATCGCTGGCTTCCCTGGGTCGCGGGTCCACCTAAGAGTGATTATCACCTTGACAATTACATCTACCACGATGATTGACAGCGCCACCCTGATGCATGTGAATGTTGACTTCCCCGGAGTCGACTGAAAACATCGAGACACCTGGACTGAGTCTTTATCTACCTCTGCGCATGTAAAGCCACAGTTCTGCATGTGAAGAGACACAAAGAACATTCGGTCATTTCTGCCTCAGGAAGAATAAACTGTATAAGAACTTGCTGCTCGAAGCGTCGTTCATGAACAGAGGGAGACTCTGACATTCGGAGGTCAGATCCGTGTTCACCCAGTGCCGATCCCGGGCTCAACGCCGACCCTTGGCTGAGGTGGTTTCGATGACCAAACTTCGGTCTCTCAGACAAATTAATAAATCTTTGCTAAATTTTCTTATGAGTTTGGCTATTGATTTGATTATTTATAACAGGATGGAACAGCACAGACTGCTGAAAAGATTCCAGCTGGTCTCAGGGCCCAGAGAAAGCCAAAACTGTTTAACTTGGTATTTGGTGGTCAATGTCTGTATAAAAGAATGATCTAAAATGTCAGCTTTCAAGAAAATGTCCTAGGTTGATGTTTCCTGTGCTGGTGAGAGTCTTTTAAACCCAGCTGTCTCCTGACCTCTCTGCTATTGCAGTTCCATGGACAGAGGCTTTTGTCTTTTACCCCACTCCCGCGGGCAGGCTGGTGTTCAGCCATCTCCAGGACAGCAGGGCCCCATCCCACATCACTGACCTGGGAAGGCAAAATCCATCACTCCAAATGTGCCCCCTTGCTCCTTCTTGCCAAACATTTGACCCTGGCACTGGGGTTTGCTGCTGGTTGCAGCAGGAAAAGGGAAAACCCTGTGACATTTTGGGGAACATGGAACCAAGGAAACCCCTGTGACACTGTGGGGCTTGATGGAACCAAGGGTCCTTTGTGACAGGACCCAGAGGGGCCACATGGAGCCAAATATCCATTGTGACAGATTGGGATCTCATGGAACCCATTGTTCATTATGACAATGCAGATCCAAGGAGACCATGGTGTTGCTCATTGTTTATGCAAAGCTTTTGCATTAATCATGGAATCATGGAGCCCATTGTGACACAGCAGGGCCCTGTGGAACCAAAGGGCCATGGTGACACTTGGAACTAAGGATACCACTGTTGAGTACCGAACCTCGTGGAATCAAAAGTCCACTGCCACAGAGCAAGGCCTCATGGAACCATGGAGTGCAAAGGTCTAGAACATTTCCTGCACAGTTCTGCCTTGGGTGAGGGGAACATTATTGTTGACAGGTCTTGGCACACACCTGAGGAGTGTGTCTGTTTGCACTGGGGAAACTCGGGAGTTTCAGATTGCCTCAAAAAATACACAAAGGGAAAACCCCTCTTAGGCTGAGTGCAGCCAGCTCTGCAAGCACAGCAGGGCCCAGGGCAGTGAGGACAGACAGGATGGGGCTGGGCAATGTGGAGCAAGGTTGTCCACACTGGGTCAGAGCTCCAGGCACACCTCCTGTGAGCAGGCCAGAGCTGCTGAGGAGAGACCCTGGGTCAATATCAGTCACAGAACGCTGCAATTGTCTCTGCTCCAAAGAGAGCAGTACCAAAATACACCCTTTAAAATAGGAGTGCATTTTTTTAGAAGCCCTTTGAAATATTTCTCCATAACTGGAGTAGGAAACCTAGAAACCTAGGATAGCCAAGGACTCTGTGGCAGCTTCAGGCCCAAAAATGCAAACAGCGAATTGAGGAGAGCAGACTGGGAGGATGGAACTTCATAACCTGAAGGTGTAATTAGACAATTACCCCAATAAAGACATGGACCTAAACCTATAAAAATGTGAAAATGTGAGACCCATCATCCATCTTGGATGTACCCTCAGCCGGGCTCTTGTACTGCCCCAGGTGTATCCTTTGAAGGCCTTTGAATAAATCCCTACTTTATTCATGTAACACTGTCCAGTCTCTGTTCTAGGCAGCCTCTCAAGGCATCAAGGCCTGGCTGCCTGGAACACCTGGGGGCCAGCTGACAGGTCCAGCTGACCCTGGCATGTCGAGGGCTGCTGCTCATCAGCCCCTGGAGCGCTGGGGCTCTGGGCTCTCCTTCCTGTGGACAGAACTGTCCTTCTTCTCCAGGTGCCCATGGCTAAAATCAGGATTCCTCCTCCAGATTTCCATCTATGCAAAGATGTTCCCAGATGAAATCTGCCAGGACAGACAGATCTGGCTGACTTGGCCACCCAGGGGCCACCTCTCATCTGCCTTTGAAACACTGGGACCGTGTGCTTTTCTTTCTTATGGCAAAAAAGCGCCTTTCACATCCAGGCACCCATGGCCAAAGTTGGGAATCTATCTCCAGGATTCCCTATATCCAGGGATTTCTCCCAGACAAAAGCTTCTAGGAGAGACAGGTCTGGCTGGCCTTGGTTTCTGAAGAGCTGTCTCTCATCTGCCTTTGAAACACTGAGGCTCTGTGCTTTCCTTCCTAAAGAAAAGAACTCTTCTTCCTGTCCTGGTGCCCACGGCCAAAACTGAGATTCCACCTCCAAAATTCCCTACATCCAAGGATTTCCCCGGATGAAAGGTGTCAGGAGAGACAGACTGGGCTCTCTTGCCCATGGGTAGTCACCTTTTGTGTTCTTCCAAGGAAGTTGGACTTCACACTTTTCTTTCCTATGGGAAAAACCATCCATTTTGATCAAGTACCCATGGCCAAAGTTGGGAATCCTCCTCCAGAATTCCCTATATCCAAGGATTCCTCCATGATGAAAGCTGCCAGGACAAACAGGTCCCTTCCTCCCAGGAGCCTTCTCTCTCTACTTCAGCCCCTGAAACACTTGGGCTCTGTGCTTTCCTTCCTGTGGAAAAAACCATCCTAGATATCATAGATATATGCAGAAATGGCCAAAACTGGGATTCCACCTGCAAAATTCCCTATATCCAAGGGCTGCTTTCAGACAGAAGCTGCCAGGACAGAGAGGTCTGGCTGGCCTTGGCCTCTGATGTCCACCTTTCTTCTGGTCCTGAAACACCGGTGTTCTGTGCTTTCCTTCCTATGGAAAAGAACCGTCCTTCTTCTCCAGGCATCCATGTCCATAACTGGTATTCTCCCTCTAAAATTTCCTATATCCAGAGATTGCTCCCAGACAAAATCTGCCAGCACTGTCTAATCTTGCTGCTCTTGGCCTTTGATGGCTGCTGCTCATTGTCATGGTTTGGGCCTGGCACAGTCCACCACACTCATCTGTCCCTGGAACACTGGGGCTTAGTTGTTTCCTTCCTATGGACACCACTGGGACATTGTGAGGACCTGGTGGAACCATGGAAACCACTGTGACACTTTGGGATACCATGATACACCGGGGCTTCATGGAACCAAGAGACCACCATGACACTGTGGGGCCTCATGGGACCATGGACACCATTAGGACCCTTCAGGGCCTCCTGTAACCAAGGGGCCACTGTGACACCTCAGGGACGCACAGAATAAAGGGACCACTGGGACATTGTGGGGCCCATGGAATGAGAGGAATATGGAACACATCTGGCTGACTTGGCCTTCCAAGGGGGACCTGACAGGTCTGGCAGATCTTGGAATGTCAAGGGCTGCCTTTCATCTCCCCATGAAACACTGGGGTTCCATGCTTTCCTTTCTGTGGAAAGAACTGTCTCTCTTTTCAGACACCCATGGACAACATTGGTACTCCCCCCTAAAAAATGCCCTGTATGCAAGGGAAAGATACCCAGAAAAAAACCTACCAGCTCTGGCTGGCCTTGGACTCTGGTGATCACATCTCATGTACCTCAAAGCAACAGGGCTCTGTGCTTTCCTTCCTATGGAAAAGAACCATCCTTCTTGTCCAGGGGCCATGGCAGAAATTGGAATGTGGCTGAAAAAAAATCCATCTATCCCAGGATTACTCCCAGAAAAAAGCTGCCAGGACAGGGAGCTCTGCCCCGCCTTGGCCTCTGCTGATATTCTTAGATTATGAACAGAATGTTTTCATCTGAAAACACCTTGTAGAGAGCCCAGAGATCTCCCAGGCTGGGGTTTGCAGGCCTCAAGAACATAACCAATATGTGGAGGCTGAGGGCGCAGGGCACAGTTGTGAAGAGATTGAGGACAGAACAGGAGAGACCTGGAAGGGCTGGAACGGTGGATTCAGAAATGGAGGAGCTTTTTCTCCATAGTGGGAAAGAGCCAGACAGAGAAATTATACCACAAATGCAGAAGGGGAGGCCCAGACTGAACATGAGGAGACAGAAATTTCCCTCCCAGGGCAGGGCTGTGGTGCAACACATCCCCCAGAAGGAGTCTGGGTCAGCCCAAGGCTTTGTGTGGGCAGGCAGAGGCAGGCAGGAGGCAGAGCTGTCAGCAAAGGAAGGGCCCAGCCAGGTGGGGCAGCCGGGGGATGCCGACAGCCTGCAGGGACAGAGGCACAGGGCAGGGACACCGTGGGACAGCCTGGGCTGCACAGGGCACAGGGATGGGCAGCAGCTGCAAGACAGCCCTGCCAGAGCCAACTTGGGCAGCACTTTGGCCATGGCTGCTGGCCCTGGGCCTGAGGCAGGAGCAGGAGATAAGTGACCCTTGCAGGCCTGGGGCCTCATTGCCTCCTTGTCCCTGCTCAGCAGCCTGGCAGGGGCCGCCCCATGCTCCTGTCCCTGGCATTGCACAGCCCCACATGCCAGTGCCCATCCCGGGAAGAGCCCTGAGCAAGGAGGGAGGGACAGCATCTGCCTGGCCAGGGGCTGGGGCTCAGCCCTTGGCCCTTTGCATTCCTCAAACCCATCCAGCTTTGCTCAGCACCAGGGACACCTTGGCCTTGTTTGTCCCCAGCTGTCATCACTGCCTCCAGTGTTCTGCTCTAACTGGAATCTGGGGACACTTTCTGAGTTGTGTCCTTCAGTGGGACCCATTAAAACTTGAAGAAACTTTGGAGTCTAAATTTAATTTTGCGTTCTTGAGAAGCTTTCTGAAGACGCTCTCAGGGACTGAGTCTGATGTAAACAACACCAAATCCCCAAGAGGCTCATTAAAGTCCTTGTGCTGTGTCTGTGCTGCTGAGCTTCATAGGAACAGCTCTTCCCAGGACCAGCTCCTCTCCCAGCCCAGCAGGGCTGAGGGCTCTGCCTGCAGGCACTGAGGGGACAGGAGCCAGGCAGAGACAGGCTGAAGGCAATCAGGATTGGGAAGGCATTCAGCTGAGACTACACTTGGGGAAAGATCTTCACAGCCCTGTGCATGGTGAGTGTGTGGGTGCAGGACAATGTCCCCTGTGCTCCTGAAGGGATCTCCTGAAGCTGACCCAGGACAGGACTGACATGACTGTAAGGATGGCTCTGCTGCTCTTTCTGCTTTGGGGGAGGATGTGCTGCACAGTGGGGCTGCCCTGGGCACCGTCAGAGGGACAGGGCAGGACGGCTCCTGCTGCCAGGGATGGCTGCAGGGGGTGAAGCTGGGGCTGCAGCCAGGGCTGCTCAGAGCTCCAGCCCATGCCCAGCTCATTTCTGAGGGGACTTTTCATGAGCTCATTCAGTACAGGAGTTTCCTGCTTGGGTCTCTGCTTTCCTGAATCTCTGCTCCCATTTTTCCCTGGCTCAGCTTGGTGGAAATAGAAACTCAGCTGTGAAGGGTAGAGCAGGGGCTGAGACATTTAAACCATCACCCTGAGGATTCCTGGGCACCTCAGGAAGTGCCTCCACCTGCCCAGCCTCCAGATCCATGCAGCATCACCTTTCCATGGTGCCCAGGCTGGGGGAGCTGTTCTTTAATCCCTGCAGGGCCCAGCAGCTGCAGGGCAGCTGGGCTGGGCTGGGCTCTGGCAGCTCTGGCAGGGAAGGAGCCGGGGCCACAGGAGCAGCTGGGGCTGGGACAGCTCCAGCAGCAGAGCCGTGGGCAGGGAGGGAGGGAGGCAGTGCTGAGGGCAGCCCTGCTGCAGGGCAGATGTGGCACCTGCTGGGCCTGCCCTGCAGGACACACACTGCCCTGGGCAGCACAGCTCTTGTGTCCCCTCGCAGCCAGCACAGCCCTCAGCCTGGGGGCTCGGGGCCCTCAGTCCCTCCTGGGCCGGCAGAGCAGCCCCAGAGATGAGGGGCATCTCTGCGGCCATGTGCCCATTCCCTGCTGACCAGGGCCTGAGGGCCGCTGTCCAGCCCTGCTGCTGCCTGGCAGGGGCTGGACAGGGCTGGCCAGGAAAAGGTTTTCCTCAGCCCCGGCTCTCTCTCTCCTTGCCTTTCCCAGGTGCTGCTGGCATTGCTGAGGGACTCTCTGCAATGGCAGTTCCAGCTGCAGGGACAGGCCCAGCCCTTGGGCTCCTCCTGTGCAGGCTGAGCACAGCAATGGGGTGTCCCAGCTCCCTGTGCCCGGGCAGCTCTGGGCAGGGCAGCCTGGGAGGCTGGCAATGAGCCCACTCTCCTGACTCTGGGAAAGGCAGGAGCCACTTTGTGTGCCAGGGATCCCTCTGCCCTCAGCAGTGTCTCCTGGCTGTCCAGGGTAACACGGGAGTGGATCTCAGAAAGGTGCAAGTGCAGGGCAGCTGGAACAGGAGAGAGCGACAGAGCAGCTCCCCTCAGTCTGCACTAAGCCTCAGGCAATCCTCCTGCCTCCCTGGAGAATCTGTTCTCCCCAGGTGCAGCGGAATCCCTTGTTCTGCCTTCTGTTATCCCCATCCCTTCACCCAGGCAGCTCCTCTGATTTAGCTGAACATTCTTCATCCAAGTCCCAACACTGGGACTGGCCCCTGCCCTCACTGTTCCTCTGCACTGAGTGGGGGTCAGGGCTTACTCCCAGATGCCCTGCAGGTCAAGGTCCAGCTCCTCACACAACATTGGACAGCAGAAATCAGAACTCCAGCAACAGAGCTGAAAGAAGATCTGCAAGACATGGACAGGGGAGTTGTTTAGTGGCAGGAAAGGGTATGTGAGAAAGGGCTTTGACTTTTCTGCGAGAAATGTCCCCTCAATTGTCACTGTCATTCCTCCTTCTGTAGGTTGAAATGTGCAAACACAGCAAATGTCCAACAGCAGCTCCATCAGGCACTTCCTCCTGCTGGCATTGGCAGACACGCGGCAGCTGCAGCTCCTGCACTTCTGCCTCTTGCTGGGCATCTCCCTGGCTGCCCTCCTGGGCAACGGCCTCATCATCAGCGCCGTAGCCTGCGGCCACCACCTGCACACACCCATGTTCTTCTTCCTGCTCAACCTGGCCCTCAGCGACCTGGGCATGATCTGTACCACTGTCCCCAAAGCCATGCACAATTCCCTCTGGGACACCAGGAACATCTCCTACTCAGGATGTGCTGCTCAAGTTTTCTTCTTTCTTTTCTTTATGTCAGCAGAATATTTCCTCCTGATCGTCATGTGCTACGACCGCTACGTGTCCATCTGCAAACCCCTGCACTACGGGACCCTCCTGGGCAGCAGAGCTTGTGCCCACATGGCGGCAGCTGCCTGGGCCAGTGCCTTTCTCAATGCTCTGCTGAACACAGCCAATACATTTTCCCTGCCCCTGTGCCATGGCAATGCCCTGGGCCAGTTCTTCTGTGAAATCCCCCAGATCCTCAAGCTCTCCTGCTCACACTCCTACCTCAGGGAACTTGAGCTTCTTGCTGTTAGTTCCTGTTTAGCATTTGGTTGTTTTGTGTTCATGGTTTTCTCCTATGTGCAGATCTTCAGGGCTGTGCTAAGGATCCCCTCTGAGCAGGGACGGCACAAAGCCTTTTCCACCTGCCTCCCTCACCTGGCTGTGGTCACCCTGTTCCTAAGCACTGCCACTTTTGCCTACGTGAAGCCCCCCTCCATGTCCTCCCCATCCCTGGATCTGGCCCTGTCACTTCTGTACTTGGTGGTTCCTCCAGCCCTGAACCCCCTCATCTACAGCCTGAGGAACCAGGAGCTCAAGGCTGCAGTGTGGACACTGATGAATGGACCATTTAGGAAACATTAAACTGGTTGCCAGTTTCTGCATATGTCTTGAAATAAAAGTAATCTTTGATACTTCTTCTTGAATTGGTTTTTGTTTTTATTCTGTTTTCATGTTTTAATATTCTCCCTAAACCAAGGCAATTTCTTCTGCCATTTCTTATTTTGTTTATCTCCAATTTCACTGTGGCCCCAGACTTGTCATTGTGTCAATGACAAGCTGGTCTCTTAGTGGCTTTGAAGGAACTAAAGGATCTCCCAGCATTGTTTTCACCAGAGATCCCCTTTTGTTGCCTTATCTGGAGCTGCAGCAGCAATGTCTGTGTGCAGAGCTGGGGGCAGATCAGTGCTGGCCCAGCAGCTGTGCCCAGCAGCAGCAGCAGCACTTGGTGTTGCCAGTGCTGCTGCCGTGGCCCTGCCCCGCTGCCCTGGTGGCCCTGGTGTTGCTGCAGGGCCTGAGTGCTCTCGGGGCTGGGCACAGTCCTGGGGGTGGCAGTGCCGGGGCTGCAGCAGGGACAGGCCATGGGCACTGCTGGGGCAGCGCTGACGCCTCAGCCCAGGCCCTGGGGGCTCCAGGCTCCTTGCCCAGGCTCTCTCAAGAACACACCCAGGCCAATGCTCAGCACAGAAAACCCCTGTGAGCAGACCCAGGCTGGCTGTGGGCAGGCTGGGGGCCAACAGCATCGCTGGTGCTCTGCAAGGGCCCTGGGGCAGATGGGAAGGAGCAGCAGAGCAGGGGCTGATCCATCCCCAGTGCACTGCACAGCCCAGGGCAGCGTCCCAGAGCATCCTCATGGAGCTGCCAACAACATCCCCCCTCTGCAGCCCTGGCCTCTCCCCCAGCTCACACAGGTGCCCCAGGTGCCACAGCTCACACAGGTGCCCCATCCTTGCAGGCACAGACACGGCAGCACTCCCTCAGCAGCCCCTGTTTGCATTGCACAGAGCAGGGGGAGCACCCCCATGCTGTTGCTGTGGGGACATGAAGCTGAGGGAGCACAAATGCCATCAGCCCCTGGGGCCAGCAAGGGCTGGGGGACACCAGGGAAACCACCCAGGTTTGTCCTGGCCTCTGCACTCAGCCAGAAAGTTTGTTCCCATCAGCTGGGAGTTTCCTGTCCCACTGCAGACGCTGTTGCTCAGAGCCAGGGCTGCCTGGCAGCCACCCCCAAACTGCCCTGAGCATTTCTTTTGTGCCACCTTTGCTTTCTTTACTTCTCCTGATACAAATTTCATCCTATTGCCCAGCCCTGTTCCCTGCCCTGCAAACAGCCCATCCCTGTTTGCCCTTTCCTCTCTGGCCCCACTCCCCATTGCAGTTCCTGACTTGGCCCCATGGGAATGTCCCTTGGGCAGCAGGATCATCCTACAAGTGCTGCAGGAATTGTCTGCAGGCTCCTGCAGTGCCTGGCGCTGCTCCCTTGCCAGAGGCACCCCAGGCCAGGGGGGCACATCTGGGCTGCTGTGTCTGCCTCTGGGGCTCCCTGTTCTGGGCAGTGAGGAGGAGCTGCAGAGGCTCTGCAGGACTGACAGGATGGGCTTTGGGGCTGGCAGGAGAAGCTGAGGGACCTGGGCTGCTGGAGCTGCTGAAGAGGAGGCCCAGAGCTCATCGTGCAACTGCTGCAAGGGTGGTTTTAGAGAATCCCAGAATCAGAAAGGTTGGAAAAGGTCTTGGAGATCATCAAGTCCAACCTGTGCCCTGACTCTGCCTTGTCTCCCCTGGGGCTCCTCCAGGATAAAGAACCCCAGCTCCCTCAGCCACTCCTCAAAGCTCTTGTGTCCCAGACCCCTCCCCAGCCTTGTTGCCCTTCTCTGGACACGCTCCAGCCCCTCCATGTCCTTCCTAAATTTGGCGGCCCAGAACTACAAACAGCACTCAAGGTGCTGCGCAACCAGTGCTGAGCACAGGGGAAGAATCCCTGCCCTGCTCCTGCTGGCCACACCATTCCTGATCCAGGCCAGGAGCCATTGGCCTCCTTGGTCACCTGGGCACGCTGCTGGCTCATGTCCAGCCTGCTGTCCATCAATCAGTCCCTGCAGGTCCCTTTCTGCCTGGCTGCTCTCCAGCCACTCTGTCCCCAGCCTGCAGCACTGCAGGGGCTGTTGTGGCCAAAGTGCAGGACCCAGCACTTGGACTTGTTAAACCTCACCTTGCTGGATTTGGGCCCTGGATCCAGCCTGTCCAGGGCCCTGTGCAGAGCCCTCCTACCCTCCAGCAGATCAACACTCACACCCAGCTTGGTGTCATCTGCAAATATGGTGATTTTCTGTTCTTTTTCACACATGTGATAATCATTTTCCCAAAACCATTAACATATTTCCCCTCCCCTTAACCCATGTGTTCTTCTCTCCTGGGGGTCTCTCTGCTGGTCCCTGCTGGTCATGGACCCCAATGCTCCCATGGGTCTGGCTGAGCTGGCAGGACACTGAGGGTGGTGAACTTCCAGTTCCCCTTCTCACACAATGGGCATTTTGTGGTCTCCATAGGCCTGGGGTTGTGGAGAAAAAGCTCCAGGTGTGAGCTCACCTGGTGGAGACACTTTATCATCTGGTAACATGAGGTCACAGAGTGGGTTATGTTAGGTCATTGAGCAGCTATGATATCATAGACAGCCTCTGTGACATCACAGAGCAAGTTTGACATCACAGGGCAGACTGACATCACAGACTCAGGTGTGACATCAGAGACCAGTTGTGTGACATTAGAGAATGGCCTGTGACATCACAGGGCAGGCTGTGACATCACAGAGAAGGCTGTGACCTCACAAAGCAGGCTGTAACAGCACAGAGGGGCCGTGTGACATCCCAGCAGCGCTGTTTCAGGTCACTGGGTTGGTCACTCTGCCCCAGCTCTCCCTCACAGTTTCTCCCAACAAGTCCAATGCTGTTCATGCCCAGTGGGGTCCCTGTCCCCCAGGATCCCCCTGGCCCACCTGGAGCCACAGCCTCCACCAAAGGATGTTCCACAGGATCTACCCCAGAGCCTGACATGGGGACAAGGGGCCAGGGCTGTGTGACCAGGACATCAGGGACGGGGATTATCCAGGTCACTGTGGCCTGGGTTGGGTTGCTCAGGACAGGAAAGATGTCTGGCAGCTGGAGCAGGGTCTGGGAAGGGCCTCCAAGGTGGGGCTGGAGCCCTTGGGCTGTGAGCAGAGGCTGAGGGAGCTGGGCTGGTCCAGCCTGGAGCAGGGAAGGCTGAGGGGCTCCTCATCCCAGCCTGGCAGTGCCAGCAAGGAGGGGATGGAGAACACAGAGCCAGGCCCTTCACAGGGGGCTGGGGGGAGACAAAAGCCAATGGGTGGAAGGGGAAAGAGGGGAGATCAGCCAGGGCATGAGGAGATGAAATGAGTCAGGCTGGTTTCAGCATTTCCTCAAAAGCAAAAGCAGCCTGACCTCCTTCTCCATCCCCCACTGACAGATTTGCAAATCAGGATTTCTTGGAGCTGTTTCGCCCCTACTCCAGGATGAGAATTCTACTACAAGAACTAATTGTGTTTGTATCTATCATTAAACCATGTTTATTTGAAAGTAGTTTCAGTATGGAAATCACCCGTGGATGGCAGAATCATCCGACACTGCTGTGATGTTGCACATAGCTCAGGGAAGAGATGTGATTGTTATTGAATTGTATCCTGTTCAACTATAGTCTGTTGGCCATGAAGAGAAACTTTCTGTGCCTCTGAGTCTCACCAGTTCCTGACCCCCAAAGGACACAAACCTGATGAGTTGTGGTTCCCACACCAGTGGTGGCACTTGCATCTCCCTCCACCCCCAGAGCAGAGCTCCCTTGTCCCAGAAAGTCCCTGGCAATGCAGGGATGAAGGAAACCAGACAGGCTGTGGGGATCAGGGGCAGGGCAGAGCCAGGGGGGAGAATGACTTTTGCATTTGATGGAGCTGTGTTTTCCTTTAACTTTGTTGGCTGACAAGAAATGAACATCCCTCTATTTCTCGGGCAGCTCCTTCTCCAAGAAAAGCAGGTGGGAGTTGGAGCCAAGGAGCTGAAAGCTGCAGGTGCAGCCTGGGCTGGAGGGAGCTCAGATTTACACAAGGCTGCTCTGAGTGCCAGGGCTTGGATGGGGGAAATGGTGGGGTGGGGGTAGGGACAGAGGCTGATTGATTGTCAGCCATGAAGGGTCTTGATTTTTATATCTATTCCATTCCATATCTGCATGAGGAGGTACCTGAATTCAGTCAATTGGGGACTGCACATATCAATAAATTAACAGGAAATAAAAGCTAAACAGGATCTAAAAAATCTCTTCTTGCTGTCTTTTTAAATATCATGTATTCACTTTGAATACACTACTGAGATCTACCTAACCACAAATGATTTGAAAATTAAAATCAAATTGTTCCCAGAGGCTTGGCTTGTTCAGGTGTTCTCAATGTTAATGAGCCCTGGGACACTGAATTCCTGCACTGAAGAGCTGAAGGCTGAACAAGCCTCTGGAGCAGGAAAATTCAGCAGCAGCCTCCAAGGTGCTGAGGATGTCAGCAGCCCCCACTGAGGCCATCCCTGCCCAGAGACCGTGGGGGAATGGGCAGACAAGGAGAGCGTCCCTGGGGCTGGGGCAGCACAACTCAGAGGCACCAGCGGCTCCAGCTGGGAAATGGAGTGTGGAATGTGGCTGGGAAAGCCCTGCCTGGGCTGGGCCAAGCAGGACAGACAAGCCCTGACTCCCATCCCCCAAACAACTCTCTCAAGGAGACATTTAAAAGGAATTGCAATTGTTTGTGTCCTCTGGTTGAGCTCACTGGAGAAATACCAGCAAGAGATTCTCAGGAGCTCCAAACAACCAAACAGCCTTTACTGTCAACTTTAGAAAATCAAAGAAACTTTGGCAAATGGTTTATCACAACATTGTAGTGGTTTTGCTTTGTTAATGTAAGATTTTTTCCAATCTTAAGATCTCTTAATTAATGTATTGATGAGTGTGGTTGGTTTTAGTGTCAGTAATTATTTATGTATTTATTTTGTTGTGAGATAGGATTATGAGAAAGGTAAAGTAGGCTTAAAGTTTTAAAAGGGTATAAAGAAAATTTTAGTAAAAGCAAATGAAAAAAAGGTAGTAAGAATTAAATTCTTTAGAACAATTTTTTTGTTTACAACTTTTTTTCTTTAACCTGACAATGTAAAGAAACTAAACTAAAAATTTCTAGTAGTTTACTCTTTCTAGAATTGTCTTTTTTTAAGTTTTAGGGAGAGAAGTTTTTCTTGTTAAGTTTATGGAGTTTTTTTACAGGAGGAAAAATATTTTTTGTGACTTAATTTTTCCATGGATAACAGTTGTCTGGGGAACTTTGTTATTGTGAAATTCTTTTATTGCTACAGGCTTTTTTACAGCTTATTGATGGGTCATGTCAACTTCTGAGGTATTGTTTTAAAGGTGAGTTGTTTAAAGGTAAATGTTTTTATTATCTACTTTTTAAAATATTTTTGTCTCTGGAAATAGAGATCTTCTCTTGTGGGTACTGGATTACTTTTTTTTCTGCCTGAACTTTTTATGAAATTGCAGTTACTTTATAATTTATTTTAATATGTAGGTTTTTCTTTGATATTATTTTGAATATTTAAACTTTTTTATAGTTTTATGTGCTATAAAGAAAAAGAGGTTTTTCTTTATAGATTATAAGAGGATTTTAGTTTCAAGATAAAGGTATTTTTTTCTTCTTTTTTATTGGGTATTTATTTGTTCCTTTCTGACTTTGATAGCTTTATGGGGTTTTTTTAATGTTTCTATTTTGTTTTTTCTTTTACTTGAGGGATGATTGAAGTATTGAAAGGGTTAACATCTGACCCGCCAGTAATTTGTGGTGGAAGTTGTGGTTGGGTTGTGTTAGGATTGGCTTTATGGTTGGTTTTTCAGTTTTGTGTTTAGTTGTAGGGTTATTTTGTATGAGTTGTAGGATGTAGAAGTTTTTGGTTTTAGTTGTGTTGGGGGGAGGGGACATGGTGGTAAGATTTTAATAGCTGTGGCTGGCTTTGTTCTGGTCGGGGTTTTGTAGCCTCTTCTGTTTCCCCAGTCCCAGCTCTCCCAGTCCCTTCACCCCTTTCCTTGACTCCGAGCCCCTGAACCTCCTTCCCAGCTCTGCCAGCTCTTCATGTCCCCCTTTTCCTTGGCCTCTGGAACCCCCTGGATCCCAAACTCTCACTTTCAGCCCCCCAGCTCCCCCAAATCTCCGTGTCCCCCCATTCTCCCCTCCCTACAGTACCTGGAAGTGGCGCTGTCGGAGCCCAGCCCGGGGGTCCCCAGTCCTTGATTGTGGGGGATGTGGATGAGACCCCCTGGGAGCACTGGGGCAGCGAGCGGGGCCGGATGGAGCCACAGAAAGCAGGGATGGTGGGAGGAGCTGAGCTGGGATATTGGGATGGCCAGGGCTGGGATATTGGGATAGCCAGAGTTGGGAGACTGGGATTGCCAGGGCTGGGATATTGGCATGGACAGGGCTGGGATATTGGGATAGCCAGGGCTGGGATATTGGGATAGCCAAAGCTGGGATATTGGGATAACCAGCCCCGGCTCAAGGACAGCACCCGGCCCGTGGCTGACAGTTCCCTGGAGATGGGGCTGGTACAACCAGAGTGGGGGGACTGGGAGGAGCCGGGGCTGGACTGGGATCTGTGGAAATGGAGGACTCTGAGGGGCTGGGATGGGATCTCTGCAGATAGGGGGGGAACTGTGAGGCTGGGATGGGAATCCAAGGGGCACCCTGGGGCTGGGACAAAACTCCATGGATCTGTTCTATCCTCCTTCCCAGGTCTCCACATGCTGCAAGTGGTTTCCAGCTGTGACCTCCTGTCCAATGGAGCATCCATGGATGCCACCAGTATGGCTACAAGGGCTGGGATTTCATCTCCTTCCAGCTGGGATCCAGGAGCTTTGCAGTGTCCGATGGTGCCACCTGGATCAGACAGAGGTGCTGGGAATCCAAAGGGATCATGGTGGAGCAGACGAAGCATTACCTGGGACACACCTGGGTGGAAATACATCAGATGGGGTTGGGTGGCTCTGGAGCACAAAGGTGGGTGTGGGAGCAGAAGGGAAATTCCTATGGGAATGGGGGGATTCAGGAATGGGGGACTTGGGAATGCAGGAATTACCATGGAATTTCCATGGCCAGATCTCACTCTCATTCCAGTCAGGTAAGAATTCCATGGATGGATCTTCCCCCTAACCCACTGCCACTGGAATTCCATGGGGAAATTATTTGAATGGATGACCAATGCAATGCCAGCAGTGCAATGAGAAATAATCCCTGCTGGGATTCCATGGGACATCAATCCAAATCCTTTGCCCAGACTGGCTCTGCTGTGCCCGTGGCAGCACCAGGGGAGTGCCCTGTCCCTGCTTTGAGCCCAGCACGAACCTTTCCTTGGCTGTTCTGTGCCTGCCCGGGGCAGGAGAGCACTGCCGGAGTTGCTTTGGTGGCCCCGGGCACCCAGCCCGGCTGCAGCCACTGCAGGGGCTCCTGGGGAATGTTCCCGAGCAAAGCTCAAAGCAAACAACAGTTCCTGGAGGGGATTCTGCCCCTGGGCCTGTGCTGGGTGCCCAATGGCAACAGCCCAAAGTGCTGGAGCTCAGTGTCCCTCGGCCAGGCCATGTTCCCTGTCTGTGCCCTGTCCCTCGGCTGTCCCCTGTCCCTCAGCTGTCCCCTGTCCTTCGGCTGTCCCTGTCCCCGTCCCTCAGCTGTCCCCGTCCATGTCCCCTGTCCCTCAGCTGTCCCCTGTCCCTCAGCTCTGTGGGCCAGGGGTGGCAGCAGGACCCAGGGCAGCCCTGGGGGGAGAGCAACCCTGAGCCCCAGCTGAGCCAGTTGCCCCAGTTCCCCCCAGGTCACTCCCAGCATGGGCCCTGTGTCTCCCGGTCACCCCCAGGATGCTCCCAGTCACTTCCAGTTGCACTCAATATGATCCCAGTACCATCACAGTCACACCCAGTATGATCCCAGCATGATCCCAGCATGGTCCCAGGTGTTCCCAGTCACCCCTACTATAGTTCCAGGCACTCCCAGTATGTTTCTAGTCCCTCCCAGTATGATTTCAGTATGAACCCGGTCACTCTCAGTATGGTGCTGTGGAGAGTTTTGTCAAAGAGTGGCTTGAGGAGAGGGGACACAGCTGAATTAATTTGGGAAAGATGTCCTAACTAGGGCCGAGACAGGCAGAGGCCTTTTTTGTTTCTGTAGCAGGACAGAGAATGGAAAAGTACAAGACCATAGTTAGTTTCAAATCTTGCAGGTGTGAGATAATGTGTCCTTGATTCTCTCAAAACATGATAAAGAAATGGACAGTGAGGCAGGAGAGATAGAGAACGTAGTCTCAAAGGAATGTGGATGAGTTAATGCTATAGTTTAACCAATAGATTGCTTGGCTTACAGAATATTCATAAGCTTATTATTTGCTGTATAAGTGTTTGATACTTTTTCAATAAAGCGGGCCATGATGAACCATCTGGTGTCCTGGTCTCCTTCCTACGACACAGCACTTTAGGGATGCTGCTGGATGGGAGGGGGGTCAGTGGTGGATATCCCACTCCTCATTGTGCAGGATGGGCAGGAGCTTCTCCCAAGGAGGAGCATGTGTCTCCAGCTCCCAGTTCCTCCCCAAGCTGGAGCAGTGCAGTGCTCTGAAACAGCGTAACTTTTGCTTGCAGGTCAGGCTGTTCCTGCAGGGTCACACATGCGGCTGAACCTGCAGACAGAAGAGAGAGAAGCCAAGCTCCAAGACAAAGAAAATGGGAAAAGTGACACAAGAAGAGAGAAGAAGGAAAAGGTACAGACATACAAGGCATTGGGTTATGTGGGCTGTGGGATTCATGCCTTTTGTTAGAGGCCAGGTTCCCTGGTGCACAAAATTCCTGCCTCTTTCTGAGATTTCATTGCTGGGTGCGGAGCTCAGCAGTGCTGAAAGCAGAGGCCTGTCCTTTGTGTTCCCTTTGAGATGGCAGTGGAAGTGTCCTGAGTGCACATTCAGAGGCACTTTAATGGCTTCTCATGCCACAACACCAAAACTGCTTCCACAGAGTTGGTGCAGTTCTCGCAAAGTCTTTGGGTTGTCCTTGATTTGCAGTGTTTGGGGTGTGATGGTTCTCTCTGTGGTCTTTAGACTGAGGTACTTCCAGGGGGCTGTCTTTTGGAATTTATCTGCTGCAATCTCAAAACCTTACTCCTGTACTGCCATGATGACATCTTGTACTGCAACATCCAAAATGTTTTGAGCCTCTTCTCAAACTAATGTTTCTCCCATGTAATGAAAAATTATAGCATTAGGATATCTTTTCCACATGGGTGAGGGAATTTGGGCTCCAAGCCATTGAAAAATAGTTGGGCTCTGCTTCATTCCTTGAGGAAATACGGTCCACTGGTACCTCTGTAAAGGTGCTTGTCGTTTTAGGGACGTAAAAGGCAAAACGGATCTGTCATTGGGATGCAAGGAGGTGTCAAAAACGCAGTCATTTATTTCTATAACAACCATCTATCAATCTTGGGGTATCATGGAGGCTGAGGGCAGGCTGGAATGGAGGGGACCCATGTCCTCAATGACCTCATTGATTTTCCTAAGGTCCTGCAGCAGCAGCCTCTTGTCTTTGCCAGGATTTTGTAGGACAAGGACAGGTGCATTCCAGGGGCTAGTAGATGGGTACAATGTGGCCCACAGACAGCTGCTCCTGCAAGAGGGACTGCAGGGCCTTTAACTTTCTGCCTGGGAGGGGCCACTGATCCACCCATATGGGGTCGTTGGTCTTCCAGGTTAACTGAAAGGTGGTGGCGCTGCTCAGTGGCCCCGTCTAGAAATCCTGAGGTGTTGATAGAATCTCTAGCCTTGTCCTCCACTGGGACAAGAGGTCTCTTCCCCAAAGTGTTATTGGTGCCCGGGTGATGAATGATCTTACTGTAGCAACTGTGCCCTCAGGATCTTCCATGCAGATGGTGTCTTGACTCCAGAAGTTGGTAGTGGCTCTCCCGATGGCTAAAATTACCCCAGCAGTTGGAACCAGGGGTCATCCTTTAGCCAATCAGAGCAGCAAATTATCATGATGTCAGGTCCTGTATATAATAATCGTGAAAGACATTTTTTCTCCCTTTACACCACAAAGCACACTTTAGAACGGGTCTATTTCGGCCCGTAATCTGTGCCCACATCACCACTGGATCAGCTGGTGTGGTGATCATGTGCAGTAGGAGGTAGGCTCTGGCTATAACTGTTCCTTTTGGAATGAAAAGGGGAGGATCTAAGCATAGAGCCTGGACAGTTATCGCCTGCAAAGATATCAAGGTGACTATCTCAGGTAGTATGGTGAGTGTCTCCATCTCTTCCCTGGTGTTGGTTAAAATCAAAATGTCTCTGCGCCGTTCTTCAGGCCCGTATTTGCCTGTTGGAATATGGTGAACACAAATATCGCGGACTGGAATTGTAATGGCTCTTACCAGCTGCCGTTGGGTTCCAGGGCAGAGCTGTCTTTTGTCGAGTTCTCTTCTGCAGTGCTTGAGCTCTCCCGATGGATCTGAGAAGGTCGCTGTGCTGGTTCTCAAGGATGTACGGGTGAGTAGAGTGGGACGGCCTCGCATTTGGTGTCATCATGCGGGGCCTATCCGCATCTGTGTAGGGTTTCCCGCAGACCACCGGTTTTGTTGGTGTTGGCAAGCGTGTGGACAAGGGGGCAGTGAGGACAGTGGCTGTGACACCTAGAAGGTCCCTGGTAATAGCCTGTATTTTACAATTCTGTTGAAAATGCCCCATCTCCCTACACTTAAAGCCAGGTTCTTTTTCATGTGTATGTCAGGGAATAACTTGAGAGGCTACTAGCACCTCTACTACACCCTGATTTGAAGCCTTAGTTAGGCTGGCATAAAGGTGTTAGGATGCCTTAAGGGCACATGCCTTGACCATTTGTGCAATGTTTGGCTTTGGGAAGAGGGGTAGAGAGGGTAAAATGTCTTTACAGGTGTTGTTAGCATTTGTTTCAGCAAGTAGGAAGTAGTACCTTCCTGACTTTTGGATGTTCAACTTGCTTCTCTATTGCTTGTGTAAGGCGGTCAATAAATTATAGAATGGATTCCCCAGGTCCCTGCAGAATGTCTGTGAAATGTAGAGTAGGTGTTTCTCCATTGGGTGTCTGCATGAGACCTGTCTTTGCATCACCTTTTATCTCTGCTAACGCAGCTTGGGAAGGTCTCTTACTTGATTCTCAGCTTTAATGAAATCTTCCTCCTTGGGTAAATGTCTAGTGTTATGTGTGCCCGCCTGCCCTCTCCAGCATAGTCTGTCAATTGTTGTTGTATTAATTTTTTCTCCCATTCCTTCCCACAGAATGAATTCAGTAGGAGAAAATAGGATGTGCATAAAATAATGCAGATCGTGAGGCACCACAACATGTGCAGCGAAGATGGCAATTAACAAATTAATAAAATATGGTGAGACCCTCCCATGGACTTTCGCTGCATTACAAAGGTCTTTCATCTCCTGTGTGTGACAGCTTCCCATCAGGGGTTAGCCCCACTCTGGTTCTGCACCGGTGCTGCTTGTATTTTAGCTACCAATTCCCAGTCCCCCTCTTCAGCTGCCAGCTTCTGCATCCTCTGCCAAGAATCCTCAGGCTCATGCTGAAGGTCGAATGAACCTTCCCTCTCCTCTCCAGAAGAGGGAACTTGGTCTTTGGCAGAGGAGCGGGGCCTTGGGGTGACTGGCCTGGCCAGGCCCGGTGTTGTGGGCCTTTGGTAGCCAAGATGGCGGCCTTCCAGTTACTGCCCCTCACACTTCCGGCTCTGACAGTGTGGGATCCACAAGGGGCTGAGTTGGAGGGGGTAGGGCAGCGGGAGTAGGCAAGGAAGCGCTGGATCCCAATGCAGAGGTGGTACCTGATGCATGGGTGGGATCCAAACAGGGGCAGGACCCGATGAGAGAGCTGAGGGTGGGAGGGTGTTTGACATTGACAACACCCTCCAGAGGAGGGACTCCGTTTTGTGAGCTACCTGAGGGGTATCCAGTGAGGAGAGGTACTGGAGAATGGGTTAGGGTAGAATTCAAGCCTGTGTGATCAGTACAGACCTGGGTAGGGGGTAGAGAAAGAGAGGAGATGGCAGACAGCAGGTGGCTTGACTGTGCTTTACAGCAGTTTCCCTCTCTCACACTTATCTTGGTATCAGTGGGTTCAGGAATGCCAGGGGCAGAACAGAAAGTCTGGGTTGAATATTTGAACTTTGAACCCTTGAGAAAACTCTATAAATCATATGAAAAATTGGGTAAAATGTTGCGACTCTTCTCACTGCCTGAGTTTTCAAAAAATAGAGACTTTCCTTAACTCAGTCCCAGAATGCTATAGGACTAACTGAATACACAGAAATGTCTGGAAGCTCCGTAAACAGCCAATGAACAAACGACTTCCAACTTCCTTTAGTAAAACTCTTCCACACAGAAAGGAGAACCTCCCTAACTCAAATATATATGTCTCCCTCATCTTTGGATAATTTGTTACCCAGAGCTGTCCCTGATGTAAAGGGAGGTCCACCCAGAGGTCTAAAATGTCACCCAAGCATCCTGCACTGCAGGCGGCTGTCCCCCCATTCACTACTCTGGTTGCTCTGGATGCAGGTGTTTCAAAATGTCCCCTAGGCTTCACCAGCTGAGCCGGCCCTGTTGCTGATGCAGGGTGCTGATGCTGCCCTCAGCAAGCCCTGATAAAACTGATAAAACATTGCATTTAAAGGGCTGCCTCACTTTTACTTTAATTTGCCATTTTTGTCGTAAGGTATTTTAGTTCCAGTAATAGGCCCCTGGGCCTCCACAACGCTGCGTCCTCCTGAGACTTCATTGCTGGGTCAGGAACTCAGCAGTGCTGAAAGCAGAAGCGTGTCCTTTGCGATCCCTTTGGGATGGCAGTGGAAGTGCCCAGAGTGCACATTCAGAGGCACCTTCATGGCTTCTCATGCCACGACGCCAAAACTAAATATGCAAGGTGACTTCCTTGAATGACATGTAGTCCTTTGAAATATTTAGAGGAAGTGGTCTGGAAATGCTTTCTGAGCCTGCTCCTTGGGATCAGCTGTGAACGACTGAGGGCTGGCCTGAGCCCGGTGCTGTGTCCCACTGGGAGCAGCCCCACAGGCTCACGTGCAGAGCAGACACTAACAGAGGTCTTGGAGATCTCACCTGCCCTGCAGCCACCTTTGTCAAGGGGCTGTAAACATCAGCTGGTGCTGACTTCCCAATTGGATCCTTTGGTTTACTCACTATGGGGAATTGCTTTCCTGAAGCCCGTGGGATTTCCCCCTGGCAGCTGTGATGGGGATGCTCAGGGAGTGTGGGGTTTTGGAGGCAGCTGCCCGGGCAGGGGCTGAGCTCGGGGCCCTGTTGAGCCCATGGCCCCCAGCAGCAGCAGCAGCAGCAGCAGCCCCAGGGCCCAAAGCCCCGTGCCCCCTGCCCAGCACAGGCTGACCTGTCCCTGCAGCTGTCACCCGAGTGGGGCCCAGGGACCAGTGGCCGCTGGCAGCAGCAGGAATGCGGGCAGGGTGAGGATGGCCTGGCTTGGCTTTTGTCTCTGGAACAATGCGGGCTCAGGGCAGTGCAGAGCAGGCTGGGAAGCGGAGCCCAGGGTCTTTGGAGCTCCAAGGCTTAAAGATCAGTCCTTACAGCAGCCCAGATGCACGTGGCCCAGTTGCCAAGGCTGTGGTGGCCTTGAGAGTGTGCAGGTGGATTTTGCAAGGCTGTGGCCTGATGGCGGCTCTGGGCCCAGGAGTCCCTGTGGCTGCAGCAGGAAGGGTGGCTGAAGGTTTGCTGCCTGCTTTGGTGGCATGGCTGCAGGGGCCAGTGCTGTGAGAGCCCCCTGGGTGAGAGCTGGTGAGAGAGAGCTGAGCTCTTGGGGACAGCGCTGTGCCCCAGGGCAGGAAGAGCAGCAGTGCCCAGTGCCAGGAGCGGTGTCAGTGGGAGCCCCTGTGCACAGGGACCCCCAGCCCCGGGGTGGCCGTGCCAGCACCCCCTGGGACCTCCAGCCCTGGGAACCCGGAACAAGTGGAACCCACAAGTGTGCAAAGGCTGCCTGTGCCCAAAGGAATGGCAGAGAGGAGTCAGGTTTTAAAATGTTACAGTATTTATTTGCCGAAGATCGGCAAATCTAGGATTTGCACAACATGTTTCGTTATAACAATCATTATAACAACAACAATGTACAGAACATATTTACATGGGATCCGATGGGCTAACAATCTTCAAAACGTATTTACATAGAACTTCAAACGTAGTGAACATATTTACAGGAAACTTGGAACGTAACGAATGTATTTACAGGGAACTTCTAAACTCTCAAACGTATTTACAAGGGCATCGGATCTTTGCCATCATGTGCATGAGTCCTGGAAGAAAGGAAGCAGCAGAGCTGGACTCAGCTGGCAGCACTGGGCCCAGCAGGGCTGGGAGCTGGGCCCCAGGGGCTGGGCCGGGGCTGGCAGGGCTGGCGTGGCCCCAGGCAAGCGCAGGGCAGGCCGGGGCTGGTGCTTGTGGCAGCACAATCCAGGCCCCCTGTGGGCACCGTGTCCCTGAGCAGGGCCATCCAGCCCAGCCCCAGCCTGGCGTCAGGGCCAGTGTGTGTGTGGGCAGGGCGTGGGAAGCATCTGCCTGTCTTACCTGTGGGGCTCCATCTTCATCCAAGGACCATAGGCTCCTCCTCATCCACTTCCATCTCTTTGGTATCATCCTCTTCATCTACTTCCATGTCTTCGATGTTATTCTCCTCCTCTACTTCCATGTCCTCAACAGTGGAGGACATGGAAGTAGAGGAGGAGTCCACCTCCATCACCTCATCCTCATCCAGCCCCTGGTCCACTTCCATCGCCTCCACAATGTCTCTGTCAGTCTGCAAGGGGCAGCACAATCTCCCAGTCCTGTCCCACACCATCCATTCCCACATGGCTGCAGCCTGCCCAAGCCGGGTGTCCCCTGCCTGGCATGGCACTGTACCTCCATGGGCACAGCAGGGCACATCCTGCTGAGATTGGGTCTCCAGATCAGGCAGCAGGAAAAGCCCAGGCAGCAGCAGCAGCTCAGCGCTGAGGGTCAGAGCACAGAGCGAGTGGCAACTGACCGTTGGCAGCTGGTGAAGTGTCTGCTGTGATTGTTTCCAGGTCCTGGACAATCCACCTGGAACCCTCTGGGAGCTGTGATGTCACTGAAGTTTCAGGGCCACTCCGCAGTGGGAGATGGGTAGGACAGAATGATCAAATCCTTGAATGGTTTGGCTTGGAAGGGACCCTAAAGATGATCTGGTTCCAAGCTGAGCAAGCTCCCAGTACAGCAGGTTGCTGCGACCCCTGTCCCACCTGGCCTTGGATGTTGCTGGGGATGGGGCATCCACAGCCTCTCTGCACTGGTCCCTGTGTCAGGGACAAGCACCCTGAGAGTAAAGGACTTCTTCCCATCATCAAATCTCTTCTACCTCTTACAGTCTGATCCCATTTTTCCTTGTCCTCTCACTACAGTTCCTGACTATAAGTCCTCTCCCACTTCCCTGGGTCAGGCTGTTCCTGCAGGGTCACACGTGTAGCTGAACCTGCAGAGAGGAGAGAGAGAAGCCAAGTACCCAGTCAGACAAGGTGGGAAAGAGGCATGAGGACTGAGAGAAGAAGGATAAAGAAGAGACATGCAAGGCTTTGCATTGGGTGTGCTGTGGGATTCATGGCTTTTATTAGAGGCCAGGTTCCCTTGTGCACTCAGTTCCTGTGTTTCAGCCCGTCCACAGCCAGCCTCTTTGAGCGACCTGCACTCTCAAAGCTGGGAGAATGCTTGCTTAAACTGCTGGTGAACGAGGTGAGAGAGGGATCTTTGTGTGGAACTGCAAACACTTCAGTGGATTACACTGAAGAGGGTCCAGGAAGGGAGACAAAATGGGGCTGTTCACACAGCAAGAAAATGTGGGGGGGGCGGGGGGAAATTGCGGTAGCATTGCAGTAAGCCAGGTCCAAAATGGTATAAGAGAGGGGAGAACATTCTCGAGTGAGTACATATAAGAAAAATACAGCACTTGAACTGGGTGATACCAACAAAACGGGCTGCATCACCATGAGCCTGCAAATGCCCATGGGCGAGGCCATTGCATTCAGAGCGATGTCTCTCTTTTACCTTGGTCACTTTGCCCAGAGGTATTACAGCTCCAATGGTCGGCCCCTCGGCCCCCAGAACTTCCCCTTTTTGTTGTCTATAAAGAAAGCTTCAGCCACAGAGTTTTGTAGGCATTTAACATAATGGATAAAGTAACCAACACAATGAATACAATAAACAAAGTCCACAAAACAGTCCTAACTAAACATGATAGTCAGCCTTTTATCCCCCAGTGTTTGAAAAGTCCAATGAACCAGTTGTAGTTGCCTTCCATCTGGATCTTCTTTCCTTGATTTTTAGCAGCTGGATGCCCTGATATACTGACTCCCTATGTAACAGCAGGTTGAAAAAACACATGCCTTCAAGTGCCTGACAGCCATGGCCATGGCCATGAAATTGTGGCTTGTCTGTGGAACCACCCAGCTGAAGGCATGTGGCTCAGTGAAGAGCATCCAGATTCCTGCTGCAGCAGCAACCAATGGCAGCATCCTCTGACTTTAGCTAATTTATTACCTGGAGGCTTGAGTGTTTTAAAAGTAAACAGATAAAGTGAGTAGAAGATGAAACGTAAGTTCAGGTCCCACTAAACTTTCTCTTCTGTAAGGCAAGGGTGTGAACACAGCTTATTAGAAGAATCTTATATCAATGCTAAAATATAGCTTTTACAAATGTTAATTCGTATATCCTGGTTAATGATGTCTGAGCCATCTTGGTCTTGGTGTGTGTGGTCAACGCTTCTTAGAAGATCTTCTTCTGTCCGTCTTCTTTCCCAGGCTGCTGCTGTCTCTCTTAGGTTTCCATTCTGTTCTTCTGATGGTAGCTCGGGTGTTTGCCTCACCGTTCCCAGAAAGAGTTTTTATGTATTTTGCTGGGATACATCTTAGAAGTGTTTCCGTAGACACAAGGGCATCTTCTCTTTCCCTAGTAATTAATGTGTAGGTGCCCATAAATTGTTTAGATTCAGGTTCTTTGAGCAACACAGGTGGCTGGTCTTTTAATTGTGCGGCAGTTGAATTATTAAAATGCCTGATGACTGGGGGAGTTGGCTCCATAAATGGGTTGTTCAAAAGGTTGAGTACGTAAAAGGCCTTGGCCAGTCTCTCAATGGAAGATAATATCTGGATTACCCCTCTCAGTTGATCAAGGATCCTTTTGATGGCTCAGTTGGCCCTCTCGGCTATGGACTGTCCTGTGGCAGAGTGTGGTATGCCTGTGACATGTTTTATACCCCAGTGGTCAGAAACTTGTTGGAATCAGTGCAAGGTATAAACAAGTGCATTATCAGTTTTAATTTCCTTTGGAAGTGCTAAGGTGGAAAAAATGAAAAAGTAATGTTTTATAGTATCTTCTGATTTTTCTCCAGCATGGGCAGAGCCAAAAAACACACTGGTAAAGGCGTCGATTGAGACGTGGATGTATTTTAGTCTGTCCAAAGGAGCTTAGTGTGTGATGTCTGATTGCCAGATGTGGAGACTCTCTAGTCCTCTTGGATTGACTGCAGCTCTGCCTGAAGCAAGGCCATGTTCCTGACAATTGGGGCAGGTGGCTACAAGGGATCTTGCCGGTTCTCAGGTAATTTTGAAAATCCTGAGCAGCACAGGAATGTTTTGATGGTAGAATTGGTGGCTGATCCTTGCCTTTCCAAAATCTATCTAAGGCATATTGCTGTGTTTCAGATGTTTGAAGTAGTCAATTGAGGTGCTCTTGAGTGAGAAGTATATATTCACAAGGTCTGTTCCTGCAAGGGAGCACAGACACTTTCTAGCTTTCCTGATAAGTTGTGGAATAACTTTCTGTTGGGTTGTTATCATTTTAGTAGGTTGGTGTCATCTGAGAACACAATCCATTATTATCAGGGTATCTGAGATAGAAAGAATCTGAAAGAATAATGCATGGAATTTTGGACTTACACCAAGGATTGCCAGGGAGAAAGGAAAATTAGTGTGGTATCTGTGTGCCTGTTTAGTTTGAATCGCCCAGGAGACTTTTTGTACAGCTGCTTCTGCCTCCGGTGTCAGTGATGGCGGGAATCGAGCCCTTCACTGCCTTTAAGGAGCAGGAACAGTGGTACGAGATCTTCTGTGGTGATTCCCAGCAGTGAACGTACCCAACTGATGGTTCCACAGAGCTGGTACAGTTCTTGCAGAGTCTTTGGGTTGTCCTTGATTTGCAGTGTTTGTGGTGTGATGGTTCTCTCTGCAGTTTTTAGGCCAAGACACTTCCAAGGGGCTGTCCTTTGAACTTTATCGGCTGCAATCTTAAAACCTTCTCCTGTATCGCGGTGATGACATCTTGTACGGCAACATCCAAAATGATTTGAGCTTCTGCACAAACGACTGTGTAGTCCATGTAGTGAGTAATGATAGCATTAGGATGTTCATTATATGGTCCATATAATGAAAAGCGATTAGCATTAGGGCAAGAGAATTTGGACTTTAAGCCATTGACAAATATTAGGGCTACTCGTCATTCGTTGAGGGAATACAGTCCACTGGTACCTCTGTAAAGGTGCTTGTCGATTTAGTGACGGAAAAGGCAAACCAGGAGGGTGTCTTTGGGCTGCATGGGGGTGTCAAAATGTAGTCATTAGGATTTTTATCAACCATTTGCCAATAACAGTGTAATCATAGGTACAATTGGACTAAACCTCCCTGAACTAGCCTTCCTTCACATCTCAACCCACGCAATCTTCAAAGCAATGCTCTTCCTATGCTCAGGTTCCATCAATCACAGACTAAATGGCAAAGCAGATATCCAAAAAACAGGAGGACTCCAAAAATTGCTACCCACAACTACGGCATGCCGCACCAGCGGCAATCTCGAGGTATCATGGAGGCTGAGGGCAGGCTGGACTGGAGGGCACCCATGTCATCAATGACCTCGTTGATTTTCCTGAGGTCCTGCAGGAGCCGCCTCTTGTCTTTGCCAGGCTTTCATATGATAATGACAGGCACATTGCAGGGGCTAGTAGATGGTACAATGTGGCCCACAGACAGCTGCTCCTGCACGAGGGACTGCAAGGCCTTTAACTTTCTGCCTGGGAGGGGCCACTGATCCACCCATATGGGGTCGTTGGTCTTCCAGGTTAACTGATGGATGGCGCGCTGCTCGGTGGCCCCGTCTAGAAATCCTGAGGTGTTGATAGGATCTCTAGCCTTGTCCCCCTTTGGGACAAGAGGTCTTTTCCTCAAATTGTTATTGGTGCCCAGGCGATGAATGATCTTACTGTAGCATCTGTGCCATCAGGACCTTCCATGCAGATGTTACTGTGACTCCAGAAGCTGGTAGTGGCTCCCCTGGGGGCTAATAATTACCCCAGCAGCTGGAACCAGGGGCCAGTCTTTTTGCCAATCAGAGCAGGAAATTATGGTGACATCAGTTCTTGTAGCTAATACTCCTGAAAGACATCTCTTTCTCCCTTTCCATGACAAAGCACACTTTAGAATGGGTTTGTTTCTGCCTGTTGTCTGTGCCCACAACAACATTGGATCAGCTGGCGTGGTGATCATGTCTCGTAAGAGGTAGGCTCTGGCTATAAATGTTTTTTTTTGAATGGAAAGGGGAGAGTCTAAGCATAGAGCCCGGACAGTTATCTCCTGCAAAGACATCAAGGTAAGTACCTCAGGTAGTAGAGTGAGTGTCTCCATCCCTTCCCCGGTGTTGGTTTAAATCAAAATGTCTTTGGGCCATCTTTCCGGCCTGTATTTGCCTGTGGGAATATGGTGAACATAAATATTGTGGATTGGATGTGAAAAGGCCCCGATCAGCTGCCTTTGGGTTCCAGGGCAGAGCTGTCTTCTGTCGAGTTTTCGGCAGCGATCGAGCTGTCCCGATGCATCTGAGAAGGTCGCTGTGCTGGTTCTCCACGATGTTGGGGAGAGTGGGGCGGAATGGCCTCGCATTTGGTGTCATCGTGCGGGGCCTTTCTGCGTCTGTGTGGGGTTTCCTGCAGGCCACCGGTTTTGGTGATGTTGGAAAGTGTCTGGATGAGGGGGGCAGTGAGGACATTGCCTGTGACACCTAGAAGGTCCCTGGTAATAGGCTTTATTTTTAAAATACTGTTGAAAATGCCCCATCTCCCTACACTTAAAGCCAGGTCCTTTTTCATGTGTATGTAAGGGAATAACTTGGGAGGCTACTAGCACCTCTACTACATCCTGACTGGTACCCTTAGCTAGGCTGGCATCACAGTATAAGGATGCCCTAAGTGTGCATGCCTCGACCATTTGTGCAATGGTAGGCTTTGGAGTGAGGGGTAGAGAAGGTAAAATGTCTTTACAGGTGTTGATAGCATTTGTTTCAGCAAGTTTAGTAAGGAGTACCTTCCTGGCTTTTGGATGTTCACCTTGCTTCTCTATTGCTTGTGTAACGTGGTCAATAAATTTTAGAAAGCATTCCCCAGGTCTCTGCAGAATGTCTGCGAAATCTAGAGTAGGTGTTTCTCCATTGGGTGCCTGCTTGAGAGCTGTCTTTGCAGCACTTTTATCTCTTCTAACAGAGCTCTGGGAAGGTCTATTGAATGAGGTTTAGTGAAATTTTTTCACTGGCTAGATGGACTAATGTTAGGTGTGCCCGCCTGTCTTCCCTAGCATAGTCTTTAATAATTATTCTATTAGTCTTTTCCCCATTCCTTCCCACAGAATAATTTCAGTGGGAGAAAGTAGGATGTGCATAAAATGCAGCAGATCGTGAGGCACCACAACATGTGCAGTGAAGGTGGCATTTAACAAATTATTAAAATACGGTGAGCCCCTCTGATGGTCTTTCGCTGCTTTATAAAGGTCTTTCATCTCCCCGTGTGTGACAGCTTCCCATCAGGGGTTAGCCCCACTCTGGTACTGCATCGGTGCTGCTTGTATTTTAGCTACCAATTCCCAGTCCCCCTCTTCAGCTGCCAGCTTCTGCATCCTCTGCCAAGAATCCTCAGGCTCATGCTGAAGGTCAGATGAACCTTCCCTCTCCTCTACAAAAGATGGAATTTGGTCTTTGGCAGAGGAGCGGGGCCTTGGGGTGAATGCCCTGGCCAGGCCCGGTGTTGTGGGCCTTTGGTAGCCAAGACGGCGGCCTTCCAGTTACCGCCCCTCACACTTCCGGCTCTGAGAGTGTGGGATCCACAAGGGGCTGAGTTGGAGGGGGTAGGGCAGCGGGAGTAGGCAAGGAAGCGCTGCATCCCAATGCAGAGGTGGTTCCTGATGCATGGGTAGGACCAAACATGGGGAAGACCCGATGAGAGAGCTGGGGGTGGGAGGGAGTTTGACATTGACAACTCCTTCCAGAGGAGGGACTCCATTTTTTGGGCTATCTGAGGGGGGTCCAGGGAGGAGAGGTACTGGAGAATGGGTTAGGATAGAATCCAGGCCTGTGTGACCTGGGTAGGGGGTAGAGAAGGAGGGAAGATGTCAGACAGCAGGTGGCTTGACTGTGCTTTACAGCAGTTCCTGTCTCTCATCCTTATCTTGGTATCAGTGGGTTCAGGAATGCCGGGGGCAGAACACAAAATATGATTTGAGTATTAGGACATTGAACCCTTTAGAAAACTGTATAAATCATGTGAAAAATTAGGTAAAATTTTGCAACTTATCCATCCCTGAGTTTGCAAAAGAAAGAGTCTTTCCTGAACTGAGTCCCAAAATGCTACATGACAAATTGATTCAACAGAAACATCTGGGAACTCCTTTAAAAGCCAATGAACAAATGATTTCCAAGTTCCATTAATAACAGTCATCCCCCATGAAAGGAGAACCTCCCTAACTGCAACATATATGTCCCTCTCAACTTTGGATAATTTGTTACCCAGAGCAAGCCCTGATGTAAAGGATGGCCCACCCACAGGACTAAAATATCTCCCAAGGATCCTGCGCTGCAGGCGGCCATCCCCCAACTCACTGCTCTGGTGGCTCTGGATGCAGGTGTTTCAAAATGTCCCCTGGGCTTCACCAGCCGAGCCAGCCCTCATCCCTCATGCTGCTGCAGGGTGCCAGCACTGCATTCAGCAAGCCCTGATAAAACTGATAAAACATTGCATTTAGAGGGCTGCCTCACTTTAATTTGTCATTTTTGTCGTGAGGTAGTATAGTTCCAGTAAGAAGCCTGTCGGCCTGCAAAACCCTGCGTCCTCCTGAGATATCATTGTTAGTGAGGAGCTCAGCAGTGCTGAAAACAGAGGCCGGTCCTTTGTGATCCCTTTGGGATGGCAGTGGAAGTGCCCTGAGTGCGCATTCAGAGGCACATTCATGGCTTCTCATGCCACGAGGCCAATACTAAATGTGCAAGGTGACTTCCTTGAATGACATGTAGTCCATTGAAATATCTACAGGAAGTGATCTGAAGCTGCTTTCTGAGCCTGCTCCTTAGGATCAGCTGTGAGGGACTGAGGGCTGGCCTGAGCCCGGTGCTGTGTCCCACTGGGAGCAGCCCCACAGGCTCACGTGCAGAGAAGGCACTGCCAGAGGCCCTGGAGATCTCACCTGCCCTGCAGCCACCTTTGTCAAGGTGCTGTAAACATCAGCTGATGCTGACTGTCCCATTGGACCCCTTGGTATAGTCACTATGGAGAATTTCTTTCCTGAAGCCCGTAGGATTTTTCCCTGGCAGCTGTGATGGGGATGCTCAGGGAGTGTGGGGCTTTGGGGGCAGCTGCCCAGGCAGGGGCTGAGCTCGGGGCCCTGTTGGGCCCATGGCCCCCAGCAGCAGCAGCAGCAGCAGCCCCAGGGCCCAAAGCCCCGTGCCCTCTGCCCAGCACAGGCTGACCTGTCCCTGCAGCTGCCACCCAAGCGGGGCCCAAGGACCAGTGGCCGCTGGCAGCAGCAGGAATGCGGGCAGGGTGAGGATGCCCTGGCGTGGCTTTTGTCTCTGGAACAAAGCGGGCTCAGGGCAGTGCAGAGCAGGCTGGGAAGCAGAGCCCAGGGTCTTTGGAGGCCGCAAGGCCTAAAGATCTGTCCTTGCAGCAGCCCAGATGCTGGTGGCCTAATTGCCAAGGCTGTGGTGGCCTTGAGAGTGTGCAGATGGATTTTGCATGGCTGTGGCCTGCTGGTGGCTCTGGGCCCAGGAGTCCCTGTGGCTGCAGCAGGAAGGGTGGCTGAAGGTTTGCTGCCTGATTTGGTGGCATGGCTGCAGGGGCCAGTGCTGTGAGAGCCCCCTGGGTGAGAGCTGGGGAGAGAGAGCTGAGCTCTTGGGGACAGCGCTGTGCCCCAGGGCAGGAAGAGCAGCAGTGCCCAGTGCCAGGAGCGGTGTCAGTGGGAGCCCCTGTACACAGGGACCCCCAGCCCTGGGGTGGCCGTGCCAGCACCCCCAGGGACCTCCAGCCCTGGGAATGCAGAACAAGTGGAACCCACAAGTGTGCAAAGGCTGCCTGTGCCCAAAGGAATGGCCGAGAGGAGTCAGGTTTTAAAATGTTACAGTCTTTATTTGCCGAAGATCGGCAAATCTATGATTTACAGAACACGTGTCATTATAACAATTGTTATAACAACAACAACAACAATGTACAGAACATATCTACATGGGATCTGATGGGCTAACAATCTTCAAAACGTATTTACAGAGAACTTCAACGGTCGGGAACATATTTACAGGAAACTTGGCACGTAGCAAAAATATTTACAAGGAACTTCGAAACTCTTGAACGTATTTACAAAGTCATCGGATCTGTGCTATCTTGTGCATGAGTCCTGGAAGAAAGGAAGGAGCAGTGCTGGACTCAGCTGGCAGCACTGGGCCCAGCAGGGCTGGGAGCTGGGCCCCAGGGGCTGGGCCGGGGCTGGCAGGGCTGGCGTGGCCCCAGGCAAGCGCAGGCCAGGCCGGGGCTGGTGCTTGTGGCAGCACAATCCAGGCCCCTTGCGGGCACCGTGTCCCTGAGCGGGGCCATCCAGCCCAGCCCCAGCCTGGCGTCAGGGGACCCAGTGTGTGTGTGGGCAGGGCGTGGGAAGCATCTGCCTGTCTTACCTGTGGGGCTCCATCTTCATCCAAGGACCATGGGCTCCTCCTCATCGTCCTCATCCACTTCCATCTTTTCAGTGTCATCCTCCTCGTCTACTTCCATGTCCTCGATGTTATCCTCCTCATCTACTTCCATGTCCTCAACAGTGGAGGACATGGAAGTAGAGGAGGAGTCCACTTCCATCATCTCTTCCTCATCCAGCCTCAGGTCCACTTCCATCGCCTCCACAATGTCTCTGTCAGTCTGCAAGGGGCAGCACAATCTCCCAGTTCTGTCCCACACCATCCATTCCCACATGGCTGCAGCCTGCCCAAGCCGGGTGCCCCCTGCCTGGCATGGCACTGTACCTCCATGGGCACAGCAGGGCACATCCTGCTGAGATTGGTGCTCCAGATCAAGCAGAAGGAAAAGCCCAGGCAGCAGCAGCAGCAGCTCAGCGCTGAGGGTCAGAGCGCAGAGCGAGTCGCAACTGACCCTTGGCAGCTGGTGAGGTGTCTGCTGTGCTCGTTTCCAGGTCCTGGACGTTCCACCTGGAACCCTCTGGGAGCTGTGATGTCACTGAAGTTTCAGGGCCACTGCGCAGTGGGAGATGGGGATGGCAGAATGATCAAATCCTTGAATGGTTTGGCTTGGAAGGGACCCTAAAGATGATCTGGTTCCAAGCTGAGCAAGCTCCCAGCACAGCAGGTTGCTGTGGCACCTGTTCCACCTGGCCTTGGATGTTGCAGGGGATGGGGCATCCACAGCCTCTCTGCACTGGTCCCTGTGTCAGGGACAAGCACCCTGAGAGTAAAGAACTTTTTCCCATTATCAAATGTCTGCCATCTCTTGCAGTTTGATCCCATTTTTGCTTGTCCTGTCACTAAAGTTCCTGACAAAGTGTGCTCCTCCACTTCCCTGTGGGTCAGGCTGTTCCTGCTGGGTCATACGTGTGGCTGGACCTGCAGACAAGAGAGAGAGAAGCCAAATTCCCAGTCAGAAAAATGGGGAATATGGCATGAGGACTGAGAGGATAAGGAAAATGTAGAGACATGCATGTCTTTTCTTTGGTGGGTGTCGTCATTTGTGCGTTTTATTGGAGGCCGGGTTCCCTGGTGCACTCAGGTTCCGTGTTGCAGCCTGCCCACAGCCAGCCTCTCTGTGTGACCTGCACAGGCAGAGCTGGGAGCATGCTTGCTTAAACTGCTGGTGAACGAGGTGAGTGAGGGATCTTTGTGTGGAACTGCAAACACTTCAGTGGATTGCACTGAAAAGCGTCCAGGAACAGAGACAAAATGGGGCTTGGAACACAGAGGGAAAACTGGGGGGAAAAGCCGGGGAGCAATGGAAAGAGCCAGGACTAAAACGGTACAGGAGAGGCGAGGACATTCCAGGGGGAATACATATAAGGAAAATACAGCAGTTGAACCGGGTGATACCAATAAAACGCCATGGGCCTGAAAATGCCCATGGACGAGACCATTGCATTCAGAGCGGTGTCTCTCTTTTACCTTGGTCACTTCGCCCTGAGGTATTACAGTTCCAGTGGTAGGCCCCTGGGCCCTCACATCTCCCCCTTTTTGTTATCTATAAAAACGGCTTCTGCTATTGAGTTTTGCAGGCATTAAGCAAAAAAGGATAAAGTAAGCAACACAATGAATACAAAAAACAAAGCCCACACAACAGTCTTAACTAGAGATGAAAGCCAGCCTCGCAAACCCCTGTGTTTGGAAAGTGCAGTGAACCAGTCGATGTTGCCTTCTGTCTGGATCTTGTTTCCTTGATCTTTCAGCAGCTGGATGCCCTGGTAATCGGACTCCCTATGTGACAGCAGGTAGAAAAAACACATGCCTTCAAATGCCTGACAGGCTTCTACATGGCCATGAAATTGTGGCTTGTCTATGGAAGCACCCAGCTGAAGGCATGTGACTCAGTGAGGAGCATCAGGTTCCTGCTGCAGCAGCAACCAATGGCAGCATCCTCTGCCTTTAGCTGATGTAGTATCTGAAGGCTTGGGTGTACTAAAAGTACACAGATGAAGAGATTAGAAGGTGGAACTTAAGTTGTGGTCCCACTAAATTTTCTCTTCTGTAAGCCAAGGGTGTGAACACAGCTTATTAGAAGAACCATATATCAATGATAAATATAATTTTTACAAATGTTAAGTCATATGTCCTGGTTAATGATGTCTGAGCCATCTTGGTCTTGGTGTGTGTGGTAAGCGCTGCTTAGGAGATCTTCTTCTGTCCTTCTCGTTCTTCTTTTCCAGGCTGCTACTCTCTCTCTTAGGCTTTCATTCTGTTCTTCTGATGGTGGCTGTGGTGTTTGCCTCGCGGTTCCCAGAAACAGTTTTAATGTATTTTGCTGGGATCCATCTTAGGAGTGTTTCCGTAGAGACAAGGGCATCTTCTCTTTCCCAAGTAATCAATGGGAAAGGGCCCATAAATTGTTTAGATTCAGGTTCTTTGAGCAACACAGGTGGCTTTTCTTTTAATTGGGCTGCAGCTCAATTAGTAAACTGCCTGATGACTGGGGGAGTTGGCTCCATAAATGAGTTGTTCAAAAAGTTGAGTATGTAAAAGGCCTTGGCCAGTCTCTCAATGGAAGATAATATCTGGTTACCCCTCTCAGTTGATCAAGGATCCTTTTGATTGATCAAATGGCCCTCTCGGCTATGGACTGTCCTGTGGCAGAGTGTGGTATGCCTGTGACATGTTTTATACCCCAGTGGTCAGAAACTTGTTGGAATCAGTGCAAGGTTTAAGCAAGTGCATTATCAGTTTTAATTTCCTGTGGAATTGCTAAGGTGGAAAAAACGAAAAAGTAATGTTTTATAGCATCTTCTGATTTTTCTCCAGCATGGGCAGAGCCAAAAAACACAATGGTAAAGGCATCGATTGAGACGTGGGTGTATTTTAGTCTGTGCAAAGGAGCTCAGTGTGTGATGTCTGATTGCCAGATGTGGAGACTCTCTAGTCCTCTTGGATTGCCTCCAGCTCTGCCTGAAGCAAGGCCATGTTCCTGACAATTGGGGAAGGTGGCTACAAGGGATCTTGCCGGTTCTCAGGTAATTTTGAAAATCCTGAGCAGCACAGGAATGTTTGGATGGTAGAATTGGTGGCTGATCCTTGCCTTTCCAAAATCTATCTAAGGCATATTGCAGTGGTTCAGATGTTTGAAGCAGTCAATTGAGGTGCTCTTGAGTGAGAAGTATATATTCACAAGGTCTGTTCCTGCAAGGGAGCACAGACGCTTTCTAGCTTTCCTGATAAGTTGTGGAATAACTTTCTGTTGGGTTGTTATCATTTTAGTAGGTTGGTGTCACCTGAGAACACAATCCGTTATTATCAGGGCATCTGAGACAGTTGAGTCCCACTGAAAGAATAATGCATGGAATTTTGGACTTACACCAAGGATTGCCAGGGAGAAAGGAAAATTAAGGTGGTATCTGTGTGCCTGTTTAGTTTGAATCACCCAGGATACCTTTTGTACAGTTGCTTAGGCCTCCGGTGTCAGTGATGGCGGGAATCGAGTCCTTCACTGCCTTTAAGGAGCAGGAACAGTGGCAAGAGATCTTCTGTGGTGATTCCCAGCAGTGAATGTACCCAACTGATGGTTCCACAGAGTTGGTGGAGGTCTTGCAGAGTCTTTGGGTTGTCCTTGATTTGCAGTGTTTGTGGTGTGATGGTTCTCTCTGCAGTTTTTAGGCCAAGACACTTTCAGGGGGCTGTCCTTTGAACTTTATCGGCTGCAATCTTAAAACCTTCTCCTGTATCGCGGTGATGACATCTTGTACGGCAACATCCAAAATGATTTGAGCTTCTGCACAAACGACTGTGTAGTCCATGTAGTGAGTAATGATAGCATTAGGATGTTCATTATATGGTCCATATAATGAAAAGCGATTAGCATTAGGGCAAGAGAATTTGGACTTTAAGCCATTGACAAATATTAGGGCTACTCGTCATTTGTTGAGTGAATACAGTCCACTGGTACCTCTGTAAAGGTGCTTGTCGATTTAGTGACGGAAAAGGCAAACCAGGAGGGTGTCTTTGGGCTGCATGGGGGTGTCAAAATGTAGTCATTAGGATTTTTATCAACCATTTGCCAATAACAGTGTAATCATAGGTACAATTGGACTAAACCTCCCTGAACTAGCCTTCCTTCACATCTCAACCCACGCAATCTTCAAAGCAATGCTCTTCCTATGCTCAGGTTCCATCAATCACAGACTAAATGGCAAAGCAGATATCCAAAAAACAGGAGGACTCCAAAAATTGCTACCCACAACTACGGCATGCCGCACCAGCGGCAATCTCGAGGTATCATGGAGGCTGAGGGCAGGCTGGACTGGAGGGCACCCATGTCATCAATGACCTCGTTGATTTTCCTGAGGTCCTGCAGGAGCCGCCTCTTGTCTTTGCCAGGCTTTCATATGATAATGACAGGCACATTGCAGGGGCTAGTAGATGGTACAATGTGGCCCACAGACAGCTGCTCCTGCACGAGGGACTGCAGGGCCTTTAACTTTCTGCCTGGGAGGGGCCACTGATCCACCCATATGGGGTCGTTGGTCTTCCAGGTTAACTGATGGATGGCGCGCTGCTCGGTGGCCCCGTCTAGAAATCCTGAGGTGTTGATAGGATCTCTAGCCTTGTCCCCCTTTGGGACAAGAGGTCTTTTCCTCAAATTGTTATTGGTGCCTGGGCGACGAATGATCTTACTGTAGCAACTGTGCCCTCAGGACCTTCCATGCAGATGTCACTGTGACTCCAGAAGCTGGTAGTGGCTCCCCTGGGAGCTAATAATTACCCCAACAGTTGGAACCAGGGGCCATTCTTTTTGCGAATCAGAGCAGAAAATTATAGTGGCATCAGTTCTTGTAGATAATACTCCTGAAAGACATCTCTTTCTCCCTTTCCATGACAAAGCACACTTTAGAATGGGTCTGTTTCTGCCTGTTGTTTGTGCCCACAACAACATTGGATCAGCTGGCGTGGTGATCATGTCCCGTAGGTGGTAGGCTCTGGCTATAAATGGGTTTTTTTGAATGAAAAGGGAAGAGTCTAAGCATAGAACCTGGACAGTTATCTCCTGCAAAGACGTCAAGGCAAGTACCTCAGGTAGTAGAGTGAGTGTCTCCATCCCTTCCCCAGTGTTGGTTTAAATCAAAATGTCTTTGGGCCGTCCTTCAGGCCTGTCTTTTCCTGTGGGAAAATGGTGAACATAAATATTGTGGATTGGAAATGAAAAGGCCCCTACCAGCTGCCTTTGGGTTCCAGGGCTGAGCTGTCTTCTGTCGAGTTTTCTGCAGTGATCAAGCTGTCCTGATGGATCTGAGAAGGTCACTGTGCTGGTTCTCCACGATGTTGGGGAGAGTGGGGCAGAATGGCCTCGCATTTGGTGTCATCATGCGGGATCTTTCTGTGTCTGTGTGGGGTTTCCTGCAGACCACGGTTTTTACTGATGTTGGCAAGCGTGTGGACAATGGGGGTAGTGAGGACCGTGGCTGTGACACCTAGAAGGTCCCTAGTAATAGCCTGAATTTTTACAATTCTATTGAAAATGCTCACCTCTCCACATTTTATGCAAGGTCCTTCTTCATGTGTATGTCAGGGAATAACTTGGGAGGCCACTAGCACCTCTACTACACCCTGACTGGTAGCCTTAGCTAGGCTGGCAACATGGTGTAAGGATGCCTTAAGGTGCATGCCTCGACCATTTGTGCAATGTTAGGTTTTGGGATGAGGGGTAGATAGGGTAAAATGTCTTTTCAGGAGTTTTTAGCATTTGTTTCAGCAAGTTTAGCAAGCAATACCTGCCTGACTTTTGGATGATCAGCTAACTTCTCTATTGCTTGTGTAAGGTGGTCAATAAATTTTAGAAAGGATTTCCCAGGTCCCTGCAGAATGTCTGTGAAATCTAGAGCAGGTGTTGTTCCATTGGGTGTCTGCATGAGACCTGTCTTTGCATCTCTTCTAACACAGCTCAGGGAAGGTGTCTTGCTTCATTCTCAGCTTTAGTGAAATCTTCCTTCCTGGCTAGATGTCTAGTGTTATGTGTGCCTGCCTGACTTCTCCAGCATAGTTCTTTTAATAGTTGTTGTAGTAATTTTTTCGACATTCCTTCCCACAAAATAAATTCAGTGGGAGAAAGTAGGATGTGCATAAAATTGAGCAGATCGTGAGGCACCATAACATGTCCAGAGAAGATGGCATTTAACAAATTATTAAAATACAGCGAGCCCTGCCCATGGTCTTTTGCTGCTTTACAAAGGTCTTTCATCTCCCCATGTGTGACAGCTTCCCATCGGGGCTGAGCCCCCCTCTGGTACTGCACCGGTGCTGCTTGTATTTTAGCTACCAATTCCCAGTCCCCCTCTTCAGACGCCAACTTCCGCATCCTCTGCCAAGAATGCTCAGGCTCATCCTCAAGGTGGGATGAACCTTCCCACTCCTCTCCAGAAGAGGGAACCTGGTCTTTGGCAGAGGAGTGGGGCCTTGGGGTGACTGGCCTGGCCTGGTGCTGCAGGGGCCAGTGCTGTGAGAGCCCCCTGGGTGAGAGCTGGTGACAGAGAGCTGAGCTCTTGGGGACAGCGCTGTGCCCCAGGGCAGGAAGAGCAGCAGTGCCCAGTGCCAGGAGCGGTGTCAGTGGGAGCCCCTGTGCACAGGGACCCCCAGACCCAGGGTGGCCGTGCCAGCACCCCTAGGGACCTCCAGCCCTGGGAACGCGGAACAAGTGGAACCCACAAGTGTGCAAACGCTGCCTGTGCCCAAAAGAATGGCCAAGAGAAGTGAGGTTTTAAAAAAAAAAACATTATTTATTTGCCAAATATTGGCAAAAACTAGGATTTACAGAACATGTTTCATTATAACAATACTTATAACAACAACAATGTACAGAAAATATTTACATGGGATCCGATGAACTAACAATCTTCAAAACATATTTACAGAAATCTTCTAACGTAGTGAACATATTTACAAGAAACTTGAAGCTTTCAAACATATTTACAAAGGAGTGGCATCTGTGCCATGATCTGTGTCAGTCCTGGAAGAAAGGAAGCAGCAGAGCTGGACTCAGCTGGCAGCACTGGGCCCAGCACGGCTGGGAGCTCTGCCCCAGGGGCTGGGCCGGGGCTGGCAGGGCTGGTGTGGCCCCAGGAAAGCGCAGGCCAGGCCAGGGCTGGTCCTTGTGGCAGCACAATCCAGGCCCCCTGCGGGCACCGTGTCCCTGAGCGGGGCCATCCAGCCCAGCCCCAGCCTGGCGTCAGGGGACCCAGAGTGTGTGTGGGCAGGGTCTGGGAAGCATCTGCCTGTCTGACCTGTGGGGCTCCATCTTCATCCAAGGACCATGGGCTCCTCCTCATCCCTCTCGTCCACTTCCATTTCCTCGATGACATCTTCCTCATCAACCTCCATCTCTTCTACGTTGTCCTCCTCCTCTACTTCCATGTCCTCAACAGGATCTTCCTCGTCCACCTCCATCATCTCCTCCCTCTCCAGCTCCATGTCCACTTCCATCTCCTCCACAATGTCTCTGTCAGTCTGCAAGGGGCAGCACAATCTCCCAGTCCTGTCCCACCCCATCCATCCCCACATGGCTGCAGCCTGCCCAAGCCAGGTGCCCCCTTCCTGGCATGGCACTGTACCTCAGAGCACATCCTGCTGGGATTGGCGCTCCAGAGCCGGCAGCAGGAAAAGCCCAGGCAGCAGCACCAGCTCAGCAGTGAGGGGCAGAGCACAGAGCGAGCGGCAACTGACCCTTGGCAGCCGGTGAAGTGTCTGCTGTGCTGGTTTACAGGTCCTGGACGTTCCACCTGGAACTCTCTGGGAGCTGTGATGTCACTGAAGTTTCAGGGCCACCGCAGAGTGGGAGATGGGGATGGCAGAATGATCAAATCCTTGAATGGTTTGGCTTGGGAGGGACCCTAAAGCTCATCTGGTTCCAAGCTCGGCAACCTCCCAGCACACCAGGTTGCTGTGGCGCCTGTCCCACCTGGCCTTGGATGTTCCTGGGGATGGGGCATCCACAGCCTCTCTGCATTGGTCCCTGTGTCAGGGACAAGCACCCTGAGAGTAAAGAACTTCTTTCCAACATCAAATCTCTTCCACCTCATGCAGTTTGATCCCATTTTTGCTTGTCCTGTCACTAAAGTTCCTGACAAAGAGTCCTCTCCCATGTTCCTCTGGGTCACGCTGTTCCTGCAGGGTCACATGTGTGGTTGAACCTGCAGACAGGAGAGAGAGAAGCCAAGTTCCCAGACAGAAAAAATGGGGAAAGTGGCATGAGAGGTGAGATAAGAAGGAAAAAGTAGAGACATGCAAGGCATTGGTTTGGGTGGGCTGTGGGATTCATGTCTTTTATTAGAGGCCAGGTTCCATGGTGCACTCAGTTCCTGTGTTGCAGCCTCCCTACAGCCAGCGTCTGTGAGCAAATGGCACACCCAGAGCTGGGATCACACTTGCTTAAACTACTGTTGAACGAGGCTATAGAGGGATCTTTGTGTGGAATTCTAAACCCTGTGGGTTGCGCTGAAGAGTGTCCAGGGAGGGAGACAAAATGGGGATGGGGACACAGGGTTTTATATGGGGTGGGAAAGCAGCAGAGCATTGCAGCAATCCATGACCAATAGGGGATTAGAGAGGGGAGAACATTCTAGAAGGAGTATATATAAGGAAAAAACAGCAGTTGAACTGGGTGATGCCAACAAAAGCTGCTGCATCACCATGAGCCTGCAAATGCCCATGGGTGACACCATTGCATTCAGAGGGATGTCTCTCTTTTACCTTGGTGACTTTGCCCTGAGGTATTACAGTTCCAGTGGTAGGCTTCTGGGCCCTCACAACTCCACCCTTTTTGTTTTCTATAAAGAAGGCTTCTGCCATAGAGGTTTGAAGGAATTTAGCAAAAAAAGGATACAATAACCAACACAATGAATACAATAAACAAAGCCCACAAAACAGTCTTAACTAGAGATGAAAGCCAGCCTTTCATCCCCCGTGTTTGAAAAGTCCACTGAACCAGTCGCTGTTGCCTTCTGTCTGGATCTTGTTTCCTTGATCCTTTAGCAGCTGGGTGCTCTGGTATACTGACTCCCTATGTGACAGCAGGTTGAAAAAACACATGCCTTCAAATGCCTGATAGCCATGGCCATGGACAAGAACTTGTGGCTTGTCTGTGGAAGCACCCAGCTGAAGGCATGCAGCTCAGTGAGGAGCATCCAGATTCCTGCTGCAGCGACAACAAACGGCAGCATCCTCTGACTTGAGCTAATTTAGTATCTGGAGGCTTGGGTGGCCTAAAAGTAAATAGATAAAGAGAGTAGAAGGTGAAACGCAAGTTCTGGTCCCACTAAACTTTCTCTTCTGTAAGCCAGGAGTGTGAACAAAGCTTATTAGAAGGATCATATATCAATGCTAAAATATAGCTTTTACAAATTTTAAGTGAAATATTGTTGTGGTTTGAGAGGAAGTGAGGTTTTTGGGATGGTGTGGTCACACCAATGGGTGTTCAGATTTGAATATTGGCACCTGCTGTGGCCACTGGGGACATGGATACGCCTCTGAGAACACAGGGGTTAAAAGCAGAGAACTCCCAGGGGAAGCTGTCTTGGGTTCTGGCAGGGATAAAAGGTCAGACCTCCCCTGCCATCTGGGCGGGGGAGGGGAAGCCATGCGGCCCGGTGAGGAAGGTCTGGCCCCGAGGATGGAAGGGTGGAAGAGCGGAAGAGCACCGGGAGGCATCGGGCAGCCCCCCACCCCCAGGAGAGACACAGAGAGAGAGAGAGAGAGAGAGAAAGAAAGCGCGCCAGCCTCTGTCTGTGACTGTGCTACCTTGAAACTTGATAACATGGGCCCGCAGCATGGATGAGAAGGAGAAGGGAGGGAAGGGAGGGGGGGGGATGCAGCAAGAAGGTGTCCGGCCACTGTGGGAGTTCTGGGCGGGCTGAGCCCGAGATTTTAACCCTTATTTTGGACAATGAAAACTTTGCAGAACAATAACCTTCCTAGAAGAGAGAGAGAGATGAAACAGAGGAAGAAATGGGCAAGTGTGATGAAAATTCCTGCAAGTGAAAGATGTCAGAAGAGTGGGGAAGAATCTTAGGTGAGAAGAGATGATGGAGTGGCCTTAGCTGGACTTTTCTCGTATAGCCCTGGACAGAACCATGTTTCCTGTGACACAGAGACTGCATCCAGGGGGAGGCAATGGCTCAAAGCCAAGAGGGTTAAGTTTTGAGACACCTCGGCCCCAGGGGGTGAAATTTGGTGGGGACAGGTGTCCCGAAAGTGAGAGATTGTGCTCTTTTTGGAACGGGACAAAGCATCCTTGAAAGGAAAACCCTAGAAGCAGCTCTGGTCTATGTGCAGTGGTGAGAGCACTGGACATGGAAGGAAGAGGTCACGATGGCAGATGTTCTCCAGGCGGTGCCGCGAGTGACATGGAAACACATGTGTGGGAATCCATAAAAATCAGAGAGTTTTAGGAAGGTTGTAAAAAGGACAGGCCGCAGAAACACCAAGAATTGTGAAGTGCTAAAGCAGCAGAAAAAGATATATAAGCTGTAGTGAAGACAATAGGGCTATGTAATGGGCCTTCTAAGTTGCAACAAGTTTGTTTAGTATATATCTAGAAAGTTATGCTGATGAATATAGCTTTATTCGTTGTCTCTTATAAACGAGCCGTTGTGTTGGAGAATCAGCCGCTATTGTTTTAACCAAAGCTACATGTGTTTAAGATGATTGGATAGAACTACTGTCGGTATGCTTTTGCTCTATATAATTGGCTTAGATGCATTTATGTTATGTGGAAACATTAAGTTTCTTTGGCCTGCTGCCTGGTCAGCGAGCTGTACGCATCTTTCCATTGTCATAACCATGTAATGAGACTGATGCTGAAAACATAAAAAGCTCTAGATGCTGATCAAAGCAGCCCCATCCTGTTCACGTCTGCATGTAAACTGGCAGCGTACCAAACACGAGGTTTTGACGGTGTTTCCTGGGGAAACCTATGGCACAAGAAGGACTCCTCTCCTCTTGATGAACAGAGAATTGATTGTCTAAAGGGTCGTGATGGACCGAGAGTTGGTGATCTGAGGGATGGATGTATTGGAAATTTGGTGGGGGCAGGAGGAAATGTTTTTGGAAGGTTTTCATTTTCCCTGTGTATTTCTTTTTACTTGTAGTGTCGTTAATAAAGTTTTCTTTTCTTTATTTCTAAGTGGGGGCCTGCTTTGCTTATTCCTGGTCACATTTCACAGCAGAAACCAGGGAGAGTGTATTTTCATGGGGGCACTGGCTTTGTGCCAATGTCAAACCATGACATATATATATAATAAAATAATAAATCAAGCCTTCTGAAATATGGAGTCAAATCCTCGTCCCTTCCCGCATGCAAAGACCCCTTTGACCACCGTCACATGTGCCCTGGCTGGCTGCAGGCTGGGCACATGTCCTGCCCTCCTGCTCTGTGCCAAAGGCAGCAGGGATGGGCAGCTCTGGGCATCGCTCTGAGCACGGCCTGGGCACCGCGGGCAGCTGGGACAAGGGCACAGGAACCCTCAGCTCACGGGCGGTTTCTGCTTTCTCTCCTTGCAGCCGGGCTCTGCAGGTGCTGAGGCTGCTCTGGGCTCTGCCAGGGCTCTGCTGGAGCTCAGCACCGGGCCAGAATCAGCCAAAGAAGAAATGGTGTGACCTGCAGCACTTGCTTGAGCATTTTGGCAGCACATCTCAAGTTTGCAGAGTGTACACCTCCAAGGGAAAACATGACAACCCCCCCAAAAAAAAAATTGTTCAATAACTTCTGAAATGAAATCAATCTGGCATGACCCCAAATGACATTTCTCAGTTTGCTCAAGCTGTAGCTCAACCCTTCTCCGAACAGTTCTCTCTCCCACCCTCCTTTTAACTTCCCAACTGCTCCCTCTTTTCCCCCAGTGAGTTCCCAGCCCATCGCAGTCTCCATCACACTGTTGCCTTCCTTGGTGCCTCTCACCACAAGGAAGGCTGAGCCCCAGATTTAGGGACTCATCCTGTCACTGGCTGAGGAGCAGCAATGTCTCAGAGGTCCAGTGGGATTTTAGTGTCATTCAGAGCCACTCTCCAGCCCTCAGCTCTCCTCACTGCTGAGCTCCCACTCCCTTTTCCTCATCCTTGCAGCAGGATGAGCTCTGTGAATCCCCTTGAGCCTCCCCACTCTTCCCAGCCCACGAACCCCCCTCAGTTAGGCTGAAGCTGAAGCTTTTCTGTCTCCTGTGGCACAACAGTCCAGTGCCCTGTGCAGGGAGCCCCAGCCCCAGAGCACAGCACACAACAGTGCAGTCCGGGCTGGAGCAGCTGCCCTGCAGCCCTGGCTTGGCTGTTTGTGGCAAGGCAATGCTCCCTGCTCCCAGCTGTCCCTGCAGGATGGCCCCAGGGCAGAGCCCAGCCGGGCTCCCACTGCAGCCCCTGGAGCTTGGGGCAGACAGTGCTGCCAGAGCTGAGGTTCCTGGGGAGCACCTGGAGCTGTGCCTTGCACTCTGTGGCCATGTGTCACAGTGCAGGCTGGCTTGGGCTGTGTGAATGTACCAGCCCTGGTTTGACTGCCAGGGGCCTCGCGCAGTCACATCTCTTCCAGGACTGCAGCATTTCACTGGGCAGAATCTGACAAGGCATGGATATCAGAGAAACGAAATTATCCAGCCTGGGTTTTTCCAAGGCCCTTTAGCAGGAAGGGCTTGAGAATAAATGCTCTCTTTTTGCAACATGAACATAGGGGTGAGTACTCTCTCTGTCTCCAATGCGCTACCCCCAGCCAACGATACAGCCACCCACTCCCTCACACATCTCCCTCGTGCCTTCCCACTGCTGTGTCCTGTCAGGGTTTCCCAGCCTGTCCTCCCTTCATGGCCCAGTCCCCTCAGGCTCTGCCCCAGCACGGCCAAGCTGCCTGCCAGCAGAGCCGCAGCGCCACAGCAGCTCCAGAGCAGCCCCGTCCAGGGGCACCTGGGAGCCCTCAGCAAGGCAGCCAGCAGCACACGGGCAGGAGGACACGGATGGCGCTTCCTGCCTGGCACAGGGCTTGTGACCATCTTTGGGCACCGCTCTCACAGGGGTCCCCGCAGCCCCGGCCCCTGCCCACCCGCTCTGTCACCAGCACAAGGGCTTCTGCAGAACCACCACAGGCCAAGGGGCTTCTGGCCATTTCCCCTGCAACACTGCACACCTGGGCAGGTTGCTGAGCCAGGGTACCCTTTTCCCCCTCTTCCCCTATGCCCTGCAGACCCTGCGCAGCAAAAGAAAGCTCCTGGGAGTCTGTGTATTACAACACACTCTATATTCATGTACTAATGAAGAAACAAAAAGAGAAAAGAACAATCTGAAAGAAGAGGAAAATTCCCGCTGACTCGGGTGGCCTCAGCAGAAAGAGGCATCAGCTCTCTGCAGAGCTCCAGCAGCGCAGCCAGCCAAGCGGCGACAGACGAGGCCGTGTCCTCCATGCCCAGCAGAGATGTTCTTGCACCCTCTGGAAGACAGAATATCGCTCCCTCTGCAGGGCCTGGAGGACATACAATGTTTGACGTGCCAGGTCCGACACGGCACTGCTGGTGTCCTCTGTCAGGTGTTCAAGGGCTGAAAGAGAAAGGAACAGAGCCACGGTCAAATCCTGGATCTGCGGGTAGCCGAGGAGAGCCCCCGGCCAGGGCCATCCCAGCCAGCTCTAGCCATGGCCAGGAGGGAGCAGGGACCAACGGGAGCAGCCCGAAGCTGCTGGCCACGAATCGCCCGGGTGGCCCTGAAATCTCTGGGTGCTCTGCCCACGCTGGCCCCGGTCTGCACAGGGAGCAGAGCCCTCCACAGCCAGGGCAGGGCTTGCAGCTGCCCCGGCAGCCGCCGCTGCCAGCCCGCTGCCCTCACTCACCAGTGCAGATGAGCCGGAGCTCTTCCTTCTTCCCCCTCAGGTGCCGCGCGGCCATGCCTGTGAACACAGAGCCTGTCACGGCGCCGGCGGCACAGCTCCCTGCCAGCGGCGCTGCCGGCGCTGTGGCCACACGGGCTGCTGGCCCGGCAGGGCTCTGCCCGGCCCTTGCCGCACGCTGCCGCTCCAGGGCACGGCTGCCAGAGGGCGGAGGCAGCAATGCCCGGGCCAGGCGGGGCTCCACGGCGCCGGGCCCGTCCGGCGCTGCCGGGGCAGCAGGCCGGGCTGGGGCCGAGCTGCGGCGGGCCGGGGAGGGAGCGCGGGCTCGTGGCTCACCCATGAACCTGATGGCCGCCGCTCGCAGGGGCTCCTGTGGGCTCTGCACGTAGGGCAGGGCCCGGCGCAGGTGCTCGGCCGCTCGGCTCCTGTCCTCTGCCAGCTGGAGAGAGCGGCAGGGGAGGGAAGGGTTGGCGCGGGCTCAGCCCCGGCCTCCCCTGCCCGCACAGCCCTGAGGCGCGGCCGGCAGCCGCCGGCGCCGGGCTCCCGAGGGGAGGGACAGAGGGCCGGCTGCTGCCCGGGGAGCCGCCGTGCCGCCCCGCCCCGCAGCCCCGCCGGGCCGGGGCTCCCCCGGCAGCCGGGAGCAGAGCCCGCGCGGCCTCTGGCTGCAGCAGCGGGCAGGGCCACAGCTGCCCGCCCCGCACACTGAGCGCCGCGCTCAGGGAGCTTCTCCGGGCTGAGGCTGGGGCTTGCAGGCTGTCCTTACCAGGCACTTGCTGAACTTCCACAGATTCTGGTTCTTCACCAGTCTTTCAAGATCTGTCCTCTTCAGGAACTCGGCCACACAAAGCAGGGTTTCCTGAGAAGCCTGGAGAGCAGCAGACACAGAGATGGCCCCACAGCCCAGGGCGCAGCACCCGGGTGCGTCCCTGTGCCAAGGCCTGGAGGAGGCTGCAGCCCAGCAGGTGCCAGGGCAGGAGGCAGCCGAGCCCCCTGCCAGGGGGACAGCAGCAGCCCACGAGTCCTCACCTGTGCCACAAGCCGCTTCTCATCATGGCAGTGGAGGACGAGGGGCAGCAGGCTCTGGCGCAGGGGTGTCTTCAGGGCCTTGTTTTTCTTTTCCTGTGGAAGAGTCACCAACGTTCGGAAGAGCAGTATGGAGATGAGCTGAACCTGCCAATTGTTCTGTATGGAAGGAAGAAAAAAAAGACCTCAGCATGGGCTGCACGGGGCTCAGCCTGGCACAGGCCTGCAAATTCACAGGGCACAAAGTGTCCGGACAGCACCCAGTGGCCGTGGCTGGGAGCAGTGAGCCTTACGTGGTCAAAGAGTGGCAGGAGCGCCTCAAGCAGCTGCAGTGTGATGGGGCCGGGCATCAGCATGTCATTGTCCAGGATGATAAAGCTGAGTAGCATGACTGTCATGAAAACTATCTCTCCATCTGCATCCCACAGGAAGTCCACAAGCCTTTCAGTCAGGCTCCACATTTTTTTGGTCTGTGCAGAACACAAGTTTGTGAAACGCCGTCCTGCTGCCGCAGGGCCCAGAGGCCAAAGGCCTGTCCCAAAGCACTGGGGCAGCTGAAGTGGGAGGCAGGAGAGCTGGGAGCAGCTGCCCCAGCACTCAAAGCCCTGCCAAGCGCAAGCGACCGCATTGCCCAGCTCAGCCTCAGCCGCTGCCCCCTTCTCACCATTGAGGGCTCCTCAGTGAGCTCAAGAAGGGCCCTGAGCGCCAGGCGACGCCCCTCCCTGCACTCGCTCTGCAGCAGCTTCCTTGACAAAATTTGCAGGACTCTGTCAGCACCACGTTCACTCAAGTGCAGGCACTCGAGGACCTGAAAGGCACAGGGCAGTGACAGGGAGCCGGCTGGCAGGAGCCCGTAGACGCACGGGGCCGGGCCCAGGCAGCAGCACAGGGCGCGGGCACCGTGCCAGGCAGCTGCGGCGACGAGAGGGCAGAGAGCTGGGAGGCGGCTCAGCCAGGCAGCGCTGGCCGTCAGGCTCACCTCCGCAAGGAACGCCAGGGCGGGCAGCTCCCAGCGTGGCTCCTGTGTGCTGAGCAGCCGGAGCAGGTAGCGAGCGATCCGGGAACACAAGGGCATGGAGACACAGCACATCTCCCTGGCAGGAGAAAAAGGAACCAAGACTGTGGGCCAGGGGGACAAACCTCTGCCAGGACTGACACACAGAGGTCTGGTCTTTCCCCAGCATCCTGCAAGCGGCCCTGGGCTATTTGGGAGGCAGCTCCTGGTGGGCACCCTCCTCTCCCAGCCTTTTCCAGTCTGCTTGGCCATCCCTCGGTGACACGGCCTTCTGGGCCACGACCTCGGGGACTGTGTGGAGCTCCCTAGGCACAGAGCACAACTGTCAGAGGTAGTGGGGAGAAGGGGGTCTCACCTGGCCAGCAGACCCACGGCACAGTGGTGGGTGTCAGCACACAGCAGCGTGTCCCAGCCACACCTGCGTTCCATTGCCACCACCACATCCTCGTGCTGCATTTGGCAGAGCAGGGACTTCAGGGTCTGCACTGCAAACCTGCGTGCACAGCAAAGCCCAGGTCACGCTGTGAACACTGGCTCCTGCCCGGGGACGTAGCAGGGAAAGGAGGAGTGGGATGGAGCACCTGTTGGGGCTGGTGGCAAGGCCGTATTCCTCCTGGCATCCCTTCCAGAATGCATTGACCTCCTCTGGTGTATCCTGAGTGCTGAAGAGCACTTGGGAGAGCAGATGCAGAAAGAGGCGGGGCAAATACACCGTCACCATATGTGGGACGCAGGGCATCTGGAGGATCTTCCAGATCACCACAGTTGCCTGCAAAGGACAAAGCCCCCCGAGACAGGGCTCAGTGCCGAGGTGTGCGTGTGGCAGGGCCCAAGCAGGGGAGGGAGAGGCTCAGACAGACGCAGGGGGAGCACGGGGCCTGGTGGGGCTGAAGCTGCCCCTGGGCCGGGTTTCAACCCAGCGCCTGAGGCAGGGAGATGCAGTGGGGGAAGGAGGATGGAGAGCTGCTGGAGAGGCAGCCTTGGGGACAGCAAAGGCCAGTTACAGAAACTCACAGCCAGGACAAAGACACCCGTTTTGTCCCCATCCGAGGTGCACATGCTGTGCTCTGGCCAGCTCCCCAGCACATCCAGGAGTATCAGCAGCGCTGGCTCTGCAGTCCTGGGCGAGCACATGATGCTCTTCCACATGGTCAAAGCAGCTCTGTCGGGTTAGAGCTCTGTCTCAGGAGCGTCTCAGACACAGCACCGTGGCCTGGGCAGCAGTGAGGACCTGAGCTGGCTGCCAGCTCTGCCTGTGCCCATTGCCACTCGCCAGCAGCACACAGGCAGCCCAGGTCGCTGGGGACAGGCCCCTGAGGGGCAGCGAGGGAGCACCGCAGCAGGCTCGGGGGCTGACGTGCCGGGGCTGGCCAAGGGAGCAGCCAGAGGGCCCTGGAACTCTCTGTTGGTCACACACCTGGGCCAGGCTCTACAGGCTGATGGGCTGGCGAGCCCTGAGCCCGCTGGGCAGGTGGGCCCCATACCTGTCACAGGACGGGGCCACACGCAGGAGCGTCATGACTACGTCAGCGGGCTGTGCTTCGCTGAGATCCAGCAGGGTCCTGTTCAGCCTGTGCTCAGCAAACTGATTGGCCAGGAGCCACTGGTGGATGTACCTGACCAGGGCAGGAACCTGGAGAAGGCACGGGGAGACTTGGAAAGCTGCCGGAGGGAGGAATGTCCCCAGCTTCCCCACAGAAGTGCTTCCCTTCCCACCACACTGCCATGGCCTCAAAGAGTTACAGTGACCAGCAGGCGTGGCTTGGGAGACCAAGCAATTCCTGGGAGGATCAAAGCCTGGCCACAGGCTGCTTACTTGCTTAGGATTGGAAAAGCCCTCCTCTACGAGCATATCCAGCAGGGCAGCACTGGTCTTGGTTTTGAAGATGTGCGAATATGCTCTGAGCCCAGTGCCCATGGTGCTGGTCTCTTCCGCCCGAATTTTCTTGATCAATTTGCAAACCAGCTGTAGGAGAAGGGCAAGAAGCCAGGGATGTTGCAGGGAATGCTCCAAGCGCGGTGCCAGCAGGCCCAACCCAGGTGGGGATGGCTGCAGGTACCTGGGCTGTGCTGCGGAAGAGGCCACGGGCGGGGTCCTGCTCCTGCGTGCGCTGCAGGGCTGCACCTGGCAAAGAGCGAGCGCAGCCGGAGCTGAGGGGCTGCGGGAGAGGCCGGAGAACACAGCCCAGCCCTGCGCTGCCCAGGCAGGGACAGCCCCGGGATGCCCCAGGGGATGGAGCACGGTCCCCGTGGGGTGTCTGCCCGGCCCCTCTTCCGTCCTGTCCGTGGGAATGGGATGGGATTGGGTGGGATGGGATAAAATGGGATGGGATGGGATGGGATGGGATGGAATGGAATGGAATGGAATGGCGCCAAGTTGGCTGCGGGCACCGGCCCTGTGGCCCAGCTCTGCCACTCACCCTCCTGCGGCAGCTCAAAGGGCACCACCGCTTTGGTTTCATGTGCTGGGCCAGCCTCAGGGCCTTCTTCCTCCTCTTTCCTCCAGGCCACCTTGGGCGCTTTCAGAGGTCTCTGCTCCATGACAATGACTGGATTTGTGAGGATACCCGCAGAGGGGAAGCCTTGCAAGGCCACAGGTCACCAAGTCCTGTGGTCTGGCCTCGAGCTCAGCTGCGGGAAGAACGCCTTGGAAAGGCTCCGGGTCAGACAGGAACGAGTGCGCTGTGCGGGGGCTCCTCACGGCACCGCTCTGTCCCGTTGTGCCCCGTTGTGCGTTCCCAGCAGCCGGGCAAGCTTCTATTTCCCACGTGTCACAAAGGGCCCTTGGTCACCGGGTTCCGTTCCATGGCACAGAGACCCTGCTGCAGCGTGCCACCCAGGGCCCTTGCACACACTGCCTTCTGCCCTGGGACCGCCCCCAGCCCAGCCAAAGTGGCCCAGCTTGGAAGGAATGCCTGGCCCCAGGTGTTGTCTAAGGCAGCCCGACAGGATCTTTAGGAAGGGCTCAGAGCATCAGCAAACGCTGCCCGGCTCTGCACGCTCAGTCCTGTCCCCATATCTTTCCCTGAGAGCATTTGAATTTCTAAATGAGAAGCATTTGAAGGGAGGGGATTTACATTTTCCATTTCAGAGCAGCCTTCTGCCTTCATTAGCAGACACGTCTCTCTTCAAACCAAGACAATTGTTTATCATCTTGCAGATGTGCAGTTGCTGGGGAGCCCCGTTTTACACCGAGGACCTGGAGAACCATTCCCAGCAATTGGGAAAATCCTAGGTGGTCCGTCCACCCACAGATGAGGTCTCCAAACGTGCCCCGAAATTGGGTCCAGCTCTTAGAGGCCTAAAAGAGCAAGTCCAAGTGACTTGATGATATTTTTAGCCCAGAAAGCCCTGCAGCTGATGGCACACTTCACAATCAGCAGGGGACACCGCTAGGCCGAAGCCCAGACCTCTGCTGGGAGCCTTTCCCCTCAAATATCCTTCAAACAAACCTCCATGCAAGTCACTTGGGAAAGTTTCTTCAAATGATACATTTCTGGCACAAGACTACACAGGCTTATGTGAAAGATTCCAAAGCAGCTGCTGTGGAGTCAAAGAGCCAGCACTAAGAGTCCTTGTCATCTCTTGGTAGCTAAATCCCACTTTGGGGGATTTCAGGGAGTTTGGAATGAGCTAGAGAGCAGACCTCCGAGTTTTTTAGATGATGCCATTGCTTTTTCTTCTCTTCTACATAGACAGGAAGGGTGAGTTTGGCTCACATCTGGACTGCATGGCTCACGAGGCCCGCAAGACTTGTAGTTACAAGAGCTTTGAAGGATTTCTTGGCCAAGAAGACACTGCCAACAAGAATATTTATGGTTGGCAGCCAATCCTTCAATATTTCGTCTTAGGGACTCATGCTACAGTGTAAGCTTCCTTAGCCAATCATGTTATGACACACAAACTCACAGCACTGCATCCTAAGCTTCTTGTTTACCATTGTAACTACTTCTATTTTTTCTAGATCTTCAGCACTAAAACTCTAAACTTTCCTCCACTTCAACATTGCTCCCCGTGTCTCTGCTATAATAAACTAGAAATTCACATTCTCGCTTCCAGCACCTAGCTTTGCAAGCCCTTTCTAGGGTCTCCGATCAAATCCTGTGTTTAATTCTAAGCTTTGCTGACAAGACCAAAGGTCTGAGATTTCCCTGCATTTGGGTTTCCAACAACACCGATGCTGTTAGTTCCACAGTGCCCAGGGTCCCTCTGGCAAGTCAGCTCTGGCAGAAACGAGGCGGGCAGCTGCCGGGGGGCGGCTTGTGGCCTCTGACAGCCCATTGCTCAGGGCTTGCCAGCGCCCCAGCCCCCCAGGCTCTGCCCCAGCCCGGCCAAGCTGCCCGGCAGCAGCGCCGCAGCCCCACAGCAGCTCCAGAGCAGCCCCGTCCAGGGGCACCTGGGAGCCCTCAGCAAGGCAGCCAGCAGCACACGGGCAGGAGGACACGGATGGCGCTTCCTGCCTGGCACAGGGCTTGTGACCATCTTTGGGCACCGCTCTCACAGGGGTCCCCGCAGCCCCGGCCCCTGCCCACCCGCTCTGTCACCAGCACAAGGGCTTCTGCAGAACCACCACAGGCCAAGGGGCTTCTGGCCATTTCCCCTGCAACACTGCACACCTGGGCAGGTTGCTGAGCCAGGGTACCCTTTTCCCCCTCTTCCCCTATGCCCTGCAGACCCTGCGCAGCAAAAGAAAGCTCCTGGGAGTCTGTGTATTACAACACACTCTATATTCATGTACTAATGAAGAAACAAAAAAAGAAAAGAACAATCTGAAAGAAAAGGAAAATTCCCGCTGACTCGGGTGGCCTCAGCAGAAAGAGGCATCAGCTCTCTGCAGAGCTCCAGCAGCGCAGCCAGCCAAGCGGCGACAGACGAGGCCGTGTCCTCCATGCCCAGCAGAGATGTTCTTGCACCCTCTGGAAGACAGAATATCGCTCCCTCTGCAGGGCCTGGAGGACATACAATGTTTGACGTGCCAGGTCCGACACGGCACTGCTGGTGTCCTCTGTCAGGTGTTCAAGGGCTGAAAGAGAAAGGAACAGAGCCACGGTCAAATCCTGGATCTGCGGGTAGCCGAGGAGAGCCCCCGGCCAGGGCCATCCCAGCCAGCTCTAGCCATGGCCAGGAGGGAGCAGGGACCAACGGGAGCAGCCCGAAGCTGCTGGCCACGAATCGCCCGGGTGGCCCTGAAATCTCTGTGTGCTCTGCCCACGCTGGCCCTGGTCTGCACAGGGAGCAGAGCCCTCCACAGCCAGGGCAGGGCTTGCAGCTGCCCCGGCAGCCCCCGCTGCCAGCCCGCTGCCCTCACTCACCAGTGCAGATGAGCCGGAGCTCTTCCTTCTTCCCCCTCAGGTGCCGCGCGGCCATGCCTGTGAACACAGAGCCTGTCACGGCGCCGGCGGCACAGCTCCCTGCCAGCGGCGCTGCCGGCGCTGTGGCCACACGGGCTGCTGGCCCGGCAGGGCTCTGCCCGGCCCTTGCCGCACGCTGCCGCTCCAGGGCACGGCTGCCAGAGGGCGGAGGCAGCAATGCCCGGGCCAGGCGGGGCTCCACGGCGCCGGGCCCGTCCGGCGCTGCCGGGGCAGCAGGCCGGGCTGGGGCCGAGCTGCGGCGGGCCGGGGAGGGAGCGCGGGCTCGTGGCTCACCCATGAACCTGATGGCCGCCGCTCGCAGGGGCTCCTGTGGGCTCTGCACGTAGGGCAGGGCCCGGCGCAGGTGCTCGGCCGCTCGGCTCCTGTCCTCTGCCAGCTGCAGAGAGAGCGGCAGGGGAGGGAAGGGTTGGCGCGGGCTCAGCCCCGGCCTCCCCTGCCCGCACAGCCCTGAGGCGCGGCCGGCAGCCGCCGGCGCCGGGCTCCCGAGGGGAGGGACAGAGGGCCGGCTGCTGCCCGGGGAGCCGCCGTGCCGCCCCGCCCCGCAGCCCCGCCGGGCCGGGGCTCCCCCGGCAGCCGGGAGCAGAGCCCGCGCGGCCTCTGGCTGCAGCAGCGGGCAGGGCCACAGCTGCCCGCCCCGCACACTGAGCGCCGCGCTCAGGGAGCTTCTCCGGGCTGAGGCTGGGGCTTGCAGGCTGTCCTTACCAGGCACTTGCTGAACTTCCACAGATTCTGGTTCTTCACCAGTCTTTCAAGATCTGTCCTCTTCAGGAACTCGGCCACACAAAGCAGGGTTTCCTGAGAAGCCTGGAGAGCAGCAGACACAGAGATGGCCCCACAGCCCAGGGCGCAGCACCCGGGTGCGTCCCTGTGCCAAGGCCTGGAGGAGGCGGCAGCCCAGCAGGTGCCAGGGCAGGAGGCAGCCGAGCCCCCTGCCAGGGGGACAGCAGCAGCCCACGAGTCCTCACCAGTGCCACAAGCCGCTTCTCATCATGGCAGTGGAGGACGAGGGGCAGCAGGCTCTGGCGCAGGGGTGTCTTCAGGGCCTTGTTTTTCTTTTCCTGTGGAAGAGTCACCAACGTTCGGAAGAGCAGTATGGAGATGAGCTGAACCTGCCAATTGTTCTGTATGGAAGGAAGAAAAAAAAGACCTCAGCATGGGCTGCACGGGGCTCAGCCTGGCACAGGCCTGCAAATTCACAGGGCACAAAGTGTCCGGACAGCACCCAGTGGCCGTGGCTGGGAGCAGTGAGCCTTACGTGGTCAAAGAGTGGCAGGAGCGCCTCAAGCAGCTGCAGTGTGATGGGGCCGGGCATCAGCATGTCATTGTCCAGGATGATAAAGCTGAGTAGCATGACTGTCATGAAAACTATCTCTCCATCTGCATCCCACAGGAAGTCCACAAGCCTTTCAGTCAGGCTCCACATTTTTTTGGTCTGTGCAGAACACAAGTTTGTGAAACGCCGTCCTGCTGCCGCAGGGCCCAGAGGCCAAAGGCCTGTCCCAAAGCACTGGGGCAGCTGAAGTGGGAGGCAGGAGAGCTGGGAGCAGCTGCCCCAGCACTCAAAGCCCTGCCAAGCGCAAGCGACCGCATTGCCCAGCTCAGCCTCAGCCGCTGCCCCCTTCTCACCATTGAGGGCTCCTCAGTGAGCTCAAGAAGGGCCCTGAGCGCCAGGCGACGCCCCTCCCTGCACTCGCTCTGCAGCTTCCTTGACAAAATTTGCAGGACTCTGTCAGCACCACATTCACTCAAGTGCAGGCACTCGAGGACCTGAAAGGCACAGGGCAGTGACAGGGAGCCGGCTGGCAGGAGCCCGTAGACGCACGGGGCCGGGCCCAGGCAGCAGCACAGGGCGCGGGCACCGTGCCAGGCAGCTGCGGCGACGAGAGGGCAGAGAGCTGGGAGGCGGCTCAGCCAGGCAGCGCTGGCCGTCAGGCTCACCTCCGCAAGGAACGCCAGGGCGGGCAGCTCCCAGCGTGGCTCCTGTGTGCTGAGCAGCCGGAGCAGGTAGCGAGCGATCCGGGAACACAAGGGCATGGAGACACAGCACATCTCCCTGGCAGGAGAAAAAGGAACCAAGACTGTGGGCCAGGGGGACAAACCTCTGCCAGGACTGACACACAGAGGTCTGGTCTTTCCCCAGCATCCTGCAAGCGGCCCTGGGCTATTTGGGAGGCAGCTCCTGGTGGGCACCCTCCTCTCCCAGCCTTTTCCAGTCTGCTTGGCCATCCCTCGCTGACACGGCCTTCTGGGCCATGACCTCGGGGACTGTGTGGAGCTCCCTAGGCACAGAGCACAACTGTCAGAGATAGTGGGGAGAAGGGGGTCTCACCTGGCCAGCAGACCCACGGCACAGTGGTGGGTGTCAGCACACAGCAGCGTGTCCCAGCCACACCTGCGTTCCATTGCCACCACCACATCCTCGTGCTGCATTCGGCAGAGCAGGGACTTCAGGGTCTGCACTGCAAACCTGCGTGCACAGCAAAGCCCAGGTCACGCTGTGAACACTGGCTCCTGCCCGGGGACGTAGCAGGGAAAGGAGGAGTGGGATGGAGCACCTGTTGGGGCTGGTGGCAAGGCCGTATTCCTCCTGGCATCCCTTCCAGAATGCATTGACCTCCTCTGGTGTATCCTGAGTGCTGAAGAGCACTTGGGAGAGCAGATGCAGAAAGAGGCGGGGCAAATACACCGTCACCATATGTGGGACGCAGGGCATCTGGAGGATCTTCCAGATCACCACAGTTGCCTGCAAAGGACAAAGCCCCCCGAGACAGGGCTCAGTGCCGAGGTGTGCGTGTGGCAGGGCCCAAGCAGGGGAGGGAGAGGCTCAGACAGACGCAGGGGGAGCACGGGGCCTGGTGGGGCTGAAGCTGCCCCTGGGCCGGGTTTCAACCCAGCGCCTGAGGCAGGGAGATGCAGTGGGGGAAGGAGGATGGAGAGCTGCTGGAGAGGCAGCCTTGGGGACAGCAAAGGCCAGTTACAGAAACTCACAGCCAGGACAAAGACACCCGTTTTGTCCCCATCCGAGGTGCACATGCTGTGCTCTGGCCAGCTCCCCAGCACATCCAGGAGTATCAGCAGCGCTGGCTCTGCAGTCCTGGGCGAGCACATGATGCTCTTCCACATGGTCAAAGCAGCTCTGTCGGGTTAGAGCTCTGTCTCAGGAGCGTCTCAGACACAGCACCGTGGCCTGGGCAGCAGTGGGGACCTGAGCTGGCTGCCAGCTCTGCCTGTGCCCATTGCCACTCGCCAGCAGCACACAGGCAGCCCAGGTCGCTGGGGACAGGCCCCTGAGGGGCAGCGAGGGAGCACCGCAGCAGGCTCGGGGGCTGACGTGCCAGGGCTGGCCAAGAGAGCAGCCAGAGGGCCCTGGAACTCTCTGTTGGTCACACACCTGGGCCAGGCTCTACAGGCTGATGGGCTGGCGAGCCCTGAGCCCGCTGGGCAGGTGGGCCCCATACCTGTCACAGGACGGGGCCACACGCAGGAGCGTCATGACTACGTCAGCGGGCTGTGCTTCGCTGAGATCCAGCAGGGTCCTGTTCAGCCTGTGCTCAGCAAACTGATTGGCCAGGAGCCACTGGTGGATGTACCTGACCAGGGCAGGAACCTGGAGAAGGCACGGGGAGACTTGGAAAGCTGCCGGAGGGAGGAATGTCCCCAGCTTCCCCACAGAAGTGCTTCCCTTCCCACCACACTGCCATGGCCTCAAAGAGTTACAGTGACCAGCAGGCGTGGCTTGGGAGACCAAGCAATTCCTGGGAGGATCAAAGCCTGGCCACAGGCTGCTTACTTGCTTAGGATTGGAAAAGCCCTCCTCTACGAGCATATCCAGCAGGGCAGCACTGGTCTTGGTTTTGAAGATGTGCGAATATGCTCTGAGCCCAGTGCCCATGGTGCTGGTCTCTTCCGCCCGAATTTTCTTGATCAATTTGCAAACCAGCTGTAGGAGAAGGGCAAGAAGCCAGGGATGTTGCAGGGAATGCTCCAAGCGCGGTGCCAGCAGGCCCAACCCAGGTGGGGATGGCTGCAGGTACCTGGGCTGTGCTGCAGAAGAGGCCACGGGCGGGGTCCTGCTCCTGCGTGCGCTGCAGGGCTGCACCTGGCAAAGAGCGAGCGCAGCCGGAGCTGAGGGGCTGCGGGAGAGGCCGGAGAACACAGCCCAGCCCTGCGCTGCCCAGGCAGGGACAGCCCCGGGATGCCCCAGGGGATGGAGCACGGTCCCCGTGGGGTGTCTGCCCGGCCCCTCTTCCGTCCTGTCCGTGGGAATGGGATGGGATTGGGTGGGATGGGATAAAATGGGATGGGATGGGATGGGATGGGATGGGATGGAATGGAATGGAATGGAATGGAATGGCGCCAAGTTGGCTGCGGGCACCGGCCCTGTGGCCCAGCTCTGCCACTCACCCTCCTGCGGCAGCTCAAAGGGCACCACCGCTTTGGTTTCATGTGCTGGGCCAGCCTCAGGGCCTTCTTCCTCCTCTTTCCTCCAGGCCACCTTGGGCGCTTTCAGAGGTCTCTGCTCCATGACAATGACTGGATTTGTGAGGACACCCGCAGAGGGGAAGCCTTGCAAGGCCACAGGTCACCAAGTCCTGTGGTCTGGCCTCGAGCTCAGCTGCGGGAAGAACGCCTTGGAAAGGCTCCGGGTCAGAGAGGAACGAGTGCGCTGTGCGGGGGCTCCTCACGGCACCGCTCTGTCCCGTTGTGCCCCGTTGTGCGTTCCCAGCAGCCGGGCAAGCTTCTATTTCCCACGTGTCACAAAGGGCCCTTGGTCACCGGGTTCCGTTCCATGGCACAGAGACCCTGCTGCAGCGTGCCACCCAGGGCCCTTGCACACACTGCCTTCTGCCCTGGGACCGCCCCCAGCCCAGCCAAAGTGGCCCAGCTTGGAAGGAATGCCTGGCCCCAGGTGTTGTCTAAGGCAGCCCGACAGGATCTTTAGGAAGGGCTCAGAGCATCAGCAAACGCTGCCCGGCTCTGCACGCTCAGTCCTGTCCCCATATCTTTCCCTGAGAGCATTTGAATTTCTAAATGAGAAGCATTTGAAGGGAGGGGATTTACATTTTCCATTTCAGAGCAGCCTTCTGCCTTCATTAGCAGACACGTCTCTCTTCAAACCAAGACAATTGTTTATCATCTTGCAGATGTGCAGTTGCTGGGGAGCCCCGTTTTACACCAAGGACCTGGAGAACCATTCCCAGCAATTGGGAAAATCCTAGGTGGTCCGTCCACCCACAGATGAGGTCTCCAAACGTGCCCCGAAATTGGGTCCAGCTCTTAGAGGCCTAAAAGAGCAAGTCCAAGTGACTTGATGATATTTTTAGCCCAGAAAGCCCTGCAGCTGATGGCACACTTCACAATCAGCAGGGGACACAGCTAGGCCGAAGCCCAGACCTCTGCTGGGAGCCTTTCCCCTCAAATATCCTTCAAACAAACCTCCATGCAAGTCACTTGGGAAAGTTTCTTCAAATGATACATTTCTGGCACAAGACTACACAGGCTTATGTGAAAGATTCCAAAGCAGCTGCTGTGGAGTCAAAGAGCCAGCACTAAGAGTCCTTGTCATCTCTTGGTAGCTAAATCCCACTTTGGGGGATTTCAGGGAGTTTGGAATGAGCTAGAGAGCAGACCTCCGAGTTTTTTAGATGATGCCATTGCTTTTTCTTCTCTTCTACATAGACAGGAAGGGTGAGTTTGGCTCACATCTGGACTGCATGGCTCACGAGGCCCGCAAGACTTGTAGTTACAAGAGCTTTGAAGGATTTCTTGGCCAAGAAGACACTGCCAACAAGAATATTTATGGTTGGCAGCCAATCCTTCAATATTTCGTCTTAGGGACTCATGCTACAGTGTAAGCTTCCTTAGCCAATCATGTTATGACACACAAACTCACAGCACTGCATCCTAAGCTTCTTGTTTACCATTGTAACTACTTCTATTTTTTCTAGATCTTCAGCACTAAAACTCTAAACTTTCCTCCACTTCAACATTGCTCCCCGTGTCTCTGCTATAATAAACTAGAAATTCACATTCTCGCTTCCAGCACCTAGCTTTGCAAGCCCTTTCTAGGGTCTCCGATCAAATCCTGTGTTTAATTCTAAGCTTTGCTGACAAGACCAAAGGTCTGAGATTTCCCTGCATTTGGGTTTCCAACAACACCGATGCTGTTAGTTCCACAGTGCCCAGGGTCCCTCTGGCAAGTCAGCTCTGGCAGAAACGAGGCGGGCAGCTGCCGGGGGGCGGCTTGTGGCCTCTGACAGCCCATTGCTCAGGGCTTGCCAGCGCCCCAGCCCCCCAGGCTCTGCCCCAGCCCGGCCAAGCTGCCCGGCAGCAGCGCCGCAGCCCCACAGCAGCTCCAGAGCAGCCCCGTCCAGGGGCACCTGGGAGCCCTCAGCAAGGCAGCCAGCAGCACACGGGCAGGAGGACACGGATGGCGCTTCCTGCCTGGCACAGGGCTTGTGACCATCTTTGGGCACCGCTCTCACAGGGGTCCCCGCAGCCCCGGCCCCTGCCCACCCGCTCTGTCACCAGCACAAGGGCTTCTGCAGAACCACCACAGGCCAAGGGGCTTCTGGCCATTTCCCCTGCAACACTGCACACCTGGGCAGGTTGCTGAGCCAGGGTACCCTTTTCCCCCTCTTCCCCTATGCCCTGCAGACCCTGCGCAGCAAAAGAAAGCTCCTGGGAGTCTGTGTATTACAACACACTCTATATTCATGTACTAATGAAGAAACAAAAAAAGAAAAGAACAATCTGAAAGAAAAGGAAAATTCCCGCTGACTCGGGTGGCCTCAGCAGAAAGAGGCATCAGCTCTCTGCAGAGCTCCAGCAGCGCAGCCAGCCAAGCGGCGACAGACGAGGCCGTGTCCTCCATGCCCAGCAGAGATGTTCTTGCACCCTCTGGAAGACAGAATATCGCTCCCTCTGCAGGGCCTGGAGGACATACAATGTTTGACGTGCCAGGTCCGACACGGCACTGCTGGTGTCCTCTGTCAGGTGTTCAAGGGCTGAAAGAGAAAGGAACAGAGCCACGGTCAAATCCTGGATCTGCGGGTAGCCGAGGAGAGCCCCCGGCCAGGGCCATCCCAGCCAGCTCTAGCCATGGCCAGGAGGGAGCAGGGACCAACGGGAGCAGCCCGAAGCTGCTGGCCACGAATCGCCCGGGTGGCCCTGAAATCTCTGGGTGCTCTGCCCACGCTGGCCCTGGTCTGCACAGGGAGCAGAGCCCTCCACAGCCAGGGCAGGGCTTGCAGCTGCCCCGGCAGCCGCCGCTGCCAGCCCGCTGCCCTCACTCACCAGTGCAGATGAGCCGGAGCTCTTCCTTCTTCCCCCTCAGGTGCCGCGCGGCCATGCCTGTGAACACAGAGCCTGTCACGGCGCCGGCGGCACAGCTCCCTGCCAGCGGCGCTGCCGGCGCTGTGGCCACACGGGCTGCTGGCCCGGCAGGGCTCTGCCCGGCCCTTGCCGCACGCTGCCGCTCCAGGGCACGGCTGCCAGAGGGCGGAGGCAGCAATGCCCGGGCCAGGCGGGGCTCCACGGCGCCGGGCCCGTCCGGCGCTGCCGGGGCAGCAGGCCGGGCTGGGGCCGAGCTGCGGCGGGCCGGGGAGGGAGCGCGGGCTCGTGGCTCACCCATGAACCTGATGGCCGCCGCTCGCAGGGGCTCCTGTGGGCTCTGCACGTAGGGCAGGGCCCGGCGCAGGTGCTCGGCCGCTCGGCTCCTGTCCTCTGCCAGCTGCAGAGAGAGCGGCAGGGGAGGGAAGGGTTGGCGCGGGCTCAGCCCCGGCCTCCCCTGCCCGCACAGCCCTGAGGCGCGGCCGGCAGCCGCCGGCGCCGGGCTCCCGAGGGGAGGGACAGAGGGCCGGCTGCTGCCCGGGGAGCCGCCGTGCCGCCCCGCCCCGCAGCCCCGCCGGGCCGGGGCTCCCCCGGCAGCCGGGAGCAGAGCCCGCGCGGCCTCTGGCTGCAGCAGCGGGCAGGGCCACAGCTGCCCGCCCCGCACACTGAGCGCCGCGCTCAGGGAGCTTCTCCGGGCTGAGGCTGGGGCTTGCAGGCTGTCCTTACCAGACACTTGCTGAACTTCCACAGATTCTGGTTCTTCACCAGTCTTTCAAGATCTGTCCTCTTCAGGAACTCGGCCACACAAAGCAGAGTTTCCTGAGAAGCCTGGAGAGCAGCAGACACAGAGATGGCCCCACAGCCCAGGGCGCAGCACCCGGGTGCGTCCCTGTGCCAAGGCCTGGAGGAGGCGGCAGCCCAGCAGGTGCCAGGGCAGGAGGCAGCCGAGCCCCCTGCCAGGGGGACAGCAGCAGCCCACGAGTCCTCACCAGTGCCACAAGCTGCTTCTCATCATGGCAGTGGAGGACGAGGGGCAGCAGGCTCTGGCGCAGGGGTGTCTTCAGGGCCTTGTTTTTCTTTTCCTGTGGAAGAGTCACCAACGTTCGGAAGAGCAGTATGGAGATGAGCTGAACCTGCCAATTGTTCTGTATGGAAGGAAGAAAAAAAAGACCTCAGCATGGGCTGCACGGGGCTCAGCCTGGCACAGGCCTGCAAATTCACAGGGCACAAAGTGTCCGGACAGCACCCAGTGGCCGTGGCTGGGAGCAGTGAGCCTTACGTGGTCAAAGAGTGGCAGGAGCGCCTCAAGCAGCTGCAGTGTGATGGGGCCGGGCATCAGCATGTCATTGTCCAGGATGATAAAGCTGAGTAGCATGACTGTCATGAAAACTATCTCTCCATCTGCATCCCACAGGAAGTCCACAAGCCTTTCAGTCAGGCTCCACATTTTTTTGGTCTGTGCAGAACACAAGTTTGTGAAACGCCGTCCTGCTGCCGCAGGGCCCAGAGGCCAAAGGCCTGTCCCAAAGCACTGGGGCAGCTGAAGTGGGAGGCAGGAGAGCTGGGAGCAGCTGCCCCAGCACTCAAAGCCCTGCCAAGCGCAAGCGACCGCATTGCCCAGCTCAGCCTCAGCCGCTGCCCCCTTCTCACCATTGAGGGCTCCTCAGTGAGCTCAAGAAGGGCCCTGAGCGCCAGGCGACGCCCCTCCCTGCACTCGCTCTGCAGCTTCCTTGACAAAATTTGCAGGACTCTGTCAGCACCACATTCACTCAAGTGCAGGCACTCGAGGACCTGAAAGGCACAGGGCAGTGACAGGGAGCCGGCTGGCAGGAGCCCGTAGATGCACGGGGCCGGGCCCAGGCAGCAGCACAGGGCGCGGGCACCGTGCCAGGCAGCTGCGGCGACGAGAGGGCAGAGAGCTGGGAGGCGGCTCAGCCAGGCAGCGCTGGCCGTCAGGCTCACCTCCGCAAGGAACGCCAGGGCGGGCAGCTCCCAGCGTGGCTCCTGTGTGCTGAGCAGCCGGAGCAGGTAGCGAGCGATCCGGGAACACAAGGGCATGGAGACACAGCACATCTCCCTGGCAGGAGAAAAAGGAACCAAGACTGTGGGCCAGGGGGACAAACCTCTGCCAGGACTGACACACAGAGGTCTGGTCTTTCCCCAGCATCCTGCAAGCGGCCCTGGGCTATTTGGGAGGCAGCTCCTGGTGGGCACCCTCCTCTCCCAGCCTTTTCCAGTCTGCTTGGCCATCCCTCGCTGACACGGCCTTCTGGGCCACGACCTCGGGGACTGTGTGGAGCTCCCTAGGCACAGAGCACAACTGTCAGAGATAGTGGGGAGAAGGGGGTCTCACCTGGCCAGCAGACCCACGGCACAGTGGTGGGTGTCAGCACACAGCAGCGTGTCCCAGCCACACCTGCGTTCCATTGCCACCACCACATCCTCGTGCTGCATTCGGCAGAGCAGGGACTTCAGGGTCTGCACTGCAAACCTGCGTGCACAGCAAAGCCCAGGTCACGCTGTGAACACTGGCTCCTGCCCGGGGACGTAGCAGGGAAAGGAGGAGTGGGATGGAGCACCTGTTGGGGCTGGTGGCAAGGCCGTATTCCTCCTGGCATCCCTTCCAGAATGCATTGACCTCCTCTGGTGTATCCTGAGTGCTGAAGAGCACTTGGGAGAGCAGATGCAGAAAGAGGCGGGGCAAATACACCGTCACCATATGTGGGACGCAGGGCATCTGGAGGATCTTCCAGATCACCACAGTTGCCTGCAAAGGACAAAGCCCCCCGAGACAGGGCTCAGTGCCGAGGTGTGCGTGTGGCAGGGCCCAAGCAGGGGAGGGAGAGGCTCAGACAGACGCAGGGGGAGCACGGGGCCTGGTGGGGCTGAAGCTGCCCCTGGGCCGGGTTTCAACCCAGCGCCTGAGGCAGGGAGATGCAGTGGGGGAAGGAGGATGGAGAGCTGCTGGAGAGGCAGCCTTGGGGACAGCAAAGGCCAGTTACAGAAACTCACAGCCAGGACAAAGACACCCGTTTTGTCCCCATCCGAGGTGCACATGCTGTGCTCTGGCCAGCTCCCCAGCACATCCAGGAGTATCAGCAGCGCTGGCTCTGCAGTCCTGGGCGAGCACATGATGCTCTTCCACATGGTCAAAGCAGCTCTGTCGGGTTAGAGCTCTGTCTCAGGAGCGTCTCAGACACAGCACCGTGGCCTGGGCAGCAGTGGGGACCTGAGCTGGCTGCCAGCTCTGCCTGTGCCCATTGCCACTCGCCAGCAGCACACAGGCAGCCCAGGTCGCTGGGGACAGGCCCCTGAGGGGCAGCGAGGGAGCACCGCAGCAGGCTCGGGGGCTGACGTGCCAGGGCTGGCCAAGAGAGCAGCCAGAGGGCCCTGGAACTCTCTGTTGGTCACACACCTGGGCCAGGCTCTACAGGCTGATGGGCTGGCGAGCCCTGAGCCCGCTGGGCAGGTGGGCCCCATACCTGTCACAGGACGGGGCCACACGCAGGAGCGTCATGACTACGTCAGCGGGCTGTGCTTCGCTGAGATCCAGCAGGGTCCTGTTCAGCCTGTGCTCAGCAAACTGATTGGCCAGGAGCCACTGGTGGATGTACCTGACCAGGGCAGGAACCTGGAGAAGGCACGGGGAGACTTGGAAAGCTGCCGGAGGGAGGAATGTCCCCAGCTTCCCCACAGAAGTGCTTCCCTTCCCACCACACTGCCATGGCCTCAAAGAGTTACAGTGACCAGCAGGCGTGGCTTGGGAGACCAAGCAATTCCTGGGAGGATCAAAGCCTGGCCACAGGCTGCTTACTTGCTTAGGATTGGAAAAGCCCTCCTCTACGAGCATATCCAGCAGGGCAGCACTGGTCTTGGTTTTGAAGATGTGCGAATATGCTCTGAGCCCAGTGCCCATGGTGCTGGTCTCTTCCGCCCGAATTTTCTTGATCAATTTGCAAACCAGCTGTAGGAGAAGGGCAAGAAGCCAGGGATGTTGCAGGGAATGCTCCAAGCGCGGTGCCAGCAGGCCCAACCCAGGTGGGGATGGCTGCAGGTACCTGGGCTGTGCTGCGGAAGAGGCCACGGGCGGGGTCCTGCTCCTGCGTGCGCTGCAGGGCTGCACCTGGCAAAGAGCGAGCGCAGCCGGAGCTGAGGGGCTGCGGGAGAGGCCGGAGAACACAGCCCAGCCCTGCGCTGCCCAGGCAGGGACAGCCCCGGGATGCCCCAGGGGATGGAGCACGGTCCCCGTGGGGTGTCTGCCCGGCCCCTCTTCCGTCCTGTCTGTGGGAATGGGATGGGATTGGGTGGGATGGGATAAAATGGGATGGGATGGGATGGGATGGGATGGAATGGAATGGAATGGAATGGAATGGCGCCAAGTTGGCTGCGGGCACCGGCCCTGTGGCCCAGCTCTGCCACTCACCCTCCTGCGGCAGCTCAAAGGGCACCACCGCTTTGGTTTCATGTGCTGGGCCAGCCTCAGGGCCTTCTTCCTCCTCTTTCCTCCAGGCCACCTTGGGCGCTTTCAGAGGTCTCTGCTCCATGACAATGACTGGATTTGTGAGGATACCCGCAGAGGGGAAGCCTTGCAAGGCCACAGGTCACCAAGTCCTGTGGTCTGACCTCGAGCTCAGCTGCGGGAAGAACGCCTTGGAAAGGCTCCGGGTCAGACAGGAACGAGTGCGCTGTGCGGGGGCTCCTCACGGCACCGCTCTGTCCCGTTGTGCCCCGTTGTGCGTTCCCAGCAGCCGGGCAAGCTTCTATTTCCCACGTGTCACAAAGGGCCCTTGGTCACCGGGTTCCGTTCCATGGCACAGAGACCCTGCTGCAGCGTGCCACCCAGGGCCCTTGCACACACTGCCTTCTGCCCTGGGACCGCCCCCAGCCCAGCCAAAGTGGCCCAGCTTGGAAGGAATGCCTGGCCCCAGGTGTTGTCTAAGGCAGCCCGACAGGATCTTTAGGAAGGGCTCAGAGCATCAGCAAACGCTGCCCGGCTCTGCACGCTCAGTCCTGTCCCCATATCTTTCCCTGAGAGCATTTGAATTTCTAAATGAGAAGCATTTGAAGGGAGGGGATTTACATTTTCCATTTCAGAGCAGCCTTCTGCCTTCATTAGCAGACACGTCTCTCTTCAAAGCAAGACAATTGTTTATCATCTTGCAGATGTGCAGTTGCTGGGGAGCCCCGTTTTACACCAAGGACCTGGAGAACCATTCCCAGCAATTGGGAAAATCCTAGGTGGTCCGTCCACCCACAGATGAGGTCTCCAAACGTGCCCCGAAATTGGGTCCAGCTCTTAGAGGCCTAAAAGAGCAAGTCCAAGTGACTTGATGATATTTTTAGCCCAGAAAGCCCTGCAGCTGATGGCACACTTCACAATCAGCAGGGGACACAGCTAGGCCGAAGCCCAGACCTCTGCTGGGAGCCTTTCCCCTCAAATACCCTTCAAACAAACCTCCATGCAAGTCACTTGGGAAAGTTTCTTCAAATGATACATTTCTGGCACAAGACTACACAGGCTTATGTGAAAGATTCCAAAGCAGCTGCTGTGGAGTCAAAGAGCCAGCACTAAGAGTCCTTGTCATCTCTTGGTAGCTAAATCCCACTTTGGGGGATTTCAGGGAGTTTGGAATGAGCTAGAGAGCAGACCTCCGAGTTTTTTAGATGATGCCATTGCTTTTTCTTCTCTTCTACATAGACAGGAAGGGTGAGTTTGGCTCACATCTGGACTGCATGGCTCACGAGGCCCGCAAGACTTGTAGTTACAAGAGCTTTGAAGGATTTCTTGGCCAAGAAGACACTGCCAACAAGAATATTTATGGTTGGCAGCCAATCCTTCAATATTTCGTCTTAGGGACTCATGCTACAGTGTAAGCTTCCTTAGCCAATCATGTTATGACACACAAACTCACAGCACTGCATCCTAAGCTTCTTGTTTACCATTGTAACTACTTCTATTTTTTCTAGATCTTCAGCACTAAAACTCTAAACTTTCCTCCACTTCAACATTGCTCCCCGTGTCTCTGCTATAATAAACTAGAAATTCACATTCTCGCTTCTAGCACCTAACTTTGCAAGCCCTTTCTAGGGTCTCCGATCAAATCCTGTGTTTAATTCTAAGCTTTGCTGACAAGAGCAAAGGTCTGAGATTTCCCTGCATTTGGGTTTCCAACAACACCGATGCTGTTAGTTCCACAGTGCCCAGGGTCCCTCTGGCAAGTCAGCTCTGGCAGAAACGAGGCGGGCAGCTGCCGGGGGGCGGCTTGTGGCCTCTGACAGCCCATTGCTCAGGGCTTGCCAGCGCCCCAGCCCCTCAGGCTCTGCCCCAGCCCGGCCAAGCTGCCCGGCAGCAGCGCCGCAGCCCCACAGCAGCCCCGTCCAGGGGCACCTGGGAGCCCTCAGCAAGGCAGCCAGCAGCACACGGGCAGGAGGACACGGATGGCGCTTCCTGCCTGGCACAGGGCTTGTGGCCATCTTTGGGCACCGCTCTCACAGGGGTCCCCGCAGCTCCGGCCCCTGCCCACCCGCTCTGTCACCAGCACAAGGGCTTCTGCAGAACCACCACAGGCCAAGGGGCTTCTGGCCATTTCCCCTGCAACACTGCACACCTGGGCAGGTTGCTGAGCCAGGGTACCCTTTTCCCCCTCTTCCCCTATGCCCTGCAGACCCTGCGCAGCAAAAGAAAGCTCCTGGGAGTCTGTATTACAACACACTCTATATTCATATACTAATGAAGAAACAACAAAAGAAAAGAACAATCTGAAAGAAAAGGAAAATTCCCGCTGACTCGGGTGGCCTCAGCAGAAAGAGGCATCAGCTCTCTGCAGAGCTCCAGCAGCGCAGCCAGCCAAGCGGCGACAGACGAGGCCGTGTCCTCCATGCCCAGCAGAGATGTTCTTGCACCCTCTGGAAGACAGAATATCGCTCCCTCTGCAGGGCCTGGAGGACATACAATGTTTGACGTGCCAGGTCCGACACGGCACTGCTGGTGTCTTCTGTCAGGTGTTCAAGGGCTGAAAGAGAAAGGAACAGAGCCACGGTCAAATCCTGGATCTGCGGGTAGCCGAGGAGAGCCCCCGGCCAGGGCCATCCCAGGCAGCTCTAGCCATGGCCAGGAGGCAGCAGGGACCAACGGGAGCAGCCCGAAGCTGCTGGCCACGAATCGCCCAGGTGGCCCTGAAATCTCTGTGTGCTCTGCCCACGCTGGCCCTGGTCTGCACAGGGAGCAGAGCCCTCCACAGCCAGGGCAGGGCTTGCAGCTGCCCCGGCAGCCCCCGCTGCCAGCCCGCTGCCCTCACTCACCAGTGCAGATGAGCCGGAGCTCTTCCTTCTTCCCCCTCAGGTGCCGCGCGGCCATGCCTGTGAACACAGAGCCTGTCACGGCGCCGGCGGCACAGCTCCCTGCCAGCGGCTCTGCCGGCGCTGTGGCCACACGGGCTGCTGGCCCGGCAGGGCTCTGCCCGGCCCTTGCCGCACGCTGCCGCTCCAGGGCACGGCTGCCAGAGGGCGGCGGCAGCAATGCCCGGGCCAGGCGGGGCTCCACGGCGCCGGGCCCGTCCGGCGCTGCCGGGGCAGCAGGCCGGGCCGGGGCCGAGCTGCGGCGGGCCGGGGAGGGAGCGCGGGCTCGTGGCTCACCCATGAACCTGATGGCCGCCGCTCGCAGGGGCTCCTGTGGGCTCTGCACGTAGGGCAGGGCCCGGCGCAGGTGCTCGGCCGCTCGGCTCCTGTCCTCTGCCAGCTGGAGAGAGCGGCAGGAGGGAAGGGTTGGCGCGGGCTCAGCCCCGGCCTCCCCTGCCCGCACAGCCCTGAGGCGCGGCCGGCAGCCGCCGGCGCCGGGCTCCCGAGGGGAGGGGCAGAGGGCCGGCTGCTGCCCGGGGAGCCGCCGTGCCGCCCCGCCCCGCAGCCCCGCCGGGCCGGGGCTCCCCCGGCGTGCGGGAGCAGAGCCCGCGCGGCCTCTGGCTGCAGCAGCGGGCAGGGCCACAGCCACCCGCCCCGCACACTGAGCGCCGCGCTCAGGGAGCTTCTCCGGGCTGAGGCTGGGGCTTGCAGGCTGTCCTTACCAGGCACTTGCTGAACTTCCACAGATTCTGGTTCTTCACCAGTCTTTCAAGATCCGTCCTCTTCAGGAACTCGGCCACACAAAGCAGAGTTTCCTGAGAAGCCTGGAGAGCAGCAGACACAGAGATGGCCCCACAGCCCAGGGCGCAGCACCTGGGTGCGTCCCTGTGCCAAGGCCTGGAGGAGGCTGCAGCCCAGCAGGTGCCAGGGCAGGAGGCAGCCGAGCCCCCTGCCAGGGGGACAGCAGCAGCCCACGAGTCCTCACCTGTGCCACAAGCCGCTTCTCATCATGGCAGTGGAGGACGAGGGGCAGCAGGCTCTGGCGCAGGGGTGTCTTAAGGGCCTTGTTTTTCTTTTCCTGTGGAAGAGTCACCAACGTTCGGAAGAGCAGTATGGAGATGAGCTGAACCTGCCAATTGTTCTGTATGGAAGGAAGAAAAAAAAGACCTCAGCATGGGCTGCACGGGGCTCAGCCTGGCACAGGCCTGCAAATTCACAGGGCACAAAGTGTCCGGACAGCACCCAGTGGCCGTGGCTGGGAGCAGTGAGCCTTACGTGGTCAAAGAGTGGCAGGAGCGCCTCAAGCAGCTGCAGTGTGATGGGGCCGGGCATCAGCATGTCATTGTCCAGGATGATAAAGCTGAGTAGCATGACTGTCACGAAAACTATCTCTCCATCTGCATCCCGCAGGAAGTCCACAAGACTTTCAGTCAGGCTCCACATTTTTTTGGTCTGTGCAGAACACAAGTTTGTGAAACACCGTCCTGCTGCCGCAGGGCCCAGAGGCCAAAGGCCTGTCCCAAAGCACTGGGGCAGCTGAAGTGGGAGGCAGGAGAGCTGGGAGCAGCTGCCCCAGCACTCAAAGCCCTGCCAAGCGCAAGCGACCGCATTGCCCAGCTCAGCCTCAGCCGCTGCCCCCTTCTCACCATTGAGGGCTCCTCAGTGAGCTCAAGAAGGGCCCTGAGCGCCAGGCGACGCCCCTCCCTGCACTCGCTCTGCAGCTGCCTTGACAAAATTTGCAGGACTCTGTCAGCACCACGTTCACTCAAGTGCAGGCACTCGAGGACCTGAAAGGCACAGGGCAGTGACAGGGAGCCGACTGGCAGGAGCCCGTAGATGCACGGGGCCGGGCCCAGGCAGCAGCACAGGGCGCGGGCACCGTGCCAGGCAGCTGCGGCGACGAGAGGGCAGAGAGCTGGGAGGCGGCTCAGCCAGGCAGCGCTGGCCGTCAGGCTCACCTCCGCAAGGAACGCCAGCGCGGGCAGCTCCCAGCGTGGCTCCTGTGTGCTGAGCAGCCGGAGCAGGTAGCGAGCGATCCGGGAACACAAGGGCATGGAGACACAGCACATCTCCCTGGCAGGAGAAAAAGGAACCAAGACTGTGGGCCAGGGGGACAAACCTCTGCCAGGACTGACACACAGAGGTCTGGTCTTTCCCCAGCATCCTGCAAGCGGCCCTGGGCTATTTGGGAGGCAGCTCCTGGTGGGCACCCTCCTCTCCCAGCCTTTTCCAGTCTGCTTGGCCATCCCTGGGTGACAAGGCCTTCTGGGCCACGACCTCGGGGACTGTGTGGAGTTTCCTAGGCACAGAGCACAACTGTCAGAGGTAGTGGGGAGAAGGGGGTCTCACCTGGCCAGCAGACCCACGGCACAGTGGTGGGTGTCAGCACACAGCAGCGTGTCCCAGCCACACCTGCGTTCCATTGCCACCACCACATCCTCGTGCTGCATTCGGCAGAGCAGGGACTTCAGGGTCTGCACTGCAAACCTGCGTGCACAGCAAAGCCCAGGTCACGCTGTGAACACTGGCTCCTGCCCGGGGACGTAGCAGGGAAAGGAGGAGTGGGATGGAGCACCTGTTGGGGCTGGTGGCAAGGCCGTATTCCTCCTGGCATCCCTTCCAGAATGCATTGACCTCCTCTGGTGTATCCTGAGTGCTGAAGAGCACTTGGGAGAGCAGATGCAGAAAGAGGCGGGGCAAATACACCGTCACCATATGTGGGACGCAGGGCATCTGGAGGATCTTCCAGATCACCACAGTTGCCTGCAAAGGACAAAGCCCCCCGAGACAGGGCTCAGTGCCGAGGTGTGCGTGTGGCAGGGCCCAAGCAGGGGAGGGAGAGGCTCAGACAGACGCGGGGGGAGCACGGGGCCTGGTGGGGCTGAAGCTGCCCCTGGGCCGGGTTTCAACCCAGCGCCTGAGGCAGGGAGATGCAGTGGGGGAAGGAGGATGGAGAGCTGCTGGAGAGGCAGCCTTGGGGACAGCAAAGGCCAGTTACAGAAACTCACAGCCAGGACAAAGACACCCGTTTTGTCCCCATCCGAGGTGCACATGCTGTGCTCTGGCCAGCTCCCCAGCACATCCAGGAGTATCAGCAGCGCTGGCTCTGCAGTCCTGGGCGAGCACATGATGCTCTTCCACATGGTCAAAGCAGCTCTGTCGGGTTAGAGCTCTGTCTCAGGAGCGTCTCAGACACAGCACCGTGGCCTGGGCAGCAGTGGGGACCTGAGCTGGCTGCCAGCTCTTCCTGTGCCCATTGCCACTCGCCAGCAGCACACAGGCAGCCCAGGTCGCTGGGGACAGGCCCCTGAGGGGCAGCGAGGGAGCACCGCAGCAGGCTCGGGGGCTGACGTGCCAGGGCTGGCCAAGGGAGCAGCCAGAGGGCCCTGGAACTCTCTGTTGGTCACACACCTGGGCCAGGCTCTACAGGCTGATGGGCTGGCGAGCCCTGAGCCCGCTGGGCAGGTGGGCCCCATACCTGTCACAGGACGGGGCCACACGCAGGAGCGTCATGACTACGTCAGCGGGCTCTGCTTCGCTGAGATCCAGCAGGGTCCTGTTCAGCCTGTGCTCAGCAAACTGATTGGCCAGGAGCCACTGGTGGATGTACCTGACCAGGGCAGGAACCTGGAGAAGGCACGGGGAGACTTGGAAAGCTGCCGGAGGGAGGAATGTCCCCAGCTTCCCCACAGAAGTGCTTCCCTTCCCACCACACTGCCATGGCCTCAAAGAGTTACAGTGACCAGCAGGCGTGGCTTGGGAGACCAAGCAATTCCTGGGAGGATCAAAGCCTGGCCACAGGCTGCTTACTTGCTTAGGATTGGAAAAGCCCTCCTCTACGAGCATATCCAGCAGGGCAGCACTGGTCTTGGTTTTGAAGATGTGCGAATATGCTCTGAGCCCAGTGCCCATGGGGCTGGTCTCTTCCGCCCGAATTTTCTTGATGAATTTGCAAACCAGCTGTAGGAGAAGGGCAAGAAGCCAGGGATGTTGCAGGGAATGCTCCAAGCGCGGTGCCAGCAGGCCCAACCCAGGTGGGGATGGCTGCAGGTACCTGGGCTGTGCTGCGGAAGAGGCCACGGGCGGGGTCCTGCTCCTGTGTGCGCTGCAGGGCTGCACCTGGCAAAGAGCGAGCGCAGCCAGAGCTGAGGGGCTGCGGGAGAGGCCGGAGAACACAGCCCAGCCCTGCGCTGCCCAGGCAGGGACAGCCCCGGGATGCACCAGGGGATGGAGCACGGTCCCCGTGGGGTGTCTGCCCAGCCCCTCTTCCGTCCTGTCTGTGGGAATGGGATGGGATTGGGTGGGATGGGGTAAAATGGGATGGGATGGGATGGGATGGGATGTGATGGAATGGCGCCAAGTTGGCTGCGGGCACCGGCCCTGTGGCCCAGCTCTGCCACTCACCCTCCTGCGGCAGCTCAAACGGCACCACCGCTTTGGTTTCATGTGCTGGGGCAGCTCCAGGGCCTTCTTCCTCCTCTTTCCTCCAGGCCACCTTGGGCGCTTTCAGAGGTCTCTGCTCCATGACAATGACTGGATTTGTGAGGACACCCGCAGAGGGGAAGCCTTGCAAGGCCACAGGTCACCAAGTCCTGTGGTCTGGCCTCGAGCTCAGCTGCGGGAAGAACGCCTTGGAAAGGCTCCGGGTCAGACAGGAACGAGTGCGCTGTGCGGGGGCTCCTCACGGCACCGCTCTGTCCCGTTGTGCCCCGTTGTGCGTTCCCAGCAGCCGGGCAAGCTTCTATTTCCCACGTGTCACAAAGGGCCCTTGGTCACCGGGTTCCGTTCCATGGCACAGAGACCCTGCTGCAGCGTGCCACCCAGGGCCCTTGCACACACTGCCTTCTGCCCTTGGACTGCCCCCAGCCCAGCCAAAGTGGCCCAGCTTGGAAGGAATGCCTGGCCCCAGGTGTTGTCTAAGGCAGCCCGACAGGATCTTTAGGAAGGGCTCAGAGCATCAGCAAACGCTGCCCGGCTCTGCACGCTCAGTCCTGTCCCCATATCTTTCCCTGAGAGCATTTGAATTTCTAAATGAGAAGCATTTGAAGGGAGGGGATTTACATTTTCCATTTCAGAGCAGCCTTCTGCCTTCATTAGCAGACACGTCTCTCTTCAAAGCAAGACAATGGTTTATCATCTTGCAGATGTGCAGTTGCTGGGGAGCCCCGTTTTACACCAAGGACCTGGAGAACCATTCCCAGCAATTGGGAAAATCCTAGGTGGTCCGTCCACCCACAGATGAGGTCTCCAAACATGCCCCGAAATTGGGTCCAGCTCTTAGAGGCCTAAAAGAGCAAGTCCAAGGGACTTGATGATATTTTTAGCCCAGAAAGCCCTGCAGCTGATGGCACACTTGACAATCAGCAGGGGACACAGCTAGGCCGAAGCCCAGACCTCTGCTGGGAGCCTTTCCCCTCAAATACCCTTCAAACAAACCTCCATGCAAGTCACTTGGGAAAGTTTCTTCAAATGATACATTTCTGGCACAAGACTACACAGGCTTATGTGAAAGATTCCAAAGCAGCTGCTGTGGAGTCAAAGAGCCAGCACTAAGAGTCCTTGTCATCTCTTGGTAGCTAAATCCCACTTTGGGGGATTTCAGGGAGTTTGGAATGAGCTAGAGAGCAGACCTCCGAGTTTTTTAGATGATGCCATTGCTTTTTCTTCTCTTCTACATAGACAGGAAGGGTGAGTTTGGCTCACATCTGGACTGCATGGCTCACGAGGCCCGCAAGACTTGTAGTTACAAGAGCTTTGAAGGATTTCTTGGCCAAGAAGACACTGCCAACAAGAATATTTATGGTTGGCAGCCAATCCTTCAATATTTCGTCTTAGGGACTCATGCTACAGTGTAAGCTTCCTTAGCCAATCATGTTATGACACACAAACTCACAGCACTGCATCCTAAGCTTCTTGTTTACCATTGTAACTACTTCTATTTTTTCTAGATCTTCAGCACTAAAACTCTAAACTTTCCTCCACTTCAACATTGCTCCCCGTGTCTCTGCTATAATAAACTAGAAATTCACATTCTCGCTTCTAGCACCTAACTTTGCAAGCCCTTTCTAGGGTCTCCGATCAAATCCTGTGTTTAATTCTAAGCTTTGCTGACAAGAGCAAAGGTCTGAGATTTCCCTGCATTTGGGTTTCCAACAACACCGATGCTGTTAGTTCCACAGTGCCCAGGGTCCCTCTGGCAAGTCAGCTCTGGCAGAAACGAGGCGGGCAGCTGCCGGGGGGCGGCTTGTGGCCTCTGACAGCCCATTGCTCAGGGCTTGCCAGCGCCCCAGCCCCTCAGGCTCTGCCCCAGCCCGGCCAAGCTGCCCGGCAGCAGCGCCGCAGCCCCACAGCAGCCCCGTCCAGGGGCACCTGGGAGCCCTCAGCAAGGCAGCCAGCAGCACACGGGCAGGAGGACACGGATGGCGCTTCCTGCCTGGCACAGGGCTTGTGGCCATCTTTGGGCACCGCTCTCACAGGGGTCCCCGCAGCTCCGGCCCCTGCCCACCCGCTCTGTCACCAGCACAAGGGCTTCTGCAGAACCACCACAGGCCAAGGGGCTTCTGGCCATTTCCCCTGCAACACTGCACACCTGGGCAGGTTGCTGAGCCAGGGTACCCTTTTCCCCCTCTTCCCCTATGCCCTGCAGACCCTGCGCAGCAAAAGAAAGCTCCTGGGAGTCTGTATTACAACACACTCTATATTCATATACTAATGAAGAAACAACAAAAGAAAAGAACAATCTGAAAGAAAAGGAAAATTCCCGCTGACTCGGGTGGCCTCAGCAGAAAGAGGCATCAGCTCTCTGCAGAGCTCCAGCAGCGCAGCCAGCCAAGCGGCGACAGACGAGGCCGTGTCCTCCATGCCCAGCAGAGATGTTCTTGCACCCTCTGGAAGACAGAATATCGCTCCCTCTGCAGGGCCTGGAGGACATACAATGTTTGACGTGCCAGGTCCGACACGGCACTGCTGGTGTCTTCTGTCAGGTGTTCAAGGGCTGAAAGAGAAAGGAACAGAGCCACGGTCAAATCCTGGATCTGCGGGTAGCCGAGGAGAGCCCCCGGCCAGGGCCATCCCAGGCAGCTCTAGCCATGGCCAGGAGGCAGCAGGGACCAACGGGAGCAGCCCGAAGCTGCTGGCCACGAATCGCCCAGGTGGCCCTGAAATCTCTGTGTGCTCTGCCCACGCTGGCCCTGGTCTGCACAGGGAGCAGAGCCCTCCACAGCCAGGGCAGGGCTTGCAGCTGCCCCGGCAGCCCCCGCTGCCAGCCCGCTGCCCTCACTCACCAGTGCAGATGAGCCGGAGCTCTTCCTTCTTCCCCCTCAGGTGCCGCGCGGCCATGCCTGTGAACACAGAGCCTGTCACGGCGCCGGCGGCACAGCTCCCTGCCAGCGGCTCTGCCGGCGCTGTGGCCACACGGGCTGCTGGCCCGGCAGGGCTCTGCCCGGCCCTTGCCGCACGCTGCCGCTCCAGGGCACGGCTGCCAGAGGGCGGCGGCAGCAATGCCCGGGCCAGGCGGGGCTCCACGGCGCCGGGCCCGTCCGGCGCTGCCGGGGCAGCAGGCCGGGCCGGGGCCGAGCTGCGGCGGGCCGGGGAGGGAGCGCGGGCTCGTGGCTCACCCATGAACCTGATGGCCGCCGCTCGCAGGGGCTCCTGTGGGCTCTGCACGTAGGGCAGGGCCCGGCGCAGGTGCTCGGCCGCTCGGCTCCTGTCCTCTGCCAGCTGCAGAGAGCGGCAGGAGGGAAGGGTTGGCGCGGGCTCAGCCCCGGCCTCCCCTGCCCGCACAGCCCTGAGGCGCGGCCGGCAGCCGCCGGCGCCGGGCTCCCGAGGGGAGGGGCAGAGGGCCGGCTGCTGCCCGGGGAGCCGCCGTGCCGCCCCGCCCCGCAGCCCCGCCGGGCCGGGGCTCCCCCGGCAGCCGGGAGCAGAGCCCGCGCGGCCTCTGGCTGCAGCAGCGGGCAGGGCCACAGCCACCCGCCCCGCACACTGAGCGCCGCGCTCAGGGAGCTTCTCCGGGCTGAGGCTGGGGCTTGCAGGCTGTCCTTACCAGGCACTTGCTGAACTTCCACAGATTCTGGTTCTTCACCAGTCTTTCAAGATCCGTCCTCTTCAGGAACTCGGCCACACAAAGCAGAGTTTCCTGAGAAGCCTGGAGAGCAGCAGACACAGAGATGGCCCCACAGCCCAGGGCGCAGCACCTGGGTGCGTCCCTGTGCCAAGGCCTGGAGGAGGCTGCAGCCCAGCAGGTGCCAGGGCAGGAGGCAGCCGAGCCCCCTGCCAGGGGGACAGCAGCAGCCCACGAGTCCTCACCTGTGCCACAAGCCGCTTCTCATCATGGCAGTGGAGGACGAGGGGCAGCAGGCTCTGGCGCAGGGGTGTCTTAAGGGCCTTGTTTTTCTTTTCCTGTGGAAGAGTCACCAACGTTCGGAAGAGCAGTATGGAGATGAGCTGAACCTGCCAATTGTTCTGTATGGAAGGAAGAAAAAAAAGACCTCAGCATGGGCTGCACGGGGCTCAGCCTGGCACAGGCCTGCAAATTCACAGGGCACAAAGTGTCCGGACAGCACCCAGTGGCCGTGGCTGGGAGCAGTGAGCCTTACGTGGTCAAAGAGTGGCAGGAGCGCCTCAAGCAGCTGCAGTGTGATGGGGCCGGGCATCAGCATGTCATTGTCCAGGATGATAAAGCTGAGTAGCATGACTGTCACGAAAACTATCTCTCCATCTGCATCCCGCAGGAAGTCCACAAGACTTTCAGTCAGGCTCCACATTTTTTTGGTCTGTGCAGAACACAAGTTTGTGAAACGCCGTCCTGCTGCCGCAGGGCCCAGAGGCCAAAGGCCTGTCCCAAAGCACTGGGGCAGCTGAAGTGGGAGGCAGGAGAGCTGGGAGCAGCTGCCCCAGCACTCAAAGCCCTGCCAAGCGCAAGCGACCGCATTGCCCAGCTCAGCCTCAGCCGCTGCCCCCTTCTCACCATTGAGGGCTCCTCAGTGAGCTCAAGAAGGGCCCTGAGCGCCAGGCGACGCCCCTCCCTGCACTCGCTCTGCAGCTGCCTTGACAAAATTTGCAGGACTCTGTCAGCACCACGTTCACTCAAGTGCAGGCACTCGAGGACCTGAAAGGCACAGGGCAGTGACAGGGAGCCGACTGGCAGGAGCCCGTAGATGCACGGGGCCGGGCCCAGGCAGCAGCACAGGGCGCGGGCACCGTGCCAGGCAGCTGCGGCGACGAGAGGGCAGAGAGCTGGGAGGCGGCTCAGCCAGGCAGCGCTGGCCGTCAGGCTCACCTCCGCAAGGAACGCCAGCGCGGGCAGCTCCCAGCGTGGCTCCTGTGTGCTGAGCAGCCGGAGCAGGTAGCGAGCGATCCGGGAACACAAGGGCATGGAGACACAGCACATCTCCCTGGCAGGAGAAAAAGGAACCAAGACTGTGGGCCAGGGGGACAAACCTCTGCCAGGACTGACACACAGAGGTCTGGTCTTTCCCCAGCATCCTGCAAGCGGCCCTGGGCTATTTGGGAGGCAGCTCCTGGTGGGCACCCTCCTCTCCCAGCCTTTTCCAGTCTGCTTGGCCATCCCTGGGTGACAAGGCCTTCTGGGCCACGACCTCGGGGACTGTGTGGAGTTTCCTAGGCACAGAGCACAACTGTCAGAGGTAGTGGGGAGAAGGGGGTCTCACCTGGCCAGCAGACCCACGGCACAGTGGTGGGTGTCAGCACACAGCAGCGTGTCCCAGCCACACCTGCGTTCCATTGCCACCACCACATCCTCGTGCTGCATTCGGCAGAGCAGGGACTTCAGGGTCTGCACTGCAAACCTGCGTGCACAGCAAAGCCCAGGTCACGCTGTGAACACTGGCTCCTGCCCGGGGACGTAGCAGGGAAAGGAGGAGTGGGATGGAGCACCTGTTGGGGCTGGTGGCAAGGCCGTATTCCTCCTGGCATCCCTTCCAGAATGCATTGACCTCCTCTGGTGTATCCTGAGTGCTGAAGAGCACTTGGGAGAGCAGATGCAGAAAGAGGCGGGGCAAATACACCGTCACCATATGTGGGACGCAGGGCATCTGGAGGATCTTCCAGATCACCACAGTTGCCTGCAAAGGACAAAGCCCCCCGAGACAGGGCTCAGTGCCGAGGTGTGCGTGTGGCAGGGCCCAAGCAGGGGAGGGAGAGGCTCAGACAGACGCGGGGGGAGCACGGGGCCTGGTGGGGCTGAAGCTGCCCCTGGGCCGGGTTTCAACCCAGCGCCTGAGGCAGGGAGATGCAGTGGGGGAAGGAGGATGGAGAGCTGCTGGAGAGGCAGCCTTGGGGACAGCAAAGGCCAGTTACAGAAACTCACAGCCAGGACAAAGACACCCGTTTTGTCCCCATCCGAGGTGCACATGCTGTGCTCTGGCCAGCTCCCCAGCACATCCAGGAGTATCAGCAGCGCTGGCTCTGCAGTCCTGGGCGAGCACATGATGCTCTTCCACATGGTCAAAGCAGCTCTGTCGGGTTAGAGCTCTGTCTCAGGAGCGTCTCAGACACAGCACCGTGGCCTGGGCAGCAGTGGGGACCTGAGCTGGCTGCCAGCTCTTCCTGTGCCCATTGCCACTCGCCAGCAGCACACAGGCAGCCCAGGTCGCTGGGGACAGGCCCCTGAGGGGCAGCGAGGGAGCACCGCAGCAGGCTCGGGGGCTGACGTGCCAGGGCTGGCCAAGGGAGCAGCCAGAGGGCCCTGGAACTCTCTGTTGGTCACACACCTGGGCCAGGCTCTACAGGCTGATGGGCTGGCGAGCCCTGAGCCCGCTGGGCAGGTGGGCCCCATACCTGTCACAGGACGGGGCCACACGCAGGAGCGTCATGACTACGTCAGCGGGCTCTGCTTCGCTGAGATCCAGCAGGGTCCTGTTCAGCCTGTGCTCAGCAAACTGATTGGCCAGGAGCCACTGGTGGATGTACCTGACCAGGGCAGGAACCTGGAGAAGGCACGGGGAGACTTGGAAAGCTGCCGGAGGGAGGAATGTCCCCAGCTTCCCCACAGAAGTGCTTCCCTTCCCACCACACTGCCATGGCCTCAAAGAGTTACAGTGACCAGCAGGCGTGGCTTGGGAGACCAAGCAATTCCTGGGAGGATCAAAGCCTGGCCACAGGCTGCTTACTTGCTTAGGATTGGAAAAGCCCTCCTCTACGAGCATATCCAGCAGGGCAGCACTGGTCTTGGTTTTGAAGATGTGCGAATATGCTCTGAGCCCAGTGCCCATGGGGCTGGTCTCTTCCGCCCGAATTTTCTTGATGAATTTGCAAACCAGCTGTAGGAGAAGGGCAAGAAGCCAGGGATGTTGCAGGGAATGCTCCAAGCGCGGTGCCAGCAGGCCCAACCCAGGTGGGGATGGCTGCAGGTACCTGGGCTGTGCTGCGGAAGAGGCCACGGGCGGGGTCCTGCTCCTGTGTGCGCTGCAGGGCTGCACCTGGCAAAGAGCGAGCGCAGCCAGAGCTGAGGGGCTGCGGGAGAGGCCGGAGAACACAGCCCAGCCCTGCGCTGCCCAGGCAGGGACAGCCCCGGGATGCACCAGGGGATGGAGCACGGTCCCCGTGGGGTGTCTGCCCAGCCCCTCTTCCGTCCTGTCTGTGGGAATGGGATGGGATTGGGTGGGATGGGGTAAAATGGGATGGGATGGGATGGGATGTGATGGAATGGCGCCAAGTTGGCTGCGGGCACCGGCCCTGTGGCCCAGCTCTGCCACTCACCCTCCTGCGGCAGCTCAAACGGCACCACCGCTTTGGTTTCATGTGCTGGGGCAGCTCCAGGGCCTTCTTCCTCCTCTTTCCTCCAGGCCACCTTGGGCGCTTTCAGAGGTCTCTGCTCCATGACAATGACTGGATTTGTGAGGACACCCGCAGAGGGGAAGCCTTGCAAGGCCACAGGTCACCAAGTCCTGTGGTCTGGCCTCGAGCTCAGCTGCGGGAAGAACGCCTTGGAAAGGCTCCGGGTCAGACAGGAACGAGTGCGCTGTGCGGGGGCTCCTCACGGCACCGCTCTGTCCCGTTGTGCCCCGTTGTGCGTTCCCAGCAGCCGGGCAAGCTTCTATTTCCCACGTGTCACAAAGGGCCCTTGGTCACCGGGTTCCGTTCCATGGCACAGAGACCCTGCTGCAGCGTGCCACCCAGGGCCCTTGCACACACTGCCTTCTGCCCTTGGACTGCCCCCAGCCCAGCCAAAGTGGCCCAGCTTGGAAGGAATGCCTGGCCCCAGGTGTTGTCTAAGGCAGCCCGACAGGATCTTTAGGAAGGGCTCAGAGCATCAGCAAACGCTGCCCGGCTCTGCACGCTCAGTCCTGTCCCCATATCTTTCCCTGAGAGCATTTGAATTTCTAAATGAGAAGCATTTGAAGGGAGGGGATTTACATTTTCCATTTCAGAGCAGCCTTCTGCCTTCATTAGCAGACACGTCTCTCTTCAAAGCAAGACAATGGTTTATCATCTTGCAGATGTGCAGTTGCTGGGGAGCCCCGTTTTACACCAAGGACCTGGAGAACCATTCCCAGCAATTGGGAAAATCCTAGGTGGTCCGTCCACCCACAGATGAGGTCTCCAAACATGCCCCGAAATTGGGTCCAGCTCTTAGAGGCCTAAAAGAGCAAGTCCAAGGGACTTGATGATATTTTTAGCCCAGAAAGCCCTGCAGCTGATGGCACACTTGACAATCAGCAGGGGACACAGCTAGGCCGAAGCCCAGACCTCTGCTGGGAGCCTTTCCCCTCAAATACCCTTCAAACAAACCTCCATGCAAGTCACTTGGGAAAGTTTCTTCAAATGATACATTTCTGGCACAAGACTACACAGGCTTATGTGAAAGATTCTAAAGCAGCTGCTGTGGAGTCAAAGAGCCAGCACTAAGAGTCCTTGTCATCTCTTGGTAGCTAAATCCCACTTTGGGGGATTTCAGGGAGTTTGGAATGAGCTAGAGAGCAGACCTCCGAGTTTTTTAGATGATGCCATTGCTTTTTCTTCTCTTCTACATAGACAGGAAGGGTGAGTTTGGCTCACATCTGGACTGCATGGCTCACGAGGCCCGCAAGACTTGTAGCTACAAGAGCTTTGAAGGATTTCTTGGCCAAGAAGACACTGCCAACAAGAATATTTATGGTTGGCAGCCAATCCTTCAATATTTCGTCTTAGGGACTCATGCTACAGTGTAAGCTTCCTTAGCCAATCATGTTATGACACACAAACTCACAGCACTGCATCCTAAGCTTCTTGTTTACCATTGTAACTACTTCTATTTTTTCTAGATCTTCAGCACTAAAACTCTAAACTTTCCTCCACTTCAACATTGCTCCCCGTGTCTCTGCTATAATAAACTAGAAATTCACATTCTCGCTTCTAGCACCTAACTTTGCAAGCCCTTTCTAGGGTCTCCGATCAAATCCTGTGTTTAATTCTAAGCTTTGCTGACAAGAGCAAAGGTCTGAGATTTCCCTGCATTTGGGTTTCCAACAACACCGATGCTGTTAGTTCCACAGTGCCCAGGGTCCCTCTGGCAAGTCAGCTCTGGCAGAAACGAGGCGGGCAGCTGCCGGGGGGCGGCTTGTGGCCTCTGACAGCCCATTGCTCAGGGCTTGCCAGCGCCCCAGCCCCTCAGGCTCTGCCCCAGCCCGGCCAAGCTGCCCGGCAGCAGCGCCGCAGCCCCACAGCAGCCCCGTCCAGGGGCACCTGGGAGCCCTCAGCAAGGCAGCCAGCAGCACACGGGCAGGAGGACACGGATGGCGCTTCCTGCCTGGCACAGGGCTTGTGGCCATCTTTGGGCACCGCTCTCACAGGGGTCCCCGCAGCTCCAGCCCCTGCCCACCCGCTCTGTCACCAGCACAAGGGCTTCTGCAGAACCACCACAGGCCAAGGGGCTTCTGGCCATTTCCCCTGCAACACTGCACACCTGGGCAGGTTGCTGAGCCAGGGTACCCTTTTCCCCCTCTTCCCCTATGCCCTGCAGACCCTGCGCAGCAAAAGAAAGCTCCTGGGAGTCTGTGTATTACAACACACTCTATATTCATATACTAATGAAGAAACAACAAAAGAAAAGAACAATCTGAAAGAAAAGGAAAATTCCCGCTGACTCAGGTGGCCTCAGCAGAAAGAGGCATCAGCTCTCTGCAGAGCTCCAGCAGCGCAGCCAGCCAAGCGGCGACAGACGAGGCCGTGTCCTCCATGCCCAGCAGAGATGTTCTTGCACCCTCTGGAAGACAGAATATCGCTCCCTCTGCAGGGCCTGGAGGACATACAATGTTTGACGTGCCAGGTCCGACACGGCACTGCTGGTGTCTTCTGTCAGGTGTTCAAGGGCTGAAAGAGAAAGGAACAGAGCCACGGTCAAATCCTGGATCTGCGGGTAGCCGAGGAGAGCCCCCGGCCAGGGCCATCCCAGGCAGCTCTAGCCATGGCCAGGAGGCAGCAGGGACCAACGGGAGCAGCCCGAAGCTGCTGGCCACGAATCGCCCAGGTGGCCCTGAAATCTCTGTGTGCTCTGCCCACGCTGGCCCTGGTCTGCACAGGGAGCAGAGCCCTCCACAGCCAGGGCAGGGCTTGCAGCTGCCCCGGCAGCCCCCGCTGCCAGCCCGCTGCCCTCACTCACCAGTGCAGATGAGCCGGAGCTCTTCCTTCTTCCCCCTCAGGTGCCGCGCGGCCATGCCTGTGAACACAGAGCCTGTCACGGCGCCGGCGGCACAGCTCCCTGCCAGCGGCGCTGCCGGCGCTGTGGCCACACGGGCTGCTGGCCCGGCAGGGCTCTGCCCGGCCCTTGCCGCACGCTGCCGCTCCAGGGCACGGCTGCCAGAGGGCGGCGGCAGCAATGCCCGGGCCAGGCGGGGCTCCACGGCGCCGGGCCCGTCCGGCGCTGCCGGGGCAGCAGGCCGGGCTGGGGCCGAGCTGCGGCGGGCCGGGGAGGGAGCGCGGGCTCGTGGCTCACCCATGAACCTGATGGCCGCCGCTCGCAGGGGCTCCTGTGGGCTCTGCACGTAGGGCAGGGCCCGGCGCAGGTGCTCGGCCGCTCGGCTCCTGTCCTCTGCCAGCTGGAGAGAGCGGCAGGAGGGAAGGGTTGGCGCGGGCTCAGCCCCGGCCTCCCCTGCCCGCACAGCCCTGAGGCGCGGCCGGCAGCCGCCGGCGCCGGGCTCCCGAGGGGAGGGACAGAGGGCCGGCTGCTGCCCGGGGAGCCGCCGTGCCGCCCCGCCCCGCAGCCCCGCCGGGCCGGGGCTCCCCCGGCGTGCGGGAGCAGAGCCCGCGCGGCCTCTGGCTGCAGCAGCGGGCAGGGCCACAGCCGCCCGCCCCGCACACTGAGCGCCGCGCTCAGGGAGCTTCTCCGGGCTGAGGCTGGGGCTTGCAGGCTGTCCTTACCAGGCACTTGCTGAACTTCCACAGATTCTGGTTCTTCACCAGTCTTTCAAGATCCGTCCTCTTCAGGAACTCGGCCACACAAAGCAGAGTTTCCTGAGAAGCCTGGAGAGCAGCAGAAACAGAGATGGCCCCACAGCCCAGGGCGCAGCACCTGGGTGCGTCCCTGTGCCAAGGCCTGGAGGAGGCTGCAGCCCAGCAGGTGCCAGGGCAGGAGGCAGCCGAGCCCCCTGCCAGGGGGACAGCAGCAGCCCACGAGTCCTCACCTGTGCCACAAGCCGCTTCTCATCATGGCAGTGGAGGACGAGGGGCAGCAGGCTCTGGCGCAGGGGTGTCTTAAGGGCCTTGTTTTTCTTTTCCTGTGGAAGAGTCACCAACGTTCGGAAGAGCAGTATGGAGATGAGCTGAACCTGCCAATTGTTCTGTATGGAAGGAAGAAAAAAAAGACCTCAGCATGGGCTGCACGGGGCTCAGCCTGGCACAGGCCTGCAAATTCACAGGGCACAAAGTGTCCGGACAGCACCCAGTGGCCGTGGCTGGGAGCAGTGAGCCTTACGTGGTCAAAGAGTGGCAGGAGCGCCTCAAGCAGCTGCAGTGTGATGGGGCCGGGCATCAGCATGTCATTGTCCAGGATGATAAAGCTGAGTAGCATGACTGTCACGAAAACTATCTCTCCATCTGCATCCCGCAGGAAGTCCACAAGACTTTCAGTCAGGCTCCACATTTTTTTGGTCTGTGCAGAACACAAGTTTGTGAAACGCCGTCCTGCTGCCGCAGGGCCCAGAGGCCAAAGGCCTGTCCCAAAGCACTGGGGCAGCTGAAGTGGGAGGCAGGAGAGCTGGGAGCAGCTGCCCCAGCACTCAAAGCCCTGCCAAGCGCAAGTGACTGCATTGCCCAGCTCAGCCTCAGCCGCTGCCCCCTTCTCACCATTGAGGGCTCCTCAGTGAGCTCAAGAAGGGCCCTGAGCGCCAGGCGACGCCCCTCCCTGCACTCGCTCTGCAGCTGCCTTGACAAAATTTGCAGGACTCTGTCAGCACCACGTTCACTCAAGTGCAGGCACTCGAGGACCTGAAAGGCACAGGGCAGTGACAGGGAGCCGGCTGGCAGGAGCCCGTAGATGCACGGGGCCGGGCCCAGGCAGCAGCACAGGGCGCGGGCACCGTGCCAGGCAGCTGCGGCGACGAGAGGGCAGAGAGCTGGGAGGCGGCTCAGCCAGGCAGCGCTGGCCGTCAGGCTCACCTCCGCAAGGAACGCCAGGGCGGGCAGCTCCCAGCGTGGCTCCTGTGTGCTGAGCAGCCGGAGCAGGTAGCGAGCGATCCGGGAACACAAGGGCATGGAGACACAGCACATCTCCCTGGCAGGAGAAAAAGGAACCAAGACTGTGGGCCAGGGGGACAAACCTCTGCCAGGACTGACACACAGAGGTCTGGTCTTTCCCCAGCATCCTGCAAGCGGCCCTGGGCTATTTGGGAGGCAGCTCCTGGTGGGCACCCTCCTCTCCCAGCCTTTTCCAGTCTGCTTGGCCATCCCTCGGTGACACGGCCTTCTGGGCCACGACCTCGGGGACTGTGTGGAGCTCCCTAGGCACAGAGCACAACTGTCAGAGGTAGTGGGGAGAAGGGGGTCTCACCTGGCCAGCAGACCCACGGCACAGTGGTGGGTGTCAGCACACAGCAGCGTGTCCCAGCCACACCTGCGTTCCATTGCCACCACCACATCCTCGTGCTGCATTCGGCAGAGCAGGGACTTCAGGGTCTGCACTGCAAACCTGCGTGCACAGCAAAGCCCAGGTCACGCTGTGAACACTGGCTCCTGCCCGGGGACGTAGCAGGGAAAGGAGGAGTGGGATGGAGCACCTGTTGGGGCTGGTGGCAAGGCCGTATTCCTCCTGGCATCCCTTCCAGAATGCATTGACCTCCTCTGGTGTATCCTGAGTGCTGAAGAGCACTTGGGAGAGCAGATGCAGAAAGAGGCGGGGCAAATACACCGTCACCATATGTGGGACGCAGGGCATCTGGAGGATCTTCCAGATCACCACAGTTGCCTGCAAAGGACAAAGCCCCCCGAGACAGGGCTCAGTGCCGAGGTGTGCGTGTGGCAGGGCCCAAGCAGGGGAGGGAGAGGCTCAGACAGACGCGGGGGGAGCACGGGGCCTGGTGGGGCTGAAGCTGCCCCTGGGCCGGGTTTCAACCCAGCGCCTGAGGCAGGGAGATGCAGTGGGGGAAGGAGGATGGAGAGCTGCTGGAGAGGCAGCCTTGGGGACAGCAAAGGCCAGTTACAGAAACTCACAGCCAGGACAAAGACACCCGTTTTGTCCCCATCCGAGGTGCACATGCTGTGCTCTGGCCAGCTCCCCAGCACATCCAGGAGTATCAGCAGCGCTGGCTCTGCAGTCCTGGGCGAGCACATGATGCTCTTCCACATGGTCAAAGCAGCTCTGTCGGGTTAGAGCTCTGTCTCAGGAGCGTCTCAGACACAGCACCGTGGCCTGGGCAGCAGTGGGGACCTGAGCTGGCTGCCAGCTCTTCCTGTGCCCATTGCCACTCGCCAGCAGCACACAGGCAGCCCAGGTCGCTGGGGACAGGCCCCTGAGGGGCAGCGAGGGAGCACCGCAGCAGGCTCGGGGGCTGACGTGCCAGGGCTGGCCAAGGGAGCAGCCAGAGGGCCCTGGAACTCTCTGTTGGTCACACACCTGGGCCAGGCTCTACAGGCTGATGGGCTGGCGAGCCCTGAGCCCGCTGGGCAGGTGGGCCCCATACCTGTCACAGGACGGGGCCACACGCAGGAGCGTCATGACTACGTCAGCGGGCTGTGCTTCGCTGAGATCCAGCAGGGTCCTGTTCAGCCTGTGCTCAGCAAACTGATTGGCCAGGAGCCACTGGTGGATGTACCTGACCAGGGCAGGAACCTGGAGAAATCACGGGGAGACTTGGAAAGCTGCCGGAGGGAGGAATGTCCCCAGCTTCCCCACAGAAGTGCTTCCCTTCCCACCACACTGCCATGGCCTCAAAGAGTTACAGTGACCAGCAGGCGTGGCTTGGGAGACCAAGCAATTCCTGGGAGGATCAAAGCCTGGCCACAGGCTGCTTACTTGCTTAGGATTGGAAAAGCCCTCCTCTACGAGCATATCCAGCAGGGCAGCACTGGTCTTGGTTTTGAAGATGTGCGAATATGCTCTGAGCCCAGTGCCCATGGTGCTGGTCTCTTCCGCCCAAATTTTCTTGATGAATTTGCAAACCAGCTGTAGGAGAAGGGCAAGAAGCCAGGGATGTTGCAGGGAATGCTCCAAGCGCGGTGCCAGCAGGCCCAACCCAGGTGGGGATGGCTGAAGGTACCTGGGCTGTGCTGCGGAAGAGGCCACGGGCGGGGTCCTGCTCCTGTGTGCGCTGCAGGGCTGCACCTGGCAAAGAGCGAGCGCAGCCAGAGCTGAGGGGCTGCGGGAGAGGCCGGAGAACACAGCCCAGCCCTGCGCTGCCCAGGCAGGGACAGCCCCGGGATGCACCAGGGGATGGAGCACGGTCCCCGTGGGGTGTCTGCCCAGCCCCTCTTCCGTCCTGTCTGTGGGAATGGGATGGGATTGGGTGGGATGGGGTAAAATGGGATGGGATGGGATGTGATGGAATGGCGCCAAGTTGGCTGCGGGCACCGGCCCTGTGGCCCAGCTCTGCCACTCACCCTCCTGCGGCAGCTCAAACGGCACCATTGCTTTGGTTTCATGTGCTGGGGCAGCTCCAGGGCCTTCTTCCTCCTCTTTCCTCCAGGCCACCTTGGGCGCTTTCAGAGGTCTCTGCTCCATGACAATCACTGGATTTGTGAGGACACCCGCAGAGGGGAAGCCTTGCAAGGCCACAGGTCACCAAGTCCTGTGGTCTGGCCTCGAGCTCAGCTGCGGGAAGAACGCCTTGGAAAGGCTCCGGGTCAGACAGGAACGAGTGCGCTGTGCGGGGGCTCCTCACGGCACCGCTCTGTCCCGTTGTGCCCCGTTGTGCGTTCCCAGCAGCCGGGCAAGCTTCTATTTCCCACGTGTCACAAAGGGCCCTTGGTCACCGGGTTCCGTTCCATGGCACAGAGACCCTGCTGCAGCGTGCCACCCAGGGCCCTTGCACACACTGCCTTCTGCCCTGGGACTGCCCCCAGCCCAGCCAAAGTGGCCCAGCTTGGAAGGAATGCCTGGCCCCAGGTGTTGTCTAAGGCAGCCCGACAGGATCTTTAGGAAGGGCTCAGAGCATCAGCAAACGCTGCCCGGCTCTGCACGCTCAGTCCTGTCCCCATATCTTTCCCTGAGAGCATTTGAATTTCTAAATGAGAAGCATTTGAAGGGAGGGGATTTACATTTTCCATTTCAGAGCAGCCTTCTGCCTTCATTAGCAGACACGTCTCTCTTCAAAGCAAGACAATTGTTTATCATCTTGCAGATGTGCAGTTGCTGGGGAGCCCCGTTTTACACCAAGGACCTGGAGAACCATTCCCAGCAATTGGGAAAATCCTAGGTGGTCCGTCCACCCACAGATGAGGTCTCCAAACATGCCCCGAAATTGGGTCAGCTCTTAGAGGCCTAAAAGAGAAAGTCCAAGTGACTTGATGATATTTTTAGCCCAGAAAGCCCTGCAGCTGATGGCACACTTCACAATCAGCAGGGGACACAGCTAGGCCGAAGCCCAGACCTCTGCTGGGAGCCTTTCCCCTCAAATACCCTTCAAACAAACCCCCATGCAAGTCACTTGGGAAAGTTTCTTCAAATGATACATTTCTGGCACAAGACTACACAGGCTTATGTGAAAGATTCTAAAGCAGCTGCTGTGGAGTCAAAGAGCCAGCACTAAGAGTCCTTGTCATCTCTTGGTAGCTAAATCCCACTTTGGGGGATTTCAGGGAGTTTGGAATGAGCTAGAGAGCAGACCTCCGAGTTTTTTAGATGATGCCATTGCTTTTTCTTCTCTTCTACATAGACAGGAAGGGTGAGTTTGGCTCACATCTGGACTGCATGGCTCACGAGGCCCGCAAGACTTGTAGCTACAAGAGCTTTGAAGGATTTCTTGGCCAAGAAGACACTGCCAACAAGAATATTTATGGTTGGCAGCCAATCCTTCAATATTTCGTCTTAGGGACTCATGCTACAGTGTAAGCTTCCTTAGCCAATCATGTTATGACACACAAACTCACAGCACTGCATCCTAAGCTTCTTGTTTACCATTGTAACTACTTCTATTTTTTCTAGATCTTCAGCACTAAAACTCTAAACTTTCCTCCACTTCAACATTGCTCCCCGTGTCTCTGCTATAATAAACTAGAAATTCACATTCTCGCTTCTAGCACCTAACTTTGCAAGCCCTTTCTAGGGTCTCCGATCAAATCCTGTGTTTAATTCTAAGCTTTGCTGACAAGAGCAAAGGTCTGAGATTTCCCTGCATTTGGGTTTCCAACAACACCGATGCTGTTAGTTCCACAGTGCCCAGGGTCCCTCTGGCAAGTCAGCTCTGGCAGAAACGAGGCGGGCAGCTGCCGGGGGGCGGCTTGTGGCCTCTGACAGCCCATTGCTCAGGGCTTGCCAGCGCCCCAGCCCCTCAGGCTCTGCCCCAGCCCGGCCAAGCTGCCCGGCAGCAGCGCCGCAGCCCCACAGCAGCCCCGTCCAGGGGCACCTGGGAGCCCTCAGCAAGGCAGCCAGCAGCACACGGGCAGGAGGACACGGATGGCGCTTCCTGCCTGGCACAGGGCTTGTGACCATCTTTGGGCACCGCTCTCACAGGGGTCCCCACAGCTCCGGCCCCTGCCCACCCGCTCTGTCACCAGCACAAGGGCTTCTGCAGAACCACCACAGGCCAAGGGGCTTCTGGCCATTTCCCCTGCAACACTGCACACCTGGGCAGGTTGCTGAGCCAGGGTACCCTTTTCCCCCTCTTCCCCTATGTCCTGCAGACCCTGCGCAGCAAAAGAAAGCTCCTGGGAGTCTGTGTATTACAACACACTCTATATTCATATACTAATGAAGAAACAACAAAAGAAAAGAACAATCTGAAAGAAAAGGAAAATTCCCGCTGACTCGGGTGGCCTCAGCAGAAAGAGGCATCAGCTCTCTGCAGAGCTCCAGCAGCGCAGCCAGCCAAGCGGCGACAGACGAGGCCGTGTCCTCCATGCCCAGCAGAGATGTTCTTGCACCCTCTGGAAGACAGAATATCGCTCCCTCTGCAGGGCCTGGAGGACATACAATGTTTGACGTGCCAGGTCCGACACGGCACTGCTGGTGTCTTCTGTCAGGTGTTCAAGGGCTGAAAGAGAAAGGAACAGAGCCACGGTCAAATCCTGGATCTGCGGGTAGCCGAGGAGAGCCCCCGGCCAGGGCCATCCCAGGCAGCTCTAGCCATGGCCAGGAGGGAGCAGGGACCAACGGGAGCAGCCCGAAGCTGCTGGCCACGAATCGCCCAGGTGGCCCTGAAATCTCTGTGTGCTCTGCCCACGCTGGCCCTGGTCTGCACAGGGAGCAGAGCCCTCCACAGCCAGGGCAGGGCTTGCAGCTGCCCCGGCAGCCGCCGCTGCCAGCCCGCTGCCCTCACTCACCAGTGCAGATGAGCCGGAGCTCTTCCTTCTTCCCCCTCAGGTGCCGCGCGGCCATGCCTGTGAACACAGAGCCTGTCACGGCGCCGGCGGCACAGCTCCCTGCCAGCGGCTCTGCCGGCGCTGTGGCCACACGGGCTGCTGGCCCGGCAGGGCTCTGCCCGGCCCTTGCCGCACGCTGCCGCTCCAGGGCACGGCTGCCAGAGGGCGGCGGCAGCAATGCCCGGGCCAGGCGGGGCTCCACGGCGCCGGGCCCGTCCGGCGCTGCCGGGGCAGCAGGCCGGGCTGGGGCCGAGCTGCGGCGGGCCGGGGAGGGAGCGCGGGCTCGTGGCTCACCCATGAACCTGATGGCCGCCGCTCGCAGGGGCTCCTGTGGGCTCTGCACGTAGGGCAGGGCCCGGCGCAGGTGCTCGGCCGCTCGGCTCCTGTCCTCTGCCAGCTGGAGAGAGCGGCAGGAGGGAAGGGTTGGCGCGGGCTCAGCCCCGGCCTCCCCTGCCCGCACAGCCCTGAGGCGCGGCCGGCAGCCGCCGGCGCCGGGCTCCCGAGGGGAGGGGCAGAGGGCCGGCTGCTGCCCGGGGAGCCGCCGTGCCGCCCCGCCCCGCAGCCCCGCCGGGCCGGGGCTCCCCCGGCGTGCGGGAGCTGAGCCCGCGCGGCCTCTGGCTGCAGCAGCGGGCAGGGCCACAGCCGCCCGCCCCGCACACTGAGCGCCGCGCTCAGGGAGCTTCTCCGGGCTGAGGCTGGGGCTTGCAGGCTGTCCTTACCAGGCACTTGCTGAACTTCCACAGATTCTGGTTCTTCACCAGTCTTTCAAGATCCGTCCTCTTCAGGAACTCGGCCACACAAAGCAGAGTTTCCTGAGAAGCCTGGAGAGCAGCAGACACAGAGATGGCCCCACAGCCCAGGGCGCAGCACCTGGGTGCGTCCCTGTGCCAAGGCCTGGAGGAGGCTGCAGCCCAGCAGGTGCCAGGGCAGGAGGCAGCCGAGCCCCCTGCCAGGGGGACAGCAGCAGCCCACGAGTCCTCACCTGTGCCACAAGCCGCTTCTCATCATGGCAGTGGAGGACGAGGGGCAGCAGGCTCTGGCGCAGGGGTGTCTTAAGGGCCTTGTTTTTCTTTTCCTGTGGAAGAGTCACCAACGTTCGGAAGAGCAGTATGGAGATGAGCTGAACCTGCCAATTGTTCTGTATGGAAGGAAGAAAAAAAAGACCTCAGCATGGGCTGCACGGGGCTCAGCCTGGCACAGGCCTGCAAATTCACAGGGCACAAAGTGTCCGGACAGCACCCAGTGGCCGTGGCTGGGAGCAGTGAGCCTTACGTGGTCAAAGAGTGGCAGGAGCGCCTCAAGCAGCTGCAGTGTGATGGGGCCGGGCATCAGCATGTCATTGTCCAGGATGATAAAGCTGAGTAGCATGACTGTCACGAAAACTATCTCTCCATCTGCATCCCGCAGGAAGTCCACAAGACTTTCAGTCAGGCTCCACATTTTTTTGGTCTGTGCAGAACACAAGTTTGTGAAACGCCGTCCTGCTGCCGCAGGGCCCAGAGGCCAAAGGCCTGTCCCAAAGCACTGGGGCAGCTGAAGTGGGAGGCAGGAGAGCTGGGAGCAGCTGCCCCAGCACTCAAAGCCCTGCCAAGCGCAAGTGACTGCATTGCCCAGCTCAGCCTCAGCCGCTGCCCCCTTCTCACCATTGAGGGCTCCTCAGTGAGCTCAAGAAGGGCCCTGAGCGCCAGGCGACGCCCCTCCCTGCACTCGCTCTGCAGCTGCCTTGACAAAATTTGCAGGACTCTGTCAGCACCACGTTCACTCAAGTGCAGGCACTCGAGGACCTGAAAGGCACAGGGCAGTGACAGGGAGCCGGCTGGCAGGAGCCCGTAGATGCACGGGGCCGGGCCCAGGCAGCAGCACAGGGCGCGGGCACCGTGCCAGGCAGCTGCGGCGACGAGAGGGCAGAGAGCTGGGAGGCGGCTCAGCCAGGCAGCGCTGGCCGTCAGGCTCACCTCCGCAAGGAACGCCAGGGCGGGCAGCTCCCAGCGTGGCTCCTGTGTGCTGAGCAGCCGGAGCAGGTAGCGAGCGATCCGGGAACACAAGGGCATGGAGACACAGCACATCTCCCTGGCAGGAGAAAAAGGAACCAAGACTGTGGGCCAGGGGGACAAACCTCTGCCAGGACTGACACACAGAGGTCTGGTCTTTCCCCAGCATCCTGCAAGCGGCCCTGGGCTATTTGGGAGGCAGCTCCTGGTGGGCACCCTCCTCTCCCAGCCTTTTCCAGTCTGCTTGGCCATCCCTGGGTGACAAGGCCTTCTGGGCCACGACCTCGGGGACTGTGTGGAGCTCCCTAGGCACAGAGCACAACTGTCAGAGGTAGTGGGGAGAAGGGGGTCTCACCTGGCCAGCAGACCCACGGCACAGTGGTGGGTGTCAGCACACAGCAGCGTGTCCCAGCCACACCTGCGTTCCATTGCCACCACCACATCCTCGTGCTGCATTCGGCAGAGCAGGGACTTCAGGGTCTGCACTGCAAACCTGCGTGCACAGCAAAGCCCAGGTCACGCTGTGAACACTGGCTCCTGCCCGGGGACGTAGCAGGGAAAGGAGGAGTGGGATGGAGCACCTGTTGGGGCTGGTGGCAAGGCCGTATTCCTCCTGGCATCCCTTCCAGAATGCATTGACCTCCTCTGGTGTATCCTGAGTGCTGAAGAGCACTTGGGAGAGCAGATGCAGAAAGAGGCGGGGCAAATACACCGTCACCATATGTGGGACGCAGGGCATCTGGAGGATCTTCCAGATCACCACAGTTGCCTGCAAAGGACAAAGCCCCCCGAGACAGGGCTCAGTGCCGAGGTGTGCGTGTGGCAGGGCCCAAGCAGGGGAGGGAGAGGCTCAGACAGACGCGGGGGGAGCACGGGGCCTGGTGGGGCTGAAGCTGCCCCTGGGCCGGGTTTCAACCCAGCGCCTGAGGCAGGGAGATGCAGTGGGGGAAGGAGGATGGAGAGCTGCTGGAGAGGCAGCCTTGGGGACAGCAAAGGCCAGTTACAGAAACTCACAGCCAGGACAAAGACACCCGTTTTGTCCCCATCCGAGGTGCACATGCTGTGCTCTGGCCAGCTCCCCAGCACATCCAGGAGTATCAGCAGCGCTGGCTCTGCAGTCCTGGGCGAGCACATGATGCTCTTCCACATGGTCAAAGCAGCTCTGTCGGGTTAGAGCTCTGTCTCAGGAGCGTCTCAGACACAGCACCGTGGCCTGGGCAGCAGTGGGGACCTGAGCTGGCTGCCAGCTCTTCCTGTGCCCATTGCCACTCGCCAGCAGCACACAGGCAGCCCAGGTCGCTGGGGACAGGCCCCTGAGGGGCAGCGAGGGAGCACCGCAGCAGGCTCGGGGGCTGACGTGCCAGGGCTGGCCAAGGGAGCAGCCAGAGGGCCCTGGAACTCTCTGTTGGTCACACACCTGGGCCAGGCTCTACAGGCTGATGGGCTGGTGAGCCCTGAGCCCGCTGGGCAGGTGGGCCCCATACCTGTCACAGGACGGGGCCACACGCAGGAGCGTCATGACTACGTCAGCGGGCTGTGCTTCGCTGAGATCCAGCAGGGTCCTGTTCAGCCTGTGCTCAGCAAACTGATTGGCCAGGAGCCACTGGTGGATGTACCTGACCAGGGCAGGAACCTGGAGAAATCACGGGGAGACTTGGAAAGCTGCCGGAGGGAGGAATGTCCCCAGCTTCCCCACAGAAGTGCTTCCCTTCCCACCACACTGCCATGGCCTCAAAGAGTTACAGTGACCAGCAGGCGTGGCTTGGGAGACCAAGCAATTCCTGGGAGGATCAAAGCCTGGCCACAGGCTGCTTACTTGCTTAGGATTGGAAAAGCCCTCCTCTACGAGCATATCCAGCAGGGCAGCACTGGTCTTGGTTTTGAAGATGTGCGAATATGCTCTGAGCCCAGTGCCCATGGTGCTGGTCTCTTCCGCCCAAATTTTCTTGATGAATTTGCAAACCAGCTGTAGGAGAAGGGCAAGAAGCCAGGGATGTTGCAGGGAATGCTCCAAGCGCGGTGCCAGCAGGCCCAACCCAGGTGGGGATGGCTGCAGGTACCTGGGCTGTGCTGCGGAAGAGGCCACGGGCGGGGTCCTGCTCCTGTGTGCGCTGCAGGGCTGCACCTGGCAAAGAGCGAGCGCAGCCAGAGCTGAGGGGCTGCGGGAGAGGCCGGAGAACACAGCCCAGCCCTGCGCTGCCCAGGCAGGGACAGCCCCGGGATGCACCAGGGGATGGAGCACGGTCCCCGTGGGGTGTCTGCCCAGCCCCTCTTCCGTCCTGTCTGTGGGAATGGGATAGGATTGGGTGGGATGGGGTAAAATGGGATGGGATGGGATGTGATGGAATGGCGCCAAGTTGGCTGCGGGCACCGGCCCTGTGGCCCAGCTCTGCCACTCACCCTCCTGCGGCAGCTCAAACGGCACCACCGCTTTGGTTTCATGTGCTGGGGCAGCTCCAGGGCCTTCTTCCTCCTCTTTCCTCCAGGCCACCTTGGGCGCTTTCAGAGGTCTCTGCTCCATGACAATGACTGGATTTGTGAGGACACCCGCAGAGGGGAAGCCTTGCAAGGCCACAGGTCACCAAGTCCTGTGGTCTGGCCTCGAGCTCAGCTGCGGGAAGAACGCCTTGGAAAGGCTCCGGGTCAGACAGGAACGAGTGCGCTGTGCGGGGGCTCCTCACGGCACCGCTCTGTCCCGTTGTGCCCCGTTGTGCGTTCCCAGCAGCCGGGCAAGCTTCTATTTCCCACGTGTCACAAAGGGCCCTTGGTCACCGGGTTCCGTTCCATGGCACAGAGACCCTGCTGCAGCGTGCCACCCAGGGCCCTTGCACACACTGCCTTCTGCCCTGGGACTGCCCCCAGCCCAGCCAAAGTGGCCCAGCTTGGAAGGAATGCCTGGCCCCAGGTGTTGTCTAAGGCAGCCCGACAGGATCTTTAGGAAGGGCTCAGAGCATCAGCAAACGCTGCCCGGCTCTGCACGCTCAGTCCTGTCCCCATATCTTTCCCTGAGAGCATTTGAATTTCTAAATGAGAAGCATTTGAAGGGAGGGGATTTACATTTTCCATTTCAGAGCAGCCTTCTGCCTTCATTAGCAGACACGTCTCTCTTCAAACCAAGACAATTGTTTATCATCTTGCAGATGTGCAGTTGCTGGGGAGCCCCGTTTTACACCAAGGACCTGGAGAACCATTCCCAGCAATTGGGAAAATCCTAGGTGGTCCGTCCACCCACAGATGAGGTCTCCAAACATGCCCCGAAATTGGGTCCAGCTCTTAGAGGCCTAAAAGAGCAAGTCCAAGTGACTTGATGATATTTTTAGCCCAGAAAGCCCTGCAGCTGATGGCACACTTCACAATCAGCAGGGGACACAGCTAGGCCGAAGCCCAGACCTCTGCTGGGAGCCTTTCCCCTCAAATACCCTTCAAACAAACCCCCATGCAAGTCACTTGGGAAAGTTTCTTCAAATGATACATTTCTGGCACAAGACTACACAGGCTTATGTGAAAGATTCTAAAGCAGCTGCTGTGGAGTCAAAGAGCCAGCACTAAGAGTCCTTGTCATCTCTTGGTAGCTAAATCCCACTTTGGGGGATTTCAGGGAGTTTGGAATGAGCTAGAGAGCAGACCTCCGAGTTTTTTAGATGATGCCATTGCTTTTTCTTCTCTTCTACATAGACAGGAAGGGTGAGTTTGGCTCACATCTGGACTGCATGGCTCACGAGGCCCGCAAGACTTGTAGCTACAAGAGCTTTGAAGGATTTCTTGGCCAAGAAGACACTGCCAACAAGAATATTTATGGTTGGCAGCCAATCCTTCAATATTTCGTCTTAGGGACTCATGCTACAGTGTAAGCTTCCTTAGCCAATCATGTTATGACACACAAACTCACAGCACTGCATCCTAAGCTTCTTGTTTACCATTGTAACTACTTCTATTTTTTCTAGATCTTCAGCACTAAAACTCTAAACTTTCCTCCACTTCAACATTGCTCCCCGTGTCTCTGCTATAATAAACTAGAAATTCACATTCTCGCTTCTAGCACCTAACTTTGCAAGCCCTTTCTAGGGTCTCCGATCAAATCCTGTGTTTAATTCTAAGCTTTGCTGACAAGAGCAAAGGTCTGAGATTTCCCTGCATTTGGGTTTCCAACAACACCGATGCTGTTAGTTCCACAGTGCCCAGGGTCCCTCTGGCAAGTCAGCTCTGGCAGAAACGAGGCGGGCAGCTGCCGGGGGGCGGCTTGTGGCCTCTGACAGCCCATTGCTCAGGGCTTGCCAGCGCCCCAGCCCCTCAGGCTCTGCCCCAGCCCGGCCAAGCTGCCCGGCAGCAGCGCCGCAGCCCCACAGCAGCCCCGTCCAGGGGCACCTGGGAGCCCTCAGCAAGGCAGCCAGCAGCACACGGGCAGGAGGACACGGATGGCGCTTCCTGCCTGGCACAGGGCTTGTGACCATCTTTGGGCACCGCTCTCACAGGGGTCCCCGCAGCTCCGGCCCCTGCCCACCCGCTCTGTCACCAGCACAAGGGCTTCTGCAGAACCACCACAGGCCAAGGGGCTTCTGGCCATTTCCCCTGCAACACTGCACACCTGGGCAGGTTGCTGAGCCAGGGTACCCTTTTCCCCCTCTTCCCCTATGCCCTGCAGACCCTGCGCAGCAAAAGAAAGCTCCTGGGAGTCTGTGTATTACAACACACTCTATATTCATATACTAATGAAGAAACAACAAAAGAAAATAACAATCTGAAAGAAAAGGAAAATTCCCGCTGACTCGGGTGGCCTCAGCAGAAAGAGGCATCAGCTCTCTGCAGAGCTCCAGCAGCGCAGCCAGCCAAGCGGCGACAGACGAGGCCGTGTCCTCCATGCCCAGCAGAGATGTTCTTGCACCCTCTGGAAGACAGAATATCGCTCCCTCTGCAGGGCCTGGAGGACATACAATGTTTGACGTGCCAGGTCCGACACGGCACTGCTGGTGTCTTCTGTCAGGTGTTCAAGGGCTGAAAGAGAAAGGAACAGAGCCACGGTCAAATCCTGGATCTGCGGGTAGCCGAGGAGAGCCCCCGGCCAGGGCCATCCCAGGCAGCTCTAGCCATGGCCAGGAGGGAGCAGGGACCAACGGGAGCAGCCCGAAGCTGCTGGCCACGAATCGCCCAGGTGGCCCTGAAATCTCTGTGTGCTCTGCCCACGCTGGCCCTGGTCTGCACAGGGAGCAGAGCCCTCCACAGCCAGGGCAGGGCTTGCAGCTGCCCCGGCAGCCCCCGCTGCCAGCCCGCTGCCCTCACTCACCAGTGCAGATGAGCCGGAGCTCTTCCTTCTTCCCCCTCAGGTGCCGCGCGGCCATGCCTGTGAACACAGAGCCTGTCACGGCGCCGGCGGCACAGCTCCCTGCCAGCGGCTCTGCCGGCGCTGTGGCCACACGGGCTGCTGGCCCGGCAGGGCTCTGCCCGGCCCTTGCCGCACGCTGCCGCTCCAGGGCACGGCTGCCAGAGGGCGGCGGCAGCAATGCCCGGGCCAGGCGGGGCTCCACGGCGCCGGGCCCGTCCGGCGCTGCCGGGGCAGCAGGCCGGGCTGGGGCCGAGCTGCGGCGGGCCGGGGAGGGAGCGCGGGCTCGTGGCTCACCCATGAACCTGATGGCCGCCGCTCGCAGGGGCTCCTGTGGGCTCTGCACGTAGGGCAGGGCCCGGCGCAGGTGCTCGGCCGCTCGGCTCCTGTCCTCTGCCAGCTGGAGAGAGCGGCAGGAGGGAAGGGTTGGCGCGGGCTCAGCCCCGGCCTCCCCTGCCCGCACAGCCCTGAGGCGCGGCCGGCAGCCGCCGGCGCCGGGCTCCCGAGGGGAGGGGCAGAGGGCCGGCTGCTGCCCGGGGAGCCGCCGTGCCGCCCCGCCCCGCAGCCCCGCCGGGCCGGGGCTCCCCCGGCGTGCGGGAGCTGAGCCCGCGCGGCCTCTGGCTGCAGCAGCGGGCAGGGCCACAGCCGCCCGCCCCGCACACTGAGCGCCGCGCTCAGGGAGCTTCTCCGGGCTGAGGCTGGGGCTTGCAGGCTGTCCTTACCAGGCACTTGCTGAACTTCCACAGATTCTGGTTCTTCACCAGTCTTTCAAGATCCGTCCTCTTCAGGAACTCGGCCACACAAAGCAGAGTTTCCTGAGAAGCCTGGAGAGCAGCAGACACAGAGATGGCCCCACAGCCCAGGGCGCAGCACCTGGGTGCGTCCCTGTGCCAAGGCCTGGAGGAGGCTGCAGCCCAGCAGGTGCCAGGGCAGGAGGCAGCCGAGCCCCCTGCCAGGGGGACAGCAGCAGCCCACGAGTCCTCACCTGTGCCACAAGCCGCTTCTCATCATGGCAGTGGAGGACGAGGGGCAGCAGGCTCTGGCGCAGGGATGTCTTAAGGGCCTTGTTTTTCTTTTCCTGTGGAAGAGTCACCAACGTTCGGAAGAGCAGTATGGAGATGAGCTGAACCTGCCAATTGTTCTGTATGGAAGGAAGAAAAAAAAGACCTCAGCATGGGCTGCACGGGGCTCAGCCTGGCACAGGCCTGCAAATTCACAGGGCACAAAGTGTCCGGACAGCACCCAGTGGCCGTGGCTGGGAGCAGTGAGCCTTACGTGGTCAAAGAGTGGCAGGAGCGCCTCAAGCAGCTGCAGTGTGATGGGGCCGGGCATCAGCATGTCATTGTCCAGGATGATAAAGCTGAGTAGCATGACTGTCATGAAAACTATCTCTCCATCTGCATCCCGCAGGAAGTCCACAAGACTTTCAGTCAGGCTCCACATTTTTTTGGTCTGTGCAGAACACAAGTTTGTGAAACGCCGTCCTGCTGCCGCAGGGCCCAGAGGCCAAAGGCCTGTCCCAAAGCACTGGGGCAGCTGAAGTGGGAGGCAGGAGAGCTGGGAGCAGCTGCCCCAGCACTCAAAGCCCTGCCAAGCGCAAGTGACTGCATTGCCCAGCTCAGCCTCAGCCGCTGCCCCCTTCTCACCTTTGAGGGCTCCTCAGTGAGCTCAAGAAGGGCCCTGAGCGCCAGGCGACGCCCCTCCCTGCACTCGCTCTGCAGCTGCCTTGACAAAATTTGCAGGACTCTGTCAGCACCACGTTCACTCAAGTGCAGGCACTCGAGGACCTGAAAGGCACAGGGCAGTGACAGGGAGCCGGCTGGCAGGAGCCCGTAGATGCACGGGGCCGGGCCCAGGCAGCAGCACAGGGCGCGGGCACCGTGCCAGGCAGCTGCGGCGACGAGAGGGCAGAGAGCTGGGAGGCGGCTCAGCCAGGCAGCGCTGGCCGTCAGGCTCACCTCCGCAAGGAACGCCAGGGCGGGCAGCTCCCAGCGTGGCTCCTGTGTGCTGAGCAGCCGGAGCAGGTAGCGAGCGATCCGGGAACACAAGGGCATGGAGACACAGCACATCTCCCTGGCAGGAGAAAAAGGAACCAAGACTGTGGGCCAGGGGGACAAACCTCTGCCAGGACTGACACACAGAGGTCTGGTCTTTCCCCAGCATCCTGCAAGCGGCCCTGGGCTATTTGGGAGGCAGCTCCTGGTGGGCACCCTCCTCTCCCAGCCTTTTCCAGTCTGCTTGGCCATCCCTCGGTGACAAGGCCTTCTGGGCCACGACCTCGGGGACTGTGTGGAGCTCCCTAGGCACAGAGCACAACTGTCAGAGGTAGTGGGGAGAAGGGGGTCTCACCTGGCCAGCAGACCCACGGCACAGTGGTGGGTGTCGGCACACAGCAGCGTGTCCCAGCCACACCTGCGTTCCATTGCCACCACCACATCCTCGTGCTGCATTCGGCAGAGCAGGGACTTCAGGGTCTGCACTGCAAACCTGCGTGCACAGCAAAGCCCAGGTCACGCTGTGAACACTGGCTCCTGCCCGGGGACGTAGCAGGGAAAGGAGGAGTGGGATGGAGCACCTGTTGGGGCTGGTGGCAAGGCCGTATTCCTCCTGGCATCCCTTCCAGAATGCATTGACCTCCTCTGGTGTATCCTGAGTGCTGAAGAGCACTTGGGAGAGCAGATGCAGAAAGAGGCGGGGCAAATACACCGTCACCATATGTGGGACGCAGGGCATCTGGAGGATCTTCCAGATCACCACAGTTGCCTGCAAAGGACAAAGCCCCCCGAGACAGGGCTCAGTGCCGAGGTGTGCGTGTGGCAGGGCCCAAGCAGGGGAGGGAGAGGCTCAGACAGACGCGGGGGGAGCACGGGGCCTGGTGGGGCTGAAGCTGCCCCTGGGCCGGGTTTCAACCCAGCGCCTGAGGCAGGGAGATGCAGTGGGGGAAGGAGGATGGAGAGCTGCTGGAGAGGCAGCCTTGGGGACAGCAAAGGCCAGTTACAGAAACTCACAGCCAGGACAAAGACACCCGTTTTGTCCCCATCCGAGGTGCACATGCTGTGCTCTGGCCAGCTCCCCAGCACATCCAGGAGTATCAGCAGCGCTGGCTCTGCAGTCCTGGGCGAGCACATGATGCTCTTCCACATGGTCAAAGCAGCTCTGTCGGGTTAGAGCTCTGTCTCAGGAGCGTCTCAGACACAGCACCGTGGCCTGGGCAGCAGTGGGGACCTGAGCTGGCTGCCAGCTCTGCCTGTGCCCATTGCCACTCGCCAGCAGCACACAGGCAGCCCAGGTCGCTGGGGACAGGCCCCTGAGGGGCAGCGAGGGAGCACCGCAGCAGGCTCGGGGGCTGACGTGCCAGGGCTGGCCAAGGGAGCAGCCAGAGGGCCCTGGAACTCTCTGTTGGTCACACACCTGGGCCAGGCTCTACAGGCTGATGGGCTGGCGAGCCCTGAGCCCGCTGGGCAGGTGGGCCCCATACCTGTCACAGGACGGGGCCACACGCAGGAGCGTCATGACTACGTCAGCGGGCTGTGCTTCGCTGAGATCCAGCAGGGTCCTGTTCAGCCTGTGCTCAGCAAACTGATTGGCCAGGAGCCACTGGTGGATGTACCTGACCAGGGCAGGAACCTGGAGAAGGCACGGGGAGACTTGGAAAGCTGCCGGAGGGAGGAATGTCCCCAGCTTCCCCACAGAAGTGCTTCCCTTCCCACCACACTGCCATGGCCTCAAAGAGTTACAGTGACCAGCAGGCGTGGCTTGGGAGACCAAGCAATTCCTGGGAGGATCAAAGCCTGGCCACAGGCTGCTTACTTGCTTAGGATTGGAAAAGCCCTCCTCTACGAGCATATCCAGCAGGGCAGCACTGGTCTTGGTTTTGAAGATGTGCGAATATGCTCTGAGCCCAGTGCCCATGGGGCTGGTCTCTTCCGCCCGAATTTTCTTGATGAATTTGCAAACCAGCTGTAGGAGAAGGGCAAGAAGCCAGGGATGTTGCAGGGAATGCTCCAAGCGCGGTGCCAGCAGGCCCAACCCAGGTGGGGATGGCTGCAGGTACCTGGGCTGTGCTGCGGAAGAGGCCACGGGCGGGGTCCTGCTCCTGTGTGCGCTGCAGGGCTGCACCTGGCAAAGAGCGAGCGCAGCCAGAGCTGAGGGGCTGCGGGAGAGGCCGGAGAACACAGCCCAGCCCTGCGCTGCCCAGGCAGGGACAGCCCCGGGATGCACCAGGGGATGGAGCACGGTCCCCGTGGGGTGTCTGCCCAGCCCCTCTTCCGTCCTGTCTGTGGGAATGGGATGGGATTGGGTGGGATGGGGTAAAATGGGATGGGATGGGATGGGATGGGATGGGATGGAATGGCGCCAAGTTGGCTGCGGGCACCGGCCCTGTGGCCCAGCTCTGCCACTCACCCTCCTGCGGCAGCTCAAACGGCACCACCGCTTTGGTTTCATGTGCTGGGGCAGCTCCAGGGCCTTCTTCCTCCTCTTTCCTCCAGGCCACCTTGGGCGCTTTCAGAGGTCTCTGCTCCATGACAATGACTGGATTTGTGAGGACACCCGCAGAGGGGAAGCCTTGCAAGGCCACAGGTCACCAAGTCCTGTGGTCTGGCCTCGAGCTCAGCTGCGGGAAGAACGCCTTGGAAAGGCTCCGGGTCAGACAGGAACGAGTGCGCTGTGCGGGGGCTCCTCACGGCACCGCTCTGTCCCGTTGTGCCCCGTTGTGCGTTCCCAGCAGCCGGGCAAGCTTCTATTTCCCACGTGTCACAAAGGGCCCTTGGTCACCGGGTTCCGTTCCATGGCACAGAGACCCTGCTGCAGCGTGCCACCCAGGGCCCTTGCACACACTGCCTTCTGCCCTGGGACTGCCCCCAGCCCAGGCAAAGTGGCCCAGCTTGGAAGGAATGCCTGGCCCCAGGTGTTGTCTAAGGCAGCCCGACAGGATCTTTAGGAAGGGCTCAGAGCATCAGCAAACGCTGCCCGGCTCTGCACGCTCAGTCCTGTCCCCATATCTTTCCCTGAGAGCATTTGAATTTCTAAATGAGAAGCATTTGAAGGGAGGGGATTTACATTTTCCATTTCAGAGCAGCCTTCTGCCTTCATTAGCAGACACGTCTCTCTTCAAAGCAAGACAATTGTTTATCATCTTGCAGATGTGCAGTTGCTGGGGAGCCCCGTTTTACACCAAGGACCTGGAGAACCATTCCCAGCAATTGGGAAAATCCTAGGTGGTCCGTCCACCCACAGATGAGGTCTCCAAACATGCCCCGAAATTGGGTCCAGCTCTTAGAGGCCTAAAAGAGCAAGTCCAAGTGACTTGATGATATTTTTAGCCCAGAAAGCCCTGCAGCTGATGGCACACTTGACAATCAGCAGGGGACACAGCTAGGCCGAAGCCCAGACCTCTGCTGGGAGCCTTTCCCCTCAAATACCCTTCAAACAAACCTCCATGCAAGTCACTTGGGAAAGTTTCTTCAAATGATACATTTCTGGCACAAGACTACACAGGCTTATGTGAAAGATTCTAAAGCAGCTGCTGTGGAGTCAAAGAGCCAGCACTAAGAGTCCTTGTCATCTCTTGGTAGCTAAATCCCACTTTGGAGGATTTCAGGGAGTTTGGAATGAGCTAGAGAGCAGACCTCCGAGTTTTTTAGATGATGCCATTGCTTTTTCTTCTCTTCTACATAGACAGGAAGGGTGAGTTTGGCTCACATCTGGACTGCATGGCTCACGAGGCCCGCAAGACTTGTAGCTACAAGAGCTTTGAAGGATTTCTTGGCCAAGAAGACACTGCCAACAAGAATATTTATGGTTGGCAGCCAATCCTTCAATATTTCGTCTTAGGGACTCATGCTACAGTGTAAGCTTCCTTAGCCAATCATGTTATGACACACAAACTCACAGCACTGCATCCTAAGCTTCTTGTTTACCATTGTAACTACTTCTATTTTTTCTAGATCTTCAGCACTAAAACTCTAAACTTTCCTCCACTTCAACATTGCTCCCCGTGTCTCTGCTATAATAAACTAGAAATTCACATTCTCGCTTCTAGCACCTAACTTTGCAAGCCCTTTCTAGGGTCTCCGATCAAATCCTGTGTTTAATTCTAAGCTTTGCTGACAAGAGCAAAGGTCTGAGATTTCCCTGCATTTGGGTTTCCAACAACACCGATGCTGTTAGTTCCACAGTGCCCAGGGTCCCTCTGGCAAGTCAGCTCTGGCAGAAACGAGGCGGGCAGCTGCCGGGGGGCGGCTTGTGGCCTCTGACAGCCCATTGCTCAGGGCTTGCCAGCGCCCCAGCCCCTCAGGCTCTGCCCCAGCCCGGCCAAGCTGCCCGGCAGCAGCGCCGCAGCCCCACAGCAGCCCCGTCCAGGGGCACCTGGGAGCCCTCAGCAAGGCAGCCAGCAGCACACGGGCAGGAGGACACGGATGGCGCTTCCTGCCTGGCACAGGGCTTGTGACCATCTTTGGGCACCGCTCTCACAGGGGTCCCCGCAGCTCCGGCCCCTGCCCACCCGCTCTGTCACCAGCACAAGGGCTTCTGCAGAACCACCACAGGCCAAGGGGCTTCTGGCCATTTCCCCTGCAACACTGCACACCTGGGCAGGTTGCTGAGCCAGGGTACCCTTTTCCCCCTCTTCCCCTATGCCCTGCAGACCCTGCGCAGCAAAAGAAAGCTCCTGGGAGTCTGTGTATTACAACACACTCTATATTCATATACTAATGAAGAAACAACAAAAGAAAAGAACAATCTGAAAGAAAAGGAAAATTCCCGCTGACTCGGGTGGCCTCAGCAGAAAGAGGCATCAGCTCTCTGCAGAGCTCCAGCAGCGCAGCCAGCCAAGCGGCGACAGACGAGGCCGTGTCCTCCATGCCCAGCAGAGATGTTCTTGCACCCTCTGGAAGACAGAATATCGCTCCCTCTGCAGGGCCTGGAGGACATACAATGTTTGACGTGCCAGGTCCGACACGGCACTGCTGGTGTCTTCTGTCAGGTGTTCAAGGGCTGAAAGAGAAAGGAACAGAGCCACGGTCAAATCCTGGATCTGCGGGTAGCCGAGGAGAGCCCCCGGCCAGGGCCATCCCAGCCAGCTCTAGCCATGGCCAGGAGGGAGCAGGGACCAACGGGAGCAGCCCGAAGCTGCTGGCCACGAATCGCCCAGGTGGCCCTGAAATCTCTGTGTGCTCTGCCCACGCTGGCCCTGGTCTGCACAGGGAGCAGAGCCCTCCACAGCCAGGGCAGGGCTTGCAGCTGCCCCGGCAGCCCCCGCTGCCAGCCCGCTGCCCTCACTCACCAGTGCAGATGAGCCGGAGCTCTTCCTTCTTCCCCCTCAGGTGCCGCGCGGCCATGCCTGTGAACACAGAGCCTGTCACGGCGCCGGCGGCACAGCTCCCTGCCAGCGGCTCTGCCGGCGCTGTGGCCACACGGGCTGCTGGCCCGGCAGGGCTCTGCCCGGCCCTTGCCGCACGCTGCCGCTCCAGGGCACGGCTGCCAGAGGGCGGCGGCAGCAATGCCCGGGCCAGGCGGGGCTCCACGGCGCCGGGCCCGTCCGGCGCTGCCGGGGCAGCAGGCCGGGCCGGGGCCGAGCTGCGGCGGGCCGGGGAGGGAGCGCGGGCTCGTGGCTCACCCATGAACCTGATGGCCGCCGCTCGCAGGGGCTCCTGTGGGCTCTGCACGTAGGGCAGGGCCCGGCGCAGGTGCTCGGCCGCTCGGCTCCTGTCCTCTGCCAGCTGGAGAGAGCGGCAGGAGGGAAGGGTTGGCGCGGGCTCAGCCCCGGCCTCCCCTGCCCGCACAGCCCTGAGGCGCGGCCGGCAGCCGCCGGCGCCGGGCTCCCGAGGGGAGGGGCAGAGGGCCGGCTGCTGCCCGGGGAGCCGCCGTGCCGCCCCGCCCCGCAGCCCCGCCGGGCCGGGGCTCCCCCGGCGTGCGGGAGCAGAGCCCGCGCGGCCTCTGGCTGCAGCAGCGGGCAGGGCCACAGCCGCCCGCCCCGCACACTGAGCGCCGCGCTCAGGGAGCTTCTCCGGGCTGAGGCTGGGGCTTGCAGGCTGTCCTTACCAGGCACTTGCTGAACTTCCACAGATTCTGGTTCTTCACCAGTCTTTCAAGATCCGTCCTCTTCAGGAACTCGGCCACACAAAGCAGAGTTTCCTGAGAAGCCTGGAGAGCAGCAGAAACAGAGATGGCCCCACAGCCCAGGGCGCAGCACCTGGGTGCGTCCCTGTGCCAAGGCCTGGAGGAGGCTGCAGCCCAGCAGGTGCCAGGGCAGGAGGCAGCCGAGCCCCCTGCCAGGGGGACAGCAGCAGCCCACGAGTCCTCACCTGTGCCACAAGCCGCTTCTCATCATGGCAGTGGAGGACGAGGGGCAGCAGGCTCTGGCGCAGGGGTGTCTTAAGGGCCTTGTTTTTCTTTTCCTGTGGAAGAGTCACCAACGTTCGGAAGAGCAGTATGGAGATGAGCTGAACCTGCCAATTGTTCTGTATGGAAGGAAGAAAAAAAAGACCTCAGCATGGGCTGCACGGGGCTCAGCCTGGCACAGGCCTGCAAATTCACAGGGCACAAAGTGTCCGGACAGCACCCAGTGGCCGTGGCTGGGAGCAGTGAGCCTTACGTGGTCAAAGAGTGGCAGGAGCGCCTCAAGCAGCTGCAGTGTGATGGGGCCGGGCATCAGCATGTCATTGTCCAGGATGATAAAGCTGAGTAGCATGACTGTCATGAAAACTATCTCTCCATCTGCATCCCGCAGGAAGTCCACAAGACTTTCAGTCAGGCTCCACATTTTTTTGGTCTGTGCAGAACACAAGTTTGTGAAACGCCGTCCTGCTGCCGCAGGGCCCAGAGGCCAAAGGCCTGTCCCAAAGCACTGGGGCAGCTGAAGTGGGAGGCAGGAGAGCTGGGAGCAGCTGCCCCAGCACTCAAAGCCCTGCCAAGCGCAAGTGACTGCATTGCCCGGCTCAGCCTCAGCCGCTGCCCCCTTCTCACCATTGAGGGCTCCTCAGTGAGCTCAAGAAGGGCCCTGAGCGCCAGGCGACGCCCCTCCCTGCACTCGCTCTGCAGCTGCCTTGACAAAATTTGCAGGACTCTGTCAGCACCACGTTCACTCAAGTGCAGGCACTCGAGGACCTGAAAGGCACAGGGCAGTGACAGGGAGCCGGCTGGCAGGAGCCCGTAGATGCACGGGGCCGGGCCCAGGCAGCAGCACAGGGCGCGGGCACCGTGCCAGGCAGCTGCGGCGACGAGAGGGCAGAGAGCTGGGAGGCGGCTCAGCCAGGCAGCGCTGGCCGTCAGGCTCACCTCCGCAAGGAACGCCAGGGCGGGCAGCTCCCAGCGTGGCTCCTGTGTGCTGAGCAGCCGGAGCAGGTAGCGAGCGATCCGGGAACACAAGGGCATGGAGACACAGCACATCTCCCTGGCAGGAGAAAAAGGAACCAAGACTGTGGGCCAGGGGGACAAACCTCTGCCAGGACTGACACACAGAGGTCTGGTCTTTCCCCAGCATCCTGCAAGCGGCCCTGGGCTATTTGGGAGGCAGCTCCTGGTGGGCACCCTCCTCTCCCAGCCTTTTCCAGTCTGCTTGGCCATCCCTGGGTGACAAGGCCTTCTGGGCCACGACCTCGGGGACTGTGTGGAGCTCCCTAGGCACAGAGCACAACTGTCAGAGGTAGTGGGGAGAAGGGGGTCTCACCTGGCCAGCAGACCCACGGCACAGTGGTGGGTGTCAGCACACAGCAGCGTGTCCCAGCCACACCTGCGTTCCATTGCCACCACCACATCCTCGTGCTGCATTCGGCAGAGCAGGGACTTCAGGGTCTGCACTGCAAACCTGCGTGCACAGCAAAGCCCAGGTCACGCTGTGAACACTGGCTCCTGCCCGGGGACGTAGCAGGGAAAGGAGGAGTGGGATGGAGCACCTGTTGGGGCTGGTGGCAAGGCCGTATTCCTCCTGGCATCCCTTCCAGAATGCATTGACCTCCTCTGGTGTATCCTGAGTGCTGAAGAGCACTTGGGAGAGCAGATGCAGAAAGAGGCGGGGCAAATACACCGTCACCATATGTGGGACGCAGGGCATCTGGAGGATCTTCCAGATCACCACAGTTGCCTGCAAAGGACAAAGCCCCCCGAGACAGGGCTCAGTGCCGAGGTGTGCGTGTGGCAGGGCCCAAGCAGGGGAGGGAGAGGCTCAGACAGACGCGGGGGGAGCACGGGGCCTGGTGGGGCTGAAGCTGCCCCTGGGCCGGGTTTCAACCCAGCGCCTGAGGCAGGGAGATGCAGTGGGGGAAGGAGGATGGAGAGCTGCTGGAGAGGCAGCCTTGGGGACAGCAAAGGCCAGTTACAGAAACTCACAGCCAGGACAAAGACACCCGTTTTGTCCCCATCCGAGGTGCACATGCTGTGCTCTGGCCAGCTCCCCAGCACATCCAGGAGTATCAGCAGCGCTGGCTCTGCAGTCCTGGGCGAGCACATGATGCTCTTCCACATGGTCAAAGCAGCTCTGTCGGGTTAGAGCTCTGTCTCAGGAGTGTCTCAGACACAGCACCGTGGCCTGGGCAGCAGTGGGGACCTGAGCTGGCTGCCAGCTCTGCCTGTGCCCATTGCCACTCGCCAGCAGCACACAGGCAGCCCAGGTCGCTGGGGACAGGCCCCTGAGGGGCAGCGAGGGAGCACCGCAGCAGGCTCGGGGGCTGACGTGCCAGGGCTGGCCAAGGGAGCAGCCAGAGGGCCCTGGAACTCTCTGTTGGTCACACACCTGGGCCAGGCTCTACAGGCTGATGGGCTGGCGAGCCCTGAGCCCGCTGGGCAGGTGGGCCCCATACCTGTCACAGGACGGGGCCACACGCAGGAGCGTCATGACTACGTCAGCGGGCTGTGCTTCGCTGAGATCCAGCAGGGTCCTGTTCAGCCTGTGCTCAGCAAACTGATTGGCCAGGAGCCACTGGTGGATGTACCTGACCAGGGCAGGAACCTGGAGAAGCACGAGGAGACTTGGAAGGTGCCGGAGGGAGGAATGTCCCCAGCTTCCCCACAGAAGTGCTTCCCTTCCCACCACACTGCCATGGCCTCAAAGAGTTAGAGTGACCAGCAGGCGTGGCTTGGGAGACCAAGCAATTCCTGGGAGGATCAAAGCCTGGCCACAGGCTGCTTACTTGCTTAGGATTGGAAAAGCCCTCCTCTACGAGCATATCCAGCAGGGCAGCACTGGTCTTGGTTTTGAAGATGTGCGAATATGCTCTGAGCCCAGTGCCCATGGGGCTGGTCTCTTCCGCCCGAATTTTCTTGATGAATTTGCAAACCAGCTGTAGGAGAAGGGCAAGAAGCCAGGGATGTTGCAGGGAATGCTCCAAGCGCGGTGCCAGCAGGCCCAACCCAGGTGGGGATGGCTGCAGGTACCTGGGCTGTGCTGCGGAAGAGGCCACGGGCGGGGTCCTGCTCCTGCGTGCGCTGCAGGGCTGCACCTGGCAAAGAGCGAGCGCAGCCAGAGCTGAGGGGCTGCGGGAGAGGCCGGAGAACACAGCCCAGCCCTGCGCTGCCCAGGCAGGGACAGCCCCGGGATGCACCAGGGGATGGAGCACGGTCCCCGTGGGGTGTCTGCCCAGCCCCTCTTCTGTCCTGTCCGTGGGAATGGGATGGGATTGGGTGGGATGGGATAAAATGGGAGAGGATGGGATGGAATGGCGCCAAGTTGGCTGCGGGCACCGGCCCTGTGGCCCAGCTCTGCCACTCACCCTCCTGCGGCAGCTCAAACGGCACCATTGCTTTGGTTTCATGTGCTGGGGCAGCTCCAGGGCCTTCTTCCTCCTCTTTCCCCCAGGCCACCTTGGGCACTTTCAGGGGTCTCTGCTCCATGACAATGACTGGATTTGTGAGGACACCTGCAGAGGGAAAGCCTTGCAAGGCCACAGGTCACCAAGTCCTGTGGTCTGGCCTCGAGCTCAGCTGCGGGAAGAACGCCTTGGAAAGGCTCCGGGTCAGAGAGGAACGAGTGCGCTGTGCGGGGGCTCCTCACGGCACCGCTCTGTCCCGTTGTGCCCCGTTGTGCGTTCCCAGCAGCCGGGCAAGCTTCTATTTCCCACGTGTCACAAAGGGCCCTTGGTCACCGGGTTCCGTTCCATGGCACAGAGACCCTGCTGCAGCGTGCCACCCAGGGCCCTTGCACACACTGCCTTCTGCCCTGGGACCGCCCCCAGCCCAGCCAAAGTGGCCCAGCTTGGAAGGAATGCCTGGCCCCAGGTGTCTAAGGCAGCCCGACAGGATCTTTAGGAAGGGCTCAGAGCATCAGCAAACGCTGCCCGGCTCTGCGGGCTCAGTCCGGTCCCCATATCTTTCCCTGAGAGCATTTGAATTTCTAAATGAGAAGCATTTGAAGGGAGGGGATTTACATTTTCCATTTCAGAGCAGCCTTCTGCCTTCATTAGCAGACACGTCTCTCTTCAAAGCAAGACAATTGTTTATCATCTTGCAGATGTGCAGTTGCTGGGGAGCCCCGTTTTACACCAAGGACCTGGAGAACCATTCCCAGCAATTGGGAAAATCCTAGGTGGTCCGTCCACCCACAGATGAGGTCTCCAAACATGCCCCGAAATTGGGTCCAGCTCTTAGAGGCCTAAAAGAGCAAGTCCAAGTGACTTGATGATATTTTTAGCCCAGAAAGCCCTGCAGCTGATGGCACACTTGACAATCAGCAGGGGACACAGCTAGGCCGAAGCCCAGACCTCTGCTGGGAGCCTTTCCCCTCAAATACCCTTCAAACAAACCTCCATGCAAGTCACTTGGGAAAGTTTCTTCAAATGATACATTTCTGGCACAAGACTACACAGGCTTATGTGAAAGATTCTAAAGCAGCTGCTGTGGAGTCAAAGAGCCAGCACTAAGAGTCCTTGTCATCTCTTGGTAGCTAAATCCCACTTTGGAGGATTTCAGGGAGTTTGGAATGAGCTAGAGAGCAGACCTCCGAGTTTTTTAGATGATGCCATTGCTTTTTCTTCTCTTCTACATAGACAGGAAGGGTGAGTTTGGCTCACATCTGGACTGCATGGCTCACGAGGCCCGCAAGACTTGTAGCTACAAGAGCTTTGAAGGATTTCTTGGCCAAGAAGACACTGCCAACAAGAATATTTATGGTTGGCAGCCAATCCTTCAATATTTCGTCTTAGGGACTCATGCTACAGTGTAAGCTTCCTTAGCCAATCATGTTATGACACACAAACTCACAGCACTGCATCCTAAGCTTCTTGTTTACCATTGTAACTACTTCTATTTTTTCTAGATCTTCAGCACTAAAACTCTAAACTTTCCTCCACTTCAACATTGCTCCCCGTGTCTCTGCTATAATAAACTAGAAATTCACATTCTCGCTTCTAGCACCTAACTTTGCAAGCCCTTTCTAGGGTCTCCGATCAAATCCTGTGTTTAATTCTAAGCTTTGCTGACAAGAGCAAAGGTCTGAGATTTCCCTGCATTTGGGTTTCCAACAACACCGATGCTGTTAGTTCCACAGTGCCCAGGGTCCCTCTGGCAAGTCAGCTCTGGCAGAAACGAGGCGGGCAGCTGCCGGGGGGCGGCTTGTGGCCTCTGACAGCCCATTGCTCAGGGCTTGCCAGCGCCCCAGCCCCTCAGGCTCTGCCCCAGCCCGGCCAAGCTGCCCGGCAGCAGCGCCGCAGCCCCACAGCAGCCCCGTCCAGGGGCACCTGGGAGCCCTCAGCAAGGCAGCCAGCAGCACACGGGCAGGAGGACACGGATGGCGCTTCCTGCCTGGCACAGGGCTTGTGACCATCTTTGGGCACCGCTCTCACAGGGGTCCCCGCAGCTCCGGCCCCTGCCCACCCGCTCTGTCACCAGCACAAGGGCTTCTGCAGAACCACCACAGGCCAAGGGGCTTCTGGCCATTTCCCCTGCAACACTGCACACCTGGGCAGGTTGCTGAGCCAGGGTACCCTTTTCCCCCTCTTCCCCTATGCCCTGCAGACCCTGCGCAGCAAAAGAAAGCTCCTGGGAGTCTGTGTATTACAACACACTCTATATTCATATACTAATGAAGAAACAACAAAAGAAAAGAACAATCTGAAAGAAAAGGAAAATTCCCGCTGACTCGGGTGGCCTCAGCAGAAAGAGGCATCAGCTCTCTGCAGAGCTCCAGCAGCGCAGCCAGCCAAGCGGCGACAGACGAGGCCGTGTCCTCCATGCCCAGCAGAGATGTTCTTGCACCCTCTGGAAGACAGAATATCGCTCCCTCTGCAGGGCCTGGAGGACATACAATGTTTGACGTGCCAGGTCCGACACGGCACTGCTGGTGTCTTCTGTCAGGTGTTCAAGGGCTGAAAGAGAAAGGAACAGAGCCACGGTCAAATCCTGGATCTGCGGGTAGCCGAGGAGAGCCCCCGGCCAGGGCCATCCCAGGCAGCTCTAGCCATGGCCAGGAGGGAGCAGGGACCAACGGGAGCAGCCCGAAGCTGCTGGCCACGAATCGCCCAGGTGGCCCTGAAATCTCTGTGTGCTCTGCCCACGCTGGCCCTGGTCTGCACAGGGAGCAGAGCCCTCCACAGCCAGGGCAGGGCTTGCAGCTGCCCCGGCAGCCCCCGCTGCCAGCCCGCTGCCCTCACTCACCAGTGCAGATGAGCCGGAGCTCTTCCTTCTTCCCCCTCAGGTGCCGCGCGGCCATGCCTGTGAACACAGAGCCTGTCACGGCGCCGGCGGCACAGCTCCCTGCCAGCGGCTCTGCCGGCGCTGTGGCCACACGGGCTGCTGGCCCGGCAGGGCTCTGCCCGGCCCTTGCCGCACGCTGCCGCTCCAGGGCACGGCTGCCAGAGGGCGGCGGCAGCAATGCCCGGGCCAGGCGGGGCTCCACGGCGCCGGGCCCGTCCGGCGCTGCCGGGGCAGCAGGCCGGGCCGGGGCCGAGCTGCGGCGGGCCGGGGAGGGAGCGCGGGCTCGTGGCTCACCCATGAACCTGATGGCCGCCGCTCGCAGGGGCTCCTGTGGGCTCTGCACGTAGGGCAGGGCCCGGCGCAGGTGCTCGGCCGCTCGGCTCCTGTCCTCTGCCAGCTGGAGAGAGCGGCAGGAGGGAAGGGTTGGCGCGGGCTCAGCCCCGGCCTCCCCTGCCCGCACAGCCCTGAGGCGCGGCCGGCAGCCGCCGGCGCCGGGCTCCCGAGGGGAGGGGCAGAGGGCCGGCTGCTGCCCGGGGAGCCGCCGTGCCGCCCCGCCCCGCAGCCCCGCCGGGCCGGGGCTCCCCCGGCGTGCGGGAGCAGAGCCCGCGCGGCCTCTGGCTGCAGCAGCGGGCAGGGCCACAGCCGCCCGCCCCGCACACTGAGCGCCGCGCTCAGGGAGCTTCTCCGGGCTGAGGCTGGGGCTTGCAGGCTGTCCTTACCAGGCACTTGCTGAACTTCCACAGATTCTGGTTCTTCACCAGTCTTTCAAGATCCGTCCTCTTCAGGAACTCGGCCACACAAAGCAGAGTTTCCTGAGAAGCCTGGAGAGCAGCAGAAACAGAGATGGCCCCACAGCCCAGGGCGCAGCACCCGGGTGCGTCCCTGTGCCAAGGCCTGGAGGAGGCTGCAGCCCAGCAGGTGCCAGGGCAGGAGGCAGCCGAGCCCCCTGCCAGGGGGACAGCAGCAGCCCACGAGTCCTCACCTGTGCCACAAGCCGCTTCTCATCATGGCAGTGGAGGACGAGGGGCAGCAGGCTCTGGCGCAGGGGTGTCTTAAGGGCCTTGTTTTTCTTTTCCTGTGGAAGAGTCACCAACGTTCGGAAGAGCAGTATGGAGATGAGCTGAACCTGCCAATTGTTCTGTATGGAAGGAAGAAAAAAAAGACCTCAGCATGGGCTGCACGGGGCTCAGCCTGGCACAGGCCTGCAAATTCACAGGGCACAAAGTGTCTGGACAGCACCCAGTGGCCGTGGCTGGGAGCAGTGAGCCTTACGTGGTCAAAGAGTGGCAGGAGCGCCTCAAGCAGCTGCAGTGTGATGGGGCCGGGCATCAGCATGTCATTGTCCAGGATGATAAAGCTGAGTAGCATGACTGTCATGAAAACTATCTCTCCATCTGCATCCCGCAGGAAGTCCACAAGACTTTCAGTCAGGCTCCACATTTTTTTGGTCTGTGCAGAACACAAGTTTGTGAAACGCCGTCCTGCTGCCGCAGGGCCCAGAGGCCAAAGGCCTGTCCCAAAGCACTGGGGCAGCTGAAGTGGGAGGCAGGAGAGCTGGGAGCAGCTGCCCCAGCACTCAAAGCCCTGCCAAGCGCAAGTGACTGCATTGCCCAGCTCAGCCTCAGCCGCTGCCCCCTTCTCACCATTGAGGGCTCCTCAGTGAGCTCAAGAAGGGCCCTGAGCGCCAGGCGACGCCCCTCCCTGCACTCGCTCTGCAGCTGCCTTGACAAAATTTGCAGGACTCTGTCAGCACCACGTTCACTCAAGTGCAGGCACTCGAGGACCTGAAAGGCACAGGGCAGTGACAGGGAGCCGGCTGGCAGGAGCCCGTAGATGCACGGGGCCGGGCCCAGGCAGCAGCACAGGGCGCGGGCACCGTGCCAGGCAGCTGCGGCGACGAGAGGGCAGAGAGCTGGGAGGCGGCTCAGCCAGGCAGCGCTGGCCGTCAGGCTCACCTCCGCAAGGAACGCCAGGGCGGGCAGCTCCCAGCGTGGCTCCTGTGTGCTGAGCAGCCGGAGCAGGTAGCGAGCGATCCGGGAACACAAGGGCATGGAGACACAGCACATCTCCCTGGCAGGAGAAAAAGGAACCAAGACTGTGGGCCAGGGGGACAAACCTCTGCCAGGACTGACACACAGAGGTCTGGTCTTTCCCCAGCATCCTGCAAGCGGCCCTGGGCTATTTGGGAGGCAGCTCCTGGTGGGCACCCTCCTCTCCCAGCCTTTTCCAGTCTGCTTGGCCATCCCTCGGTGACAAGGCCTTCTGGGCCACGACCTCGGGGACTGTGTGGAGCTCCCTAGGCACAGAGCACAACTGTCAGAGGTAGTGGGGAGAAGGGGGTCTCACCTGGCCAGCAGACCCACGGCACAGTGGTGGGTGTCAGCACACAGCAGCGTGTCCCAGCCACACCTGCGTTCCATTGCCACCACCACATCCTCGTGCTGCATTCGGCAGAGCAGGGACTTCAGGGTCTGCACTGCAAACCTGCGTGCACAGCAAAGCCCAGGTCACGCTGTGAACACTGGCTCCTGCCCGGGGACGTAGCAGGGAAAGGAGGAGTGGGATGGAGCACCTGTTGGGGCTGGTGGCAAGGCCGTATTCCTCCTGGCATCCCTTCCAGAATGCATTGACCTCCTCTGGTGTATCCTGAGTGCTGAAGAGCACTTGGGAGAGCAGATGCAGAAAGAGGCGGGGCAAATACACCGTCACCATATGTGGGACGCAGGGCATCTGGAGGATCTTCCAGATCACCACAGTTGCCTGCAAAGGACAAAGCCCCCCGAGACAGGGCTCAGTGCCGAGGTGTGCGTGTGGCAGGGCCCAAGCAGGGGAGGGAGAGGCTCAGACAGACGCGGGGGGAGCACGGGGCCTGGTGGGGCTGAAGCTGCCCCTGGGCCGGGTTTCAACCCAGCGCCTGAGGCAGGGAGATGCAGTGGGGGAAGGAGGATGGAGAGCTGCTGGAGAGGCAGCCTTGGGGACAGCAAAGGCCAGTTACAGAAACTCACAGCCAGGACAAAGACACCCGTTTTGTCCCCATCCGAGGTGCACATGCTGTGCTCTGGCCAGCTCCCCAGCACATCCAGGAGTATCAGCAGCGCTGGCTCTGCAGTCCTGGGCGAGCACATGATGCTCTTCCACATGGTCAAAGCAGCTCTGTCGGGTTAGAGCTCTGTCTCAGGAGCGTCTCAGACACAGCACCGTGGCCTGGGCAGCAGTGGGGACCTGAGCTGGCTGCCAGCTCTGCCTGTGCCCATTGCCACTCGCCAGCAGCACACAGGCAGCCCAGGTCGCTGGGGACAGGCCCCTGAGGGGCAGCGAGGGAGCACCGCAGCAGGCTCGGGGGCTGACGTGCCGGGGCTGGCCAAGGGAGCAGCCAGAGGGCCCTGGAACTCTCTGTTGGTCACACACCTGGGCCAGGCTCTACAGGCTGATGGGCTGGCGAGCCCTGAGCCCGCTGGGCAGGTGGGCCCCATACCTGTCACAGGACGGGGCCACACGCAGGAGCGTCATGACTACGTCAGCGGGCTGTGCTTCGCTGAGATCCAGCAGGGTCCTGTTCAGCCTGTGCTCAGCAAACTGATTGGCCAGGAGCCACTGGTGGATGTACCTGACCAGGGCAGGAACCTGGAGAAGCACGAGGAGACTTGGAAGGTGCCGGAGGGAGGAATGTCCCCAGCTTCCCCACAGAAGTGCTTCCCTTCCCACCACACTGCCATGGCCTCAAAGAGTTAGAGTGACCAGCAGGCGTGGCTTGGGAGACCAAGCAATTCCTGGGAGGATCAAAGCCTGGCCACAGGCTGCTTACTTGCTTAGGATTGGAAAAGCCCTCCTCTACGAGCATATCCAGCAGGGCAGCACTGGTCTTGGTTTTGAAGATGTGCGAATATGCTCTGAGCCCAGTGCCCATGGGGCTGGTCTCTTCCGCCCGAATTTTCTTGATGAATTTGCAAACCAGCTGTAGGAGAAGGGCAAGAAGCCAGGGATGTTGCAGGGAATGCTCCAAGCGCGGTGCCAGCAGGCCCAACCCAGGTGGAGATGGCTGCAGGTACCTGGGCTGTGCTGCGGAAGAGGCCACGGGCGGGGTCCTGCTCCTGCGTGCGCTGCAGGGCTGCACCTGGCAAAGAGCGAGCGCAGCCAGAGCTGAGGGGCTGCGGGAGAGGCCGGAGAACACAGCCCAGCCCTGCGCTGCCCAGGCAGGGACAGCCCCGGGATGCACCAGGGGATGGAGCACGGTCCCCGTGGGGTGTCTGCCCGGCCCCTCTTCTGTCCTGTCCGTGGGAATGGGATGGGATTGGGTGGGATGGGATAAAATGGGAGAGGATGGGATGGAATGGCGCCAAGTTGGCTGCGGGCACCGGCCCTGTGGCCCAGCTCTGCCACTCACCCTCCTGCGGCAGCTCAAACGGCACCACCGCTTTGGTTTCATGTGCTGGGGCAGCTCCAGGGCCTTCTTCCTCCTCTTTCCCCCAGGCCACCTTGGGCACTTTCAGGGGTCTCTGCTCCATGACAATGACTGGATTTGTGAGGACACCTGCAGAGGGAAAGCCTTGCAAGGCCACAGGTCACCAAGTCCTGTGGTCTGGCCTCGAGCTCAGCTGCGGGAAGAACGCCTTGGAAAGGCTCCGGGTCAGAGAGGAACGAGTGCGCTGTGCGGGGGCTCCTCACGGCACCGCTCTGTCCCGTTGTGCCCCGTTGTGCGTTCCCAGCAGCCGGGCAAGCTTCTATTTCCCACGTGTCACAAAGGGCCCTTGGTCACCGGGTTCCGTTCCATGGCACAGAGACCCTGCTGCAGCGTGCCACCCAGGGCCCTTGCACACACTGCCTTCTGCCCTGGGACCGCCCCCAGCCCAGCCAAAGTGGCCCAGCTTGGAAGGAATGCCTGGCCCCAGGTGTCTAAGGCAGCCCGACAGGATCTTTAGGAAGGGCTCAGAGCATCAGCAAACGCTGCCCGCCTCTGCGGGCTCAGTCCGGTCCCCATATCTTTCCCTGAGAGCATTTGAATTTCTAAATGAGAAGCATTTGAAGGGAGGGGATTTACATTTTCCATTTCAGAGCAGCCTTCTGCCTTCATTAGCAGACACGTCTCTCTTCAAAGCAAGACAATTGTTTATCATCTTGCAGATGTGCAGTTGCTGGGGAGCCCCGTTTTACACCAAGGACCTGGAGAACCATTCCCAGCAATTGGGAAAATCCTAGGTGGTCCGTCCACCCACAGATGAGGTCTCCAAACATGCCCCGAAATTGGGTCCAGCTCTTAGAGGCCTAAAAGAGCAAGTCCAAGTGACTTGATGATATTTTTAGCCCAGAAAGCCCTGCAGCTGATGGCACACTTGACAATCAGCAGGGGACACAGCTAGGCCGAAGCCCAGACCTCTGCTGGGAGCCTTTCCCCTCAAATACCCTTCAAACAAACCTCCATGCAAGTCACTTGGGAAAGTTTCTTCAAATGATACATTTCTGGCACAAGACTACACAGGCTTATGTGAAAGATTCTAAAGCAGCTGCTGTGGAGTCAAAGAGCCAGCACTAAGAGTCCTTGTCATCTCTTGGTAGCTAAATCCCACTTTGGAGGATTTCAGGGAGTTTGGAATGAGCTAGAGAGCAGACCTCCGAGTTTTTTAGATGATGCCATTGCTTTTTCTTCTCTTCTACATAGACAGGAAGGGTGAGTTTGGCTCACATCTGGACTGCATGGCTCACGAGGCCCGCAAGACTTGTAGCTACAAGAGCTTTGAAGGATTTCTTGGCCAAGAAGACACTGCCAACAAGAATATTTATGGTTGGCAGCCAATCCTTCAATATTTCGTCTTAGGGACTCATGCTACAGTGTAAGCTTCCTTAGCCAATCATGTTATGACACACAAACTCACAGCACTGCATCCTAAGCTTCTTGTTTACCATTGTAACTACTTCTATTTTTTCTAGATCTTCAGCACTAAAACTCTAAACTTTCCTCCACTTCAACATTGCTCCCCGTGTCTCTGCTATAATAAACTAGAAATTCACATTCTCGCTTCTAGCACCTAACTTTGCAAGCCCTTTCTAGGGTCTCCGATCAAATCCTGTGTTTAATTCTAAGCTTTGCTGACAAGAGCAAAGGTCTGAGATTTCCCTGCATTTGGGTTTCCAACAACACCGATGCTGTTAGTTCCACAGTGCCCAGGGTCCCTCTGGCAAGTCAGCTCTGGCAGAAACGAGGCGGGCAGCTGCCGGGGGGCGGCTTGTGGCCTCTGACAGCCCATTGCTCAGGGCTTGCCAGCGCCCCAGCCCCTCAGGCTCTGCCCCAGCCCGGCCAAGCTGCCCGGCAGCAGCGCCGCAGCCCCACAGCAGCCCCGTCCAGGGGCACCTGGGAGCCCTCAGCAAGGCAGCCAGCAGCACACGGGCAGGAGGACACGGATGGCGCTTCCTGCCTGGCACAGGGCTTGTGACCATCTTTGGGCACCGCTCTCACAGGGGTCCCCACAGCCCTGGCCCCTGCCCACCCGCTCTGTCACCAGCACAAGGGCTTCTGCAGAACCACCATAGGCCAAGGGGCTTCTGGCCATTTCCCCTGCAACACTGCACACCTGGGCAGGTTGCTGAGCCCAAGAACCCTTTTCCTCCTTCAGGGCCTCCGGACCTATCAGCTTGCTCTGTTGCTGTGCACAAGCTCCCTTTTTACCCTTTCATGCCTGTTGCCCTACAGACCCTGTGCAGCAAAGGAATGCTCCTGGTGTTAGCGTTCAAAACCACAAAATCACGGGGGATTATATGTGGTGCTTTTTATTAAGAGCTCTGGGAATCGGGGTACATTCAACCCAAATCTGATTCCGACCATACATCTGATATGATCATATTTTATACTCTATCGCTACATAACTTTCACGTTAATTATTAAACTTATATTGTTCTATTGTATACATAAATTTAGCCCCTCTCTGAATTTCCTTCATAGTTTCTCATTATTCTTCTTATGGTTATATAATAATTACACTTAATTATTAAACAATCATCACATCTAACAATTATATAATTTATCATACTGCTTACGCAGGTGCAGTTGATCTGGGAAAGCATAAAGCCTAACATTTTAGATTCTATCTTAAAATTTTTCCAGGGGTCCACTATCACTGGCAGTCTGTGTATCATAACACATTCTAGAATTTATTTATTTACTGTAATCTATAATATATAATAATAGGTAGAATTATATATACGGTATAATTTATTTGTTTACAATAGAGATAAAAAATAGAAAAGAAGAAAAGAAAAATCTTAACAAAACAGAAAATTCCACTGGCTCAGGTGGCCACAGCAGACAGAGCCTCTGGCATCAGCTCTCTGCACAGCTCCAGCAGCGCAGCCAGCTGAGCCCCCACACACGAGGCCGAGTCCTCCATGCCCTGCGGAGCTGATCTTGCAGCCTTTGGATGGTGGAATATCGCCCATGCTGTATTGCTCAGAGGACATGCAGTGTTTCAAGTGCCAGCTGTGACACATGTGAAATACAAAGCTGTGTTTCGTGTCAGGTACAAACAGGCAATGTGTGTATTTGTGATTGCAATATGTGTGGAGACCGACAATGATACGGTTGCGAATTCTAATAATAACTGAGGAAAATAAAGTATGGAAGAAGGCCTTTGAACCTATCTTTTGTTTGCAATTAACCTTGGTTGATTGAGGAGCATTTGAATTAAAGCATTAAGGATGTTGCTCTTAGCTTGTAGTTAATTGATCAAGAACTCTGCAATAATAACCTTTTGAAGTGTAATTTTAGAATATTGCTTGTATCCTTGAAACTATAGCTTTGGAATATATATAAGGGAAACCTGCTTATCTCACACCTTAACAAAACATAGAAAAACATCTTGAGAAAGGATAATGAACATCAACTCGAGGATTTACATTTTTGACCAAGGGAAGCTGGACATCACTGTTAGATTTATAGTCTCTGTAATCAAAAGGTGGAGCCACATCTGGGGAACTGGACTCCACCAGATGGGATCCATCTTTCTTTTTTCAGAAACTGGACCACCACCATCTGGGCATACTCCTTTTTGGGATACATCCTGAGAAAAACTTAATCACAATAGTGTATAGAATTGCGACAGAAAAATTGGGAATAGAAAGTGCTGATGAGTAAAATTGGAATAGAAACTGCTGAGAAAGCTGATGAGTATCCCTATAAATACCTATAAGCCTCAACTGCTGGTGTGCAGTTGGAGGGAAAATTTCCCCCATTGTACCCAGTGCTGTATTGCTCATACTTTACAATATTAAATAATAAATTGATTGCTGCTTGAATATTGGCCTAGTCAAGCTTCTCATTTATAACAGGCCCAGGGCAGGGACACCGTGGGACAGCCTGGGCTGCACAGGGCACAGGGATGGGCAGCAGCTGCAAGACAGCCCTGCCAGAGCCATCTTAGGCAGCACTTTGGCCATGGCTGCTGGCCCTGGGCCTGAGGCAGGAGCAGGAGACAAGTGACCCTTGCAGGGCTGGGGCCTCATTGCCTCCGTGTCCCTGCTCAGCAGCCTGGCAGGGGCCGCCCCATGCTCCTGCCCTTGCCATTGCACATCCCCACATGCCAGTGCCCATCCTGGCAAGAGCCCTGAGCAAGGAGGGAGGGACAGGATCTGCCTGGCCAGGGTCTGGGGCTCAGGCCTTGGCCCTTGGCATTCCTCAACCACATCCAGGTTTGCTCAGCACCAGAGACACCTTGGCCTTGTTTGTCCCCAGCTGTCATTACTGCCTCCAGTGTTCTGCTCTAACTGGAACCTGGGGACGCTTTCTCAGTGGGACCCATTAAAACTTAAAGAAACTTCAGAGTTTCAATTTAATTTTGAGTTCTTAAGAAGTTTTTGAAGACACTCTCATGGACTGGTTCTGATGTAAACAACACCAAATACCCAAGAGGCTCATTAAATTTCTTGTGCTGTGTCTGTGCTGCTGAGCTTTAAAGGAGCAGCTCTTCCCAGCACCAGCTCCTCTCCCAGCCCAGCAGGGCTGAGGGCTCTGCCTGCAGGCACTGAGGGGACAGGACCCAGGCAGAGACAGGCTGAAGGCAATCAGGATTGGGAAGACATTGAGCTGAGACTTCACTTGGGGAAAGATCTTCACAGCCCTGTGCATGGTGAGTGTGTGGGTGCAGGGCAATGTACCCTCTGCTCCTGGAGTGATCTCCTGAAGCCAGCACACCCCACAGCCTGGGGGATGTGTCAGGAGGACTCTCCCAGTTTCTCTGTGGCACTGGAGGAGGAGGAGGAGGAGGAGGAGGAGGAGGAGGAGGAGGAGGAGGAGGAGGAGGAGGATGTGCTGCAGAGCGGGGCTGCCCTGGGCACCATCAGAGGGACAGGGCAGGACAGCTCCTGCTGCCAGGGACGGCTGCAGGGGGTGAAGCTGCCGCTGCAGCCAGGGCTGCCCAGGGCTGTCCTGCAGAGCAGCTCCTGCAGCCCTCAGGGCTCTTGGCCAGCCCAGGGCATGTGCCACCTGCCAGGGGCAGCTCTCAGCCTGCCTGGCAGCTCCCCATGGGCGCTGCGGGGGAGAAGTTGGAGGTGGAAGGAGCCACCCCCATCAGGGCAGATTCCTCCTGCTGTGGAGATGGTGCTGCGTGGCCAGGGCTGCTCTCAGCTTTCTCCTTAAGGGAAGGGAAAGGGGATGTCAGCTTTGTCACTCAGCTGTGTCACTGAGACTCCTGCACTGTCAGCCTGGGCATCAGCAGATGGGCCTCAGATCTCCCTCAGAAAGTGCCTCCTCAGCCTCCTCTCCCTACAGACAGCAGCAGCAGCTCCTTGGCTTGCAGCATCTCTGTTTGTCTGGCCTGCCCTTAAGACCCTGCTGCCAGGGAGATGCCCCTGGGCAGTGCCCTGTGCTGGGAGGGGTCTGCAGGGCAGAGCTGAGCCCCCAGGGCTGGGCTGGGGTCGGGCAGCACTGGCAGGGACAAAGCTTGGATAGAGAGAAACAGCTCCCGGTAGGCACACCTCCAGGCAGCAGAGAGCCAGATCAACCCTTGATATCCCTTCCATTGAGGTGGACAGGGAAAGAGAGAAGGATTTGGAGAAAATTATTTTTAAACTGGAGCATTCAAAAATTCCTCTTTATTGTTCAATCAAGTTATAAGTGCAATCACCGTGAAATAGTGAGAGGTAAAATGAGCAAAGTGCACCTGTGTGGGACGAGTGGGTCTGATTGTACTGGGGCACAGGGAGCCCTGTTTTCCCTTTGAGCTCCCCGGTGCTCTGGCAGAGAGCAATGCACAAGACAAGGCAGCAGCACAAACCTGATCTCAGAGGTAAAAAGGTCCAGCAAATTCCCCCAAAAAGGAAGTATATTTTAGGGGATTTGTAATACAAAAGCATAAGTGTAAACAATTAATTCTTTCCCAGCTTATCAGTGTCTTCTTTCAACAGCCCACGATGCCAAAATGAACAAATGTCCAACAGCAGCTCCATCAGGCACTTCCTCCTGCTGGCACTGGCAGACACGCGGCAGCTGCAGCTCCTGCACTTCTGCCTCTTGCTGGGCATCTCCCTGGCTGCCCTCCTGGGCAACGGCCTCATCATCAGCGCCGTAGCCTGCAGCCACCACCTGCACACGCCCATGTTCTTCTTCCTGCTCAACCTGGCCCTCAGCGACCTGGGCTCCATCTGCACCACTGTCCCCAAAGCCATGCACAATTCCCTCTGGAACACCAGGGACATCTCCTACGAAGGATGTGCTGCACAGCTCTTTCTGTTTGTATTTTTCATTTCTGCCGAATTTTCCCTCCTGACCATCATGTGCTACGACTGCTACGTGTCCATCTGCAAATCCCTGCACTACGGGACCCTCCTGGGCAGCAGAGCTTGTGCCCACATGGCAGCAGCTGCCTGGGCCAGTGCCTTTCTCTATTCATTGCTGCATACAGCCAATACATTTTCCCTGCCCCTGTGCCATGGCAATGCCCTGGGCCAGTTCTTCTGTGAAATCCCCCAGATCCTCAAGCTCTCCTGCTCCAAATCCTACCTCAGGGAACTTGAGCTCATTGTAGTTAGTGCTTTTCTGTTATTTGGTTGTTTCGTGTTCATTGTTTTCTCCTACGTGCAGATCTTCAGGGCTGTGCTGAGAATCCCCTCTGAGCAGGGGCGGCACAAAGCCTTTTCCACCTGCCTCCCTCACCTGGCTGTGGTCTCTCTGTTCCTCAGCACTGGTATATTTTCCCACCTGAAGCCCCCCTCCATCTCCTCCCCATCCCTGAATGTGGCCCTGTCAGTTCTGTACTCGGTGGTGCCTCCAGCCCTGAATCCCCTCATCTACAGCCTGAGGAACCAGGAGCTCAAGCATGGCATAAGAAAAATGATGACTGGATGCTTTTCAATAGGAATAAAGTATCCCTTTTGTACAGCATAAGATTTAGAGTGTAAGTCATTACAGACTCAGTCTACCTTTTCATGTATTGGTAGTGTGGTGGGTGGATAGTTTTGTTTTTCTTGTGATCATCTTGATCACAACATAATCTTATTATTCATCCCTCTTCTATTTAAGTGTTTTCCTCTTGAATTTGACTCAGATATTTTTTAAATTGGGAATTGTGCTTTGGTTTTTTAAACAAAATAAAGGACCCTGCTTCAAATGCTTTCTCTGCTATCCTTCCACTGAGACTTTTGTAAAAGCTGTGATGCTTTGCAGCACAGCAGCACAGCAGCACAGACAGGGAGCACCAGCATGTGATCTTTTCAGAGCTCCTCTTGGCTCCTCCACACTCCCCTTTGGAGCCCTTGTTGTGCTCTGAGGTCTTAGAGCTCTGGAAGCAGGGACCGCAATGACAGCTTTTGTGAGAGAGCTGGCCTCCATCCCAGCAGTGCCATCAGCAAAGGGATCTCCTCAGCCCAGTGCCTGAGAGCTTCTGCCAGTCTGTCTCAAGAACATGCCAAGGGATGGATTCTAAAGAGGCTCATTGTTCTCCCAGGGCTCAGTGGGATCAGATCAGGGTCCCAGTGTCACCTACAAGGGACTCAGGTCTGGGTCAGGTTTTCCTTGTGGGTGGCCAGTGCCCATCAGATGCTGAATGGTTTGTGCTGAACCTTCCTGGGGTTCTGCAGCTTGTGCCAGGGCTGATGGCTGAGGCAGGTTTTCTCTACCTCCTCCTTTTACTTCACAGTGCCTCATTTTTCTGGGGCATCCTCATGATTTTCAGTGTCACCAGTGCCCAGATCAGTTGTGTCTCCTGAGACATTCTGACAGAGAATTTTTTAAACACAGTCCTGAGACAGAGTAGGGATCCATCCTGAATTAGCTGAAGTGTCTAACAACGGTGAAAAGTCTATGAGGCCAAAGCTGAAGGAAAAGCTCGCATGCCGAGACAGCAAGGAGACAGAGAAAGAAAAACAGAAAAGACCACGAGGTCAATTTGCCCCAACCTAGAAATTCCTTTGATAAAGAAGAACTGGTGCTAAGTGTCATGCAGGATGAATATGTATGAACTGATTATGAAAATGTATGCATATGTATTTGGAAGGGGGATAAAAGGAGGTCTAAAATTTTCAGGGGTACGCATGCCTTTTGAAGAGATTTTTTCTCTGTGTGCGTCCGGCGCCGTAAATAAACATACCGAGCTTTACAACTTTTATAAAGTTGTGAGGTTTCTTCTTTTCTCCGCAAAACATTTTGGCGAGCCAGCCAGAAGTTCTCTGTCCCCGCGGGGGCAGGGGGGATAGACGGACCTCCAAGGCGCGCCCTAGGATTTTTTTTCCTGGTGGGGCTCCGCTTGTCTCAACTTGCCACCTGCGAGGACAGACAACGACTCGCTGGCCTGCGGAGGAAGATATGGTATGTACTGAGGGGCCCCAGGGGGGAGGAAGGAGAGAAAGGGAGTAAACCACCCAGAGACGTCTGGGTTCATGGGTTCAGCTGATAGAGCAGCTGCATTAGAGACGGGGTTCAGCTGATAGAGCAGCTGTATTAGAGACAGGGTTCGTCGTTCTGATAGAGCAGACCGCTAGCGGCTTTGGGGGTAAGCCGGTTGAACCCGTGTATGTGTGTATTGGGGATTCATAGTTCTGATAGAGCAGAACTGGTGAGCCCGTGTGTGTTTTGTTTGTGTGTGTGTGTGATGTCCGGACACTGTGTTGCTGTATGGTTAATGTGTGTGGCCAGTGCACTGTGTTTGTGATCGTGCAGGTGATAAGTGTATGGTGTATAAAAGAGAGTAAATCTACAGTTGTCATGGTTTGAGCCTGGCACAGAGCCAGTGCCCCCATGAAAATGCCCTCACCCTGGTGTCTGCTGTGAGATGTGACCAGGAATAAGCAAAACAGGCTCCAGCTTAAACATAAAGAACACTTTATTACCTAAACTACAGGAAAATAGGGAAAAACTATAAGGAAAAGGAAAAACAAAAATTGAAAACCTTACAAAAAACCACTTTCCTCCTCCCCACTACCTGAATTTCCCAATCCGATACATTCTCCCAAATCACCAACTGCCCAGTCTGGCACCACCCTTTAGAATACTCAAACTTCAGTCCATGAAGAGGAGAGGAGTCCTTCTTGCACCATAGGCTTCCCCTGGAAACACGCTGAAACCTCGTGTGCTTCCATGTCACTCGGCACCGCCCGGAAAAAGTCCTTTTGCCGCTTGTGACATCTTCCTTCCATGCCCAGTGCTCTCACCACCGTGCATGGACCAGAGCTGCTTCTAGGGTTGTCTTTTAAGGATGCCTTGTCTCACTCCAAAAAGGCACAGTCTCTGCTTTGGGACATCTGTCCCCCCCATATTTTTCCAACCCCCTGGGGCCGAGGGGTCCCCACGATGAACCCTCCTGGTTCTGAGGCACTGCCTCCCCCTAAGTGCAGTCTCTGTGTCACAGGAACAAACTGAGTCCATGGCCACAAGAAAAGTCCAGCCAAAAGGCCACTCCAAGCATCTCTCTCTTCACTCAGCCAGTCTTCTCTACGTCCTTCCGCCAGGTACTTGTTTCATCTTAACTCTTATCTCCCTTCTTAGTCAGCTCCGAGGAGGTTCAGCATTCTTGCAAGGCCCCAATCATGAAAGAAAGGGGTTAAAAATTTCAGTCTCTGCCTGTCTCAGAACGACGATACTCCCACATGCGCTGCTGCTGCGGCCGGCCAGGCTGCACCCTTCTCCCCCCTTTCTCCTCCTGGGCCGGCTGCTATCACATTCTGTCTCGCCGACTCTCCCTCTCTCTCCCTCCTGGTTGGGGGGGCAATGTCTGCCCGATGTCTCTTGGGGCTTCTCCTCCACCCTTTCATCCTTGAGGGCCTTCTCACCCCCATCTCTGTCCAGGCCCCGGGTCTACCGCATGGCTGCCCCTCCCCCGCCCAGCAGCAGCGGCTGGACAGGGGAGGGAGATCTGATCTCTTCTCCTCGACGTCCCAAGAGGGCCTCTCAGGGCCAGAGCTCTGCTTTTTAACCCCTGTGTATTCTCGGAGGTGTGTCCAAACCGCACTGGCTACACCAGGTGCCAATATCAAACTCCGAGCATCCATTGGTTTGACCACAGCCTCCCAGAATTCCCACTTCTTCCTGGTCAAACCACCACACATACTTGTACAGCTCTGTAGCTGTGCATTTCTCTTGCTGGGGTTGTATGGATTTTTTTATTGGTCCATTGATATTTGTGTATTTATAGACAGGTTTGTTATGTTTGTATTATATTGTCATGTTATGTGTCATGAAATATGTAATGCATGTTTACATCTTTATATTGTTATGCTTATATATGTATTTACATCTATTTATTATGTATGGAGTTGTATAGTTCTAAAATTCTATTTATTTAGTTCTGGATCTGAGATTCTTGACAGAGATATTGATGTTTCTGTATTTGTATATGGGCTGTATGGTTGTAGTAATATGTAATAAATTTAATTGTTAAACTTCAATTCAGTAACTTCAATATTTGTGTACAGTGAGTTGTTGCAGAGGGTTGCAATAAAGTAATTTTTTTTCACTGAAGTTGATATCTGTATATATTTACATAGCGCAGTTCTCAGAATAAATTAATTTTCATCATAAATTGATATTTCTGTGTTTCTATATTGGTAGCACAGGTGCTGCAATTTAAAAAAAGATTCATTTTTAAACATAAGTTAATGTTTGTGTATTTGTACATTAGCAGTGCAGGTGTAACTGTCTGCAGGAAATGCAATGTTTCAACTGGAGTAAGTGTAGATTCGTGCTACCCAAAGCCATGGGCAGATGTAAATGCTGGAGGATTTTGGCCATGCAAATCTCCAGCCATGCCCAGCACATGCCCCACCTGCACTCAGGCTGGGCAGGGGAAGCGCAGATTTGGGCTGGCAGCAGAGCCCCACGGTGGCTCAGAACTCGCTGCCAAGGCTGCTGAGAAAACTCCGGGGCTCCATGAGCACAGAATCCAAGCAGGAGCCACCCGGGTAGGACAAATCCCTCATCCCACGGGCAGCTCTTTAGGAAAGTGCTCCAAATGTCCCCCTGAAGCTCATCCCAGAGAGCAGAAGCCAGCACGGATCCTGAGCCAGCTCTGCTGCCTTTGGCAGCACTTTGGCAAATGAGCTGCAGCAAGGGGGAGGCAGCAGCGACTGTGACTGCTGCAGGCTGGGCATGAAGGAAGGGCCATGGACACAGGTGCTGAGATGCCCCAAAATCCAGAAGGAGGCTGGAGAGCTGGGAATCAACTTGGCATTTCAGTGCCAAGCTCTCACAGGCACTGAAATGATGGAATCCCTTTGTGTGAAGTGACCTGGAAGAACTGACAAGGAGTTGCTGCTAGGATCAGCAGTAGCAGAAAGCAAAAATGTACAAACACTAGGAGATCATCTAATATCCCCCACAAGGAATGGCTTCAAAAATGATCTCATATATATTATATTATATTATATTATATTATATTATATTATATTATATTATATTATATTATATTATATTAATCAAAATACATAATATATAAAATGCATGATATTTAATGCACATGTATTTTTGGACAATTTTATTTTTTGATATATCTTTTCATTTAAGATGTATATTTGAAATAGCCTTTCAGCTCGATAGAGTGAAGATTTACAACAGTGCAAAACCTTCGGCCCACACAGCAGTCAGCCCCCGGGTGCGTGCATGCACACCCTCCCACTGTGCTTGCTCTTCTCAGCATCTCAGGGCTGCTGTTTGCACAGAATTGGGATGAATTTAACTCAACAGAGCCACGAGTGGGGTGTCCAGCTTGTCATGAACAGTCATGTGGCAACGAACAACATAGAGCACTCAAATGACATTATCACAGGTCGTTTCATTCCTGCTGGGTACTGTGGAACTCTTAAAGGACACAGAAAAGGGGTGGAAAATATTGGCATCATGCTACTGCTGATATCCTCCTGGAGGAAAATCTATTGGGTTTCTTATGGTGGTAGCTTTCCATAAACTAGGAAAACTGCTCAGTAGTGGTAGCCCAGTTGTGAATGGCTTTCTTGACTTGGCAAAGGCTGTGGTGTTAACGGACTCTGTCTTTGGTTCAAATCACCTGCCCTCACCTGCAGACAAAAGCACCAGCAGCAGCAGCAGCAGCAGCTACGTCAGTCAATTTTCTCAAAAAGCTGTGTTAAATTTGGGAGAGGAAAGGAAAACACATCAGACACTGTGATGAATGACAAGACTCTGAGGAACAGTTCCAAGCAAAGGGCAGCAGCTTCTCTCTGGGCCACTCCTTGTGCTCCAAGGCAGCCGGGCTGCCCTGGCTGCCCAGGACCCTGCGCCCCGCGGGCTCTGCAGAGCTGCACAGCGGGGAGGCAGCTTCGGGCACCTCAGCCCCTGGGCAGGAGGGGCTGCTTGCTCTGCAGGGCTGCCCGTGGGCCAAAGCAGGGTGCTGGCCTTCTGCTCTTGGCCCCAGCCTGGCCTTGCAGGGCTAATCCTGTTCCCTGTCTCAAATGTGCTAAAGACAGAGTTGTTTGTTTCCAGCTCTGCACAGGTGTGATTTGCACCACAAAATACTGAAGAACTAAGGCCTGAACAACAGACCCTGACTGAAGCCTCAACAACAGGCCCTGAGCCAAAGCTGCCCTCTAGGAGACCATCCCAACCAAATGTTCCATGTATCTGCTTCTTAACCAAGTGTTATTTTCAAAAGGATTGTTGCATGCATTCACTGGTGAAACACGTCTTCACCTTTCTGCATGAGGAAAATGGACAAGGCCCCACCTGGCCTTGGTTCCTCCTTGAGCCCTGGGCAGGCTCGGGGAGAAAACCAAGAGGAGAATGACACCAGCTGTGCCCCAGCAGAAGCTCTGGCACATTGCTCGTCCAGCACTGTCAGAGCTGGGCTACTCTCACAGCGCACTCGGGAGCCTCGTGGCCGCCAAAGGTGGAGGCACCGCAGGATTTCCCGGTTCCCGGCCATGGCTCTGCAGGGCTGGGCTGGGACAGCTTCCCCCAGCTGATGTGCAGCTCTGGATGAAGGGGAAAGCATTGGGGTACCTGGTGATGGATCTTCCTGAATCACCAGAGGCACCCTTTGTAATAATGCTGAGGTGCATTGCTTAGCTTATCCTTTCCTGACTCTTTTTTGCACTTTTGCATTACAGTAAATCACACTGTTCCTTCAGCTGCTGTGTCTGCATCTCTGACCCTCTCCACCATCAAAACAAACACACAGCCAGTTTAGCACGAGACCTGCCTCTCTGCCAGCCCATCTCTTGGCAAACACTCCTGATGGCCATCTGCACAAATGAAATTCCCACTTTGCAACTTCCTTTTCTTCAGGCAGGTGAGAAAAGGAGCCACTCCCAGCTCTGGACACCTCCAGAAACCAGCTGCTTTCAGCAGTCACAACCCTGAAATATCAACCTCCTTCCTTAACCTGCCACAGGGCGCTCCCACCAAGAGGCCTTTTGTCCAAGGATACCCACAGAAGAGTTGGAGAAGGGAGCAGTTTGAAACACAGCTGCTTCAGAGTTTAATCTGCATTTATCAAATGAGCACACACCAACCTGTCCCAAAAGGAAAGCAGGCAGGAAAGAGAAGCTCCTCTCCCACAACCGCAAACTCTGTGCTTCCTTCTGTTCCAGCTGGAGAGTGGAGACCATGGGCTGCACCTCACTTTGGGAAGGAGCCCTGGGAATTGGCCTGGTCTGGGAGGGCAGCAAAAGGAATTCCCCAAAAAGTAGGAAACGTTTCTCTGGAAGCATTAGATTATGACAGTATTTCTGGAGGAAAGCATAAAAAGAATAATTGTGGGGAACAAACATTCCCAGACATGAGATGAAGATCCTTGGGACAGCTTCAATTCCCCCGCTGCTGGCATGCCTTGGTGATTTTGGGGAAAAGAAGCGTTTCATCACTCGTTCAGCCATTGTACTGGCAGCAGAGTACAGGCCTGTGGCACGGCAGAGCCTGCCTCGGGGGCTGGGCCCGGGCTGTTGGGCTGACATCCCTGGGCCAGGGGCACCGTCCGGCCTCCTGATGGGTGTGGGGATTTTGCTTTCCCTTTCTGGTCCTGGCCTGCCTTTTTGTGGGCCAGATCTGGGTCCTCTCTCTGGCTCCTCTGCTGCTGCTGCTCTTTCTGACAAAAAAAAAAAAAAAAAGAAAATTAAAATAAGTAAAAAGGGTTGAAAGAGCCAGCAGCAGTTCAAAAGCATTGAAGTGCCAAAAATTAGCTTCAGCCCAAGTTGTTCAGTAAAGGGTTGTGGCAAAGACATTCCACATTCCAGAAATTTTCTCAAATTGTTTGAAATTGTTTGATGACTGTCAATGGACTTTTGATAAGTATTGATGGATTTTTCTGTAGCAAGCCTGTTTCAGGACCAAAAGGGACTTTCAGAGATGGAAAGAGGAACATCTTCAGTCCATGGACTTTTCCTGAAACTCAGCTTCTTGGACTTGGTCTTTGTTTGCATTGTTTTTGCATTTTCTTATATTGTAAAATTGTTTTAGCGATATGATAGAATTTTATGTTCTACAGGTGAAGGAATTCCCTGTTCATTCCACAGGAGCACTTGAGTGAAGTTTGATTGGCAACAGATAACCTGTCAAGTGTTTGTCCTTTCCTCTGCATGAGGCAAGAAGAGAAAATTACAAACACTTTTCTTTTTAATTAACTAAATAGAAAAAGGTGACATGTTGCAGACATCTTTTATGAAAAATCCTTTCTTAAGATTTTTCCTTCTGAGAAGCTGCAGTTTCAGCAACAAAATGTAAACAATGGTTATCTGCTGCTGTGGAATGCAACAGGTCCACCTGTGATTGGCCCATCTTGGATGTTTATAATGAATGGCCAATCAAGGACCAATCTATCTTGGACAGAGTCTGAGAGAGCTGCCTTTTGTTGTCATTCTTTTCTATTCTTAGCTTAGCAAGCTCCTGAGAGGAAACCTTCTTTTTCTTTTAGTATAGTTATAATGTAATATATATATCATAAAATAATAAATCAAGCCTTCTGAACATGAAGTCAACATTCTCGTCTCTCCCTTCACCTGAAAACCCCTGTGACCACGGTCCCAGGAGGGTCTCTTGCCTTGGTGAGCCCTCAGTCTTCTGGGATGCACCTCACCTCAATGCAGACTTCAGGTGCTTTGTTGTTTTCTTTTTCTTCCTCCAAAACACCAAGAGATCAAAATTCTTGGTAAAAATAGGACTTCTACTTTCACTAAAAGCCAAAGAGGAGCTCTGCAAGGCTTCTTCCTAGATACAGATAAAATACTCTGGTGATCTTATCACATCCTGTTCTCAAACTTTTGGCACCAGCTTCTACTCTGGAACACCATGACTTCCTTGTAATCTGAAAAAGGGAACAAATCAAACCTCAAGAACAGGTCCTACCTTTAAAACCAGTGTCCCTTCCACCAGAAACTTCTTTTCCTGTTGTGATAGACGAGTCATATGATGATTGACTCTCACAATTAATAGACAAATATAATGTGTGTGAAAAACGCATATTATATGGCTCTATGCAGATATTTACCATATGTATTTTGATGGATTGATTAGTAGTGCTGTATTAACATTTTAATAATATGATAAATGTAGTCTTGTAATTAAAAGGTAACTTTTGTAGTTAAAATAAGAACTATGTCAGTGGGATTTTTTTAAGAAAGGAATGAGGCACTCGCACCAGATAGCAGCCACAGGACACCTGAATCTTTCAGAAAAAAGAATGTATTGCCCTCTTATCAGAAGAAACGAACTTCTTCCTGCCTTGAAGGCACTGTTAGGATTAGAAGGAAGAAGATGATGATGACCAGACAGAATCCTGTGTTTGAATGGAATTTATGCATCACGTATGAAGTGTATGAATATGCAATGGGCTACTGTTTTTAAGGGTTAATCCTTCATTAACAGGGGTCCTTTTCTGGGCTCCTGCTGCCCAGAAAAAGCTACCCAGACTTCCGTAACTCTTTGTCTTTATCGTCTCATATTGTCCTAATTCAACTTGTCCAAATTTTTCTGATTGCATTACTATTTTTATAACCATTTTATTACTATTAAACTTTTAAAATTTTAAAAACAAGTGATTGGCATTTTTCACAATGTATATAGGTTAAGCAAAGTTTATAGATTTATAGTTGTGCTGTACCCCTCACGTGGTTATCAAGGGACAGCTGTGGTTGGGACATCTGGGAGGGCTGGCTTGGCACTACGGCCACACCTGACCCCCATTCAGGATTTGAGGAACAGATCTCCACCAGCAGACAGCGAAGAAGGGGTTGATGGATAGAACTTCAGGAGGGGTTAAAGGGTTAAAAAGGGAAAACCTCCATTTTTTTTCAGGGGGCTGAGCACATGGTGAGGAAAATCTTTTGCTCCCAGTGCTGTAACCTTTTTTTTTTTCATTCAATCTTCTGTTCTATTTTTGATAAGGTTTAATAAACTTTCCTAAACTATGAAAAGTGGGTAGCTATTTCTCACACTGTGGTCTGCAATCCTCACTCTTTATTACAATAAAATGCTTCTTTCTATTAGGTTTACATCAGTTCCATATGCTTTTATGAGTTTTTATGCCTTTTTATCTATATATGTTTAATACCACTATCTGCTTATTGCAACATTCCAGGAATCCCTTTTGACTCTTCTCTCCATATTCCTGCAGAAGGTCAGGTAACTGTGGGTTTTACACCAAGAAAAATCCAGGTTGTTCAGATCCTAGGTGTGACGGGCAGGCACAATTTCCCTGCTGACACAGGGACTGAAGACAAACCCCTCTGTTGTCACTGAAAACAAAAGAAAGGAGGAACTTTCTGCCCATTGGAAAGTCCCCGTTTGCCCTGAAGGACTCTGCCTCTTCTTTCTCAGCAGCAGCTCAGCAGCCGGATGCCAAGAAGGACAAGAGAGGGAGGGGTGGTTGATTTGTGTGACAATTTAACAGCCCCTGCAAACAAGAGCTGAGTCTGTCAGTAACATCTCTGCAGAGGCAAGTGCTTGCTGAGGATGCAGAGCTGTGTCACTTGCGTTTAGTTTGCATCGAGTTAATGGCACGGTGGGTTTTCATGCTGCAGGTGTGGCCCCTATGACAGCAGCCTGTTCATCCTTCAGGGGGTTTGCACCCACAGGGACAGTGCTGCTCCTGCCAGCACACCACAGTTTGTCCTCATGCCAAAAAGTCCAGGCAGAACTTCTTAAAGGAACATTTTCCTTTTGCTCTCAAACCAAAGATTTAGATGTAATGGTATAATAGAAACAAATCTTTTCTCCTGTTGTCTGTTGGGACAGGAGGAAAATCCTACCACATCCAGATAGCAAGGCACTGATTTCACTTCCACTCTGGAAATGATTTGCAGGAGCAAGTAAATAAAATTCTCTGCTAGAACAGTGAAGTCCTGCCACTCTAAATCAGTGTCGTGCCTGAAGGGTTTTGTAGCAGGTTTGCACCTAAGTTGATGCTCAAGAAGTTTATGAGGCCCAACATAGACCTAAGGTTTGCGCAGCAGACTTTAGGCTGACAGCTAAGGGAGCATAAATTGAATGGTCTTTCCAACCCAGAGGGCTGATGAGAATTGTTGGTATTTGTGCTCTCCTTCCTTGTTTAAAGGATAACAATATATTTGATGAGATTTTGGCATTGCAGCTAAAAATCATGGCCAGATAAAGTCACCTAAGTGGTTGTTGTGCATTTCTACTTGTGGAGGTCATTATTAATGTAGCTGCTTCTGGAAATACAAAAAGCTCTTTCAAGACACTTCTTAAGAGAAATGTCCTTTTCCTTTTCACTCTTAACTGTAAAGCCCCTCCAGGATGTACAGCAAGCAGGTTATCTAGATTTTCCTTTCCCAATAACAGAAAACTTCCCCTTTAATCAGCCTGAATTGCACAATTCTCATCTGTATGAAGGGATTTCATTTAGTCTCTGCTGTAAAGAAGTGATTTCTATGCAACAGGGTTGATAAATGGAAGACCCAAATTAACAAGAGGGGTATTTGTTAGAGCTGCCATTACTCATCACATATTTTAAACAACCCATACCACCAAGCCGAAAGCTAATATGGCTCCGTGTTAAACATTTCTGATGGATTACACATCCTGGTGTGAAGATGGAATTAGGATTTAAAGCCAGTATTTCTGCATATACAAGCATTCTGCAAGAACATTTCATCTTCAAAATGGAAACCAAATATCACCTGTACAGGGTAAATGCTGCAATAACATGAATACACTTCTCCCATCAGGTTCACAGGCAGCTTAACCAATTCTGTGCTTGCAGATAATCTGTTCTGGCATCTTTTGGGGCCCTGAACCAGGAAAGTCACACTGAAATACTGTGGGACCATGAAAATTTCTCCAGATCCAAACCAGTCGCTAGGTGACACAAGTGACTGCAGCAACCTCCAATAATGCGGTGGAGGCCAGGTTTGCTGTGTTCTCTTTGTCATTGTGGGTTTGTAATTCAGACTCACAGAAAGGCTTGAGTTGGAAGGGGCCTTAAAGAGCATCTAGATCCAACCCCTCTGCCATGGGCAGGGACACCTTCCACTAGACCAGGTGGCTTAGAGCCCCTGCAAGCTTTGGCAAATAGCCAAGGACACCTTTTCCTCTGTTTTGCAAGGTCAGATTTCCATGCTCACTTTCACAGATGGCTCCAGTCTCACACAGAGCATTGCTGATTGGTTTCTCTTATCTCCACAGCCCAGCAGAGATCCTGTTCTGGATGGCTCTCACTGCTCCCAAGGCCCCAGGGACCAGCCACTGCCTCTCCTCCTTCTGCTTTCCCTTCCAGGATCAGAGATTTCCTGCTGCTTCCTCCACATCTGAGACAACTGGAGATGAGGGGCTGAGGATGTGGCTTCTGACAGAGAGATGATAACACTCAGCTGAGTATTTTATTCTCCTGCCACTAAGCTGTCAGGCTGCTGATAGAAATTCCTCCTGCTTGCAAAGGGCTGGTGTGAGCAGCAGGAATTGTTGCTGGCTGGAACTTTTCCAAGAGCTGGACAAAAGAAGCATTTTGTGGAAGGCCACCAGCTGTCCTTGGTCAGCAGCACAAGGTGTGAGGTCCCCTTTGAAGGCCATCCCTGCACAAGGACAGCCTGGCCTTCTCCAGTGCCCAGAGCACCTTCCAGGCTTTCGGGCTGGCCTCGTCCCTCACCCTGGAGAAGCAGGCTGCTGTTGGAACTCTCATATCCACAGTTTCTGGCTGGATTGCCATGTCTTACCACAGACAGCCCTGGAGACACCATACAGTACAGACTCCACCTGCAATAAAAGGGGACTTTGTTCCAGCTTTTCCCTTGGACCAGCGTGCAGCAAGCCCACCTGGGCCTCATTCAGGTCTGTCTGGGTGGTAGTCAGCTTCTGCTGGGAATTTAAAGCTTTTAGCCGACTTTCCACAAAAATAGTGGAGCAAACCCAGCCGCACCAACCCCCAAATTTCACTCTAAAAACCACAATTTTCATTTTCTTCTATTCATGCCTTAAAGCAAAACAAACTTCACTTGAGTGAGCTGGAGGCACAGTGTCCTCCAAGATCATTCTTGAGTAGGACAATATTGCAGGGGAAGACTGGCAAACCCAGAGCTTACTGGTGCTTAGGAAGCTTTGCTAAACTTCCCACGTGCGGTGCTCTTGCACCCTCCTGAGCTCCTGGAGCCCTCACTCAGCTCAGGCACAGTTTGGACAGAGGGGGACGGTTCCATCTGTCACATGTGGGGACAGGAGGAGGGAAGACTTTGCAAACACTGCCACGAGGACAGGGCTGTTTTCATTGATGGTGCCAAGTGGTAGTACATCATCTTTGATTAAATGTGAGGTGCTGAAGGGCAAAGATTCTCAGTGATAAGGAGAGAGTGTCTCCACTCACACAGCAAGGTAAGTTAAGGGGAAAGTGCAATCTGTATTTCATGGGAGGTGTTCAGTTTTTAACAAAACCTCTTTGCAGAAGACGTGCCTAGGCAGGGGTGATTTAGAGCATTTTGTCAGCCTCACAGAGTATCCCCACATCTGCTTTGCCACATTTTCTCTCTGTTTTTCATTGTGAATGATTTCTCCTGCCAGGGTTGCTCCTGCTTGGAGTTCTACTCTCAGTGAAACCACGGAGTTTTCGCAGAAGCCTCTGCAGCGAGTTCTGAGCCACCGTGGGGCTCTGCTGCCAGCCCAAATCTGCGCTTCCCCTGCCCAGCCTGAGTGCAGGTGGGGCATGTGCTGGGCATGGCCGGAGATTCGCATGGCCAAAATCCTCCAGCATTTACATCTGCCCATGGCTTTGGGTAGCAAAAATCACAGAACACCCATCGCAGCTGACAAATGGCATTTCTTGCAGATTGCTACAGCCACACTGCTGATCCACAAATACACAAGAATCAATTTCAGTTGAAAAATGTCATTTATTACAAAGTGCTACACCCACCCTGACAATACGGAACTATACAAATCTCAATTTAGGTTAAAAACAGGAATATATTAGATTATTACAACCTGTGTATGTAATAATATACAAATACCAACCTCAGTTAATTTCTTGCCAACCTCTACAAAAACTCACTATACACAAAGATCAATTAGGCGTTTAACAACCTAATTTATTACATATTACTACAAGGATTAAGCCCATCTAGGAATACAAAAATACGTCCATAGATATGTAAATAGAATTACATCCATAAACAGATAAATATACCTATACAAATAGACTTATATACCTATACAAATACCAATATTCCTGTTTTAAAAGCCATATAACAAAAATCATATCAAAAGAGATACCTACACCACCGTACCCATAAGAAATAGAAATTAACACAGATATAACAATATCCATGTATACATAGATAAATTGATACACATATACGTAATTTCAAACATATATGTATATATACAAATAGCATACATTCATAACAAAATAAATATACATAAATACAAGAATATACACATGGAAATAAATCCATACAAATAGCAATCCACATACAGAAATACAGATGTAATAACCCCTGTCTATGTTCAAGTCCATGTATCTGTAAACAGCACTCCAAGCAGAGGGATCCCAGCTGCCCCATCTTCAAAGCCTCTCGCTTGGTCTCCTCCTCCCGGGCAGAGCAGCGCTCCTGGACAGGGACAGCAGATGGGACATCTGGCAAGCAAAGGGAACACTGGGTGAGTGTGGGGACGTTTCTCTTGGGAGCAGCTGCGCTTCCATCATTGAAGAGGAAATGTCAGAGCCTCCCCAGGGGGTCAGAAAGAGAAAGCAGCCGGGTGGGCCAGGCTGTGGTGAGTGCAGCCCCGGCAGCCTGGCAGAGCCGGCACAGCTCCCGGGCCCTGCCTGCACAGCTGCCTTGCCCAAGGACAGCCCCTGTGCCAGCCAGGGCAGCTGCGCTGAGCAGCCCCAGCACGGGCAGGGCCCGCTCCTGCCCCGCCGGGCAGTGCCCACGGCCACAGCCCACGGCAGCCTCAGCCCCACCTGCCTCCCCGGGCCTGTGGCCTCAGCCGGGCTCTCTCCAGGCTGGCAGCAGCAGGTCCCCGTTCACTGCTCTTGCTGCTGGCCTTCAGCTCCTCCCGTCTGGCTCCCGTCAGTCTCCGGCTGTCCTCAAGGTCTTCATGGCAGCTGTGGCAAAAGTGGAGGCTCTGGAATTGCTTCCAAGGCCTGGCAGAGCTGCAGCCCCGGAGCCCTCTGTGCTCCCTGCTGGCCCCCTCCATCCCCCCTCAGCCCCGCCATGCTCTCGGTGAAGCCCCAGCCCCCTTCAGTTTCTTCAGCCCCTCACAGCCCCTCACCCCCCTCAGTCCCTTCTGAGCCATCCTGTCCCCTGAGACATGGAGCCTGTGCCACTTCCCTGTCACCTCCGTGCCACCATGGCCCTCGGCTGCCCCACAGCCATCAGCCCCAGCAGCAGCTCAGGGTCACCGTCCCTTCAGCGCCAGGGTCCCCTCAGCCCCCTGTGTCTCACCGTCCTTCAGCAGCTCCTCAGGGACAGTGCCTGGGGCCAGCGGCAGCTCCCACCGCTCCAGGGACAATGGGGCTGGAAGTGCTGCTCCACCCAGGCTGGCCGCCAGCTCAGACTCAGCACAGGGACAGGGGACACAGGGGGCACCAGGGGAAAAGCAAGAGGTGAAAAAGGCAGCTGAGGGGGGAAAGAGGTACAAATGCAGCCTAGGCCTACACAAACAGCAATCTATCCATCAATGTCTCCATCTAAACATTCCTCTTACTATATAACTATACACATTCATAAATGTAACTTCATATATATATATATATAAATATTTTACTCTACACATAGAAAAATCTAACTCTGAAAATCTATAAATGTAAATATATTATAAAATATAATTATATCATATCTATACCTATATACATATCCACATTTAACTATACAGATCTATCAATATATGTCTATATAAACAGAACACTATCATCTATAAATGGAACTATAACCACTAATAAATAACCATAGAAATCTATAAACATATCTACAAACAGAGGAGTTCTACCTGCCCGATGGTCACAGGCTCTCCCCTGTCTCTTCCTGCCACGCAGGGCAGCCCTCCTGGAGATGTTGGTCAGATGGCATCTGGGAAGCAAAGGCAACGCTCAGTCAATATTGGCCCTTGTGCACCTTTCCCTTGGTCAGCAATTGTCCTTCTACCAGGGGCTGTCAAAGATGGCCTGAAAGGCAGACTCTCACTTGGCAATTCAAAGCAATGTGCCCTTAAAAGAACAGGGACCATTCCAAGGATTCAAAAGTGTGCTTCAAAACATTGAAGTATCTCCATAAAGTCTCAGCCCCAGCAGTGCAAAGAGCACCCAGGAGAGCTTGAAACACAGACAGTCCCAGCTGCCACAAGGAAGCCCAGCCTTGTTCTTTCTCTGAGCTGAGAGAGAGACCTCAGTCCTCACTGAAATGGCTGAAGCTGAAGGTGCTGGGAGCCGAGTCCTGAACCAGCTCCATTACCTGGCATCTACAAACTGCCCTCTGCAGCGAGCAGCAGCTGCTCCAACTCGACCATCCGCTCTGGCAGGAAGGGCTGGGAGGGACAGAGCTCCCCACGAGGCCTGCAGGCTGCACCAGCTTGGCTAAGGGATGGATCCACAGTGCTCCTTCTCTCCTCTTAGGCCTCCCTAATTAGGGGTCATTCAAGCTTTTCCTTCTGATACTGGAGTTACTGTGATTTTTCAATTGGTTGGCCTCTGATGTTGTGCTCCTTGTTTTTCTTGTGGGTCAGGACCAATACCAGCAGACTGGTACATTTAGTCAGTGATTTGGACTTCTACCCTGAATTTTTGCTCTTTTTTTTCCCCTGTTCCTTCAAGTGTTGCTCAGCCTGGCCTCCCCTGGCACCTTACAGTAAATTTATCCACCAACTTCAGCACAAAACTGGGACACCCAGCTTGGTGCCACAACTCCCACAAGGTCAGGTTTATTCCCTGCTCTCTGCCCCAGCAGAGGACTCTGTGTCAGAGCCTCTGGAGAAGCGTGGAGGGCAGGGCTCAGGGAGGTTGTGCCTGTGCAGGATTTGAACTCAAGGCACCCGGAAGCACCAACCCTGCTCAGAGCAGCCATCTCACAGCTCTCTAAACCAGTGTGGGCTCTGTCCTCACCAGGCTCCTGGGAACTGTTCCTGCAGCTCTCGGTGCCAGATGAAGCTTCCTCTGCTGCAGCTCTGTTCACAGGGTCTCCTCCTGGAGAATCAGGGGCAACACCAACATTGCCCTGAGCAGAAAAACAGAAAGAAAGGAACCCAAAGATCACTCACTATTTTGCTGGAATCATATCAGGGATACAATAACTGTCCTTCTCCACTCCCAAAGGACATGGAGCACAGAGGAGGGAACATTGCCCACACAGTTCACATGACAAGCCTTTTAAACTCAGGATTCAGGGGGCCAAGGTGATGCCTGGAGAACACACATGGGGCAGCAGTAGAAGGCTCCAGGAAGCAGCAGCTGCAGCCCAGCCCTTGCTTTGCCTTGGCCCTCCCACCCAAAAGAGGCCCAGCCCACATCTGCTGCAGCTGGAGCAGAGGCACCGCTGGCATGCCCCTCCCTGCACGGGACACTTGGCCTTCAGTGCCACTTCTCCAAACACTCTTCTCCTCTTTCCCAGCAAGTAAAACCTCTTCTTCATTTATTTTTCATCTCCTCTTTTAGAAATCCAAGAAGAATTCAATACCAAGAATAATTCAATAACTAAATAATAATAAGTTCAATTAAAGAAGCCTTTGCTTCTCAACCGTGTAACAACGTTCAAAAGCTCTCAGTCCAGCCCTTTTATCCCCATCCAATGGAATTACCTGCACAGAGGGAGATCTTTCAGACAGGGACCTCCTGATCTCCCGAATCATGTTCTCTACAGCAAGGCCCAGATCTGCTGGCGGCCATTCCTCCTCCCCAGGTGCGTTCTGTGCTGAGCTGGAGGCCGTCCATGCTGCACAGGTTGCACTGCCGGGTGGAGCGCTGGGCCCTGAAGTGCCCGGGGTGGCTGCAAGGATCCAAACACATTGGTCAGGCTCCACAACCTGGCTGTGGGACACAGAGCTCCAGTGCTGCTGTGGATCAAACATCACGGGAAGCACACAGCAAAACCAGGCAGAGAACCTTTTGGCCTCCTAGGTGCCCCTTCCTAGTAGGCTTGACAACTTCTGGCCGAGAATGGCAGAGCCTTGTGGGAAAATACTTCAAACGGTCACTTTTCAGCACCTTTTGGAAAAACAAGTTTACAACTCTTTTCTTACCTCGTGCGTCGTAGGCTGGGGGCTGCTGCTCCCTGTGGAGCTGCTGGAAGCTGCAGGGCGGGATGCCGAGCACCTCCCGCTCGGCGGGCGGCGGCCGCTCCCCGTAGAGCTCCTGGAAGGGGCTCGGCCCCTCCCGCGGGGCCGGCAGTGGCCGCTCCCTGTGCAGCAGGTGGAAGCCGCAGGGCGGGCGCCGGGCGAGCAGCGGCCGCTCCCCGGGGAGCTGCTGGAGGCGGCCGGGCCGGGGTAGGCGCAGCTCCCGCCTGTCCGGCAGCGCCCGGTCCCTGTGCAGCAGGAGGAAGCCGCTGGGCGGGCGCCCGGCCGGCAGCGGCGGCCGCTCCCTGGGCAGCGCCGTGAAGCGAGCGCGCCCGTGCCGCCCGTCCGGCAGCGGCCGCGCCCCGGGGAGCTGCTGGGAGCCGCAGGGCGGGCGCCTGCGGCCATCCCGGCCCGCCGCCGGCCGCTGACTGTTGGCCGCGCTCCGGCGCCTGATGCGGAGCAGGAGGTCGGGGCGGTCGCGGCGAAAGCGGGGGTTGCTGTAGTGGAGCCAGGCCCCGGCATCGCCCGGCGCAGCCGAGCCGAGCCAGCCCGGCACCTTGTGGAAGCCGTAGCGGTAGAGCTGCCGCACGAAGCTGCGGAACTGCGTGGCCCTGAAGGTGTGCGGCACCGGGGCCGGCCCATGGCCACGGCCCCTGTGGGCGCGGCCCGAGCTGAGCAGCTCCCGCTCGAAGAGGCAGCGGTCGATGAGCAGCCCCTGGGCGCGGCTGTCCCAGCGCACGGAGCGGACGCGGGGGCTGTTCACCAGGCGCCAGAGCTTGGCGGGGAAGGTGCGGGCGCTGAGCCCGGCGGGCAGCGGCAGCTCCGCCATAGCATCCATCGCCGACTGTGGCCACAACGCCCGCAGCGCAACGGCCGTGGCTGCACCGGCGGCGCGCGGCCTGAGGGGGGCGCTGCGCTCGGGCCCGCGGGGACGCGCGCGGCAGAGCCGGAGCTGCGGGCACAGCGCGGGCGGGGCGGCCCCGGGGCTGGCCGGGCTCGGCTCGACTCGGCTCGGCTCGGCACGGCACGGCACAGCAGGTTATCCCCACGCTGCATGCCGTGCCTGGGTAACCATCGGTGACAGAGAGGAGGGACATTGTTCTGTCTTGGCTGCGGAGAGGATGAAAAGGGGTGATTAGAAAACATTAATTTAGTCTCCTTTTCAGCAGACTAGCTGTTTTTATCTCACTGTGTCTGCCTGTCTTTGGCAGAGTTGGCCCACTTCTCGTGATTTGGAGTCAGCTACAGCAGCAGGAAGGGGCAGCAATTTTGTCAGCATTGATACCAAAGCCAAAGTGCTGCCCCATGGATGGATGTTGCTTTCTTCAAGGGATTTTTGGCCTAGAGTTGTAGCAAACTCACACTGGTGTCTTCCCAAATGGCGTTGCCTTTTTCTTTCCACAGGAATTACCTCTTCTTTTTCTTCCCTCGATCTGGGGAGAGCTCCAATGCAAATGCCTCCTGCAGCCAACTCTTGTCACTGTAGACTGACAAAGGAGATCTTGCAGTGGAGAGAGACTCCCTAGAGCTGCTGTGGAGAGCTGAAGGGGGAAGCTTTGTCCCTTAGTCTTGAAATCTTGCTGGGGAGCTGCTCGTGCTCTGGGGGACAGACACCAATGATGTTTATCCAAGGCTTGTAGGTTCATTCCTGAGCTTCCTGACACACCACAGAGATTTTGGGGCTGGTGTATTGGCAAACAAATTTCAGTCTGGGCACTTCTTGAAATGCTTCAGTAATTCTTTTTTTTGCCTTTTCTGCAGAAATGTTGTCATCATCTATTCCTTCCAGAGAATCTATTCCTACTGTTTGGCGAATTCCTTTTGCTGCCCTCCCAGACCAGGACAATTCCCAGGGCTCCTTCCCAAAGTGAGGTGCAGCCCATGGCCTCCACTCTCCAGCTGGAACAGAAGGAAGCAAAGAGTTTGCTGTTGTGGGAGAGGAACTTCTCTTTCCTGCCTGCTTTCCTTTTGAGACAGGTTGGTGTGTGCTCATTTGATAAAGGCAGGTTTAAACTCTGAAGCAGTTGTGTTTCAAACTGCTCCCTTCTCCAGCCCTTCTGTGGGTATCCTTGGACAAAAGGCCTCTTGGTGGGAGCTCCCCATGGCAGGTTAAGGAAGGAGGTTGATATTTCAGGGTTGTGACTGCTGAAAGCAGATGATTTCTGGAGGTGTCCAGAGCTGGGAGTGGCTCCTTTTCTCACCTGCCTGCAGAAAAGGAAGTTGCAAAGTGGGAATTTCATTTGTGGAGATGGCCATCAGGAGTGTTTGCCAAGAGATGGGCTGGCAGAGAGGCAGGTCTCGTGCTAAACTGGCTGTGTGTTTGTTTTGATGGTGGGGAGGGTCAGAGATGCAGACACAGACACCAGCTGAAGGAACAGTGTAATTTACTGTAATGCAAAAGTGCAAAAAAGAGTCAGGAAAGGATAAGCTAAGCAATGCACCTCAGCATTATTACAAAGGGTGCCTCTGGTGATTCAGGAAGATCCATCACCAGGTACCCCAATGCTTTCCCCTTCATCCAGAGCTGCACATCAGCTGGGGGAAGCTGTCCCAGCCCAGCCCTGCAGAGCCATGGCCGGGAACCGGGAAATCCTGCAGTGCCTCCACCTTTGGCGGCCACGAGGCTCCCGAGTGCGCTGTGAGAGTAGCCCAGCTCTGACAGTGCTGGACGAGCAATGTGCCAGAGCTTCTGCTGGGGCACAGCTGGTGTCATTCTCCTCTTGGTTTTCTCCCCGAGCCTGCCCAGGGCTCAAGGAGGAACCAAGGCCAGGTGGGGCCTTGTCCATTTTCCTCATGCAGAAAGGTGAAGACGTGTTTCACCAGTGAATGCATGCAACAATCCTTTTGAAAATAACACTTGGTTAAGAAGCAGATACATGGAACATTTGGTTGGGATGGTCTCCTAGAGGGCAGCTTTGGCTCAGGGCCTGTTGTTGAGACTTCAGTCAGGGTCTGTTGTTCAGGCCTTAGTTCTTCAGTATTTTGTGGTGCAAATCACACCTGTGCAGAGCTGCAAACAAACAAGTCTGTCTTTAGCACATTTGAGACAGGGAACAGGATTAGCCCTGCAAGGCCAGGCTGGGGCCAAGAGCAGAAGGCCAGCACCCTGCTTTGCCCACAGGCCGCCCTGCAGAGCAAGCAGCCCCTCCTGCCCAGGGGCTGAGGTGCCCGAAGCTGCCTCCCCGCTGTGCAGCTCTGCAGAGCCCGCGGGGCGCAGGGTCCTGGGCAGCCAGGGCAGCCCGGCTGCCTTGGGGCACAAGGAGTGCTCCAGAGAGAAGCTGCTGCCCTTTGCTTTGGAACTGTTCCTCAGAGTCTTGTCATTCATCCACAGTGTTTGATGTGTTTTCCTTTCCTCTCCCAAATCTAACACAGCTTTCTGAGAAAACTGACTGATGTAGCTGCTGCTGATGCTGGTGCTGGTGCTTTTGTCTGCAGGTAAGGGCAGGTGATTTGGACCAAGGACGGAGTCCATTGTTAAAACCCCAGCCTTTGCCAAGTCAAGAAAGCCATTCACAACTGGGCTACCACTACTGAGCAGTTTTCCTAGGTTTTGGAAAGCTACCACCATAAGAAACCCAATAGATTTTCCTCCAGGAGGATATCAGCAGTAGCATGATGCCAATATTTTCCACCCCTTTTCTGTGTCCTTTAAGAGTTCCACAGTACCCAGCAGGAATAAAATGACCTGTGATAATGTGATTTGAGTGCTCTGTGTTGTTTGTTTCCACATGAGTGTTCATGACAAGATGGACACCCCACTCATGGCTCTGTCGAGTTAAATTCATCCCAATTCTGTGCAAACAGCAGCCCTGAGATGCTGAGAAGAGCAAGCACAGTGGGTGGGTGTGCATGCACACACCTGGGGGCTGACTGCTGTGTGAGCCGAAGGTTTTACACTGTTGTAAATCTTCACTCTCTTGAGCTGAAAGGCTATTTCAAATATATATCTTATATGAAAATATATACAAAAAAAATTGTCCAAAAATACATGTGCGTTAAATTTCATGCATATTTTATAATATATATTTTGACTAACATAATATAACATAATATAACATAACATAATATCATGAATAAGATATATTAATATAATAATAATATATTATAAATATAATAATATATTTAATATATGACATTATTTTTGAAGCCATTGCTTGTGGGGGATATTAGATGATCTCCTAGTGTTTATACATTTTTCCTTTCTGCTACTGCTGATCCTAGCAGCAACTCCCTGTAAGTTCTTCCAGGTCACTTCACACAAAGGGATTCCATCATTTCAGTGCCTGTGAGAGCTTGGCACTGAAATGCCAAGTTGATTCCCAGCTCTCCAGCCTCCTTCTGGATTTTGGGGCATCTCAGCACTTGTGTGCATGGCCCTTCCTTCATCCCCAGCCTGCAGCAGTCACAGTCGCTGCTGCCTCCCCCTTGCTGCAGCTCATTTGCCAAAGTGCTGCCAAAGGCAGCAGAGCTGGCTCAGGATCCGTGCTGGCTTCTGCTCTCTGGGATGAACTTCAGGGGGATACTTGGAGCACTTTCCTAAAGAGCTGCCCGTGGGATGAGGGATTTGTCCTACCCGGGTGGCTCCTGCTTGGATTCTGTGCTCATGGAGCCCCGGAGTTTTCTCAGCAGCCTTGGCAGCGAGTTCTGAGCCAACGTGGGGCTCTGCTGCCAGCCCAAATCTGCGCTTCCCCTGCCCAGCCTGAGTGCAGGTGGGGCATGTGCTGGGCATGGCCAGAGATTTGCATGGCCAAAATCCTCCAGCATTTACATCTGCCCACGGCTTTGGGTAGCACGAATCTACACTTACTCCAGTTGAAACATTGCATTTCCTGCAGACAGTTACACCCGTACTACTAATGTACAAATACACAAACATTAACTTATGTTTAAAAATGAATTTTTTTTTAAATTGCAACACCTGTGCTACCAATACAGAAACACAAAATATCAATTTATGATTAAAATCTAATTTATTCTGAGAATTGTGCTATGTAAATATATACAGATATCAACTTCAGTGAAAAAAAATTACTTTATTGCAACCCTCTGCAACAACTCACTGTACACAAATATTGAAGTTACTGAATTGAAGTTTAACAATTAAATTTATTACATACTACTACAACCGTACAGCCCATATACAAATACAGAAACATCAATATCCCTCTCTAAAGAATCCCAGATCCAGAACTAAATAAATAGAATTTTAGAACTATACAACTCCATACATAATAAATAGATGTAAATACATATATAAGCATAACAATATAGAGATGTAAACATGCGTTACATATTTCATGACATATGACAATATAATACAAACATAACAAACCTGTCTATAAATACACAAATATCAATGGACCAATAAAAAAATCCATACAACCCCAGCAACAGAAATGCACAGCTACAGAGCTGTACAAGTATGTAAACAGATGAATATACACGCATCAACATAACAATATACATACATAATATCCCTATACAAATATCTGTCAGTGTATGTAAATATCCCTATACTTGTAACTATCCAAATCTAACTACACATCCATAAACAGCGCTAGATCAGGAGGGATTACAGCTGCCGATGTTCCCAGGCCCTCTCTCGGGCTCCTCCTCCCGTGCAGAGCAGCTCTCCTGGACAGGGACAGCAGATGGGACGTCTGGCAAGCAAAGGGAACACTGAGTGAGTGTGGGGACGTTTCCCTTGGCAGCAGCTGCGCTTCCATCAGGGAAGAGGAAATGTCAGAGCCTCCCCAGGAGGGTCAGAAGGAAAAGCAGCCGAGCGGGCCAGGCTGTGGTGAGCTGTTCACTTCTTTCTGGCATCCCAGTTGCTCTAAAGGAACTCCCTCATGTCAGGTTATTGAACCACCTCGGCACTTATCAAAACTGTGGCCCCCAAATCAATCAGCATTTATGTCTCCAGCTGCTTGCACCAATGTCAGGGAATGTCCTCTAACAGTGCTGGGGCACAAAGTTACCTTGCACAGGTCATCTGACAGGGCCTTGTTCTTTCTGTGCTTCCTGTGTTTCTCCTTACCTTCCACTTGGAATTTTTACAGCATTTCTTTTTCTTTCCCCTTGATCAGTGCTGAAATGCGTGTTTCTCTTCCAAGTTTCAGTTTGTTCAGTGATCCTGTCAAGCCTTTTCTCAGAAGCTTTTATAATGGAATTGAGCGGTAATTTCAGCAATTTTGGTGATTTTCTGTGAGATTTATGCAAGTGTCCTGTTCACTGGGCACCCTTTAGGAAGGTACAAAAGAGAAAAAGGATGTTCTGTATGTCAGTTCACTAGTGGAATATTCATGGATACAGAGAGTGATTAGCTGAATTTTACCTCTACTCCTAACCTGAAAGTGTAACAGGTCATTTGGGGAGAAATTAAAGCCTGATTTCTCTTTCTACCAGCCTGTATTCAAATGTACAGCAAATAGAGCAGGGTGAGAATGTCAGTGTTCTGTTCCTGAAGTGCATTATTAAGGTGTTCTTAAAGTAATGGAGATAAAATCTGGGTGGGCATTCCTAATTTCCAGACGCTCATTGTCAATTTCATTGACTCTGAAAACAGCAGAGATGTGCACATCATACCTTATCAATCCACTTGGGGATGTTTTAGGTTCAGATTCTCTGAAGCTTTAGATTTTTAGATCTCTAGACAATGCTTCCAGTAATCTCAATAGCTTTCAGAAATTAAACTTTTCTCCTTTTTTCCTCAGTCTTTGCACTCATGTGAAGCAGAGACCTTCAGTGAATGGATTCCACTCTAATCCATCTCCAAGCTGAATCTCCCAGCTGTGTTCACACTGGTGGTTCGTGTGTCTCTTCTGCACAGTGCAATTTTAAAATCTTCGTTCCTTATTATCTCTGCCCTTCCTTTTCTGTTTTAGCTTGCAAATGCATGCAGATGTATCAGAAATGATACACCTAATTTCTGATGCATCAGTTCGTGTCCAGCAGTTTCATTTTATCCTGTTCTGATGTTATGCTAGCCTTATATGTTTTATTCTAAGTGGACTCCTGTTTTCTTGCATGTCGAAGTTTTCCAGTGCAATGCTCTCTTTCACCTGCTTTCATGGAACCCTTCATTAACATTAGCACAAGTAACTGTGTGATTCCCTTCTGCTTTGTAGAAGATTTGGGAAACTCAAGTCCTGCTCCACTACAGAAAAACATACATGGTGCTTGGTAATTCCCCTAAGAGCTTAAGTTAATGGTAAACAACCGCAGCTTATTCATTTCATAGAAATTTGGAGAAAATACCTTGCAAATATTGAGGAATGTATTGCAATATTGATGGGCATCTCTCAGTTATCCGGACAGACTGATGTCACTGGCAAAATTCCCTCTTTTCCAAAGGTTTTCATTTGCTTTGGCTGTATTTCGTATGGCTGCAGGTCACATTTCCCTTGGTTTAAGGAAGTATCTTGGCAGTTACTCTTGGTAATATATCTTGCTAATTCTGCCCTTGGAGGAATTACTCAGTTCTGCAGTCCTTATTACATGCCCTGTTCTAAAAGACTTTTATACTGTTTTCCCTCTCTCTGTGTTTTCACACTTGTTCAATAAGGTTTTCTTTCTAAGAATATTAATCACAATATCCCAAAGGGTTAAAAACTGCTTACGTATTTTTCCCCTAAGTATTTACTAAAGAAAAATAATAATTAAAAAAAACCTGTATGCATGCTGGATGTAAAATACAAACAGAAATAAACTTGAGAGTTCTCCCAAAAACCTTAAGAAGAAAACCCATGTATCCTATAAAACCCAGAGTATTCATCTACAGTATACAAAAATGGGCATGTTCTAGAAGAGAAAATTTGTGCAATGGTTCCGCACAGAATTCTATGCATTCAAGCTCTTTGCCCTTCAGGGGCAGTGCCATTCTCTGAAGTGTAATGCTCTGAGCATGTTCTGCTCACCATGGCAGCTTTCTGCTCTCCCCTGGTACAGATCATCCTCCCAGCAAAGGGGGAGTGCAGCCACCACAACTCGCAGCACCTTCCCACACAGCAAGAACATGAAGGACAGAGATGGCTTTCACCAGCTGCTGCGGGTTCTAATAGTGCCACCTCTCAGCTGCCGAAAGCCTGCATTTCTGTGTTTCAGTGTGTTAGTTTATTGAGCCAAATGTTCTGTTATATAGTGGTATGTTCAAGTGTTCCCCGAGTTATTACAGTTAGTCTCTGCCCTATGTTATGCCCTCCTACCCTAGTGTCCCTGAAGGAATCCCCTCGCTCCTCATCACATTTTTCCCTGTCTGTCAAGACAACCTGGCCCCTTTGCCCCATCCCTCAGCCCAAACCCTACCCTTTGTTCCAGAAAGTTCCCTGTCCCTCACCCTAAGATCCAATCCCTATCCCAACGCTCTCTCCTCCCCTTGTTCTGATTTGTTGTAGCCCTCAAAACCACATCCCAAGAGTCGTTTATTGGTTACTATATGGTGTCCACCCCCTGTTTTGAAAGGTTTTAAAAACCCATGCACAGGGATGTTGGGGCTTCTTTCAACGTGTGTTCAGTTTGTAGAACCTTTCCCCTTCCTCTCCTGATGAATTTGCTGCACTTTACACCACAGAAGAGCCTCCTCTGCTTCTTTCACTCGGCCCTCCAGGGGTCTCTACTGCTGGGCATTTGGCCTAGAGGTTCTGGCTCAGGCAAAACCCCAACCTAGCCAGGTCCCCACTCTTGCCATTGTCCCTGGAGCATCACAGAGCTAGCCAGGGCTGTGGAGGGCAGTGACAGTGACCCATGCCCTGGCATGTCACAGCCCCCAGAGCCACATCTGTCAGGCCACAAGCCCCAGCCCTGGTCCCCACTGCGGCCTCAGGGGCTCCTGGGCATCCTCACCCTGGGTGCAAAGACAGCCTCAGGAGCCCCCAGGGCGCTCTGGGTCCAGGCTGCAGACACCCTAAAGCCAGCACTGAAAGGGACATGGATGGGGACTGCAGCTGGATCTTGCAGTGCTCACCACTCCTGACTACTCTGTAAGTGAGCATAAACCTCATTTGTAGTATCTTGAGCACATTGACCCTGCTCGCCCCTCCTGGAACGTGGTGTTCTCACATCATACACCAGCCCTTTGCAGGGAGTGACCAGCTCCCAGCTGCTCTGCTACCCTGGCCTTACTTTCTCTTTGCCAGCCATTAACTTAACAGATACACTCCTGAGAAACCTGGCACAACGTTTACTTCTCAGGAGCTCTTTGGCTAAAAAACTCCATTGATTCCTAGTTTTTGCACAGAGAAGGAGGTCCTGACAAAGCATAAGGCACAAGCAGGGCTCTGGCATACGAATTCCTGAGCCACAGGATTCCAGCCACTGTTGTTCCTAACTGCTTTGCTGATATTTTAGAGCTGGTTCTGGATAGGGGCTGCTGCTGACAGGGTAGGAAAATTTGGAGAAAAAAAGGTGCAAGAGACAACCAAAAAGAACCAAAGGGGGAAACCCTTAGAAATACAGGGCACAACAGAAGTCCTTGGAGATGATTGAATAGAAAATGCCACCAGCAGTGAGCAGAGCCCGAGGTTGCTCACTGCCACCCCAGGGACTCCTCAGTCCCCTGCTGGTTTGTGTCTGATGCAGCCCTGCCTGGAAAGGGCTCCAGGTTCTGGTGTTCCCAGCCTGCTCCAGGCTACATTCTTAGCAGCACTGAAAGAAGAGGTGAAACAAAGAGCCATTTTCTGTCCTGCCTGCTAACTCTCCTCCTTCAGTGCCACCAGAGATCATCCCTCTGTCAGCTTGGCACTGTGCCTGCTGCATCCTTGTCCCTGTCCCTTGCATCAGCTCCTGGACATCATCAGCGCTTGCTGTCCCACATCATGAACAGAGAGAGCTGTGTTAGGAGTCCATTCTCTTGGCATTTTTAACAGACACAAGAAGCATGAGTCCAAATAACTTTGTTGTTTGTTCTTGCCTTCCTTTTCGATAAGTCTTTTCTGCTTTAATGCAAAAGCCTCTTTTCATACATGGATGGAATGATCCGGAATTGGCAGTTGCTTCAGGCTGTCATGCACCATGGGAATTTTCTCTTGTCTCTGATGAGCATTTGGTGAATTTTCCATTGGTCATTTGCTGGTTGTCACCATGGGCTGAGCTTAGCGGCCGACTCTGCTGTCCCCAGGGGATGCATTGGGACGCCAAGCCCCTCAGGGCTGGAATTCGGGGTTGGGCGGGCTCGGAGCGCCCGGAGCCTGGGCGCGTGAGGAGCTGCTGCTGGCGCTGGCTGTGCTCAGCCCGCCGTGCCGAGCAGCCGCGGCCATGGAGACACAGGCGGGAGCTGTGGCCGAGGCCGGCAGGCGGCCCAGGCCGGCTCGCAGCTGCGAGGACGCCGGCAGCCTGTGGCCTGAGGCCGAGGCCGTGGCGAGCGCTTTGCGGGCAGGGCTTTTCTGAGCCGGCCGCAGTGTGCTGCCTCCCGTGTGGGCCCGGCTGCGGCAGAGGCAGGCGGGAGCGCGGCGGGGCCGGCAGCGGCGGGCAGAGGCCGCAGGGAGGAGCAGCCTGGCCGGGCCCGCTGCGGAGCGGCACGGAGCTGCCGGTCAGCCCTCGGCCGTGTCTGTGCGCACAGGGCAGGAGCAGAGCCCGCAGCAGAGACAAGAGCCGCGGCAGGAGCCGGCCATAGCGGCAGCTCGCCGTGCCCAGGGCCGCAGCCGCAGCTCTCCCCTGCCGGCCACAGCAGCAGCCGCTCGCCTCCGAGGCTCCGGCGCTTCCCGAAGACGAGGGGCCCGGCCCCCAGCACGCCCTGGAGCCCCGCAGCGAGAGCAGCCGCCGGCGTCGCAAAGGGCAGCGCAGAGGGTGAGGAGGAGGAGATGAGGCTCGCGCTGGGCCGCGCTGGGGCAGCTCTGCCCTGTCAGCCTTCGCCTTGAGCCTTTTGCTTCTTTTCCATGAGCCCTGATCGCCGTCCTTGGCCAAGGGCCCGCGCAGCCCTTTCCAGGGCTGCAGGAAAAGCTGCCTCAGTCACAGAATCACAGAATCACTGGCTTGGAAGGAACTTTCAAGATGATCGAGTCCAACCTATGGCCTAATTCCTCAACTAAAGCACGGCACCGAGTGCCACATCCAGTCTTCTTTCAAAGGCTTGCAGGGATGGTGAGTCCACCAGCTCCCTGCAGGAGTTGGTCCCAGGAAGAACCCAGATAACACTGGGGCCTTCTACACCCTGGCGCTTGGAGCTCTGGAAGTTTGTCTTTCTGCTTAGGCAAAGGCCATGCAAAAGGACTGGGAAAAGTAATCACAAATCGAGTCACCTATAGAGCTCTAAATTGATATGCAGTAAATACAGAAAAGATAGAAAAGAAAGAAAGGCCAAACCCAAATGGCATCAGCAAAGTCTTGGGCATGAACACATAGCTGCAAAGGGTCTTCTCAGCCCTATTTCTTTGTATTTCTGGGAACCAGAGGAATCCTGCTTGAGCCTCTGGGGAGATGGGTTTGGGAGGTAAAAGTTCATGTCTTGTTTCTCCTTGGGGCAGCTCCTGTTCCTAGCATCAGCTGAGCCTCTCTCCAGGCTGATGCCTGTTCTGATTGTTGCAGCAAAACAACTGATGGCAGACAGAAGACACTGATGCTTGCAGAGACGTGACTTTTTCCAGTGCCAGCTGGGAGTGGGAGTCAGAAGAAAAACTCTCAAAAGCACAACTCCATTGGAAGATTGCCTTCCTTTTCATTCCATTAAAAAAAAAAAAAAGAAGCTCTAGATCCACTTGTGAATTGTCAGTTGTTTATTAAGGATGGGAAGTTCTCTTTCATTATTTTTTTCATGTGGTTTGGAAGTGGAGGAAGCTCTCATTCATTCACAAACTCCAGACCAAAGTGCCTTTGGAAGGTGGCCCACGTGGCAGTTTTCTCCCATCCATGGTACTTGTGGATATAAGAAAGCAAGGGCAATAGTACTTGCAGCCAAAACCCAGCAAAGCCTGGCTCAGCCAAAACATCCTGGGGAGTTAGAGGCCTCTAGCTGTTCCTAGAAATCAGCAGAGTTCCAGCCAAATGATTGTGTAGCACTAAATGCAGTCTCTTTGCCTGGATCAGAGCCTTGCTCAGCTGAAGAAGCAGAAGGATCAGCAAGGAGCTCCCAACAGCCAATCACATCATTTGGATTTTGCTGATTTTGTGTAAGTTTGCAACTAAACATCTGTTTACAGTTGAGCTAATGAGAGAAACAGAAAAGTTAATAGAGGCTTTATGGTAGGACCATGATATTCCACAAGAAGAATCACTGGTGTGCATTTCATTGGATCTCTCTAAATCCTATAAAAGTATTGTAGCCCTGATTTAAAATAGGCCGATATGAACCAACTTGGAAAGACAGAGACTAAAATGGCTTGCAGGGGTTTTTTTTAAGACTGAGAAAAACTACCCAAAAGATGTTGTTTTGTGACATTTTAGAATATACTACCTGAAAATTACCAACTGCAACAAATCAAGAGTTTAAAACGGCATGTTTACGTATATGAATAATTAAAACCACAAAACTGTGCAGATATGAATGCATGTTTTCATAAAAATCGTGAAATTATAGGCAAAAAAATACATGTCCTGAACTACAATGCAAAGTCAAGTAGAACTGTACTTGAATGATCTCTTTTTAGATTGCTGGAGTTTTTTCCTTGTGAAGAGGAGCTAGGGTATTGCTGAAGAAAAGTGGCACAAGCAGGATGGGACAGAGTGCCATGCTCTGTGCAGAGGCTGCCAGGGGCTGCCCAAAGAGCGCCCTGCTGCAGCCAGAGCCCTCCTGGCCTGGGGCCCGGGAGCAATGGGCCACGGCAGGCACCTCCTCCTCGTCCTGACCCTGCCACCGCTCCCTGCTGCTGCTGCTGCTGCTGCTGCTCCTGCTCCTGCTGCTGCTGCTGCTGCTGCTGAGGGAAAGAGAAGACTCTTCTAAGGCCCCATGAACAAATGCACTTACACAGCCCTTGGGATCCCAGTGAAGGAAACCATGTGTCACATAATGCATGTGTGACCAGAGTCACCAAACACCACCAAAACATGGAATTGTTGCACCTCTCTAGGACAGGCAGAAATTTAAAGAATTAACTGGGGACTTGAGGGCAGAAGAGGCCAGAGGAGGAAAACAACTCTGAGGGGAAAAAACAGCATATCTGGATGGGAAAACATCTCCAGCTGTTCAGAATTGGTCAAGGGAACATGTCTCTAGTCCTCTCCTGACAGGGATGCTTTAGGTGACCTTTGCACCTCCAGCTGCCTTGGACCAGAACCAGGAAGATGCAATTATGTAAATGTTAGATAGATCGATACATAGATAGACTGATCTCATTACTAAAATCTCTCTTTACTGTCCTGTCTGCTGCTACACACATCAGAACTTGGTAGCCAGTGCCCTGCTCAACTACAGTCCTGAGATTGCTCTCCTGTTGCTTCAGTAACCCACACTCTTGGGGAATCTGGAGCATGTAGGTCTTTACGGAATGCAATCAGACCCAGAGCATTGCTGGGAACTGCACTCTTTGTGCATCTGTGCTCAGGCAAGTTCTTCTCTGGGACTTGACCACACTGGTGGTGCTGAAGTGGCTGGAGTCAGAAATGCAGCCCAGCCCCTCCCAGCTCCTGTGATCTCTGAGGAGCAGCTGGAATGCAAGGGCATTGATTTCCTGCTCAATTCCCAAACACAACACACACTGATTCCCTAGGCTGCAAAAAGGCATGAGCACTACTAAGCTCAAAGTGATCTGTAAGGCCATACTGGCTGGCCTGGAACCCCAACAGCTCATTCTGCATCAAGGTCCCTACACAGAATGATGTGTTCTCATGCAAAAACTGTATTCTCCAGAAGTGACACCTTGGAAATTAAAATTCTAGCAGACCCAGTCCCAGTGCTATAAAAGGACAGAAAATAATGATGAAAAGAGCCTTAGTTGGGAGAAAAAGTAAATGAATAAGCCTCTTCCTCCAACCAAACAAAAAAAAAAAACTCAAGGAAAAAAAGGGGGTAAAGTCACTTCCAAAAGTGGCTCAAATATTTGGATGCACTGAGGAGTTGCTGAAGGTCCCTCACAAGGCTTCTGTTGTCCAGGCTAAATCTCCCTCAGACATCTCCTCCCTGGCCTTGTGCTGCACCCCCTTGCCCAGATCCCCTGTCCTTCTGTGCACACGCTGCAGCCCCTCCATGACTTTCTGCTTCCCAGGGCCCACAGCTGCTCACAGCACTCCAGCTGTGGCCGCAGCGCTGCCCAGCACAGGCCACGCTCACTGCCCTGCTCCTGCTGCCCCACTGCTGCTGGCACAGCCACCGTGCCCTTGGCCTTCTTGGCCCCCTGGCCCCACGCTGCCTCATCTTCAGCTGCTCACGGCCGCCAGCCGTGCGTCCTTTTGGCCCACACAGCTCCCCAGCCACAAAGGTGCCCATTTCACTTCAGATCCAGCAGGCAGCATTGCAAGATGGCCTTCCTCTTCCAAGCAACACAAGACAGCAGTCAAGGACTTGCAGCTTCACCTCCAGTCTGTCCTCCAATGCACTTGCCAAAGCTGCAGACTTCAGCGCAAAATGGATCAGCAGAAACTTGCCCCTTGATGCTGTTTGCAGCTTCTCAAAAGCCAAAAGGCAGTTGGATCATATTGGAATATGAATCCCAATATTACCAGTTAGATTGTTCCTGGGCCAGTCTTACCCTCGCTGCTAGACCGAAGGCGGCAACTGTGGTGTATCACCCCAGAGACACTTTTAGCTTGCTGATGGTTTCAGCTGGGCACTAAACAAGTCCAGGCTTGTTAGGAACTCCGTTTACCTCAGGAAGAAGACTTCAGGCGAAGGTGAAGAGAAAAAAAGGGGAGGATTCTGCTGGAGGATTGTATCCAGAGGTTTATTCCATGGTGACACAGGTCTGAATCTTGGGAAGAGCTCCAACAGAATCGCCACCGCATGGCCGGAACTCACCTTTTAAGCTCAGGGGGAGGGGAGGGGACAGGTGAGCCACCAACCAGGTGGGGGGGCAGGGTCTCAAGGGATAAGGGACACCTAGACAGGCCAATGACCTCTGAGCTTGAGGGGCATCCTTTGAACTCAACCAACCACATGATGCCTTTGCTGGGATGTTAAGCCTGATTGACAGGACTCACTCGGCAAGGGGCGAGGGGGGGGAGGGGAAGAGGGTATTGGTACACCTGGGGAAGGGACCTGAAAGTTTGAAACACACTGCAACAGGATCAACAGTGACTCTACAAGTGAAGAATGAGTCAAGAAAACTGCAGAACACTTCCACAAGCCAAAGACGCCTTTCCAAAAAGGGAAAAGAAACCAACAAAGCTTTTTGACCCTCCAGCACTACTACGTGTGCCCTTGGCCGTAACACCACAGAAGCCCAGAGATGGAGCTTCCTTGAGCCAACCAGCCAGAAGCTGAGCTGGAGCCCCCAGCTCTGCACTGCCCCAACAGGACAGGTCAAAGGCCAATTTCTAGCTGTCACTGCCTGCAGGAAATGGCTATGTCCTGCCGGACTCCAGCACTCAGCATCCTTGGCCAGACACAGCAAGTGCTGGCTGCTCAGAAAACTTGCACCTCTGCCTTGCACTAAAGTCAGCACCCCCCACAACAGGCACTTACTCTCTTGGAATGATGAGCAGGCCGTGGTGCGACCATGGCTGGACAAAGGCGGTGGTCGTCTTTCTCGTTTTCCTCCTCTCTGGCTTCTTCTGCAATAGTGGAGAGAGCCAGGGGAAAGACGGTTCTTGCTCTTGTCACCTGTGGCAAGAGAGAATCATAGGGGGACAGGCTGTTACCTGGTGCTTATAACCCTATTTCTTCTCGCATCTACAGCCATATCTTCTAAGGAGAGTTCATCTACATTGTTGACAATGGCATTCTATGTCACTCCAATCTCTACCTATGTGCAAAAAGAGTCAAATAGTAGATTGAGAAGGAAACACCATATACAGCAAAAAGCGCAGGAGCAAGATGGTGAATCATTATAGCACTGCTCTGCAAGTTTGCAAGATGTGCTGCAACACCAGAAGAAACAAGGCTTTTGCAAGTGTGCAAGTACCCACCGAAAAATGCCTCAAGCTCGAGGATGCTCCTGCACTGAGCAAGGCCTAGGGCTGCTCTGACACTCAGGCCTTCCATGCACCAAGGCAACCTTCTGATGTCACTACGACAGGGTGGCAACCATGCCCTGACATCACAAAGCAAACACTCCATGTTGGTCAGTGAATTTATGCACAGCAATAACCAGCCTTTCTTACAGCAAACACAAAAGAGCCTGGGAAGTTCTTCTCTGTCACAAGTAGCACAAATTCCCCTCATGGGCCAAACCCTGTTTTTCAAGGGATCCAAGAGTAACTCCAAGGGTGCCCCAAGCACCTACAGCCTGTACCCCAGCTGAGCACTCAGATGGGACAAAAGCAAAGGAAACCAGACCAAGAAAATGGCCAAAAGCATTGCCCACCTGAGAAATGACCCACCCTTTAATATTTTAAAGATTTAGTAAACCCTTAGAAAGGACTGAATAAGGAAAGATTGCAACACTGGGAGTCTCCATGCCCAGCAGCCACATGCTCATCTACAAAAGGGATGCTCTGCCTTTTATACCCTTAGCTCCTCCCAGTGTTTTGTCAGTCAACTCTTTCTCTACCGTCCAGTGGTGGAGATTACTTTCTTGCATCCTGACTGGAGGTCAGGTGTTGTTACACCCTGCCTGCTGGTCACAAGCCAGCCCTCCCAAAATGCCCTGACTACCAAGGCTATTACAAGGGGGATGGGAAAGAGGACTATGGGAGGACATATTACAATAACAGCACTTTACATTTGAACAGAGTATCTATCCACATAATAGCTATCTCTTAATTGTGAGAACCTACTATTACATTACTCACCTATAATGCACAGAACCAGGAGTGAAGGCACTGTTGGTATAACAGCTGAAATCATCCCTAACAAATCTCCCCACATATTTGCACATTTATTGGACATGGCCAGGACTCCTGTGGATGTACATCTCTGCCTTTCTTCCACTTTGGAAGCAGTCAAACTGGCAACTTGTGGGGAAACCAAGGGCTTTGTGGGGGCTGCATTGCTCTGCACACACCCAGGCCACCCATGACACAGAGCTTTGGTGCCTAAAAGGATAAACCAGCTGGAAAAGGTTTCATTTTGACCTTTCTTACCTGCTGACAGAAGTTGCCAAAATGAAAGTTTCCAAGCAGGGCCTGATCCCTGCTGCCAGCTCAGGGTTAGAAAGGAGGCATTACTTGATTTCAGTGCTGGGTGCACAGGGAATCACTTCCCTAAGCACTGCACACCCAGCAATCTCACCTACCAGTTTTTATCCAGGGAACTAAGACATATTCAATACTTTGCTGAAGCTCATAGGCTAAACATTACCTCAGATTTATTGACATATTTCAATCAGTTCTCAGAATTTGCTGACATCAGAATAGGAGTGTCCTGTAGGTCCCTGCTGGTCGTTGACACAGGTTCAGGAGGAGATCCATGCACAAAAGAACCTAAGATACAGCTGAGCTTGCAAATTTATGCCATTAGTTGCAGTAGCAAATAATACATACCAACCCCTGGATTCCCAAAAATCCGCTGAGCAGGAGAAGGAGATGGAGCGTGGTGCTCGGCAGCAGGGGCAGGTAGCAGGTAGGCAGTGCACTTCCAGGACATCCCCTGCATCAAAACACTGTGCATCTCATCCTTCTCACCCTTCCAGCTCAGAACCAGACCTTGTATCTCCTGCCCAGGAGTGGAATTTTCTCAGTTACAGCATCGGCTGGCTCACACATGGCTGGCTGTGAGATGATGGCTCAGGATGACTCCATGACTCCCTGCCCCGAGGGCTCCATTGTGCATTGTTCTCCTTTCAGAGCTTGACTGCCCACCCATTGACCAATCCATTGTTTCTCTTTCAAGGGTCAAGGTCCCACCTGTTAAACAAGACACTTTTCTTCATTGTCTTGTCAACCTGCTCAAACATGGATCAAATATGGCAGGGCCTGGGACATGACTCCAGTTCCTGACACAGTCATTTGGGAAATATTCCCATTCCTCAAACTCTCCTTTGGTGTTCAAGAGCCTCGTAAAAACACTTTCTTCCCTTTGAATGCATTCCAGCTGCCTTCTTAGCAGGAGCACTCTCCTTCTTCTCAAGGCCAAGATAGCCACTTGCACACAGTAAGCACTGCAGTGGGGGAACACATGGTTCAGCACTCCTGTTAAAGCTAAAGGAATTCAAAAGACTATGCCCTGTTTGTTAGACTTAATGCCTCTCCTTCCTGTTCTGAGAATCAAACACAAGTGTTTCATCAGTACACCCTGCAAGTGCTCTTGCTGAGTGACATTGCTGTGTCAATAAAGCAGCCGGGACTCAGTTTCTTCATGCAGGGAAAGCCAGTTCTTTATTCACATAACTCATTTTTATGCTGTTTTCACAGACTCGTGTTCAACTTCAACTGGCTGGTAGTTTCCTTGCCACACAATTTATTGCTTAGAAGGTGTATTAGTGTGTACATGTTAAGCCTCTCTCTTTTTAAGACTCACTCTTACTCGGGTGATTACATTTTTCTTTCATGGATGCTCATGGGACAGATTTCTTGTTAGAGATGCAAACAGTTTTCTTAGCGCAATTCAGGCTGCACGTAGAAGACGTAACAGGCTAGCTGGGAATTTACCATAGCAAAGCCTGATTTTATAAGGCCTTTCTTTTCTAATAATCCTGCCTGTGTGCAACACATTATGACTTTCTTTCAGAATTTAATGAAGAAAACACAAATTGCCTACTGAAACCCTTCTGCCCCCTTCCAAATCAGTTCACTCCTCAAGCACAAGCCTCAAGCACATCCCCGATGTGCCTCTCTCCCAGCAGCTCAGAGCTGCATTGCACAGCGCTTGCTGTGCACCAGAGAGCACAAAGCAGGCTGGCCTGGTGGGCCTGAATATTTCTGCCAAACACTCTGCATCTCACACCTTTGCTCGGGCTCAGTGCAGAACTGCAGGATTGCAGGCGCTTCCTCCCAGAGCTGCGTGAGGCGCTGGCTCCTGCAGATGGGCCCTGCCAAGCTGTCCCTGCCTCACGCTGGCCTTGCTTCCCTGGAACAAGTGCCGGGCCTGAAGGAGCTGCCCTGTGCTCCAGCCTGCCGAGCAGCCCGGCTCCCTGCCCCAGTGCCCAGAGTGCTGCACACACTGCTGGCCTTTGCCAGGAGTTGCAGGGCAGCCGGCAGAAGAGGAGGAACCCTCAGCCAGCCCAGCGGCCCGCGGCTGCCCTTGGCCTTTCTCTGCTCCTGGGCACACTCCGGACGGCCAATGCCTCCAGGCCGGGCTGTGCCCAGCACGGCTGCGCTTCCCCTCGGCAGCAGCCAGCTGCCACCTGGGCTCTGAGAGCGGAGGATTCGCCCGCTCCCAGCAAGAGGCACCCAGGGCCCGGCTGCTGCCTCTTGCAGCTCCAAGGGCCTCCTTCCAGCCTGCCTCTGCCGGGGCTCAGGCTGCTGCGGCCTCAGCCGGGGCTCTGCTGGGGCTCCAGCCCGGGCAAGGCCGGGCCCACTCTCACCTCACAGGCACTGACAGCTCTGCACCACAGGAGACCTTCCCGAGCACCCTCTCTCATCTTTCTGCTTTCTCACTTGAGCAAGGCTCTCCTCCAGCCAAAGAGATTATTGCATTTAGGGAGCCCCAATGCTCTCCAGTCACAGCTGAAGGCCTACATCTGCATAAGATGTTTGGGCTGCCCCATTCTTCCTGTGCTTTTGCCTTTAAATGCCATTGCCCTTTCTGCCTCAAATAGAAGTACCAAAGATGGCCAAAAACAGACCAGTGGGCCATATTCCAAAGGCAGTCTGGTCTGGAGAGGATGAATGAAGAAGATCCTTCCCAGCTTTCACACCATGCCAAAGACACCATTTCACTTTCCACCTTTAAGAAACAACAGACAATTCAGAAGGAATTCTTGAGTTTATTTGCAGAGTGAGAAGGAAGGGAATCTTCAAGGTGAGTTGTGGTTTCAGAAACTTTATTGATTTTCAATCCTACTCTGCAGTCCTATTAGACAATCCTACTCTAACCCTAACCCTTACCTTAACCCTTATCCTTATCCTTATCCTTATCCTTATCCTTATCCTTATCCTTATCCTTATCCTTATCCTTATGCTTATCCTTATCCTTATCCTTATCCTTATCCTTATCCTTATCCTTATCCTTATCCTTATCCTTATCCTTATCCCAATCCTTATCCTTATCCTTATCCTTATCCTTATCCTTATCCCAATCCTAATCCTTATCCTTATCCTTATCCTTATCCTTATCCTTATCCTTATCCTTATCCTTATCCTTATCCCAATCCTAATCCTTATCCTTATCCTTATCCTTATCCTTATCCTTATCCCAATCCTTATCCTTATCCGTATCCTTATCCTTATCCTTATCCTTATCCCAATCCTAATCCTTATCCTTATCCTTATCCTTATCCTTATCCTTATCCTTATCCTTATCCTTATCCTTATCCTTATCCTTAATCTAATCCTAATCCTAGTCCTAACCTACAATCCTACTCTAAACCTGTTAAGGAATAAATGTTCCTGATGTGATTGTCACATTCTTGTCTCCTTCCTCTTCTTCACTGAAACAATCAGTGGCACCAGGCTGGACGCAGGCTCAGCAAATCTTACAAATGAATGCTGCCCAAAGGGAAAAAAACCCAGATCAACAAAAAACAATGAACCATGACTTTCCAAGCTCAGTGCTTCACAGGATTCCTCCTGCTCCTAGAAGGATGCAGGAAGAGGAACAATGGGACCGTCTACACCTCCATCTTTATGTGCAGACTTTGCCATCACAGGCAAACCTGGCCCAGAATCCCACTCATCCATTTATACAGGTGTCTTCATCTTGCTGAGATTTTAGCACTGCCAGTGCTCTAGAAATGGTGCTTTCTGTCCTTGGAGTTTCTTCTTTCAGTAAACTCCAAAGCCTCTCATTGGTCTCTCTCTTTGTACGACAGGCACTGTGCTGATTGCCACAGACACAGAAAGCAGTGTCTACCTTCCCATGCCCTGCCCCTCGTGTGCTGGATGGCACCTTCCTTCCCAGCAGGGCCAGCCCAGTGGCACTGGGCCCTGCAGTTCCCTCTCTGCCACACAGCCTGGCAGTAACCCTGGCACAGTTCCCGTCCGCTTGGGCGTGCCAGGCAGCAGATGGGGCTGGGACAAGTCCCACCCAGCTGTCCCTGTTTGCGTGGCAGAAACCTCTAAGGGTGGGCTGGGGGGCACAAACCAGGGCCCCTCAGAGGCTCACAGTGAGCCCCCCACAGCCCCAACTGCCCACAGCCAAATCTCTGACCCCTAGGCTGGGACTGGCTTCCTTGGGCTCCTCCACCACCATTTCATGTCTCTGTACCCCGCATTGCGCTACTGCAATTCTTTTGCCATTACATAAAACTGAACACCCCGCCAAATTACAAAAGAAGGTGACAGAAACAGCCAGAGGACCTCTCTGACTCAGGAAATGCAGAGAGAGGTGAGGTTACTCAGTTTTGTCAAGAACAGGCCCCGGGGAGACTTTATTGCCACTTTCCAAAACTTCAGAGTGGCTTTGAGGAAAGTGGAGGACATCTTTTTTAACAGGGCCAGTTACAATGGGATGTGGGTGAATATATTTTAACACAAATAGGATCTAATCAGAACTTGTTTACTCGGAGCATGGTGTGACCCTGGCACAGGTTGCCCCAAGAGCTTGTAGGTGCCCCATCCCTGCAACCATTCCGGCTCTGGTGGCAAAGGGCTCTGAGAAACTCGATGTCTTTAAAGATGTCCCAGCTCATTGCAGGACACTTGCACCACAGGACCTTTACAGGGCCCTGCCAGCCCAGCCCAGTCTAGGATTCCTCATCAGGATGCTTCATTTCATTTGAAGAGCAGCAAGAGTGGAGGTGAGGAGGAAGGGGGCTCATCTGCTGCCTTGGCCTTGAGTGGAGGAGGAGCCCATCCCTCAGACCCTGTTTCACCTGCAGCCCCTGCACATTTTACCTGCAGCAGCTCCTTGGCAGACCAGCGCCGCGCCTCATCTCTCTGCAGGCAGCAGCTCAGGAAGTCACGCAGGCAGGATGAAAATAAGTTGGGCTGCTGCAGCTTTTGTCTTCCTCCTGTGGCTATCAGGAGTTGAGGCTGGGGAAAAAGGAGACACCAGGCTCCACCTGCTTCTTTCCCACCTGGAACCGCTCTCCCAGATCCCATTGATTAAGCTCCATGCTGCAGTGGCACTTTCTGCCCTGGCAGAGACCCAGAGATGACTTTCCTTTACCAACCAAAAACCCAAACCCTGATGCAGCCACAGCTTTTCCACCATCCTGCAGATCTTGCCTTGGCAGCTGATTTCATATACTGCCCTAGTTAGTGGGAACTACATCAGCACAAGCACATTTCCTTCCCTGAGGATTCACACCAGCTTGAGAGGCTTTTTGGAAGAAGGACTTTGCTATACTAACTCTACTCTATCCAAGGGTTAGTACGTGAAAAGTATCTCTGCAATGCTTCTTGTCCCTTAAGCACTGCTGCCATAAAACAAAACGAATCAAGCTTTTTGCTTTGTTCTTGAAAAGAATGGGAATTGGAGGGAAAGAAAGGAAATCCACCAGGTATTCCTCAGGTAAGGAAACAAATCTTTGGAATCTCATCTTCAACACAGACACATTAAGATCCATGCACAAATGTACTGGGATGAAAACGCCTGCTTGGGTACACAGGAGCCACCTGCAGCTCTGTTTCTCAGCAGTCTGAAAATTTCTGCTTTCCCTACATGGAAAAGAAAAACCTTTCATGGTCAAATCAGAAGGTGAAGTTCCATCTCTACGGTCACCCTCTACTCATTTGGCTACTCAAGTCAATGCGTGAATGGTAGGCCCATCCCAGAAAGTGCCAGGAAACAAATGGCAGGTTTTGGCAGGCTCTCCACATCACCAGGCTCTGCCTTGGTGACAGCCAGAATGTGGCTTGGGCTGGGAGAGAAACACGGTCACTGAGTGTCTCAGCAGCACTGCACAAGAAGCAGAAGAGACTCTGTGGCCTGTAGACCCTCATGCCCAGGTTTCAGGCACGTTTCCCAGTGAGAAGAAACTGCCCAGGGGGTTAAGTTCCTCTCTAAAAACCAGTGCCTTAGCAACTTTCTTGTGTTTGGGCTTCTTTTCTTCATTTCTGGAAATGTAACACCGGTTCTGAGAGGCTTGCCTTGTGGTTTTAGGGGCATCTTCACAGACAGACAAGTGGGAACAACTTGAAACCCAAAGCAAATGTTGCCTGAGAAGAGCTGGGGAGTGTTTGCCTGGGTGAGGCTTGAGCTGTCTGGCAATCCCCTTCCATGACGTGCAGAAACATCCAGCTGCTCCCCAGAACTCAGTCCCTCTGGGCACGCAGGCCTCTGGAAACACCTGACGATTCCAGCCTTTCTCCTGCTCAAGAGCATCTAACCTAAGCTGGGCTCCAGTTTCTTCAGCAAGGCCAAGGATGCTCAATTCCATGCAGCTGACAGTGTCCATGGAGCTCAGCAGGTCTTTCTGATACTCCTCAGGCCAAGGAGTTACAGTGTAGATTGGCAAGACATCGGCTGATCATTATCCAGTGTGGTTCATGTGGAACCAAGCCCTAACACGCTGACAAGTCAGGGGGAGAGAGCTCATTCTGCTTTTGCAAGATGGTATTTAGAAACCATATAAGACACTGACTGGGAACTATTCAAACCTCAACTTGCAGAATCCATCTCAAATAGACAAAAATAACAGTGGCAAGAGGCCTTGGAGTCTCCATAAAAATGCCCACCACTGTCAGGATAACTCTGTGCTTGTGGCACTGAAATAGATGGTGACCAAAGAGACTTTGCTATTATCCTCTTTAACCCAAAGGAGAATTTCAAATCCAGAAATGGCAATGCACTCCCCTTGTGTACAAATAATTTATGCAGCTTTCTGTCCTTTTCTCACATCACCAGAGGTGACAAAGAGGGTTTTATCCTGGCTCTCAGCTGAGCTCAGCCGCTGGCCATGGTGGGGAGCTGGAGCCCTCCCTGTCATTAGAACTGTGCAGGCCAGGGATGGCCCTGCTCCTGTGGTAAAGAAACACAGCACCGGTGTCAACTGCCCACGCTGGATCCCAGCCCAGGCACCTGCCTGCAAGCTCATCAACTTGTTAAAGTACCAGGAAATAGCCAAGGGTTTGGCAAACAATTCTAACTGCAGTCGGAGACAAACACATCCTAAACTTATCCAGGACACCCACACACATGAGTGAACAATGTACAGATGACTTGAAAGCCTGAAAGTTTCAACGACCACAGGATTTGGAAAAGATGCTACAGAATGGAAGAGAAGAACTGCGTTTAAAAAATGAAAAAGCAAGCAGAACTGCTTGGGCATTGCTTTGGTAGTAGGTTTTTTTCTCTTTTCCTTTTTTGTTTACTTTTCTTTTTCCTTTTTTTTCCTATGTTTTCTATAAAATTGAAACTGGGAAGGTCTAACCTCTATTTCTCAGGATATTTATCACATGTCTACCCTGTCCACTGAAAAATTCTTGTCCTTTAGAAACAGAGTTCCAACATTTTTCAAAACACAAGTGAGAAATGTCAGGCATGGCTGGAGGCCAAAATGGCAGGTTTCTGAACTGGTTAGGTTTCTGAACTGCCCCTTCCCTTTCTGATACAACCAAAGCTACAGCAGATGCTGATGTGTTGTTGGGGCATTTTTAGAAGGGGACCTTGGTGGAAGTGGTGCCAGCAGATGGCAATGGGATTTTGTCCAATGGCACACAGAACACGGGACAGGTGAGAAAGACAGTGGGATCAGTGAGTATTTGCACTTACCAAGACAGGAGTTGCATTCCAGGAAGGAACTTCTCGTTCCACCATTTCGATGCCCACGATTCCCAAAGACCATATGTCCACTTTGGGGCCACGTGGTTGACCTGTCACCACTTCAGGCGCCAGCCACCCAGCAGCGCCGGCCACGGAGCTCCGTCTGCCCTGCTCAGGGCTGAGCTGAGCAAAGAGGCCAAAGTCAGCTGTGGAGAAAACCACAAACCATGAAAGCCAGCTCCAATTAGGAAACCAAGCAAGAGAATTCCCCACTCTCAGGCTAAGAATGTGCTGTTGGATCTCGTGGAGAACTGCCCATGCTCGATTTCCTTGGGGCTTTAGCCAAGGGAGTATGGAATTGGCCACTTCCAAAAAACCCCAGGTTTCTTAACGCTGCTCATGAGCAGTGGAGTTCATTCCCCTGAAGCTTTAGATTGTAGCTCCCTCTGTCTGGAAGGGACACACACAGAGCAAGGCCACTCTTGACTGCTTGTGGCTCCCTATACCTCTGTGCACGTTGCAGCTGTGCCCTCAGCTCGCAGCAGGGGTCCCTGCACTGCCACCAGCACCATTTCTGGGGAGCTGGCAGTCACTCCAAGCAGCCCCACACCCACAGCCCTGGAAACGCTGCACCTGACCAAGAATATACTGACCCAGCTTGACAGAGCCGTCGGTTCTGAGAAGGATGTTTCTGCTCTTCACATCCTGGTGGATAAGATGGTTTGAATGAAGAAAATCCAGTCCTTGCAGGCACTGAGCGAGAAAACAGAAACAGGAGGGCAAAAATGAGTGATGTGATTTCATCACACAAGAAAGGAAGCAAAGAATCGAAAAGATTCCCTCTCTGGGGGAATGGGGAGTAATGGCAGAACAGTAATGGCCACTGAGAGGAAGAGCTTGCTGCTCCAACACCTGCAGAGCAGGACCTTTCTGAGGAAAGGCACGTCAGCTTTTGAAAGAGCAACAGCACCTGCTGTTGTAGGCTGTCCCCTGCCAACCAGCCAGGATGACTCCTGCTGCAGTGGACGTGCTTTTGCCATGCAGAGGACAAAGGAGGGGTTCTGAAAGGAGAAATCCCTCCCTTTATTGTGAAGTGGATCACTTTTGGGTGGGAGGCTGCATGACAAAGGTTTTCTTGCTGGCCTCAGCACAGGCTTGGAAGAATCACACCAGTCAGTTTCCATAAGCAAAGAGCATTTTGGCTGCACTGAAATGATCTTTGCTGATCATTTCAAATCCTGCCACCAGCACCTTTGCTTTTACATGCAGTGAAGACAGACTCCAGGCAAACATTTAGAGAGGCAAGGTGGAGAACAGCAAATACAAATACAAATACAAGAGACAGAGCGAGAATACAACAGCAGGAGATAAGAGTACTGGCACTGAGTACAGGGAGTGCAGGGGCACTGGCAGGCCTTTCACTTGAGATGCTTTTACTTGCCCATAGCATACCAGCAACACAGAAACAAAGCTTGGCACAGGAAATCACTCCAGCTCTGAGCCCCTGTTTCCCAGACAATGCTGCCCAAGCCCTTGGAAACACAGCTGGGATTGCTGACCTCCCGACTGATGGCTGCCATCTCATCTTCTGACAAGTAGGTCTGGCTGATGACATTGCTCAGAGTGCCTCCATCCATGTACTCCATAACCAGGGACAATTCCTCACCCACAAGGTAGCTGAAAGGAGGAAGCAAGGGCGTGGAGATAAATGTACATGGCTAGGTTGCTGTTTGGAAAAGATGGGTTGATTCTTCTTTACAGGTCCCTTTGAGACAAAGACAAAATAAAGGAAGAGACATTCCCTCTTGGCTGTGCATTGTTTGCCATCTGTGCAGTCTCAAGGAGAAAGGCACAGCTGCAAAAAAGGAGATGTCTTAGATGGGCAGCAAGCAAAATGTGCAGTTTAGTAACAGCCCAGATATAAAACCTGTCACGCATGGTGTTTCTGGAAAAAAGCACCTAGTCTTCCTGGCATGCATAGCAATGGAAAACAGTGGCAACAATCCAAGGGAAATCCTTGATAGTTTACCTGGACGTAGGAAGACACTTGAAAAAAATCAAGCTCCAAAACAAAGTGGTGGCTCTGATTATAGAGATCATTGATATATGTATCATATATATTCATATGTGAATATAGAGATCATTGATTTTGTAAGACACGACTCATCCGGGTGTTTGAACTATTTTCAAATACCATGTGCCAGCGAAGACTCATGCAGACAAAATGCAATCTCTTCCCATCCACTGGAGATGAAAAGAGCAAGAATAATTAGGCAATAATTACAGCTCTATTTTCTGCCAGTGACCAAAGTGGGATTTTACCTTGCACGTTTGCAATATGTGAACAAACATTCCTGGGACAAAAGCACAACTCACCTGTCTAAACAGTTGACCAGGTTGGCATTCCTGTTCACCTTCATGACCATGAGTTCACTGACTTTTAGTTCCTTCTTCCTCAGTTTTTGAAGCTGTATTTTCTTTATGGCCACCTAAAATGACATTGAAAATCAGTAACTCGAGAAGTTGGTGGCATGAGACCACAAGGCACGTGGAGTGAGTGATTTTGCAATGACACAGCTGAGCTGTGCCAAACTGCCTTGTGGTTAGGCACTGCAGTAATCAGGAACTGACATTCCAACAGCCCATTTCTCCGCTCCCTTGGGAGCCAGTTACAGGACACGTGGGGCCACTGACATTTTGCCTTGACCACTTGGTAACAGCGGTGTCTCAGTTATCACCCACAAACCTCTGACCACACTCTCTGCTGCTTTGTTTGGGAGTCAGAAGAAGTAATCCATGCCTTAATGCTCTGTGGATACATCCTGTGATATGGGCAGGGCTTAGGGCTTTCAGGGACGCCTTGCAGGTCTCTCCCTATGTGCAGTTCCCAAGTGCAGCACTGCGGGTGGACAAGGAACTACCAGTAACTTTCAGATGGATTTGCTGGCAGCCAGAAATGAGAATCCAGGACTCTGAAGCTGTAGCCCCAAAGAGCAGTGAGGTGCTCAAAGGCACCACCTTTGTTTTAGCAATGGAGAGCGAGTGAGCGCGTCCTTCTCTGAAAGGAACCACTGCCTCCGTGCCTTCCTTCCGGCAGCTGAGGAGGACAAAGTCCCAAATGTGTTTTGTGGGCTGGCACCAGTCTGTGCTTCTGGTGCCTTTTCAGCACAGCTCTGCCCAAAGCTCCAGCCACAGCTCACACCAGAGGGGAAAGCCCTCGAGTGCAGCAGAGCCTGCAGGGGCTGTTGACATTTACCTCTGCTCCTGTGGCAGTGTCGAGTGCTCTATAAACGTCTCCAAAAGTCCTAGAAACAAAAGAGAAGCAGAGAAAGGAGAAGCCATTTAGATCTTGCAGTGAAAGCCAGCCCACACAGGAGATCTGTGCTGCCAATCTGCAGACCTGCAGGACATTGGAAGCATTGAGATGTCTTTGACAATGCCTTCTGAGCACATGTAGAAATTCTGATCAGCACTGACAATCTAAGCCCAGTGCCTGAACACATTTGCAGCTTGTCAGACTTTACACTTGATACCTATTCCACCAGCAAAACACCTGATGCATGGTTTTGTACAATTAACATTGCTTGGACTCACCCACTGCCAATATTTTCCAGTTCAATGTATTTTAGGATAGGACTTTCCATCTTCACCATTCTTCCTGAGGGAAACAAAATGCAAGATGTTCACTTTAAAGCAGAGATCTCACCTTCTAGGAGATACAAAAGGCTGCCCCACTGTCTGGAGCTCTGAGCCCTCCCTTGGTGGACAGCTGGTTAACAACAACAGGAACAGGAACTGGAACAACAAGAAAAGAACAGCAGGCCCACAGCACAAGTGGCTGGCACAGAGACTGATTTCCAGCATCCTTTGAAGGGAGAGACCTCTAGACAGCAGGCACACAGGGAAGCACAGGGAGATACATTCAGAGGAGACTGAGACCAGAAGAGAATACCTACCAAGGCAAGTAAGTTTGTCATCTAGAAACATTAAGGAGAGCTGGAACTAACAGTGCCTTTGTTTTCTTGGGAATAAACACTGTGCGATTTAGAAAAGGTTTCCTACTTGCTAAGATTAAATGCACCTGGACATCCAGAATCAATTCCTCTGAACAGATGTGAAGTTCAGAACAGGAGGAATATTGCCAAGTGTTCCCATCTTTTTCACCTTGCAGCAGTTTGCCAGAAGAATGCCTCTGCGTTTGTAAACCAGAGCAGCTCATGCTAGAACAAATCCCCACGGGGCTTTCAGCATCAGGACCCTCACCCTTTATGAGCAGGCTGAGCCCAAAGACGCCCTTGTCCGTGCCCCACGTGAAGAACCGCGCCGCTTCTCTTCACCCTGACAGCACGGATCCGTCACTCCCATTGCACTCGCCCTCTCGGCACCGCACACGTCCCCATCTTCCCAACTCGGCGCGGCGGGCACGGGCACAGAGGACAGCAGTGCTCCTCAGGCGCCCCTGTGGCACAGAGAGCTGCCCAGAGGAGACGCTGACCCTCTTGTGAGCCCAGACCGTGCGAGGCAGAAGCCGGCCCAGAGCAGGGGCTGCTGCCTCAGGCAGCTCTGTACTGCAGCAGCCGGGCAGGAGCAGGACCCTCCCAGCTAAGGAAGGCTCCAGCCTCTGCATTCCCACAGCCCTCAGGGGCAGGGCAGCGACCACAACAAGGCTGGCAAAGCCCAAGCATGAGCACTGACAGGCACTGATGGGAAGAAGCCAGAGTGAGCCTGAGCCCCGGACAAGCTGTTGCCCCCATTCAGGACACAACAGGATGGGCTTTGAGATCAGCCACGCCAAGGCGCAGATCAGTGCCCTTTTTGTCCCAGCAGGTGATGGTAGACACAGAATCCACTGGGCTCTCTTCTCAACCCTACCAGATCTTATCTGAGAGCACAGCACTGGCAGCTGTTAAGGACAAGAAGCAGATCCATTGGGTTGTGCTGCAGAATCACAAAGCGCTTGATGTGTTCTCCTAGAGACTGATCTCAGCAGGGCTTCTGCCAGTGGCTAGGACTCAAGCAGTCACAGCCTTCTGCTGATCCAGGAGCAATCCCTGCTTCTGCCTTCGGCAGAGAGGGAAGCCCAGGCAAACTCCAGCCAGTCTAAGCTGCCGTCAGAGGCAGCAGGAACACCCAGAGCTCTCTCTTGCTGCCTCGGAGCAATGCCAGCACTTCTGGGACACTAAACTGAGCAGAACCCTGGTTCAGCTATGCTGACACGCGCACACAGCACACTGTCCCTCAGATAAGAAAGATACCAGACGCACTCTGCTGCTCCAGGGAGTCACCCGCCATCTCCTGTTGCTGAGCAGCAGCTGGGTCAGCACGGGAGGTGAACCAAGGGCTCAGGCTCCACTTCTTCAGCTGGGGAGCAAAGACTCCTTGGGATGGCGCTGCTGCTTCTGCAGCAGCTTCAGTGTCAGAGTCGGTGTAGATCTGAGACAAGAAATGAGTTGATGTCAGGAAGGTGTGGCAGAGATTGCCCTGAAATACAAGAGAGATTGCCATTTGAAATGCAAGCCCTTAGGAAGCTGCTGTCAGCCACATGCAGAGCTCTTCAACCGGATTGCTTTGGATGTCCACTTGTGAAACCAAATGGTCAAAAGCAAAGGCTGGTTTTACTCGAGTTCATAGCCAGTTTCTTGTTCTAAAGGATGACTGCAGCAACGACCACTCCACTTCCTCCCAAAGACTCCTTTCCCCCTCCTGGGTCTGCAGATACATTTGCAGCTCCTCATTCTAATGTTCTACCTCCTGCCATGAAATTCTCCTTTTCTGCACCTTCCTCAGGACGTGCTTATCCTGCAGCATCTCTGGATGCTTCAGTTCCTGGGCCTCATGCCAGCCTCGGGGCTCTTGGTTGCCCGTCACTTGCTGGAACTCTCTGCAGGCTGCCAGGTAGGATGGCGACACTTCCACCTCAAGTCAAACAGAACAAAGCAGTCAGAGGCTACAGCTTGTCCCCGTCAGCCAGGAGTCATTGACTGGGAAGAAAGTAAAGGAAAGGACAGGAGCAGATTCACAAGGGATACAGACAGCTTGTAGCTCGTATTCCAAATCTATGTGAGTGACCATGTTCACCTGCAAAAACACCTCAAGAAACAAGGTGACCTGGAAGAAGCCAGCAGGAGTTCATTGGGGTGACTGCTGGCTAAATGGCCAGAGGAGAAATGCCACTGTCCAGAGCATCAGCTGAGATCCAGCAGAGCAGGAAGTGTCCTTGAGAGCAGCTCTGACAGAGGCCTCATCAGGATGGCACTCAGAGGCATCACCTACCCCCTTCTGCTCTGCACTGGAAAGGCAAGGAGGGCAGAAACCACCCCTTGGGTGACTGCAGTGCCTAGTGCTATTTCACTCACTTGCTCTTCTAGAGCCTTTTGCTGTCTGGTTTATCTCGGCTGTTTGAGGGGCCTGGGAGGCCCGGAGGTGGCCCGGAGGTGGCCCGGAGGTGGCCTTGACGCAGCCCGCGTATCAAAGGACGAGAAGAGGCTTCAGTTCTTCTTTCTGGTTTTATGTTTATTAATTGTTTATCTAAAAGATGTTCTTTCAACTCAACAGAGATCTGCACAGCAGTCAGCTATGGGCACACTGTGCCGTCCTACGGACCGCCACGTATCTTTATACTCCTAGTTACGTATACAATATTTATTATTTTTCCCTAATACCATCTATTCTTATAACTCGGTGTACCCTTAGTAATAACCAATCTAAAGGTGCCACCGTGGTCAAAGAAGATGGAGGAGAGAAGGAAGAAGAAGGAGGGCAGGACACACTCCAATTCCTCCATCTTACTCCTCTAAACCCCCCTGTACATAAATCCTAAACCCTGTTTCTCACCCTCTAATTAGCTAATCTTTCCACCCTTCACCCCGGTGAGGCCCTCTTATCTTCATAAAGGTGTCGTCTCCCGTGTAGGGTCAAAGTCCTGCCACCAGACACTTCTGGCAACATTCCAGGACTCCCGGGCCCCCCAAGGGTGGTCCCGGGGGCTCGGCATGCCAGGACTCAAATCCTGAGATCCCACATTTTGCTCCTGAAGGAGGCGATTCATTTTCTCTTTGATGATTTTAATTTTTTCGTCTAGCCTTTTCTTCCTTGCCGTGGTCCCAGCCTCAATTTCCTGCAGCTCTGTCTGCATCTGTCCATCAATTTTCTGTAAAGAACAACAGAAAGGACTCACTTTCATGAGTGGAGTGGCTGCCATTCCTTCATTCACCTGTTTTTGTTGATTGCCCCTCTGCATAGGGAGATTCTTCTCCTCTTGGATGTCTTCATTCCTCCTCTTTGCTGACATGATGGCACTCTGAGCTTCAGGCAGCTCTGCTTGTGTCTCTGCCTTGTTCTGTACACACAAAAGCAGAGCAAGTGACTGAGAGCTGCCATCAAGCTCAGCTTTTCCCTCTTTTAGCCTCAAAATCACATTTATTCAGCCCCTTCTTTCTGCTTCCCTCCCCAGCTCTGCTTCCACTGTAACCATCCTGTCCTGGCGCTGATCTCTGCAGATGGCAAGGCTCTGTCCTTCCAGTGCCTGTGGGACTCCTGGCCTCCTCAGTCCCAGGAGCTCTGGTTTATGCCCCTCTTCCTGCCCTTCCCTCTGTGCCCTGGCCAGTCAGGCTTACCTGGCCATTCTCCTGTGGCTCTTCCACCTGCTGCCTGAGCTGCTCTTCCTGCTCTTGGGCAGGGAACAGCTCTCCCTGAGTCTGGCATGGCATCTCAGATGAGGCAGTGTGCTCCTGCTCTTTCTCTAGAAGCACCTGCACAGAAAGCAAGAGAAGATGGGTTTCAACTTCCCACATGCCCTTTGTGGGCCAAGACTCAAAGGCTGCTGGGCTCACACGCTCCCAAAGCACTGTGCTGCTGCTCTGCTGGGTCGTTCTCCGCCCGAGGGGAGGCACAGATTCCACAGTGACCCTGGCCCTACAGTCAGGGGAAATCTGGGACTGAAGCTCCAACAGCCTCTCAGGCAGCTGACAGGGAAGGGGTGGCATTTCTCAAGGGTCTGGTGAGAGCCCCCCTCTGCTTCCGCCATGTCCTGTTTGTCTTTCAGTAGTGACTGACACCCCGCCCTGTCCCACAGCTCCATCCTGGCTCTGCAGGGGCTTCCTGGGTGAGCTCACTCCTTGTGAGAGACACTTCTGGAGTTCACCTTCTCTTCAGGCCTGCACCAGCATTCCTCCCTCCTGACATCCACACTCTTGTTAGAAAACCGGGTCATTCAGGAGATGAGGATACATGCAAAGATCTCTGATGGAAGTCAGAGAACCTCTATGGCCACCTCAGTATATGGAGGAGGACCAAGGTGTTTCTTCTCCCTCTTTTGTCAACTGAGAATTCTGACCGGCAGTAACAGAGTTTCTCATAAGGCCCCATTAACGAATGCACTTACACAGCCCTGGGGATGCCAGCGAAGGAAACCATGTGTCATGTATGGCATGTATGAGCAAAGTCACCAGACCCCAGCTACAGCATGGGATAGTTCCACTCCCTTAGGACATGCAAAAATTTAAAGGATAAAAAGAAGGCTTCAGGGCACAAGAGGCTGGAGGAGGAAAACAGGAGGGTAAAAAACAACCATCTCTGGAGGGGGAAACATCTCTGCCTGCTCAGGATCCATCAATGGAACTTGTCTCTACTCCTCTCCTGAAGGGATGCTTTTAGGTGAGCTTTGCATCTTCCACTGCTTTGGAGCAGAGCCAGGAAGATTCAAATAAATATATAGATAGACAGATCTCACTTTTATAATCTCTCTTTACTGTGCTGTGGTATTTACATTCTTTAAACACAGAGAGATATAATTCCCTCTCCTAGGTTTTTTTTAAGGGAAAGTAGTGAGAAACTTAGAGAAGAAGAAAAAACAGTTATTGTGTCTACTTGCTGTTTTGTTTTTTAGTACATGAAGAATGTGTTATAGTGATTGTTTACTGAAAGTGATTTGTTAATTGGATTTTAGTGATAGCTGTTTAGATTGATTAGCTAATTAGATAAAAGACTGTGTGGAGAGTCACGAGTTTTTCTTTAGTGTGTTTTTAGTGTAATATCTCTTTAGTAAAGTTTTGATATAGTACTGGTGTAATATAAGATAGCTTAATAAAGCATTTGTTTAACCTTCTAAATCATAGAACCAAAGCACATTATTCCCCACGTGGGGGTCACCGTGAATCAATACTGTCCTTTCTGTCCCTACACACATCAGCACTCGGCAGCAGTGCCCCAGTCAGCAGCCATCCTGAACTTGCTCTCCTTTTGCTTCAGTAACCCACACTCTTGGGGAATCTGGAGCGTGTGGGTCCCTATGGAATGCAGTCAGACCCAGAGCATTGCACTGGGAACTGCACTCTTTGTGCGTCTGTGCTCGGCAAGTTCTTCTCTTGGACTCGGCCACACTGATGGTGCTGAAGTGGCTGGAATCAGAAATGCAGCCCAGCCCCTCGAAGCTCCTCTAATCTCTGAGCATCAGCTGGAATGCAAGGGCATTGATTTCCTGCTCAGTTCCCAAACACAACACACACTGATTCCCTGGGCTGCCAAAAGACATGGGAGCCGTTACCCTGAAAGTGATGTGTTTCTGCCAGTGCTGGAAAAGGGCAGGAAAGATTGAGAAAAAGCCTCCTTGCTCCCTGGAGAAAGAGAAATTACCCAAGGATTCTCCTTCTAGCAAACAAACAAATAAACAAAATATGAAAGTGTTACCTACTCCAGTGTCTAAAGCACTTGGATGCAGTGAAGGGATGTTTGGCAGGGAAACAGCCCTTGTGCTGAGCATTGGCTCTATGGATCTAAGGCAGGGATCTATGGCAGTCTGCCTGAAGGTCCCTCATGAGCCCCCATTGTCCAGGCTAAAGCTCCCTCAGCCCCTCCTCCCTGGCCTTGTGCTGCACCCCTTGCCCAGCTCCCCTGTCCTTCTGTGCCCACGCTGCAGCCCCTCCATGACTTTCTGCTTCCCAGGGCCCACAGCCGCACACAGCACTCCAGCTGTGGCCGCAGTGCTGCCCAGCACAGGCCACGCTCACTGCCCTGCTCCTGCTGCCCCACTGCTGCTGGCACAGCCACCGTGCCCTTGGCCTGCTTGGCCCCCTGGCCCCACGCTGCCTCATCTTCAGCTGCTCACGGCCGCCAGCCCTGCGTCCTTTTGGCCCACACAGCTCCCCAGCCACAAAGGTGCCCATTGCACTTCAGATACAGCAGGCACCATTGCAAGGTGTACATCCTGGTTTTAGCATTACAGTACAGCAGTCAAGGACTTGCAGTTTTGCTCCCACTCTAGGCTCCAATGCAGTTTTCAAAGCAAACTACACAATAGAAGGTATCAACAGACACAGTCAGCATCTGGTTTTTGCCTCAGAAGAAGGGTTCGGAACTACTCACTTTGTTTCTTTGGCCACACGAGACAAGAATGGATCCCCACAGTTTCATGGACAACAGAGTCATCTCCTTGCAGCTTATCAAAGACCAAGCAACAGGCAGACTCAGAGCACCTATCTGCTCTGCTACTGGCTGCTCTGCCTGAAGAGGCAAAAGAGCAACCTGGCAACAAAGGCACCAAAATCCCTGACTTCAAGCAGCAACTCTACAAGCCCAGTGTGTCTCTGAAATACTCCCAAGTAAGCACACCCAAGAAGTTTGTGGGGACAAAGCACCACAAAGAGCTTTTGCGGTTAGATCAACATTTTTTTGTGCCTGCAGCTACTTGGCCAGTCTGTGCAGGGGGACAGGTCTCTCCACACCACAGTGTCCCCTGTGTATCCAACAAGGCTGAGCACAGTGTCTTTGACATGCTCCCTGCTCTGGGATCAGGGAGCCTTCGTGCTTCAGGCTGGCCCCTATCAAAATGCCAGGAAGCTGGTGCCTAAACGTGACAGACCAAAGCCCATTGTCCAGCTGCCACAGGCTGGGGGCAATCACTAGGTCCTGGCAGGACTCCAGCACTCAGCATCCTCAGCCAGCAACAGCAAGTGCTGGCTGGTCAGAAACTTGCAGCTCTGCCCTGCACTAAAGACAGCAGCACACAGAACTGGCACTTACTGGCTCAGAATGTTCAGGCTGTGGTGTGAGCACAGCTGGAGGCTGGCGCTCATCCACCTCATCTGCCTCCTCTTCGGCCTCCTCTCCATGAGCAGAGGGAGCCAGAGGAGAGACTGCTGTTGGTTCTGTGATCTGTGGACAGACAGCAGTGTGAGGGACAGAAAGTTACCTATCATTTATAACCTTAGTTCTATTCAGCACTTTATTCTATTCAGCTCTACTTCTACAACCAGCTCTACTAAGGACAAATCAGAAACTTTGATAACAATGGGATTCTAAGTCACTACGACTAAATTTAAATGGGCTAATTCAACAGAATTGCTAAAAGTTCTGAATTAGACATTACACCCTGGCTACTATCAAGAAGCAACATTCTCTCTGCAACATGAGCTTTTCATTCCTTGAAAGTTCTGAAATGGAAAATTAGGAAATAGCCAGAGATGCCTTTGTTATTGCTGCTGCAGACATGGAAATGGATTTTCTTTCAGCCTACCGAGCTGGCCCTCTACACTCTACTGCCACCGGCCAAGCTCACAGCTTGCTCTACAATTCTTAAGCACCAGAACATGAAATGTTCCTTTCTCACTCACCTCAGGATCAGCACCTCTGAATACACGCTTCAGGTGACCTGGAGTGGGCAAGGGAAACAGAACAAGTGCTGTGAGAAAACTGCCTGGGCTGCTGAATCCCACAGAGGAGAAGAAGTCAACCCAAACAGAGGTTTGGTATTTTTCTTTATCAACATCCCTCCACGTGACAGAGTTCTTTCACACAGCCAGCAAGACATCAGGACAATAATCTTGGTTGTGCCTACACTTCGGCCTGTTCAGCCAGCAAATGAATACAAACATGATCAAGAAAATGCAAATTGTTCTTCAACACTCAATGCTTCTGTTCTGTCCAACAGATAAAGCAGATTTTGTTCTCTTGTCTTTCAGGTATTTAAAAAAAAAAAAAAGAAGAAGTTGCATGCACTAATTCCCATTAAGCTGCTGAAAACAGTCACCCAGAAAAGCTTGCCCCAAATCCCCCTGAGCTGTGGCAGTTCTACTGTAAAACAGCACAGCAGCAGCTCCAGGGCTCAGGAGCAGACACTCAGTGCTTTGGCGTTTGCACTTCACTGCAAAGGGAATCACTCTTTTAGCACTCAGTCAAGGGTCAAAACGGACAGGCAAATCCTTTCATTACAAAATTTAGAATAAAAGAAGCTTTGCCTGAGTTCTGGGGAGAACTACAAAGTCTTTAGAAGGCCTTCTGAGAAGCCTCCCAGTCTGCATTTTGGAAGTTGTCCAACTTGACCCAGCAAAGAGAGGAAATGACAGACTCTGCTGCCACAGACTCTCCCGTGGAGGGAATGGAAGCCCTGCAGGTTCCCCTGCAGATGCTGCCCCTGTGGCTACAGACACCCCCTTTTTAGCTGGACCTCTTGACAGGAGCTTTACCAAACCAGAGGCATCCTAATGGTCTTTCTCTTTCAAAATCAGAAACTCAGCCCCCAAGAAAGAACAGGAAGACATAAAAAAGCCAGGTTAGGATATACCCCAAACTAAGCAGAAGGGAAACCTCTACTTACATGCAAAATGTGTAACGTAATAGACAGAAAAAGAAATGCCATAGGCAGCAAAAGCTGCTTTAGCCAGATGATGAAACATTGTAACCGGGTTGTATGAGTTTTTCCTAAACTAGGAAAAACAAGGCTCTTGTCAGTGGGCAGGTACCCACTGACAAAGGCGCCAACCAGGAAAGTTCTCCTCAACTGAGCAAGCACTAGGGCTGCTCTGACACTCAGGCCTTCCGTGCACCAAGGCAACCTTCTGATGTCACTATGACAAGTTGGCAACCATGCCCTGACATCACAAAGCAAACGCTCCATGTTGGTCTGTGAATTTATGCACAGCAATAACCAACCTTCCTACAGCAAACACAGAAGAGCCTGGGAAGTTCTTCTCTGCCACAGAGCAGCACAAATTCCCTTCATGGGCCAAGCGCTGTTGTTCAGTGATCCAAGAGGAACTCCAGGAGTGCCCCAAGAACCTACAGCCTGTACCCCAGCTCAGCCCTCAGATGGGACACAAGCAAAGGAAACCAGACCAAGAAATGGCCCACAGCATTGCACATGTGAGAAATGACTCTCACTTTTAACATTTTAAAGGCTTAGTAAACCTTAACAAAGGACTGACTAAGGAAAAGTTGCAGCATTGGGAGTCTCTGCCTTTTATACTCTCAGCTCCTCCCAAAGATTTGTCATTCAACTCTTTCTCTGCTGTCCATTGGTGGAGATTACTTTCTTGCATCCTGAGTGGAGGGCAGGTGTTGTTACACCCTGCCTGCTGGTCACAAGCCAGCCCTCCCCAATGCCCTGACTATCAAGGCTATTACAAGGGGGACAGGAAAGAGGACTATGGGAGGATATATTACAATACCATCACTACACATTTGAACATCCACATAACATCTACTTCTTAATTGTCAGAGCCAACCATTGCATTACTCGTCTAGAACACACAGAACCAGGAGAGAAGCCACTGTTGCCATCACAGCTGAAATGCTCCCTAACAAATCTCCCTACATATTTGCACCTTTATTGGACATGCCCAGGGCTCCGGTGCGGGTACATCTCTGCCTTTCTTCCCCTTTGGCAGCAGTCGAACTGGCAGCATCTGCTCGCCAGCAGCAGCTGCTCCAAGCTGGGAACGCCACTGGCGGTGCTGATTTCCAGAGGCTTCTGTGTGCCAGGGGAAGCCAAGGCAGGAGCGGTTGAACGGTGCTGACGCTGCTGCTGCTCTGTGCCAGAGAGCCCTGGCTGGGCAGGGCATGGTGCCCACTGTGCTGCGGGCTCCTTCTCCTGCCACAGCTGGGCACACCTGGCAACAAGGCATGACAACCTGTGGGCAAGACAAGGGGTTTCTGGGGCTGCACTGCTCTGCACACACTCCCAGCACACCTGCAGCACAGAATTATAACCCTCAAACAGGTAAACCAAAGGGGAACAGGTGGAAAAGATTTCATTTTGACCATTCTTACCTGCTCAACAGAAGTCTTCAAAATGAACGTTACCAAGCAGGGCCTGATCCCTGCTGCCAGCTCAGGGTTAGAAAAGAGGCAATCCTTGATCTCAGCACTGGGTGTGTGGGGAATCCCTTGCCTAACACGTGCACACCCAGCAATCTCACTTACTAGTTTTTATCCATGGATCTAAGACATATTCAATACTTTGCTGAAACTCACAGGCTAAATATTCTCCCAAATTATTTGATTTACTGATTGATACCTTTTGACTTATTGATACTTAAAGCACTTCTCAGCATTTACTGACATGAGTATAGGAGTGTCCTGTAGGTCCCTGCTGGCCTTTGTCACAGGTTCAGGAGGAGACCCATGCACAAAATAACCCAGGACAAAACGGGGCTTGCAAAGCAAATTCATTCTATTTGTTGCAATAGCAAATAATACACAGCAACCCCTGGATTCCTAAAAATCTGCTGAGCAGGAGAAGGAGGTGGAGCGTGGTGCTCGGCACCAGAGGCAGGTAGGCAGTGCACTTTCAGGACATCCCCTGGATCAAAACACTGTGCATCTCATCCTTCTCACCCTTCCAGCTCAGAACCAGGCCTGGTATCTCCTGCTCAGGAGTGGAATTTCCCAGTTACAGCATCAGCTCACACATGGCTGGCGTGTGAGATGAGGCCAATGAATCCAGGATTTAAAAGAATGGAAGAGTTAAAATTCTAGCAAGATTTAGTTAGGGGGAAAGAGTATAGCAAGAAGAGTAGAAATAATAAGGGATAGTTAATTTTTTGCAGGTAAGGTAGTTAAGGCTAGGGTAATATATCACTTGCCTGTCTTTTCTATGTTTAAGGAAGCAGGATGGAATGCAGATTTCTTTGTGACAAAGAAGAGGACCATAGCCTGCATCTGGGCCCCGAAACTACAGCTATAGCCAAGGGGTGCGAAAGCCTGCCAATAGGCCATAAGGAAAGAGGTCAAATTGAGGAAGACGTCTTGGCCTTCATCAGAAGGAGACTATTCCCCACTTTAAAACCCACCAACCCATTTGAAGCGAAAGACTGCAGAAATGTGCAGGAACTTTGGACTCAATTATAATATATTTTAATTCAAAGGAGGGTAGGCAGTGTTATCTAATGAATATGTGTGTCGCAGACATTTCTTCATAAAAATCCTTTCTTTGAGATTTGTCCATCTTCTGAGAAGCAGAGCCCCAGAAAAAGAATGTAAACAAATTGTTATCAGCTGTTGTGAAATGTAGCAAGTGATCCTGTGATTGGCTCATCTTCCATGTGTACCATTAAGGGCCAATCACAGGAGCAGCTCAGAGATAGATTCCCTAGACACAGAACTTTGTTATTCATTCTTTCTATTCTATTCTTAGCTTAGCAGCTCTCTGCAAGCTCTCTCTTTATTCTTTTTAGTATAGTTATAATGTATTATATATCATATATCAATAAATCAAGCCTTCTGATCAAGAAACAAGATTCTCGTCCTTCTCTCACCCAGTGACCTCCTCAAGTCGCTGTAATATATGTGTTAGGTGTTTTGGGAATTATATGAATGTGTAAGATATTTTAGATGAACAGAGATGAGAGAGAGAGCCAGTGATTCTTCACACATGTCTTTAAGAGACAACTCCTCGTGTGCCTGGCTGTAATGAACACACCATCTTCTACCTCGAACTGTGGCGAGTTCTATTCCACACATCATTTGGTGACCGCGGCAGGAACGCTTCTCTGCTCCAGCGAGAACAACCGGGCTCTGGACGTCTCTGGGCGCTGCCAGGACATTCCTTTCCTGGAGACACCTCCGCTCTCGGCTGTTCCTCGTGGGGGAAAGACAAGACTGCTGGGACTGTGGAGAAAGGGAACGTTTGACTCTGTGTAAAGTAACCCTTAAGGCGTACACAGGGGAAGGGCTGTTCACAAGTCACACAGAGATGTCCTGTGCACAACGTACGCCTGTACAGTTTGGGTTTGGGTCTGGCTGCTGGCAGAAAGGATTTGCTGTGTCAATAAGGACCTGCTAGCAATTCTGGGGGTGAATTGAGCAAATCCTGTTTTATTGCTGCATTTTTTCCTGTGTGTCGTAATTGTTGTTGTGTTTTCAGTGTGTGAATGTTTGAGGAAGATGATGTGGGTGGATGCTGTTGTGATTTATGGTGTGTGTTGTGTTGAGAAGAGTGAGCACTCTGTCCCCTCATAAAGAGATGCTCCTTTCCCGCTGAGCCTGTGTGTGTGGACTTTGTAATTGCAGGGGTTGGTGCTCTCTGTGACACCTGGTGCCTGGGTATACAGGGGGGTTGAGTGGTTTTTCTCCCACATTGTGGTCATTTGGGACTGCACGGTTGTGTTTGGGGAGATTTTAAGATTTTGTTTGCAACATGTGCAGCAATTTATGCAGAAAACTGCAGTGTGGTGATTTCTTATGTTGAACTATGGTAGTTCCTTTCTACCGCCCCCTTCCCCGAGGGTTTAAAATCTCCTGCCACAAGGTGAACGCTCTCTTTCCTCCCCTGGACATCCTTTTTCCTCTCCTGGACACTCCCTTTCTCCCCTGGAGCTGTTCTCCTTTAAAGCTGTGGGACTTTGGTCCCGGGAAGAGAGAGCGCCTCTGGTCTTTTGCTTTTGTCCTTGTCAGTGTCACTGGGTCCAGAGCTCACCAAACTGATCCCCCACGAGGTGAAAACTGACAAATGGTCCCACATACTCAGCTCAAAATTTGGCCACAGTTTTGATGGACTGGGTTGTTTGCCACACTTTAGGAATTCCCTATTCCCACACAGGTCAGGCAATTGTTGAAAGGAGGCACCACACTCTAAAACCATTCTAGATCAACAAAAGGGGGAGTGGCCCAAGCAACACCCCAGATGAGGTTGAGCAAAGCTTTAGATGTCTTTATGTTTTGAATAGCTCACTTGCAGGACCTAATCCTCCAATTTTTAGGCACTTTTCAAACAGCACGCAGGCAAAATTGAAAGAAAATCCTTCAATTTTGATCAGAAGCCTTGAGTTAGGACAAATTGAAGGATTATTTGCACTAATCGCTTGGGGCAAAGGGTATGCTTGTATTTGCGAAGGTGCCAGACCTAAGTGGGTCCCCGTGAAGGACGTGAAACCGTCTCATACACGAGAGCGCACCGACAATTCCACCAGGAGGGAAATGAGCACTCAGATGTGAGCTGCATGGAGAAGCTGCGGTTCATGCCAGACTTTTCCTGTTCAACCTGTGAAAGCTACAAATCTTGAGTTTGATGTTGATTTCTGGACTGTGAAAATGGTTTGTATCATAGAGCTCTTTCAGCAAAAGCGTGGTGTCCATTGTGTTCAAAAGAATTCTAAGATATCGAAATTTGTAAAAATTGAAGGTTAGAGGGACAGTTTGGGACAGGCCTATAATTGGCCAGTCCCTGAACAAGTGCTATAAGATTTGCTTGAGAACTGAAATAGATGGGGAAGCTTTTGCCAAAAAGCAGATGAACAGGAACATGGATCTTGATCAAAGAATATACCGGCGCTTGTTGGTTTTTGCTTGCTTGCTTTTGCTGTGCATACATGCCTGTAGATCAACCAAAAATGAATGTTTGCCTTGCTTTAGCCAAGTCAGCAGGCTCAGACGCCATGTGTTTGACCAATTTGAGCCCAGACAAATCCTTTGCAACCCGTTTGGTCGGTGTGCCTGTGCCAGCCAAGGAGTAGCCAATACCCAATCGTGACAAATATTGGTGTGAGGCTGCCAACGGGACCAGTCCCATAACCAGCTGGCATCACTGGGCCCCTGATATTCTTAATAGCACCATCTGAACCTCAAGAATTGGAATTCTTGGTTCATTGGTGATGGAATTTTGTGCTGAGTTTCAGTACCAGGGAGATCCACAGTTAAATGTTACTCCCCATCATCCTGAGGACAGATACTCAAGTTTGTGGTGCAATTGTACTACCCCGGTGTCCCCTAAGGGTGAAACTGCTGATGAGTAGATGACCTAGATGAGTCCCCATGACAATAGGCAACAGAATATTGGCTCATTTATGGAGATAGAGCCTGGCAGGACATTCCCTCAGAAATTAAACGTGGCCCATGTAGCATCAGACAACTCACTGTGATAGCACCTAGCGTTAAATAAGCCATCAAGAGAAAACACAGAGGAAAAAGATGTGCCCATCATTAAAAAGAAAACTGTAATAGCAATTTCAGAATCTAGGGCCCTGCAAAATGAGGTACATCGAATTTATTTCTCCATCAACTTGCCTCGGGCGAGGCATTGAAACCATTATACCAATTGGGGTGTTGGCTGAAAAAAGAAGACAGTGCTACTTCCATTGCAATTAGTGAAATGATGACTGATGTTAGTGCTGTCAGACATGCAACCTTACAGAACAGAGCAGCAATTGATTTTCTTTTACAGGCACATGGACACGGTTGTGAGGAATTTGAAGGATTGTGTTGCATGAACCTGTCTGATCACTCTGAATCCATGCACAAAAGCATACAAAAGCTGAAAGATTTGACAGCTCTAATTAAGGAAGATGGTGGGTCATGGTTAGATGATTTGTTCCAAGGATGGAGCTTTGCACCTTGGCTAAGGGAACTTTGTAGAATAGGTCTCTGTAGCAGAATGAGGCCTTTGTTGGGGATGAGGCATTTGTCGGTAAGGGAAAACTCGGACACTCAATATGAGTGATAAGCAAGTTCCGTTTATTGAAGAGAGCATCAGACACTTATACAGCAAGTAATAAGCTTATGAATATTCTGCAAGCCAAGCGATCTATTGGTTAAACTATACCATCAACTCTTCCTCATTCCTTTGGGCCTACTTTCTCTATTTCCCACATCTCTCTGTCCACTTGTTATCATACCCAGCTAGGCCCAAGGACATGCTATCTTGCAGGTGCAGGACTTGGAATTAGCCACGGCCTTGTACTTTTCCAGTCTCTAGTCAACTAAATTCCCAACAGCACAGAACATAATACCCAGCATAAACAGAACAGACGACTGGGGATACAAGCATCATAATATCACTCTAGGACTCAGCTTTCTGTACTTTCATCAGAACCAGGGTGGATTTGGGGCTGAGTCCAGGACCCTCAGGCACTGAGAGAAGGCTGAAGAAGCTGCTCAGAAAGTCAGCAGCAAAACTCCAAGTTCCTTGGAGCATCACTGGGCCCCACTGAGGGCAAGGAGGGCCAAAGGCTTCCCAGGGACTGCTTGAGAGCAGATCCTTGAGGCCAGGATTGCAGGGAGCCAAAGGCTCTGAGCAGGGAACTGCAAGGCTGAGGAAGGCCTGGGCTGCTTGGGGGAAGCAGAAAGGCCAAGCCCTGAGCCCAGCCTGGGACAGCAGGGCCTGTCCCTCACGGGTGGCTCAGGGCTGTTTGTGGGGCAGTGGGATGTGAGGGGCAGCAAGGACAAATGTCACAAACCTGTGTGACACTGCAGATCATCATGGAACCGAGGGGCCAGTGGGACACTGGGAAGTTGTGGAACCAAGGGGATCACTGTTGGGGCCCATGGAACCAAGAGGCAAGTGTGACACTGTGGTGCCTCATGGAAACAAGAGGCAATTGTGAGCCTGCAGGGCTGGAACACTCCACAACACTGAAATGCTGGGGGTAACCAAAGCTTCCTTTCCTTGAGTTTGGTGCATAGGAGAAACACCAACCAGATATTCTCAACACAGAAAGATGCTAAAGAATATTCTTGGTAGCAAGGGACCCACAAGGATCATCAAGTCCAACTCTTAAATGAACGGCCCACACAGGGATTGAACCCACAGCCTGAGTGATACCAGCACCATGCTCTGACCAACTGAGCTAAGAGGTCAAAATTACACAAAATTTTACTTGCAAAATATAGACAATCAAGGAATTTGGGCAAAGCATTTAATATAACATCCACTTCAACAAAAAATTCTTATCAAAGCATTAACTTCATTAACTTCGACCATTAACCTAAAAACCTTTACCCTTAAGATGTTAAGTTACCCAAAAATGTTCCAGGTAAGTAGGATTAGAAGGAGAAGAAATAGAGAACAACAGAAAGACAGAAGATCTATAGAAAGACACGCACATAGGTAACAACTGCACAGGTTCCAGCCTCAATAACAAAGGAACCCCAGGAGAAGACAGGACCCTGACCCTGGGCTGGCCTCATGCTCCGGCTTTTAACGCCCTGGGCATTCATAGGCCCGTCCCTGGGGTGGAACTGCCAGTTGTTTGTCCAGTCAGAATCAGGGTAGCACCAGCTGCTAGTGTGTGATTGATTGACAGCTGGGCCAATCAGATGTGGGTCAGGATAGGCCCTGCTGTGTGATTGACAGCTCTGCCAGGCCAGGGGCTTTGTTCCACCACAAACCAAGGCCTGACCCAGCCCTGGCCCCACACAGGCATTCTGAGCATCCCAAGTTGTCTCAGGACATTGATCTCATCCAGCCTCTGACAGGGACCATGGTGACGCTACAGAACCTCATGGAATCAAGTCTCAGTTGTGACAATGGAGGTCCAAGGAGACTATGGTGTGAGTATGGAACCTCATATGGAATCAAGGAGGCAATTGTGCAACTCAGGGGCCCTATAGAAGTAAGGGTCAATGATTAAACAGTGGGGCCCATATAAAAAAGGAGCCATTGTGACACAGAGGGGCCACATGAAGAAAAAGGACCCTTGTGACTCTCTGGGGGCTCATGAAACCAAGAAGCCATTGTGACATTGCAAGACCTCATGGAGTCAGAGAACACTGTGTCTGTGTGGGGACCCATGAAATCAATGGAACATGGAAAAGGTCTGCCTGGTCTGGACTCCTGGGGGCTGTCAGGTCCCACTGAATCTGACATGTCAAGGGCCACTTCCCATCTGATTGTGAAGCACTTGGGCTCCAGACTTTTCTTCCTATGGGAAAGAACTGTCTTTCTTGGGTAGGCACCCATGACCAAAATTGAGATTCTGCATCTAAAACTCTCTATATTCAAGGGTTACTCCCAGACAAAATCTGCCCATACAGTCAAGTCTGGCTAGACTTGGCCTCTGGTGACTGCCTCTCATCTGCCACGGCACCACTGGGGCTCACTTGTTTCCTTCCTATGGAGACCATTGGGAAAATGCGGAGCAGTGTGGAACCAATGGGCCATGGTGGCACTGCAGGCCCTTGTGGAACCTGTTACACTGTAGGAACTTGTGGAACCAAGGGGAACATTGTGACCCTGCAGGTTACCATGGATCCAAGGGGCCACTGTGACACTGTGGGGAATCATGGAACCAAGAATATCTTTTTGTTCTCTTGGAACCAAGAACATGTGGCCCAGTTGGGCCGCACGGTCCCAAGGGGCCAGTGTGAAGCAGCGGGACTTTGTGAAACCAAGAGACCATTGCTGCATTTCAGGGCCTTGTGGAGCCAAAGGACTGTTGTGATCCTGCAGGGCACCGTGGATCCATGGAGATCATTGTGGCATTGCAAGGCCCCATAGAGTCATGGAGACCATTGTGACACTGTGGGGCCCCATGGAACCAAAGGGCCATTGTGGCCCTGCAGGGCCTCATGGAAGGAAGGGGCCATTGTGACACTGTGGGAACTTGTGGAACCAAGGGAATTGTTGCACTACTGGCACCAATGGAACCAAGGGACCATGATGACACAGCGGGACTTCATGGAACTCAAAGACCATTATGACACTGTGGGGCCTTGTGGAACCCTGGAGACCATTAAGATCCTTAAGGACTTGTGTTATCAAGGGGCCATTATGACACCCGAGGGCAACATGGAAGCAAGAGAACCACTGTGGAACTGCAAGGCCTCATGGAAGCAAGGAGCCATTGTGACACTGCAGGGCCTCATGGAAGCAAGGGAACATGAAATAGGTGTCGCTGCCTTGGTCTCCCAGTGGTCACCTGACAGGTCTGGCTGACCTTGGAATGTGGAAGGCCATTCCTATCTGCCCCTGAAACACAGGGGCTCTGGGCTTTCCTTTGTATAGAAAAGAATTGTCCGTCTTTTCCAGGTATCCTTGGCCAAAATTTGGATTCCACCTCCAAATTTCTGTGTATCCAAGGATTGCTGCCAGACCAAAGCTTCCAGGATAGACAGGTCTGGCTGGTCTTTAACTCCTGATTGCCAGAACTCACCTGTTTATCCAACACTGGAAAGGACTCTGTGCTTTGCTTTATATAGAAAAAATCATCCTTCTCCAGGCACAAATGTCTGAAATTAGTACTCCACTTCCATAATTTTGAATATCCAAGGATTGCTCCAAGCAAACCTGCCAGGACAGACAGGTCAGACTTTCCTTGACCTCTGGTGGCTGCCATTCATCAGCTCCTGAAGCATGGGGGCTCTGTGGTTTCATTCCTATGGAGACCAATGGGACATTTGGGAGCCTTGTGAAATGAAGGGGCCATTGTGACACTGCAGAGCACCATGGATCCAAGGGACCATTGTGGCACTGTAGAGCTTCGTGGAACCAAGGACATCATTGTGGCTCTGTTGGGCCACATGGTCCTAAGGAACCAGTGCAAAGCAGCAATGTAGGAGTTAGCCCAGCTGTAACTCAGAGTCAGCAGGTTTTACCCTAAAGGAATTGGGCATAAGTTTCAAGCCCTGGAAATCATTCTTTTAACTTAGGGTGAGCTTGAGAGTTCCCCCATAAGCCTTTAGTGTTGCTGTGCTAACTTGTCCAAGTTCTCCTCCCCTACTGGTTACTGGTTCCCCCTATATGGTTATTGTTCTAGAGTGTTTTACCCCCAAGTGTCTATGCTGTTGCTTCCCTTTTGACTCGGGTCTTTGGATCCTGCCCCTCATACTGTCCTCAACTTCTCCATGTTTATTGTTTTTCACCCTGTTATTAAAGTTCCTTTTAAACAACTCCATCAATCCTTTTCATTTTCACCACCCTCGCCCTGAAGTCAGGGAACCAGAGAGGTTTGTTGCAAGCACCTTCATTGTGACATTTGAGGCCGAACACGGACTCTGACATTCAGGCCGCCCTGTGTCAGTCACGTCAGCTGGGGTTAACTGATGGATAGGCGAGTGCTCCCTGGGATTTTGGATTGTGCTGGGCTTAGCGGTTTCATCGTTGCTTCAAGGGACCTTGCCCAAGATCAGCAGGGACAATGATGGTTTCACCTGAATAGGATTGCAGGTGGGTTTGGGGAAATGGAAGACATTTATTTCCCATTTTGCCACTGTGTTTTTACAATATGCACCCACATCCCATAATTGATTTGACGTGTTCTGGTGGCTCTTCCCCATAAGGCAGAGAAAGAGAAAAATGGGCAGCCAGATGTGCAAAGTAGAAAGGAGCATATATGGATGCTTTAATTCTCACTGATCATGACATAATATTTTCAAAGAACAAATTAAAATCAATTATGAGGTGGATCATTAAAAATTTTCCAGATGCCTCTGCTGATGAAACCCATACCACTGAATATTGGGACTCAATGGGAGTTAAACTAAAATTTTCGATCAAAACGGACCCCATTGTATGCCACATGCTCCCTGTCTTCCACACCACCCTTGACCACCAAGCAGCGTGTTGAACACTCAATCCATTGGTCACGCCAAACTCAGGACCTCTCCTCAAACCTGCCTTTCTCAGACCTTCCACGATGGTCCAAGATTGCAAAGCCCGTGCGGTCTTGGAGCATCATGCCCTGGAGATTCAAGATGGAAGGAGCCTGAATGAGGCTTGGGAGCCCAACCATCCTCCCTCCATCTTGGCTCCTCCACTTCCTGCTACCACAACCTTCTCTCCTGCCATGAAGGAACCTCCAGACTCCACCCCCACAATTGCGGGTCACACCCCCACTGTCAATCGTTCCACCTCCACCCTGGGCCATGCCTCCAAAACACCATCCCAAAATTCTGCCATCCTAGATCAAGGCCCTTCCTCCCCAACACCTGACAAAATGGCAGTGCCCTTTGCCTCACCCTCCGGCAACAATATAACCCCTATGGTCAGAGATACTAAGCCAAACTGTCACACTATTTCTAATCCAAATGTTTCTGCTCCAAGTTATTCTTCCTCCCCAGAAGAAAGTTTGGATTCCCCAGAGCCACATCACCCCTGAACCCCAGAAGGTCCCTCGGAAAGGATCTGGAAAGAAGCAGTTAAGGAAGGAGACTGGCAAATAGTCTCAAAATTCCTCATTGCTCCCGTATGTTATGAACGAAGGGGGCAGAATCCCAGGTATCACCCACTGGTATATGGGGAAATCAAGGATCTGTGTAGGGCAGCTAAAGACCAAAGGAGGGACTTACTTTGTTTTAATGGCCTAAGGAGGGCCATGTTTACAGCACATGTGGTAACCCCCTATGATTTAAAATGTATTGTGACCATGTTGCTGTCACCTACAGAATACACATTGTGGGAAGGGGGATGGAAGTGTTTACTAAATCAATTAATAGCAGACTCTACTAATAATAAGGCAAGGGCAGGACTGACAACCAACCATCTAGCTGGAGAAGGACAACACAGCCTGCCAGATGACCAAGCAGCAGGTATCCCCACAGAAGTATTGGATGATAATGATATGGCTTTGAAAGCTTTAATCTATTTATCGGATGGTAGCACCCTCACTTTGGATTATTTTGGGTGGGTGCAGCTAAAGTTTTAGGACAATTTGACCATCTTGGGTGCCTCTTAACTAAGCAAACTAATGCTACCTCCCTCACATTGAGTGGCCTGCTCTCAGACACAGAGACCATCAGACATTCCACCTTGCAGAATAGCAATAGATTTTTTACTCGGGGCACATGGGCATGGCAGTGTAGACTCTGAGGGATGTGTTGCATGAACCTCTCCAGCCACAGTGAGTCAATCCACAAGAGCATTCAAGTATTGAAGGAAGGGTTCAAGAATCTTCAAGTGGAAAACAAAGACTGGTTCAATAAACTCTTCCAATGCAAGGGACTAAAGCGTTGGATGATATCTAGCTAAAACAGGACTACTAATTCTCATAGTGGTTGTTGTATTTTAATTGTCTCATGTTTGTTTGGATGCTTTTAGAAAGTCTGTTGGAGAATTTTGCTCAGACATGGCTTGAAGAAAAAAAGGCCATGAAAATATACAGCTGATGGAAAAGTAAAAGGCAGCTGTAAGCGGCTAATTCTCAAGCCTGTTTCTGTAAATAAAGAGGTTCTCAGGCACATTTCTATAAACAGCAGAGTTCTCAGGCTGTTTTTTCATAACAGGTAAACATTCTGTCCTTGGCTGTTTTGGGAAAGCAAAAGAGACAAACATGGAGGCCTTGAGAACCATTCATATCAGGGTGAGAACACAAGTCTTGATTTCAATAACAAACCACAGGTATTGAAAACAAAAGGAGGGGTTAATATGTAATCTGTAACCTATGATGAGCTCGGGTTTTGCAATATGTATGAGCTTAATTAACACTGTTATAAAATGTGCTTGGTGGATCAATAAATTGGAGTTCGATGCTGATCAGAGCATGGGTCGTCTCCCTTCACTTCGTCGAAAGTCTTAAAAAATTCTTTCCGTTCCATCTTTGTTGTAAAACAGAAACGGGGAAGATACCCAACAGAGGCTCCCCATGGACGCCTTGGAGGAGAGAATTGGAGGCCAGGATGGCACAAAAACCTCTCAGAGACTCAGTGTGGGAAGAAAAAACTTAAAAGTACCTAAAAATATTCTTAAATGCATAAAGTACCTTAAAAACTTTGAGTATCTCGAGGCACTAATGAGCCCCACTGAGTGTCAGTACAAAGCTCTCCAGGGACTCATTAAAGCAGATGACTGGGGCCATGATTGCACAAACCTCTCACAGAGTCTGTATCAAAAGGGATCACCAAGTACCTTAAAATTACTGAAGTACCCTGAAGTAATAATGAGCCCCACTGAGTGCTGTTACTGAGAATGCCTCTCCAGGGACTAATTACAGCAGATAATTGGAGGCCATGATTGCACAAACCTCTCAGAGACTCCAAGGCAAAAGACAAACCAAAAGTCCTTTGAAAATCCTGCAGTCCCTGCAGGCAGCATGAAGCAGCCCCCAGAGCCATTCCTGAGCAAGGCTCCCCAGGGACTCCTTCCAGCAGATCCTTGAGGCCACTGGGATGTGGGCTAGGGGGGGATGCTGAGGGCAGGACAAGGGGCTGACAGTGCCCAGCCTGGCTGGGGCTGTGCCAGGAGGCCCCAGGGCCTCAGGACAAGGTGTCTCCTCACAGCCCTTGGTGGCACAGACCCTGCTGTGGCCCAGGACACCAAGACTTGGCTTCTCTTTGTCTCCACCTGTCATCACTGCCTCCAGTTCTCTGCTCTGCCTGGGGCCTGGGGACACTTTTTCAGTCGTGTCCCTCAGTGGGACCCATTAAAAGTCCAAGAAACTTTGGAGCTGGATTCTGACTTGGAGTTCTGGAGAGGTTTCTTCAGCTCCCTCTCAGGGACTGATGTTCAGGGCCTGAGCACAAAGCCCCAGAGGCTCATTAAAGTCCTTGTGCTGTGTCTGTGCTGCTGAGGTGGGCTGGGCTCCTGGCACAGAGGCAGCTCCTGGTAACCAAGCAGAGCTTCAAAAGCACATTTCTCTTGATGAGCAGCTCTTCTGCCAGCCCAGCAGGGCTGGGGCACTGTCTGCAGTCACCCCAGGCACAGCAGAGAGGCACGGAGAGCTTCAATCAGTCAGGGCTGGGAAGATGTTGAGAAGTGCCTGGGGTACAATCACTGCCAGCCCTTGGCACAGGAACCTCTGGCTGCAGGACAATGCATCTGCAGCTCCTGGAGGCACCTCCTGAAGCTGGAACATCCCAATGCCTACAGACTCTGTGAGTACCATTCTGAGTATTTCTGGTGTAGGGGAGGTGAAATGCTCTCGAAGCTCTGACATGCTGAGGGGTTCTGCTCAGTCATAGAATATTTACAAGGCAAGGATTTTGATAGAAAATAGGGTATTTCCTAAGACTTTTTTTTCAGTTTCCTCAGGAAGGGAGGGTTAAATATTAAAGGTAGTATGAATTATTAGTTAATATTTTGCCAATGCCTGAGACATCCAAACTGTTCTTTTTAGTGATCAATAGGTTCATAGGAGATCCCTAATTTGTTTTCAGCCACTCTGCCCATAGACTGCAACAGCATCACCTTTGCTCTTGACCATCAGGCTCAGTCTGAGATGTCCTTTCTCCAAGCTGCAAACAGAAACTGCCCCCAGCCAGAGCCCTTAAAACAGGCAGGGTTCTGTCAGGCCAAGGAAAGTGCACAGAGATTTGGGGTCTGTGAGTTCTGGCAGGGAGAGGTCAGGAACAGGGAAACACCTGCAAGAGGGAAAATCTCCAGGAATCAGAGAGAATATCAGGCAATAAGAGCAAATAAAACACAGAAATGCTGTGGCACGGAGAGATAAGAAAACTCCACAGGATCCCCTGCAGTGCAGCCTCTCCCTCTGAACAAGCCCCCTCCCTCCTGTCCCCCAGCCCAGCCTCTGCCCTCAGGGCCGGGGCTCCAAGGCGTGCAGCCCCTCCAGTGCAGGCAGAGCTGCAGCAGAGCCATGGGGCAGCTCTGCAGCCCCGGGCCCAGTTCCCTCTGCAGAGCACAGGGCTGGGAGCAGCTGCCCGGCCCTGGGGGCTCTGGCAGGGGGCACAACTGGCTCAGGGTGACGCTGTCCCCAGTGCCTGGCTCTGGGCAATGCTGTCAGTGCAGCCAGGGAAGGAGCTGCATCTCCTTCAATCCAATGCCATCATAAGGACACTTGGAAGTCTCCCTGAGATTTCAGTCCAGGCTGGGAGCTCCAATCCAGGGTGCAAACCTGTCCTAGACCATCTCTGAGTTATAAGATTGATGGGAAAAGGCAGAGGTGTTGTGACACTGAAAATGCTGCTGGGTTGGTGAAATGAGCAGAGAGAGTCCTTGGCTACAAATGTGAAGCTGGGCTGTGGTGAATCCATCTGCTCTCAGCTGTGCCTGGTGACATTTTAGGGGAAGCACAGGGAGGTGATCACCCTCGACATGAGAAAGGTCAAAGCCCAAAGAAACTCTGAACAGGTACAAACAACACACATCTCCCCTCACTCTCCACTCATCATCTGGCCTCAGGGAACCCACTCTGTTCTACCAGAGGGCAGCAGAATTGCTTAGGGTTTCTGCTTTCCAGCAATACCAGGAGAGACATGGGGGGAGATTAAAAAGAAAACTTCAGAACGCTCAAACAAAAAAGCATGTCCATGTATGTTATAGAGGATGGTATCTGGGAAATGGCTTTGATTTTGGTTAAAGGTATCCCTTTTAAGTCTTCACTATTCGTTTCTCCATGAACAGATCCCCAAGTCCAGAATCAGCAAATGTCCAACAGCAGCTCCATCAGCCACTTCCTCCTGCTGGCATTGGCAGACACACGGCAGCTGCAGCTCCTGCACTTCTGCCTCTTGCTGGGCATCTCCCTGGCTGCCCTCCTGGGCAACAGCCTCATCATCAGCGCCGTAGCCTGCAGCCACCACCTGCACACACCCATGTTCTTCTTCCTGCTCAACCTGGCCCTCAGCGACCTGGGCTCCATCTGCACCACTGTCCCCAAAGCCATGCACAATTCCCTCTGGGACACCAGGGACATCTCCTACACTGGATGTGCTGCACAGCTCTTTTTCTTTGTGATCTTCATCTCAGCAGAGCTTTCTCTCCTGACCATCATGTGCTACGACCGCTACGTGTCCATCTGCAAACCCCTGCACTACGGGACCCTCCTGGGCAGCAGAGCTTGTGCCCACATGGCAGCAGCTGCCTGGGCCAGTGGCTTTCTCAATGCTCTCATGCACACAGCCAATACATTTTCCCTGCCCCTGTGCCATGGCAATGCTCTGGGCCAGTTCTTCTGTGAAGTCCCTCAGATGTTAAAGCTCTCCTGCTCACACTCCAACCTCAGGGAACTTGGGCTCATTGTGGTTAGCCTTTGTTTATCATTTGGTTGTTTTCTGTTCATTGTTTTCTCCTATGTGCAGATCTTCAGGGCTGTGCTAAGGATCCCCTCTGAGCAGGGACAGCACAAAGCCTTTTCCACCTGCCTCCCTCACCTGGCTGTGGTGTCCTTGTTTATCAGCACTGGCACATTTGCTCACTTAAAGCCCCCTTCCCTGTCCTCCCCATCCCTGGATCTGTCAGTATCAGTTCTGTACTCTGTGGTGACTCCAGCTCTGCACCCCGTCATCTACAGCCTGAGGAACCAGGAGCTCAAGGCTGCAGTATGGAGACTGATGACTGGATGATTTCAGGAACATTAAATTGCTGGCCAATTTCTGCAAATCACTTGTAATAAAAGTAATTTTTTATACTTCTTGTTGCTTTCATCTTGGATGTTCTTTTCCTTTGTTTTACTTAATATTGTCCCCAAAGAAATGTCCAGGTTTGTCCCATTTTTTGTTAAGTTTCTCTCCACATTCCCTATGGCCACAGACTCTGTCAATGATGGGCTGCACTCTTGATGTATTTAAAAGAGATAAAGGATCTCCCAGCAGAGTTACCCTTTTGTTGCCTTCTCTGGAGCTGCAGCAGCAATGTCCGTGTGCAGAGCTGGGGGCAGATCAGTGCTGGCACAGCAGCTGTGCCCAGCAGCAGCACTTGGTGTTGCCAGTGCTGCTGCCGTGGCCCTGCCCCGCTGCCCTGGTGGCCCTGGTGTTGCTGTAGGGCCTGAGTGCTCTCGGGGCCAGGCACAGTCCTGGGGGTGGCAGTGCCGGGGCTGCAGCAGGGACAGGCCATGGGCACTGCTGGGGCAGCGCTGACGCCTCAGCCCAGGGCCTGGGGGCTCCAGGCTCCTTGCCCAGGCTTTCTCAAGAACACAGCCAAGCCAATGCTCAGCACAGAAAACCCCTGTGAACAGCCAAAAATTTCCCATGTGACTGTTCAGCCACCCTGTCCCCAGCCTGTAGTGCTGCAGGGGGTTTTTGGCCCAGCAAGGGGTTGCCCAAATTGAGGGACCCGCACGTGGTCTTGTTAAACATCACTTGTTGGATTTGGCCCCTGGATCCTGCCTGTCCAGGTCCCTGTGCAGGGCTCTCCTACCATCCAGCAGATCCACACTCCCAGCCAACTTGGTGTTGCCAGGTTCCCATGAGGCCCCAAAGTGTCCTAATGGTCTCCATGATTCCATGAGGTCTCCCATGGTCACAATGTCCCTTTGGTTCCTTGGGAACCCTCAGTTTAATAATGACCCTTGGATCCCTAGGCCCTGAAGTGTCAAAATCCATCCTTGGTTCCATGAAGTCTGGCAGTGCAGCAATGCTCTCCTTGGTTCCACAGTGTCACAATGGCCTCTTGGTCCCAAGGGCCACCACAGTGTCAAACATGTTTCCTTCATTCCAGGAGTCCCTGAGGAGCAGCACTGGCCCCTTGGTTCCATGGGGCCCTGCAGTGTCACAATGGCCCCATCACGACACCAGGTCCTGCTCTGTCACAATGCTCTGCATGGTTCCACAAGGCCCTGCAGGGTCACAGTGGCCTCTTGGTTCCATGAGGCCTCAGAGTGCCACAATGAATTCCTTGGTGCTGCAGTGGCACAATGGAGCCCTGCTGACACAAGATCCTGCAGTTTCACCAGGGGACCCTTGGTTCAATGGGGCACCACAGAGTCACAATTGTTCCCTCAGTTCCCAGAGTCCTTGGAATGGAGCAATGGCCCCTTGATTCCATTGTCCCCAGGCTCTCCCAAGGGTCTCTTTGGTTCTGCAGTGTCACAGTGGCCTCTGTGGTTCCACCAGGACCCAGACCGTCACAATGGATTCCTCGTTTCCATCCAGCCCCACAGTGTCACAATGGCCCCTTGGCTCTGTGCTGCCATGTCGTACACAGTGTCACCATGGTCCTCTTAGTGCTACCAGGCCCCGCAGTGTCACAGTGGCCCCTTGCTTCCCCAGGGCCCTGCAGTGTCACAGTCATCAGAGAATCAACCAGGCTGCAAAAGACCTTGGAGAGCATCAAGTCCAAGCTGGGACCCAACACCACCTTGTCACCCAGACCATGGTGCCGAGTGCCACATCCAGTCTTTCCTTAAACACCTCCAGGGATGGTGACTCACCCACCTCCCTGGGCAGCCCATTCCATTGCCTAATCATCCTTGTAAGAATATTTCCTAATGTCCCGCTTAAATGTCCCCTGGTGCAGCTGAAGGCTGTGTCCTCTTCTACTGTCCCTGTTCCCTGAGAAAAGAGTGCAACTCCCACCTGGCTGCACCCTCCTGTCAGAGAGTTGTGGAGAGTGATGAGGTCTCCCCTGAAGCCTCCTCTTCTCCAGGATAAACAACCCCAGCTCCCTCAGCCACTCCTCACAGGACTTGTGCTCCAGACCCCTCCCCAGCCTTGTTGCCCTTCTCTGGACACGCTCCAGCCCCTCCACGTCCTTCCTAAATTGGTGGCCCAGAACTGGACACAGCACTCTGGGTGCTGCCTAACCAGTGCTGAGCACAGGGGAAGAATCCCTGCCCTGCTCCTGCTGGCCACACCATTCCTGATCAATAGGAGTGCCAGGGGTTAGAAGAGGGAAATGGTGGAGAGGGAGTGGGGACAAAATGTTATTGATTGTCAGCCATGAATGGTCTTGATCTTCATATATATTCAGACTGCATTAGAAGGTGCTGGGGGTCAATATCAATTGGGCATTTCTGATATCAATCTATTGTCGTGGTTTGAGACAGTGACAGGAAGTAAGTTTTTTTTTCTTCTTCTTCTTTTGGATATGCTGTGGCCACCAATAGGTGTTCAGATTTTAATATTGGCACCTGATGTAGCCACTGAAGTTTGGACACGCCTCTAAGAACACACAGGGGTTAAAAACCAGAGCTGCTCCCCTGGGACTTCGGAAGCAAAGATGTTGGATCTCCCTCTCCCGTTCAGCTGCTGCTGCTGGGTGGGGGAAGGGCAGCCTGCGGTAGGCCTGGGCCTGGACAGAGATGGGGGGGTGAAGAGGCCCTTGAGGATGGAAGCGTGGAGGAGCACCAAGAGACATCGAGCAGCCACCCCCCTCCCAGGAGAGAGAGAGAGAGAAGGAGAGCTGGCGTCTGAATTTGATAGTAGGCGGCCGAGGAGGAGAAGGAGTGGGGATGTGGGGAGAAGGTGCCCGGCAGGGCAGTGTAGGAGTTCCAGAGCTCTCAGACAAGCAGAGACTGGAATTTTTAACCCTTTTCTTGCATGATAGAAACCTTGCAAATGCTGATCCTCCCAGAGCTGAATGAGAAGAGAGATAAGAGACGAGATAAGAGGGGATGGGCCACGAGGGAAGTGGAGAAGACTCTTGAGTGGGGGAGGAGATGATTGGAGTGGCCTTTTGGCTGGACTTTTCTTGTGTGGCCATAGACGGAACCATTTTTTTTTTCCTGTGACACAGAGACTGCATTTAGGGGGAGGCAGTGCCTCAGAACTAGGAGGGTTCAGTGTGGGTACCCCTCGGCCCCAGGGGGTGCAAAGATTTCGGGGGGACAAATGTCCCGAAAGAGAGACTGTGCGTTTTTTAGAGTCAGACAAGGTATCCTTGAAAGACAACCCTAGAAGCAGCTCTGGTCCATGCACAGTAGTGAGAGCACTGAGCATGGAAGGAAGATGTCACCATGGCAAAAGGATTTTCCGGGCAGTGCTGAGTGACATGGAAACACATGAGGTTTCAACGGTGTTTCCAGGGGAAGCCTATGGTGCAAGAAAGACTGCTCTCCTCTTGATGAACTGAAGATTGAGTATTATAAAGTGTGGTGCCGGACTGAGAGTTAGTGATTTGGGAGAATATATTGCATTGGGAAATTTGGTGGGGGGAAGGAGGAAAATGCTTTTGTAAGGTTTTCATTTTCTGTGGGGTTTTTTTTGTTTGTTTGTTTTTTTTTTCTTGTAGTTTAATTAATAAAGTTTTCTTTATTTCTAAGTAGGAGCCTGCTTTGCTTATTCCTGGTCACATCTCACAGCAGACACCAGGGAGAGGGTATTCTCATAAAGGCACTGACATTGTGCCAAGGTCAAAACATGGCATCTATAAAAAAGAAAAAATTCAGGACAAAACAGTTCACTCTGCATTGTTTTCAATTTAGTATATTCACTTTGAATACACTTCTGAAATGTGCCTAATTAACCACAGAAGAATGGAAAACTTTACTTATTCCATGGGGTTTTGCTTGTTCAGGCATTTTGAACAAAAGTTCATGAGCTTTTCTTACTGAATTATTGAACTTATGAGCTCAAGAAAGAAGAGGCCTCAGGAGTAGGAAAATTCATCAGCAACCTCCAAGTGGCTGAGGATCCGTCCCCATCACAGCAGCAATGAACAGAAATGGGCACAGCTTTGTGGCTGCCCCAGCTTTGGCATGGGCTCTGGACGTGGAGCAGGAGCAGCCCTTGAGGGCCCCAAGGCCGGGGCTCTTGTGCTGCCCTGGGCAGATGGGATGGCAGCAGGGGCTGCAGAGCTCTCAGCACCTTAGGCAGAGAGGAGCAGGGCAGCCAGGGAGCCTCCTTTGGCCTTGGCCCAGCACCTTCCCCCATGGCTGGGGCTGAGTCCTGTGGCAGCTGCAGCTGCTGCTGTGCCCTTGCCAGGGGCTGAGGCCGTGGGGCAGTGCCCAGAGCAGCCTGGCCTGAGCAGAGCTGTGGGGCCAGAGCCGGCTGGGCTGGGCTGGGGAGAGGCCCTTGGTGCTGCCCAGAGCTCAGGGCAGCTGGCAGAGCTTGCAGGGAGCTGGGCTGGGCTCAGAGAGGCTGGCCCAGAAACCATCAGTGTCCATCTCAGCCTGGCTGAGTGTGCAGAGACCAAGAAGAGCAGCCCAGGGTCTACAAGTTCTCTGTGTGGGAGCTGAGCTTGTGTGTGACCCCTGAGCCCTCCCAAGTGCTGGGGCGGCACCTCCAGCTTCAGAGGAGATGTGACAGGTGGGAGCAGAGACAAATAATTCCTGCTGGATTGTTTATTGTGTTTGCTTATACACGTGACCTGGAGTCATATGTAGAGGAGGAGTTTTGTGTCAGATACACTGGTAGAGTGATAAGAATAATATTTTTTAGCTGTATATAATATTTAATGGAGAATACACAATAAGGGGAAAAAAACCACATATGATGAGAAGAGCATCTGAGTTTTGAAGACCGTGAGACTCGTTGATGTTCCAGCAGTAGCACCTGTTTAAATTCTTTCCTCAGGGCTTCCTTGAGACGAGGGTGACCACAAGAGGCCAAGGCCAGCCAAAGCTCTCTGTCCTGGCAGCTTTTATCTGGAAGATACCCTTGCATATAGGGAATTTTTCAGGGGGAGTATTCATTTTGGCTGTGGGCACCTGTAGAGACAGACGGTTCTTTTCCATAGGAAGGAAAGCATGGAGCCCCAGTTTCCAGAGGCTGATGAGAGGCAGCCCTCAACATTCCAAGTTCAGCTGGACCTGTCAGGTGGTCCCTGGGAGGCCAAGCCGTCCAGATCTGTTCCATGTTGCCTTGGTTTCATGGTGTTCTGCAGTGTCACAATGTTCCCCTTGCTTCTGAAGTGTCACCATGGCCCTGTGCTTACATGAGGCCCTGCAGGGTCACAGTGGCCCTTTGGTTCTGTGGGGCCCCACAGTGTCACAATGGTCTTCATAATTCCGTGGGGCCTTGCAATGCCACAATGGTCTCCATGGATCCACGGTGCCCTGCAGGATCACAACGGCCCTTTGGCTCCATGAGGCCCTGAAGTGCAGCAATGGCCTCTTGGTTCCACAAAGCCCTGCTGCTTCACACTGGCCCCTTGGGACCATGCAGCCCAACAGAGCCACAAAGATATCCTTGGTTCCACAAGGTCCCCCAGTGTCACAATGTTCTCCACAGGAAAGAAACTACAGAGCACCCATATTCCAGGGGCTGATGAACTGCAGTCACCAGAGGCCAAATGCAGTCCTGTCTGTCTGTCCTGGCAAGTTTTTCCTAGAGAACCCGTTGGATATTTGAAATTTTGAATGTTGAATCCCAATTTCAGCCCTTTTTGCCTGGAGGAGAACGCCAGATCTTTTCCATAGGAAGGAAATCATGGAGCCCCTGTCTTTGGAAGGCAGGTGAGAGCTGGCGCTAAGGAGGCCAAGGCCATCCAGACCAGTCTAAAATGGCAGCTTTTGTGTAGGAACAATCATTGGATATAGGACTTTTGGAGGTGGAATCCCGATTTTGGCCATGGGTACCTGACGGAGAAGGATAGTTCTTTTCCATGGGAAGGAAAGGGCAGCGCCCCAGTGTTTCAGGACAGAATAGAGGCAACCATCAGAGGCCAAGGCCAGCCAGAGCAATCTGTCCTGGCAGCTTTTGTCTTGGAGAAACCCTTGCATATAGGGCATTTTGGAGAAAAGGAAGGAAAGCACTGAGCCCCAGTGTTTGAAGGCAGGTGAGAGCCAGCTCTCAGAAAGTTAAGGTCAGCCAGGCTGGTTGGTAATGGCAGCATTTGTCTGGCAGCAATCCCTAGATATTGGGAATTTTGCAGGGGAAATCCCATTTTGGCCATGGATGCTTGAATGAGAAGGGCAGTTCTTTTTTATCTGAAGGAAAACCCAGAGCCCCAATGTTTCAGGGGTACATGAGAGAGACCCTTGGCAAGCCAAGGGCGGTTGGACCAGTCAGGCCAAGCCAACCAGACCTGTTACCTGTTCCTTTGGATCCATGGAGCCCTGCAGTGTCACAGTGGCCCCTTGTTTCCATGGCGCCCCATAGTGTCACAATGGTCCCTTGCTTCCATGAGGCCTTGCAGTGTCACAGGGGTCTCCTTGGTACCAGAGTGTCACAATGGACCTTTGGTTCCATGGGGACTGAAAATGTCAGAAGGGTCTCCTTGGTTCCATGAGGCCCTGCAGAGCCCCTTGATTCAACGAGGCCTCAAAGTCTGAGAATGGCCTCCAGGATTCCATGAGGTCCTGCAATGTCACAATGGACATTTGGTTCCATGGGATCCCACACTGTTACATGGATCCTTAGTTCTACAGGGCCCTGTAGTGTCCCAATGGACTCCTTAGTTCCATGGTGCCACATAGTATGACAACTGCCCCTTGGTCGGCCAACACTCCATAGTGTCACAATGGCCCCTTGGTTCAGTGAGGCCTTGTAGTGGCACAATAATCTCCATGATTCCATAAAGCACCTGGAAAGACAGATGGTTCTTTTCCATAGGAAGGAAAGCACAGGGCACCAGTTCTCCAGGGATGGGTGAGAGGCAGCCTTCAACATGCCAAGATCAGCTGGACCTCTCAGGTGGCCCCTGAGAGGCCAAACCAACCAGATCTGTTCTATGTCCCGTGGTTCCATGGGACCCTATAGTGTCACAATTTTCTCCTTTCTTTTTACGTGTCACAACGGCCCCGTGCTTCCATGAGGCCCTGTCACAACATTGGTTTCACTGAGCCCCACAGTGTCACTGTGGTCCCCTTGGCTCCACAAGGTTCTGAAGTGCCACAAAGGCCCTTTGGTTTCACAAGGTCTCAAAGCGTAAAAATGGCCTCCATGGTTTCATGAGGCCCTGCTGTGTCACAATGGACCTTTGGTTCCATGATGTCCCAGAGTGTCACAATGGTACACTTGGTTCCACTGGACCCCTCATCCCATGGAGATCCACAGTGTTCACTGGAGTCCTCTTGGTTCCATGAGGCCCTGCCATGCTGTAATGTCCTCTTGGTTCCAGTCGGTCCCAAAATGTCAGAACAGTCTCCATTGTTCCATGAGGCCCTGCAATGTCACTGTGCTCCCCTTGGTTCCAGAGGGCCCTACAGTGGAACAATGGAATCTTGGTTCCATGAGATTCCTCAGTCACAAGAGTCTCCTTGAATCAGCAGTGTGAGAGTGGCCCCTTGGCTCTATGTGGCCTTGCTGTGTCACAACGGCTCATGATTCCATAAGGCCACACATTTTAACAAGGGACCCTTGATTCCATAAGGCCTTGCTGTGTCACAATGGACTTTTGGTTCCATGAGCTCTCACACTGCCCACAGCAGTCTCTTTGCTTCTGCAGTGTCACCATGGTCCTTTATCCCATGAGGTTCCACAGTGTGACAAGGTCACCTTGGTTCTGTGAAGTTCTGCAGCGTCACAATGGACCCATGGTTCCATGAGGCCTTGCTGTGTCAGAATGGCCCCTTGGTTCGAAGAGATTTCTCAGTGTAACAATGTTCTCCTTGGATCCACAGTATCACAATGGACCATTGGTTCAATGTGGCCCCAATGTCCCAAAATGGATTTTGGTTCCATGTGGTTCTGCTGTGTCACAATGGACCCTTTGCTTCATGAGTTTGCTCAGTGTCACAGCTGGATGCTTGGTTCTGTGAGGCCCCACCATCATCAAATACCCAGAATATCAGAATAAAACTCCTTAAGACTAATTTGCTATTTAAGAGGGGATTATTTATTCAGGCTTGAGGTCTAGTGAGCGATAACTCCTAACCTTACGTGGACATGTAATTCTACCAGTGTCACTAAATGTGTATTACAATTTATCCATTTCCATAAAACCCACCCCAAGTTCAGATTCAGTCCTTGATTTTCTATCACTGCATTCTTGAGCCAAATGTCTTCTTCTCTTCCAGTCATTCCTTCTGGGAAAGCAGCCCCTGAATGCCTTGTTCCTGTGCTAAAATTTCACAGGGACAGTAAAAATTGAATTAACTCTTTTGATATCAAGCCAAGGCTTTGTGTGAGCAGGCAGACGCAGGCAGGAGGCAGAGCTGTCAGCAAAGGAAGGGGCCCAGCCAGGTGGGGCAGACGGGGGATGCCGACAGCCTGCAGGAACAGAGGTGCAGGGCAGGGACACCGTGGGACAGCCTGGGCTGCACAGGGCACAGGGATGGGCAGCAGCTGCAAGACAGCCCTGCCAGAGCAAACCTGGGCAGCACTTTGGCCATGGCTGCTGGGCCTGGGCCTGAGGCAGGAGCAGGAGACAAGTGACCCTTGCAGGGCTGGGGCCTCATTGCCTCCTTGTCCCTGCTCAGCAGCCTGGCAGGGGCCGCCCCATGCTCCTGCCCTTGGCATTGCCCATCCCCAAATGCCAGTGCCCATCCCGGGAAGAGCCCTGAGCAAGGAGGGAGGGACAGGATCTGTCTTGGCAGGGGCTGGAGCTCAGGCCTTGGCCCTTTGTATTCCTGAAACACATCCAGGTTTGCTCAGCACCAGAGACACCTTTGCCTTGTTTGTCCCCAGCTGTCATCACTGCCTCCAATGTTCTGCTCTAACTGGAACCTGGGGACACTTTGTCAGTTGTGTCCCTGACAGGGATCTCTTCAAAGTATAAGAAACTTCAGTATTTCAATGCAACTGAGTTCTTGAGAGTTTTGTGACATCACAGAGCTGGCTGTGACATCACAGAGCAAGATATGAGGCCATAGAGCAGACTCTACCATCATAGAGGGTGGCATCAGAGAATGGGTTGTGACATCACTGGGTGTCTATGTAACATCATAGAGCAGGCTAGGACATCACAGAAAAGACTGTGATATCACAGGGTGACTTTGCGACATTACCATCTTCTGTGACATTACAGCATTGCTGTATGACATCACAGGGTAACACCACAGAATTGGCTCTGTGACATCACAGGGGCTGTGTGACATAACAGGTGGCTGTGTAACATCCTAAGAGCTCTGTGACATTATAGACTTGGTTGTGTGACATCACAGGGGCTGTGTGACATCATTAATGGCTGTGTGCCATCACAGGGGCCATGTGAGGTCACTGGGGAGGTCACTCTGCCCCAGCCCCCCTCACAGTTCCCCCCAGAGCAGTCCAACCCTGCTCGTGCACAGTGGGGTCCCCCCCTGTCCCCCCGGGTCCCCTCGGCCCCGCAGCCTCCCCCAGAGGATGTTCCACGAGATCGACCCCAGAGCCTGACGGGGATGGGGGGCCGGGGCCCTGGGGGTGGCACAAGGGGACAGGGACCCCCTGGCAGTGTCCCCGTGTCCCCCAGGGCCAGAGCCTGGGCCAGGCCTCTTTCACCCTGGTACCAACAAGGCCTTGAGAGTGTTGAAAAAATCCCTGGCAAGGGATCAGCCAAAACCAGATTGAATATTAAGGGACAGCAGCACAAAATTCCTTGGCAAGAGTCACTCTGCTCCTGACTGGGCACTTCAGGCACACCAAGGAAACAAAGCAATAACAAAACCAAACCAAATCCAGGCAATCAAACCAGAAATGAACTGAGGACTGCTCCTGGGCTTGTGTGTGACACAATGACAATGAGGCAAGGATAAAAGGAATATGGGCTAAAAGCTTAACAGAGCTCAAAATTAATAGGACTTAACTTACACCTTAACCTTAACTGGTACCTTCAACTTCACAATTTAGCAACAGCACAGTGCTTTAAGTATTTAACCTAATGTGCTGGTTTAGGGCAAATTTGTTAAAGAATCTGCAAAGGAGGGCCCCTCCAGAAAGCAAAACCCACACGGCCCCTCCCCCCAACCGGTTCGGGAAAAAATTCCTCGGAGAGAGGTGGAAAGAACCTGTTTATTTGACTGGCCCCGCGCCCCCCAGCACACAAAATGAACAATACCCGATGACACCGCTTTGAGAAAGATGGCAAAATCAGAAAGTCTCTTTCGGGGGTGGTTGCTCTGTTCTCAGTCCCTCCGGCGCTGGGCCAGCTGCTGCAGCCGAACCTTTGGTGTTCTCGGGTCCCCGTCCGGAGCAGGATCGAGATGGTCACAGGAACAGGAGAGGAGAAACAGTCCAGGAAGCAATGTGGACTGTTTAGCTAAACTAGCTAATAAGCAGAGGCGGAAAGCAGAGCAGAAGCAAGAGCAGAAAAAGAGAGCAAGCAAAAGCAGCAAGCTGAAGCTGGAAGGAAAAAACAGCTCTATGTACCATTCTCTGTGTGCCTGATAAGAGAAACCCAAACAAAACTTCCACTCTTCAGAGCCGGTCTTAAAGGCACAGAACAGATGAATGGGGATATACAAGCATCATAACGTCACCCCAGGACACCTAACCTATAATGCTTGACTATGCAATTTAACAGAGGAATAGCAGCAATATTTAACTCAGCTTACAATTTATATTGAACATAAGAGCTTAGAAAAAGAACAACTCTTAGGAACATTTTACTTAGCTTAGACCTCATGTTTTAACCTTTCCTAAAGGCCTGACTGACTCAGCTATCCCAGGCACTCAAACCCCTCAGAGAGCAGCATTTCTGCCACATTTCCCAGCACAGGCACTCCTGTGTGCACACAGACACAAAGAGTCAGTGCAAGGCACATGTAAGAAATTCCCCTGAGGGCAGGAAAGGCTCCCTGTGGATCCTTTGGCATCTCCCCAGCGGGCAAAGGGTTGAGCCTGGAGGAGTGGGGAGATCAGCCCAGGCTCCGTTGTTGTTGGGGATCCTCGAGTGCAGCAAACGGGAGAGTTCCCGGCTGGGAGAGGCCCCACTCAGAGGGAGTCGCCGGCCCAGGAGAGCTCCAAGGGCTCCTTTTGGAGCGCTGTTTGCAGGGCCCCAAGAGAGGGGCTTCAGTCCCAGCAATGGTTCATCCTGGCCACACTTGGCATCAGCAGCTTTCTTTGGCAGGGTGAGAACAGGGATGTTGTGCCATGGAGGGAACAAAACAGTTCCCAGGGCTGCTGCTAAAGAACCAGGAGCTGGTTGGGCAACAGCAGTGCCTGGAGCAGACAGTGTTTGTGATGAGCTGCAGAGGAGCTGAGCCCAGGGGCTGTTGGCCAAGGTCGAGGCCCAAGGAGCATTTCTCAACTGGCAGGACAGCCTGAGAAGGGCAGGGGGGAATGCAGCAGGACAGCCTGAGAAGGGGAGGGGAGAATGCAGCAGCACAAGGCCCGTAGAACCAAGGGACCATTGTGACACTGTGGGGCCTTGTGACACCAAGGGGCCCTGTGAGACTAAGGGACCATTGTGACACTGTGGGGCCCTGTGACACCAAGGGACCATTGTGACACTGTGGGGCCTCATGGAATCATGGAGAGCACTGTGACATTGCTGGGCCTCATGGAACCAAGGGGACCATATTGACGCTGTGTGGCTCCATGGAATGTAGGGATCATTGTGACACTGAGAGTCTCCATCAAACCAAGAGACCACTGTGACACCGTGGGGCCTCATGGAAACATGGAGGCCATTGTGACACTTTGGAGTGTCATGGAACCAAGGGACCATTGTGACACTACAAGACTCCATGGAGCCAAAGGTCCATCGTAACATTGCAAGGCCTCATGGAACCATGCAGACACCATTAAGAGACTTCACAGCCTCATGGAACCAAACATCCATTGTGACATTGCAGGGCCTGATGTCATCAGTGGTCCATTGTGACACTGTGGAACCAAAGGAGACCATTGTGACACGGCAAACCCCAGTGTCCAAAAGTCCATTGTGACATCGCAGGGCTCATGGAACAGAGGAGTCACATGACATTGTGGAGGCCTGGGGAATCACGGAGACCATTGTGACACTGCAAGGTCTCATGGAATCATTTGGACAATTGTGACACTGCAGAGCCTTCTGGAACCCAGGGACCATTGTGACACTGTGGGACCGCGTTGAACCAAGGGTCGTTGTGACACTACAGGACTTCTTGTAATCAAGGGACCATTGTGACGCCGTGGGACTCTATGGAAACAAATCACAATTTTGGCTCTATGGGGCCCCACAAAACCAAGGGAACACAGAGCAGGTCTGGCTGGTTTGGCCTCCCATGGGCCACCTGACTGGTCCAGCTGACCTTGGCATGTTGAGGGTCTCTTCTCTTCTGCTGCTGAAAAACTGGGATTCCATGCTTTTTTTTCCATGGAAAAGAGTTCTCCTCCTCCTCCAGGCACCCATAGCCAAAACTGGGATTTCACTTCCAAATTTCCTTATATCCAGAGATTGTTCCAATAGGAATATGGCCAGGACAAGTCTGGCTGGCAATGGTTTCACAAGGGTCACCTCTCATTGGTCCTCGAAGCACTGGGGAAGGCTGCAAGCTTTCCTTCCTATGGGAAAGAACTGTCCTGCTACTCCAGGCACTCATGGCCAAGACTGGGCTTCCACCTCCAAAATTCCCCATGTCCAAAGACTGCTCCCAGACAAAATCTTCCATTCATGACAAGGCTGGCTGGCCTTGGCCTAGTGAGGCTCTCACCTGCCTTCCAAACACTGGGGCTCGATGCTATGGAATAGAACTGCCCTTCTCATCCACGTGCTCATGGCCAGAATTGGGATTTCAACCTCCAACATTGTCCATTGTGAAAGACTGGAGGAGATTTTTGGCTGAAAACATTTCATGTGAGAGGGAGGAAGGGGCAGGTCCAGCTCTGCCCTGCCCTTTAACCCCAGCCCTGCCCTGCCCTGGAACCCCAATCCTCCCAGAGCCTCTATCCCAGCCCAGCAGTGGCTGCCAGTCCCTGGCACAGCACAGGCAATGCTCCACAGCCACCTCTGCAGCCCCCAGCCCAGCTCCTGAGGGACCAAATGAGCCCAAGTCCCCCCTGGGGGAAGGGCCCAGGGAGACCAAGGGGTATTTGAGGCTGACCACAAGGCAAGCACACATCTTGACCCTACCTTTTCTTGGAATTTCCATCTGAACAGTGCTGGAATCCAGGAGTTGGTAGCTGTGCGTGTCCCTCTCTGTATGTTTTTTGTGTTTTTCTCCTTCTGTGCCTTCTTTTTGTGTTTCTGTGTTCCTGTAAATTTTGATTAACATTAAATTGAACAGGCTTAGAGTTTGTGAAGTTGAATGGGCCAAGTCAATGTTTTGAGAAGTGTTTTTTTTTTGACTGAATGTCAGTTGTAGTTTGACATGAAAATAATTTTAAAAAGTAATACAAAACTTTTTGTGTAACTGACAATCTGTTAGACCACTAAGATACTGAACACACTTCTGTGAAACACAAATGTTAAAGATGACAAAATCCAGGAATCTCCTCTTTCTTTTCCAGTCAACAAAGAAGCAGTGGGCCCTGGTCCCAGCCCCCATCTCAACCAAACCAAACCAAACCAAACCAAACCAAACCAAACCAAACCAAACCAAACCAAGCAACCTTGCCGTGGACTGAGCCCCTTCCTCCCTCCCCAGGCTGCCGCCTCCCCATCGGCCCCATTCTAACCAAACCAAACCCCAACAACTACCAAACAGGAAAACAAGAGAGGCTACAAAACCACAACCAGAACAAAGCCAGCCACAGCTATTAAAATCTTACCATCAAGTCCCCTTCCCCCAACACAACTAAAACTAAAAACTCCTACAACCTACAACCAATACAAAATAACCCTACAAGTAAAATTAAACACAAAACCCACTAAAACAAACCATAAAACCAATCCTAACAAAAGCCAACCACAAATCTCACCACAAGTTACTGGCAGGTCAGGTGTTAATCCTTTCAATACTTCAATCCTCCCTCAAGTAAAAGAAAAATCAAAATATAAGCATATAAAAAAAATTAAATTATCAAAGACAGTAAAGAGGAAATTAAATCCCAAATAAAAAAGAAGAAAAAAATACCTTAATATTTAAACTAAAATCCTCTTATAAACTATAAAGAAAAAATTCTTTTTCATTATAAAACAAATAACTATTAAAAATATTCAAATTAATGTCAAACAAAAAACCTCCATACTAAAATAAACAAATGTTAAAATAACTGCAATTTCATCAAAATTTTAAACAGGAAAAAAAAAAGTAATACTGTATCCCCAAGAGAAGATCTGTATTTCCAGAAATAAAAATTATTTCAAATGTAAATTATTAAATTTTTTACCTTTAAAGAACTCATCTTTAAAACAATATCCCATAAATTGACATGACCCATCAACAAGCTGTAAAAAAGTTTGTAGCAATAAATACAGCTTCATAATAATAAAGTTCTCCAGACAACTGTTATCCATGACAAAATTAATAACCACAAAAAACTTTTTTTTTAATCTTGTAAAAAAATCTCCATAACTTTAACATAGTAAACTAACATGCAATTTTTAGTTTCTTTACATTGTCAGTAAGAAAAAGTTGTAAAGAAGAAAAAGTGTTCTAAAGAGTTTATTTTTATTCTTACTGTCTTTTTTCTTTTATTTACCTTTAATAAATATTTTTTGTATACCCTATTAAAAATTTACACCTACTTTACCTTTCTCGCAATCCTATGTCACAACAAAATATATACATAAATAATCAACTGTCATAAAAACCTGCCACACTCATCACTACATTAACTAAGAAGTCTCAAGATTAGAAAAATCTGAAATTAACAAATCAAAACCACTACAATGTCATCATTAAACCTTTTGCCAAAGTTTCCCTGATTCTCTAAAATTGCCAGTAAGGCTGTTTTGCTGTTTTGAGCTCCTGAGAATCTCCAGTTCATATTTCTCCAGGGAGTCCAACTCAGAGCACACAAACAATTGTAATTCCTTTTAAATGTTTCCTTGAGAGAGTTTTTTAGTGGATGGCAGTCAGGGCTTGCCTGTCCTGCTTGGCCCAGCCCAGGCAGGGCTTTCCCAGCCACATTCCACACTCCATTGCCCAGCTGGAGCCGCTGGTGCCTCTGAGTTGTGCTGCCCCAGCCCCAGGGACGCTCTCCTTGTCTGCCCATTCCCCCACGGTCTCTGGGCAGGGATGGCCTCAGTGGGGGCTGCTGACATCCTCAGCACCTTGGAGGCTGCTGCTGAATTTTCCTGCAGCAGAGGCTTGTTCAGCCTTCAGCTCTTCAGTGCAGGAATTCAGTGTCCCAGGGCTCATTAACATTGAGAACACCTGAACAAGCCAAGCCTCTGGGAATAATTTCATTTCCGTTTCCAAATCCTTTGTGGTTAACAAAGAAAGATTGCAGAAGTGCATTCAACTGAATATGTTCTTTTTAAAAAGACAGTGAGAAAATATTTTTTAGGTCCTGTTAAGGTTTTTTTCCCCCCTGTTAATAGCAATCTCCAATTGACATTGAATCCAAGTACCTCCTCATGTAGTTGGAACAAATATGAAAATCAAGACTGTGACGGTGTTCACAGGGGTTCTTGGATGAGGGAAAAGATGAGGATCTCACTCCATGTCTCAGAAGGCTTGATTTATTATTTTATTATATATATTAAATTAAAACTATACTAAAAGAATAGAAGAAAAGGTTCCATCAGAAGGCTTAGGAGGAATAGAAAAAAAAGAAATGATAACAAAGTTTTGTGGCTCGAGCTCTGTGTCCAAGCTAGCTGGGCTGTGATTGGCCATTAATTAGAAACAACTACATGAGACTAATCACAGATCTACATGTTGCCTTGCACAGCAGCACATAATCATTGTTTACATTTTGTCCCTGAGGCCTCTCAGCTTCTCAGGAGGAAAAATCCTAAAGAAAGGATTTTTCATAAAGTTGTCTGTGACACAAGACCCTCCATGGCTGACAATCAATCAGACTCTGTCCCTACCCCCAGCCCACCATTTCCCCCATCCAAGCCCTGGCACTCAGAGCAGCCTTGTGCAAATCTGAGCTCCCTCCAGCCCAGGCTGCACCTGCAGCTTTCAGCTCCTTGGCTCCAACTCCCACCTGCTTTCCTTGGAGAAGGAGCTGCCCAAGACACAGAGGGATGTTCATTTCTTGTCAGCCAACAAAGCCAAGGGAACACACAGCTCCATCAAATGCCAAAATCATTACTCTGCCGGGTATTAAATCCACTTTCCACAGCAGACATCTCAGAGCAATGCAAAACACCTTCTGTGCCCAGCACAGATCCCAACATATCCTCCCGCGCAAACCCTCCGTGCCCTGATTCTGCCCAGATTTGCTCTTTGCACACACGAGTCACACACTGAAGTCAGGAGGAGCGGGAGAATCCCGGCGCTCGCAGCGCCCGCACGCCGAGCCTGCAGCACCCCCTGCCCCGGGAGCATCGCCCCCAGCCCCGAGCCCAAGTGAGGGCGGAGGCCGAGCTCGCCCCGGCTCCAGCCAGGGATCTCCGCGAGGATTTTTTGCTGAGTGCTTGGAGCCGGCAGATCCCGGACTCGAGCCCCGGATATCTCCGGACTCCCTAAGAGGAGCTTTTTCGGGGGGAGAGGAGCCACGATAGCCCCTCGGGAGGGTCCCGGGGGGTCCACGTGGGGATGGCCCGGTACCGACGGGGCAGGACATTGGTTTTGGGGATCCCCGTGAGAGCCAAGAGGTGGAACGGGGGACCCCCGGGGCGAGGAGAGGGGAAGGGGCGATACCGGAGCTGGGGGACCCCCGGCAGCCCGGAGATGAGGCAGGGACGGGAGCCACTGACCCTGACAGGGGCGTGTCCTGGGGTCGCATCATGATGCTCATACCCCATCGGTCTGTTCAGCCCAGAAATGAGTTCTGCACCTTTAATGCTGGTTCTGGGAGTGAAGGGGAGGAGGAAGAAGCTGCAGTTTGTTTTCAGAAACTGCACTCACTCCTCCACATTCTGGCTCCTGGATTGTTGTGATGCCTTAAGGAGCTGGAACAGAGACCAGATGGAGCTAAGAGGAATAACGTGGATTTTTACTGAAGTGCCTTCAAAGGCCACACCCTGGCAGTACCGGAGCCACAGCTGTGGCTCTACATCAATGGCTCTAAGATGGGAGCAAAAGAGGTCTTGGTCATGAGATCTCACATATTTATAAGTTTCAGTCCATTTGCATATAGGAGTTAACTGCCCAATTAATAGCTTCATCCTCCTTGCTTGCTTGCCTGCCCTCCTCTTTTCATGTTGTTTATGCTTTGGGCCTGAAGTTTGAAGAGATTGTCCTTGAGTCTCCAGCTAGAACAGGATTGTTTTGTCTTCACCACCCTGAGAAAAGATCCCAGTAACACTTAATATACAGCTAAAAGCTGCAAACTAAAACAGAACAGAAAAAGTTAAAACCTAAGGTATCAATTGTCTGCAGATGGACAGACAGCAGGACAGAGCTCTCCTTTGCTTTTAGCTAGTTTTTAGCTTGCTGAGGCAGAGAAGTTCCCTGGACTGTGATTTTTCTTTTTCTTTGGAGCTGTTTAAACCTGCTTTGGACTGAACACCCAGAGCCCCACTGGCAGCTCGCACCTGTGGCTCACTGGGCCAGGCCTGGGCGGTGGCATTTCCAGTGAAGGAGGCTCTGATAAGAGACTGATAAGAGACTGAGTGAGCTGAGCTACAGCCCACAGAGGGACTTTCTGAGTTTGTCATCTCTTTTCTAGCAGCAAGAGGTTTTATTGTTTAGTATTGTTCATTTTTTGTGCTGGTGAATGCTTTGCCTGTTAAATAAACAGGTTGTTTCCCCTTTTCTCTGAGGAAATCTTTTCCTGATCTGGTTGGGAGAGTGGCTGCTTGAATCTGCTTTTTAGAGAAAACCCCTTTGGAGATTTTCTCCCAAATTTGCCCCAAACCAGGACGGGGCGGTGGGAAGAGGGGGAGCCCCAAGTGGCTGGACTGGGGGCAGGCTGGGGAGAGCCCCCCCAAAATCCCCCAGTATCCCTAAGCAGGACCCTGGATAGGGGAGATCCCTAGGACCCATGGGATCCCCAGCTGTCCTGAGACGGGGGACTCCCAGAACCCCAGAGGGATGAGACTGAAAATGGGACACTCCTGGTGGCTTTTTTTTATTCACTCTTGATTTTTGGATGTTTTTATGGACACCAGATGACTTCTAGAGATAGACTTGAGCAGGAGAAATCCCCAACCCAAGGCATTCCCACCTTGTTTTTCCCCAAACCAGGATTTCCCATTCCCAAACCTTGGCCAGATGGAGGAGGAGGAGGCTGCAAGGAAGAGGAAGATGCCCCAAGATACCAGGCAGATCAGGAGGAAGTCAATGCCCCTTTCCCTCTCTCTCCTGCTCCATCTTCCAGCCCAGCACGGGCCCCGGCTGCAGGACAACCCTGCTGCCAACCCCATCCTGCTGGGGATGCACTGGGGGAATCTCCTTCCCCTTCCCTGTGGAACAGAGGCAAATCCCAACCTCTCCTTGTCCTTCCTCCCCCAGAGAAGGAGCTGAGGATGGAGACCAGGGAGGAAAAATCCCTGCAGCAGAACATGGTGGAAGAGGCCATTTTGCACGGCTTCACGGTGCAGGAGTCCAACAGGGAGGAAAATCCCTGGAGATCCCGCAGAAGGATGGGCTGCAAACCCAGCCCAGGGTGCTCTGAGGAGGACAGACCCACCCTGAGCCAGGAAGGTGGACAGAGCTTCAGCCAGAGCTCAGAGCTGGTGGTCCGTGAGCAGCTTTCTGACAGCAAGAGGCCCTATGAGTGCTTGGAGTGTGGGAAGAGCTTCAGGAAGAGATTCAACCTGATCTGCCACCAGAGGATCCACACTGGGGAACGGCCCTATGAGTGCTTGGAATGTGGGATGACCTTCAGCCACAGGTCTCACCTGGTTGTCCACCAGCAGTTCCACACCAGGGAGAGGCCCTATGAGTGTCCCAAGTGTCAGAAGAGGTTTCACACCAGCACCCACTTCCTTGTACATGAGCGGATTCACACAGAGGAGAGGCCCTTCTGCTGCCCCGCCTGCAGGATGGGCTTCAGGCACAACTCCACCCTCATCACCCACTGGCACGTCCACACCAGGGAGAGGCCCTACGAGTGTCCCCAGTGTGGGAAGAGCTTCTCAGACCACTCATTCTTTACCCGACACCAACGGAGGCACCATTAAGGGAAGCCCTGCGAGAGCCCTGACTGCAGGAAGAGATTTGTGCACGGCTCCAACTCCATCCCCATCCAAGGACCCACATTGGTCAGAGCCCTGGTGACTCACATTCTCTTTGACACACAGTGGGGAGTGGCTGGTGTTCCTTTTTCTTTGCCTCTCATTATATTTTAATTTATCTCCCTCCCTTCAAAACAAAGAAAATTGGGGTAAAAATCAAGAAATTCATCAAAGGCATCTAATGCCTCACTTTTTACTTATATTTTGGGGGAATCTTGCATTCCAGGAGATGCCTCAGAGGATATGGGGGAGGGGGTTGTGGATATTTGGTGTAGTTCTCTCCATTTCTTCGCACTCTAAAGATGAGAGGTGTTGATCTGTCATCGCAAAACCTCTCAATGCCACTGAAAACTGTTGGGAATTTAGCTGCTAAGGACTGGAAAAGTACAAAACTGTGGCTAATTCCAAGTCCTGCACCTGTAAGATAGCGTGTCCTTGAGCCTAGCTGTAGAGTGATAACAAATAGTGAAAGAGACATGAGAAAAGAGAGATGTAACCCCTAAGGAATGAGGATGAGTTAATGCTATAGTTTAACCAATAGATTGCTTGGCTTACGGAATATTCATAAGCTTATTATTTGCTGTATAAGTGTTTGATACTTTCTTCAATAAACTGGACCAGAAGGACCTGAGGGACCGGGATCGGACTGGACCCGAAGGGCCTGTGATGAACCAACTGGTGTCCTGGTCCCCTTCCTTCGACATAATGGTGACCCTGAACGCTGACCCCTCTCGTCTTGACTAAAAGAAAAATGGGGAGAGAGCACGCCACGGTCAGGGAAGTTGGAGCTGGGTCTCGTTCGCAGCCGAGACGGTGCCGGACCTTTGAAGCACCCTCGGGGTTCACATCGGTGACCTGAGCCATTTACGTGCTGCCGGAAGCCTGGAAAGCTGCAAGAGCGCTCATGAAAAATAGAGAGGTATGAAAAGGCAAGCAGCATATAAGTTATTAGCCGCGTATCTAAAATGGCGAGAGATAAAGGGGATAAATTTGATATTAGCCTACGGATACGCTGAAAAAATTTTCCTTAACCCACATACGGTCTATGAACTCTCAGAACAGAGAAAATCTCGGGATATATTGTGGGAAGCAGTGTTAGAAGATGATAAAACAGCAAAGAAACTGAGCCAGCCATGGCAAGTGATATACTACACCCTGCTTCAGCATATTTCTGAATGCAAAGCAGCAGCTGTAGCTCGGGATGCCTGCCAGGCTGTCCTATTCCAAGCTCGACGTGGGTGCAGCCGCGGGAGGGCGGAAGTTGAGCCACGAGCTGCGGGAGCCGCTGCGGGAGCCGAGCGCGGTGGGGGCCGCGCCACACCCAGCGCGGAGGGAAGCCGAGCCAACCAGCGGTGGCTGCAGCGGAGTCACAGCCTGCCAGCGAGCAAAACAAAGAGCCCAGCGCAGGGGGGTCGGCCCCTCCGACACACGCGCCGCGGGACCGGAGCGCTTTTTCCAACGGGAGCGCTTCTCCCTCTGCCCCACAGCAGGCAAAAGCTTCAGTGTGAGACCTTAACAGCCGTAATAATTGTAACTCTTGTAAACAAAAGAAGATTCCTACTACAATTGAGAGACCAGTGATAATAAACAAGCGACATCAAAGGACATCAGGACGTTTCTCACCTAAGTGTTAAAAAGGACTTTTGTTCTTTCTAACAGACTTTAAACATCAGAAGCCCAAAATAACTTAGTCAGTAGAATATCAGACTCCAAAATTGTATTTAGAAAAATTTAAAAATGTTGGAAACAGGTTAAAGTGGTTGTAGAAATGAAATGTAATAAGTGTATTTTTTGTATTTTTTAAGCTTTGTTTGGATGTGATGGATGTAAAGGGAAGCAATGAATTCAGGGGAATTTCTTTTACAGCTATACCTTAAACAGTGTTTTATTTCAGTGGTATGCAGTGTAGCTTTGCTGTTCCCTAGGAGAGAATGTATTTCATTTAGCCTTCATAATAGACTTGTGGAGTCAAAAATAAACACGCACAATGGAAAAAGAACTTAGAGGAAGAATTGAAAAATGAAAAACCTAGAGTTTTCTGATGACATGGTTTGAGCTCAAGCCCTGAAAGCTAAATTAAGAGTGGTATACATTTTGAAAAAAGGAAAAATAGTTTTGGTATAGATTAGAAGTTTTATTGAATTACTGATATAGAAGGTAATGCATAAACACGAACTTTAAATAGTATATGTGCCTCAAAGATTTGAGCTAACAAATGTCTATTTTACACAAGGAAAACATCTGTTGATGTATTTCCTCAAAAAGGCACTTTATAAAATTGCTATATAATTTTTTTAAAATAAGAATTGTTTCCTTTCTCTGAATCCAAAGGAAATGTTTGTTTTTTAAAGTGGTGCTTCCTACTCCAAAGCCACTTTAGAAGGCATAATAATAATATAAATAAAATAATAATAAAATATTAACTAAATAATATGAATAAAATAATAAAATATGAAATAAATAATAAAATAAAATAATGATAAATAATAAAATGAATAATAATAATAAGATAAAATAATAATAAACATATTAAAAAATTGAAATAATTTCAAATTTTAGTTAATAAAGGCTTGGTTTTTAAAAACATGTGATTAACAAAAACATACAGCATTTGGTATTCATTTTGGGATATCACTTGCTTTCTATTATGATTACAGACAAACAAACTTTTGTTGACCAAAAGTTTTCTGTTAAAATTAAAATTATATTAAATATAAGTTATATAAAATTTAAAATCAGCTGATTTTTTAAGTTTAAGTGATGTTAAATTTTATTAAATTAAAATATTTAAAATTTAAATATTTTAAATTTAAGTGCTATTAAGTTTGAGTAATGTAAAATAGATTTATGCTTTTATGATAGGCGTTTATTTTATGACCTGTGTGCAAAATATTATTGTGAACATTATAGAAACTCTAGTTAAAAGAGACAATCAGAATTTGTGAGTAGAACTGGTTTTGTTTAAAATATATTTGTTGTTTAAGTATAGAAAGCAAACTTTCTTTAGCTTATTTTTATAAATTATATTAGCACACCTGAGTTTTGTTTGAGCTTTATAGCACATAAATTTTTTTTTTTCATTTAGTGTATAACATATCCTATAAATAATAATAGCCTTTTTAGTTTGTTTTCCTGTCTTAGATCCCTTGTAAGAGAGAAACCTTACTAGCTGAGAATACTGTTTAGTTATTAGAATTGTTCATTCTTGTGTTGCAAAGAGTGTGACAGTTAGCCCATAGAACTTTTTTTTTAAATAAAAACAGGGGAGATGTTGGGAATTTAGGTGCTAAGGACTGGAAAAGTACAAAACCGTGGCTAATTCCAAGTCCTGCACCTGTAAGATAGCGTGTCCTTGGGCCTAGCTGTAGAGTGATAACAAATAGTGAAAGAGACATGAGAAAAGAGAGATGTAACCCCTAAGGAATGAAGATGAGTTAATGCTATAGTTTAACCAATAGATTGCTTGGCTTACGGAATATTCATAAGCTTATTATTTGCTGTATAAGTGTTTGATACTTTCTTCAGTAAACTGGACCAGAAGGACCTGAGGGACCGGGACCGGACCAGACCCGAAGGGCCTGTGATGAACCAACTGGTGTCCTGGTCCCCTTCCTTCGACAGAAAACTACTCTATCACAGCCCAAAATTCCTCAGTTCCAAAGCTCCTCAGTGTGGAAGGGGGTTGCAAGGGGTTTGGGCAAAGTGGGCTTCAAATCAGGAGGGATGAGGTGGGCATTGGGTGGGGCACAGTGGGTGGGACAGGGATTGGGATGGGTGGGATGGAGGAAATATGGCCTGGGAAGGGGGTCTTGATGCCCAGGAGGGGTGGGATGGGTTCAGTTGGGATTGAGAGGGTGGAAAAGGGTCTGGAATGCGATAGCCACAGGATGGGAATGATCAAGAGAGGGGGAACTCATTGCTGAGTTGAGTTTTTTGATATTCCACATTCCTGAAGAGATTTTTGGGTCATCCCACATTTCTGAGGTGGTTTTGGGGCACTCCCCAATTCTTAGGGGGGGTTCCCGAGGGCAGCTCCATGGAGCCCCATTGCCAGAGGTGTTTTCCTTGGGCACAAGCTCAGAGCTGTAGCCATAGTCTGTTGCCTCGGGCCTGGAGAGCAGAGAAATGATGAACGGCCCCAGACATCTCCAGTGGATGTTTGAGGGCAGGGAGAATTCTGCATAGGTGGGGTGGTCACTGCCCCATCCCAGCCACGGCAGCCTCTGGGGCAGAAGGTGGCTGCGGGAGTGCCCGTGGCGAGGGCAGTCCGGCAGCTCCACCAGGGCAGCTCCTCGGTTGTTGGCTCCCCCCTCATGGAGCCCATGGACCGTCCGGGTGGGTTTTGTCCTCCAGAGACCCCAAAGCCCCCGGGCGGCCGTGGGCACCGATAGCAAGGCGCTCTGTGTAGAGCTGATGGGCTCTGGGGCAGGAGGGGGAACTGCGGCTGGTTTGGGGTGCGTGGCTCGGCTGCTCCTGGCACAGTTCCCCTGAGCCCCTGGCGTGGCTCTGCCAGGCCCCCCCCCAAGCGCTTGCCAGAGGTTCTTTAACAGAGATGCTGGTAAATTTACCATCTGGAATTACACTAAATACAATTTCAAGAAGCTGCTGGTTTGCTTGGCAGTTTGCTGAATTCACATTGTTGTTTCTTTCAGTAAAACTGAACTTGAAAAGGTCTTCTTAAATTTATGCTTGCATAAAATTTGTGGCTACCATGGGCTTCTCTCAAAACTAAATTACATTAGATCGTGACACACTTATTGCATCCTTTTAATCCCTGCAGTGAATCCATCATGGTGGTATTTGAATGACAGATTGCTCAACTTTTCAGTGCCTGTTTTCCATTAATAGCATAAGAATAAGTTAGATTTTATTGTATGTATAACTTTTAAGGATTTTAATTTTTGATTCTGTGATGTTCAATTTAATGCAAATTCAGGGTTGATAAGATTAAGCAAAGTTAAGCTTCATTATTGTTAGATTTGAGCAATGCTAAGTTACATTCTATTAATTTGAAATCCTGTTGTTGTGGATTGAAAGATAATGTGTGTATTCTATTTGCCATCTGTGAGAGGTAGGACAGTTATCTTCTGTTAATTGGGCGGTTTTCTTCATCTTTGCCTCAACCAATCCTCCCTCCGGGGAGGTATCTTCTGTTAATGGGCCAGTGAGTGTCCCTGCATGAATGATAAAAATTACATCATCCCTTTGTGAGATGCTCTGCCCAGAGTGAGAAGCCAGGCATTTCTACCTGGATATAATTTGAGATTTTGGGATGCAAATACAATCTTTCCATTGGATTCCCAGAGGAGCAGCCTTTTCCGGAGTGGATTCCCAGAGAAGCAGTTTTCTTCTCCACTGGATTACCAGAGGAATATGAGGCCCATCTACACCACCACTGGACCTTCAGAGGAAATCTCCACCCTTCTACAGGATCCCTGCTCCAACAGAACCACATATGTCACTGCAGGAGCACTGCAGCCACCATTCAATGGGACTGCTGCCAACACCCTGACCAGCAGGTATTCTGACTCTGTCAGTAGGTTGGGGTTTTTTTTGTTTGTTTCTACTATTACATTTGTATTTTTAGTTTTCCTAGTAAAGAACTGTTATTCCTATTCCAATATTTTTGCCTAAGAGCCTCCTAATTTCAAAATTATTATAATTATGAGGTGGGGGGGTTTACATTTTCCATTTCAAGGGAGACTCTTGCCTTCCTTAGCGGACACTTCTCTTTTCAACCCAAGATATTAACCTTTAGGGAAAAATTGAAAATATATACCCCACATTCGGTTGGAAGTATCCTAAGCCAAAAGGCTGAGAAATCGCTCACTGATTCTTAAGTGCTAAAGTATGAAGCCATCCTAATAGACAATGGATTAGAGCTAACCAACTCAACCCTGCCCAGTTTTTGTGTGGAGAACCAGATGAGGAACTAATACATAATTGCCTAGAGGTTATAAACTATGAAACCAAAGTAAGAGAGGACCTGACAGATCAACCACTCCAAGGTGGAAAATGATTGTACATTGATGGATCTTCACAGGTAATAAAGGGGCACAGGGTATCGGGGTACGCAATAGTGCATGAAGGGTTGGTAGCCATAGAAAAGAGAAAGTTACCTTCCAGCTGCTCAGCCCAAGCGTGTGAGTTGTATGCCCTAAAGGGAGTTCTGGAAATATTAGCACAGAAAAGGGGAACAATAGATACAGGACTCAAAATACACTTTTGGAGTAGAGGATACCTTTGGAAAACTTTGGGAAGAGAAGGCGCTATTAAATTCAAAGGGAAAAGGACTGATTCATGAAAAACTTAATTTAGAAGTGTTAGAAACCTTACAATTACCAGAGGAAGTAGCAGTTGTGTATGTTAAAGGGCATCAAAAAAGGGCGACTCAGGAGGTGCAAGGAAACAATTTAGCCAATTTAGAAGCTAAAAATGCAACTGAATCAGAGACAGAAAAACTAACAATAGTATTTACACCCATGAAAGAAATGCAAAATTCCCTGTATTCCGTGGGACAGAAGAGGAAGAACTCCTTAAAATAGGAGCCAAGAAAGACAACGAAGGGAAGTGGAGATTAGCAGATGGGAGGCAAATGTTGAATAAACTCCTGGCCAGGAAAACGCTAGAAGGCATACAAAGAACAACACATTGGGGTACACAAGTGCGAAGTGATCGATTTCTAAGTGATTGGGGATGCATAGGAATTTTCAGAATAGCTAAGCAAGTAACTGAACGGTGTGCGATATGTCAACAAGTGAATAAGAAAATCATGAGGAAAACACCCAGAGGAGGGTCAGAAGTAGCCTTATGGCCCTTCCAAAACATCCAAGTAGCCGTTACTGAGCTTCCCCAGGTACAACAGTGGAAATTTTTGCCAGTGATAGTAAATCATGTGACTCATTGGGTAGAGGTGGTACACACGGTGAAAGCCAATGCCAGTGTTGTGAGTAAAACTCTTCTAGAATCAATCATTCCCTGATATGGGATGGCAAACAGAATTGATTCAGACTGGGCAACTCATTTCCCACCAAAGATATTGCAGAAAGTTGTTTAGGCCCTGGGAGTAAAATGAGAATTACACACTCCATGGCATCCACAGAGTTCCAGTTGGGTTGAGAGAATGAATCAAACTCTTAAGAAAGCTCTAGTTAAGGTAATGATTGAAACCCAAATGTCATGGATAAAATGTCTCCCTTTGGCCTTATTAAGAGTTAGAACCCAACCCCAGACAGATCTGGGGGTGTGTCACCCTATGAAATGATGTTTGGGTTACCCTTCCTGACCTCACCCCAGAAGGTTGCCACCTATGAGGAAGGGGAAGCCAGTGCCAAGAAATAAGTAATGTCTATAGCACAAACCTTAGAAGGGCTAAGACATAAAGGGGCAATTCCTCAAACTACCACCCTGGATTCCAGAATCATTAAAATTAATCCCAAGGATTGGGTGATGATTAAGTCATGGAGAGATCAGCCTCTAACTCCACAGTGGGAAGGTCCCTTTCAGGTACTGCTCACCACCGAATCGGCCGTGTGAACTGCAGAGCAGGGATGGACTCATGCCAACAGAGTCAAAGGCCCACTAGAAGAACCCAAAGAATGGACTGTAACATCCAGGCTGGGTGAAACAAGATTGACTTTCAAGCAGAGACTGGAACACAACCAGAAAAACACCAAGACGCCCAAAAAGTAGAGTCAAACTTCCACCAACCAGCTCGAGAACTGTCTTCCTGTTTTAGTGGGTGAGAATTACCAGCATCTGTTGAGGGGAAATACACAAGGGACTCTAAAAGGTAATGGGGCAGCATCCTTAAGCAGTAAGGCAAAGAATAGAGGGCAAGATTGGGTTGGCCCCTTTGTTTGCTACCAAGAAGGCTCCATAGCCCTGCTGCCGGTATGAACCATTGTAGGCATGATAAGGTAGGGACAAAAGGCCATATCAGACCTCTATCATTCCTCAATTCCTTTTTAATTCAACAGGGACTGGAGGGCAGGACCAAGATGGCCTCTGTACTGACCCCTAAGAAGCACCAACTATGGGTAGCAACCACAAAGTCACGGTAGATGGCAGCCAAAGCCATACTGGACATCTGTGATGCCCTTTTGTCCATTTCAAATAAGTGTGTCTAAGGAAAACCTGAATTTTTTTCTGCTGTTCCCACTGTCCTTGCCCACATCAACAGATGCTGGTATGACTCATTCAAGAAAGAGAGAAATTTTTTTACTTAACTGTTTGAAAAAAATTACTTATAGAAAGGGGGGGTTTATTATAGATGAGCATTTCTACAGTTGACTCTCACAATTAAAGAGTGAATATTAAATATATGTCAAGAGAAGGTTTACAGATGTATAGTATCCTTCCCTTCCCCCTGGCATTGTTATCACAGGATGGCCTCAGTAGTCGGGGCATTTGGGAGGGTGGGTTTGTTACTGTGGCAGCACCTGAGCTCCAATCAAGAACTAAGACAGTGATCTCCACCACTGGACAGAGAAGAAGTCGATTGACAAGACTTTGGGGGGGGCTAGAGGTGTAAAAAACAGAATATCCATTTTGTAGATGAGCACACAGTGACTGAATTTTTGCTCCTGGCATTGTATGCTTTCATTTATTCAGTCTTCTGTTGTATTATGATAAGGTCTTAATAAAGCATTTAAATTTTTGAAAGTAAAAATAGTTTCTCACATGGCGTTGGGGAATGTGAGGCAAAGTTGTCACCAATGGATCAGCTCTCAAGGTATAACTTCTCTGACCTGGCCAGACCTCCTTAGGAGAGACCCTTCGTCAGCATCAATCACAGAATGGTGCAATCACCTCTTGTATAATAAGAACAGCAATAAAAGACACCCTTTAAGATAGGATTACATATTTCTCAGAAGCTCCTTGAAATATTTCTCCATAACTGTAAAAGGAAATCTTCCTGATGAACTGCTCCAGACCAGAGAGAAATCAAGGCAGAGCCATGGTTTGTCAGGACTTGCTTGATCCTAATGAGCCCTGTGGTGCATTTGGAGCAGAGCCCTGGAACCCTGGGTCTGACGGGAGATTGCACAAACCTTTCCAAGAGTCAAAGCCAGTGGAAAACCCCAAAGTGTCTCAAGGCACCAATAGGTCTCACTGAGGTCCATCCCAACACAGGCTCCTCATGGACTCCTTGGAGAAGAGAATTGGAGACCAGGACGGCAAAAAAACTTCTGAGAGACTCAGTGTAGAAAGGAAATTCCAAAGTACCTTAAAAACCTTGAGTATCTCAAAGTATTAATGAGCACCACTGAGTGTCAGTACAGAGCTCTCAAGGGACTCGTTAAAGCAGATAATTGGAGCCATGATTGCACAAACCTCTCACAGAGTCTGTATCAGAAGGGAAACACCAAGTACCTTAAAATAACTGAAGTACTCTGAAGCATTAATGAGCCCCACTGAGCATTGTTAGTGACAAAGCCTCTCCAGGGACTAATTAAAGCAGATAATTGGAGGCCATGATTGCACAAACCTCTCAGAGACTCCAAGGCAAAAGCCAAACCTAAAGTCCTTTGAAAAACTTGCAATCCCTGCAGGGAGCATTAAGGAGCCCCCAGGGCCATTCCTGAGCAAGGCTCCCCAGAGACTCCTTCCAGCAGATCCTTGAGGCCAATGGGATGTGGGCAAGGGGGGGATGCTGAGGGTGACAGTGCCCAGCCTGGCTGGGGCTGTGCCAGGAGGCCCCAGGGCCTCAGGACAAGGTGTCTCCTCACAGCCCTTGGTGGCACAGACCCTGCTGCTGTGCCCCAGGGCACCAAGACTTGCCTTCTCTTTGTCCCCACCTGTCATCACTGCCTCCTGTTCTCTGCTCTGCCTGGGGCCTTAGGACACTTTCTCAGTTGTGTCCCTCAGTGGGACCCATTAAAAGTCCAAGAAACTTTGGAGTTGGATTCTGCCTTGGAGTTCTGGAGAGGTTTCTTCAGCTCCCTCTCAGGGACTGATGTTCAAGGCCTCAGCACAAAGCCCCAGAGGTTCATTAAATTGCTTGTGCTGTGTCTGTGCTGCTGAGCTGGACTGGGCTCCTGGCACAGAGGCAGCTCCTGGTAACCAAGCAGAGCTTCAAAAGCACATTTCTCCTGAGCAGCAGCTCTTCTGCCAGACCAGCAGGGCTGGGGCACTGCCTGCAGCCACCCCGGGCACAGCAGAGAGGCACAGAGAGCTTCAATCAGTCAGGGCTGGGAAGGTGCTGAGAAGTGCCTGGGGCAGAATCACTGCCAGCCCTTGGCACAGGAACCTCTGGCTGTAGGCCAATGCAGCTCCAGCTCCTAGAGCCATCTCCTCAAGCTGGAACATCCCAATGCCTACAGACCCTGTGAGTACATTCTCTGATTGTGCCTTGTGCAGAGCAGCCAGGGGTGCCCAGGGCTGTCCTGCAGAGCAGGGTCCTGCAGCCCAGGGCGCTGTGCTGGGGCAGGAACTCTGCTGCCTGCCAGGGACAGCTCTCAGCCAGCCCTGGCAGCTGCTCCCAGCACTGGGGGTTGAGGTCTGAGCGAGAGGAGACAGATGGTAAGGTTTGGAAATGTTCTCCTTGTGTGGTGAGGATGCTGTGTTGTTCAGGACTGCTGCCAGCATGGCATTTAACTAAACAACATTTCCAAGTACATTATACAGGGAGCACAGCAAGTCAAGGGCTGCATACAAGGGAAAATTCTGCTTTTTTTATGTACTACTCAGGGTTGCCTGGGTAGGAAATTGTGTATAGATATTCGTCTCTGGTTCAGGTTTAGAACAGTAAAAAAAGTTATCTCAGATCTTACAAACCAGGCAGTGAGAGAAATCAGTACAGGGTCCATTAGAGACTGCATCACTGTCACTTTTCCAGCCTCCTCAGGGTTGCTCTGACATTGCCATCAGAGCCTGCAGTTCCAGAGCTGCCCCTGGGAAGTGCCAGAGATGGGAGGGGTCTGCAGGGCAGAGCTGAGCCCCCAGGGCTGGGCTGGGCTCTGGCAGCACTGGCAGGGCCCAGCCCTGGGCACAGGGAAGCAGCTGCTGGCAGGGACAGCTCCAGGCAGCAGAGCCCTAAGCAGGCAGAGGGGGTAAAGTGCCCCCAAGCTGTGCTGGGATGTTTCAAGTCTTCTCCAAACCCAACTACTCCATGATTACTTTTTTTACAGATCCTCATGCCAAGAAACTGCAAATGTCCAACAGCAGCTCCATCAGGCACTTCCTCCTGCTGCCATTGGCAGACACGCGGCAGCTGCGGCTCCTGCACTTCTGCTTCTTGCTGGGCATCTCCCTGGCTGCCCTCCTGGGCAACGGCCTCATCATCAGCGCCGTAGCCTGCAGCCACCACCTGCACACGCCCATGTTCTTCTTCCTGCTCAACCTGGCCCTCTCTGACCTGGGCTCCATCTGCACCACTGTCCCCAAAGCCATGCACAATTCCCTCTGGGACACCAGGAACATCTCCTACACAGGATGTGCTGCACAGGTCTTCTTTTTTGTGTTCTGTGGTATAACAGATTATTTCCTCCTGACCATCATGTGCTACGACCGCTACGTGTCCATCTGCAAACCCCTGCACTACGGGACCCTCCTGGACAGCAGAGCTTGTGCCCACATGGCAGCAGCTGCCTGGGCCAGTGGCTTTCTCTATTCACTGTTGCACACAGCCAATACATTTTCCCTGCCCCTGTGCCATGGCAATGCCCTGGGCCAGTTCTTCTGTGAAATCCCACAGATCCTCAAGCTCGCCTGCTCCAAATCCCACCTCAGAGAGCTGGGGCTCCTTGTGTTTTCCATCTGTTTTGGTTTTGGTTGTTTTGTGTTCATTGTTTTCTCCTATGTGCAGATATTCAGAGCTGTGCTGAGGATCCCCTCTGAGCAGGGACGGAACAAAGCCTTTTCCACCTGCCTCCCTCACCTGGCCGTGGTCTCCCTGTTCTTTTGCACTGCCATATTTGCCTACCTGAAGCCCCCCTCCATGTCCTCCCCATCCCTGGATCTGGCCCTGTCAGTTCTGTACTCGGTAGTGCCTCCAGCCCTGAACCCCCTCATTTACAGCATGAGGAATCAGGAGCTCAAGGCTGCAGTGTGCAGACTGATGACTGGATCCTTTCAAAAAAATTAAACTGCTGGCCAGTTTTTGCTAATCACTTGTAATAAAAGTCATTTTTAATACTTTGTATTGGTTTCATTTTGGAGGTTCTTTCCTTTGTTTTAGTTTTTTTCATGTTGTCCACAAAAAAAATGTCATTGTTTGTTCCATTTCTCATTTTGTTTCTCTCCACCTTCCCTGTGGCCACAGACTGTGTCAATGAGGGGCTGCAATCTCAGTGGCTTTAAAGGAACTAAAGGATGTCCAGCAGAGTTTTCTGCAGAGATGCCCTTTTGTTGCCTTCTCTGGAGCTGCAGCGGCAATGTCTGTGTGCAGAGCTGGGGGCAGATCAGTGCTGGCGCAGCAGCTTTGCTCCTGCTGGTCACACTATTCCTGATCCAGGCCAGGAGCCATTGGCCTCCTTGCCCACCTGGACACACTGCTGTCTCATTTCTAGCCTGCTGTCCCTCAATCCCTGCAGGTTCCTATTTTCCTGGCTGCTGTCCAGCCCCTCTGTCTCCAGCCTGTAGCACTGGAGCCAAATATCTGGGCCTGGCACTTGGATTTGTTCAACCTCACCTTGTTGGATTTGTTCCCTGGATTCAGCCTGTCCAGGGCCCTGTGCAGAGCCCTCTTATGCTCCAGCAGATCAACACTCACCCAGCTTGGTGTCATTTGCAAAGATGTCCTTGGTTCCATGGGGCCCCTCAATGTCACAATGGCCTCTTGCTTACACCAGGCCCTGCACTGTCACACTGGTCTCCTTGGTTCCATGGGGCCCCAAAATGTGACAATGGACTCTTTGCTACCATGGGGCTTCAGAGTGTCACAGTGTTCTCGTTGGTGCTGCAGTTCCACAGTGGCCCCTTAGTTCCATGGGGCCCCAGAGTGTCACAATGGCCCCATGGTTACATGAGGTCCCACACTGTCACCATGGTCTCTGTGGTTCCTCAAGTCCCCTCAATATCACAATGGACTCCTTGTTTCCACGAGGCCACACAGTGGCCTCCTTGAGGCCTCGTTGTGCCACAGTGGTCCCTTGGTTACACAGGATCCTGCAGTGTCACAATGTCCCCTTGGTTCCATGAGGCCCCACAGTGTCAGAACGGCCCCTTGGTTCCACTGGGCCCTGGAGTCTCCCAATGGTCTCCTTGGTTTTGCAGTGTGAAAATGGTGAAACCCCTTTGTTACACAAGGCCCTGCAGTGTCACAATGGCCCCTGTGGTTCCACAAGGACCCAGAGTGTCACGGTGCACTCCCTGGTTCCATTTTGCCCTATAGCACAAAGTTGGACCCCTGGTTCTGTGGGGCTGCACGGTGTCACCATGGTCCTCTTAGTTCCACAAGGCCCCACAGTGTCACAATGGCCCCAGAGTGTCCCAATCATCACAGAATGACAGAATCAAATAGGCTGGAAAAGACCTTTGGGATCATCAAGTCCAACCAATGCCCTAATACTGCCTTGTCACCCTGACCATGCCACTAAGTACCGCTGGAGAGGGACAGTGACTCTGTCACCTCCCCCCTGGCCAGCCCATTCCAGTTCCCACTCATCCTTTCTGTGAATAACTTCTTCCTATTGTCCAGCCTGAACCTTCTCTGGTGCAGCTTAATGCTGTGTCTTCTTGTCCTGCCCTCCAGCAGATCCACACTCACACCTGGATTGGTGCCACCTGCAATTTGTGCATGGTGGACTCGATCCCCTCAGCCAGATCATCAGTGAAGATATTAAACAGGACTGGGACCAACACAGATCCCTGGGGGACACCACCAGTGCCTGGACACCAGCTGGGTGCAGCGCCATCCCCACCACTCTCTGGGCCCAGCCTCCAGCCAGCTCCTAAATCTCCCAGCGAGGAGGGAACCTGCCCAAGCCGTGGGCTGCAGCTTTTCCAGGGAATGCTGACAGAGACAGTGTCAAAGGCTTTGCTGAATTGCCGGCACACAACATCCACAGACTTTCCCACATCCACAGGTGGGTCACCTGGTCATAGAAGGAGACCAGGTTGGTCAGGAAGGACCTGGCACCCCTAAATCCACGCTGGCTGTCTCTCATCCCTCAGCCATCCTGTGGGTGCCCTGTGATGGCACTCAAGGTGATCTGTTCCATAACCTCGCTGGGCACCCAGGTCAGGCTGACAGGCCTGGAGTTCCCCAGCTCCTCCTTCCAGCCCTGCTTGGGGATGGGCTCACACTGACACCTCCAGTCCTCTGGGACCTCCCTGCTGAGCCAGCACTGATGGTAAATGATGGAGAGCAGCTTGGGGAGCTCATCCACCAGCTCCCTCTTCCCACTAGAAGGGATCCCATCTGACCCATACACCTGTGAGCATCTGAGTGTCTCAGCAGGTCATCAGCTGCTTCCTCCTGGATTCCAGGGGGCTGTTCTTCTCCCTGTGCCCATCTACCGCTCAGGAGAACACTTGTCCTGAGGACAGCCTGTCCTAATATTGAAAACTAAGATAAAAAGGATGTTAAGTAGCTCAGCCTTTTCCTCATCTTTAGTTACTGTATTCTCCACTGCATTCAATAAGGAGTAGATGTTCTCCTTATCGCATTGTTTGCTATTAATTCTATTAATTCTATTAATATTAATAGAAACATTTTCTATTATTTTTCACGGAAGTGTCCTGGTTAAGCTCTAATTCAGCTTTCACATCTCAACTTTTCTTTCTGCATGATTTAACAACATCCTTTAACACTTCCTAAGTTGCCAGACCTTCTATCTAAAGGTGATGCTCACACTTTTTCCCCTGACTTCCCACAAAAGCTCCATGGGCAGCCAGGACAGTCATTTTCCTCACCAGATCATCTTTTGCCACACTGGGACAGGCTGCTCCTTCCCCCTTAAGATTACTTTCTTGAAATGTGTCCATCCTTCCTGGACCCCTTTGTTTTTAAGGGCTGTTTCCCCTAAAAACATCAGTACCTGATTCAGTACTCCCCAATCAGCATCCTAAACAGGCCAAAGTCTGCCCTTCTTAATTCCAGTGTAGAAGTTTTGTTGCTGCCCCTCCTTCTTTCACAAAACATTGAAAAGTTGATTATTTCATGGTCACTGTGCCCCAGGCAGCCTCCGAGCCCCACATCTGCCACCAGCCCTTCTCTGTTTGTGAACAGCAGCAGACAGAGCTTTCCTTGGAGTGGGAGTGTTACCAAAAATTCAGTAAAAGAGAGAACTCCTTAGCACCAGTGTAGCATTAAGAAGCAGCATTCTTTATTCAGCTGGATGCACAGGGGATAGCTCCTCCCAAAGCTATGCAGGCTGAGTACAGGAAAGTTTCTGTTTATATTCTGTATTTTGCACACATATTCATTGATTGTCCTGGACTAAACACACATATGATAATAATTTCTCCAAAATTATTAACATATTTCTCCTCCCCTTTACCCATGCATTCTTCCAGACCCTGGGGGTCTCTCTGGTGGTCCCTGGTGGTTGTGGACCCCAATGTTCCAGTGGGCCTGGCTGAGTTGGCAAGACACTGAGGTTGCTGAACTTCCAGTTCCCCTTCTCACACAATGGGCATTGTGAGATTTCCATAGGCCTGGGGTGCTGCAGAACATGATCTAGGTGACAGCCCACCTGGTGTAGACAATTTATCATCTGGTAGCATGAAGTCACAGAGTACGCTATGACATCACAGAGTGCAGTATGTAAGGTTATTCAGCAGGTATGACATCATAGACATCATCACAGAGCCAGCTGTGACACCAGAGGGAAGAGATCTGGTATCACAGAGCAGACTATGACATCACAGAGTTGGCTGTGACATCGAAGGCCAGCTGTGTGACATTAGAGAATGGGCTGTGACATCACAGAGCAGGCTGTGACGTCACAGAGGGGCTGTGTGACATCCCAGCAGGGCTGTGTCAGGTCACTGGGTTGGTCACTCTGCCCCAGCTCCCCCTCACAGTTTCTCCCAACAAGTCCAATGCTGCTCATGCCCAGTGGGGTCCCTGTCCCCCGGGATCCCCCCAGCCCACCTGGAGCTGCAGCCTCCCCCAAGGATGTTCCACAAGATCAACCCCAAAACCTGACACAGGGACAAGGGGCTGGGCTGTGTGACCAGGACATCAAGGACATGGATTATCCAGGTCACTGTGGCCTGGGTTGGGTTCCCCAGGGCAGGAAAGATGTCTGGCAGCTGGAGCAGGGCCTGGGAAGGGCCTCCAAGGTGGGGCTGGAGCCCTTGGGCTGTGAGCAGAGCCTGAGGGAGCTGGGCTGGTCCAGCTCAGAGCAGGGAAGGCTGAGGGGCTCCTCATCCCAGCCTGGCAGTGCCAGCGAGGAGGGGATGGAGAACACAGGGCCAGACTCTTCACAGGGGGGCCTGGTGGGAGACAAAAGCCAATGGGTGGAAGGGGAAAGAGGGGAGATCAGCCAGGGCATGAGGAGATGAAATGAGTCAGGCTGGTTTCAGCATTTCCTCACCACCAAAAGCAGCCTGACCCCATTCTCCATCCACCACTGAAAGCTTTGCAAATCAGGAATTGTTCAGGCTGTTTGGCCCCCAATCCAGGATGGGCACCCCGAAACAAGAACTTCACTGTGTTTATATCTATCTCAGAACCATATTTTTCTAAAATTAATTTTATTACGGAAATCATTGTGGATGGTGGACATGTCAGACACTGCTGGGACATTGCACATAGCTCAGGGAAGAGCGTGATTGTTATTGAATTGTATCCTGTTCAACCATGGACCGTTGGCCATGAAGAGAAACTTTCTGTGCCTCTGAGTTCCAGACCCCCAAAGGACACAAACCTGGTGAGTTCTGGCTCCCACTCCAGTGGTGGCACCTGCACCTCCCTCCATCCCCAGAGCAGAGCTCCCTTGTGCCGGAGAGTCCCTGGCAATGCAGGGATGAAGGAACCAGGACAGGCTGTGGGGATCAGGGGCAGGGCACAGCCAGGAATTTGGGGTGGTTGTGAGCCCAGGGCAGGACGTGGCTCTTGGCCTTGGTGAACCTCATCCCATTGTCCTGGGCCCATGGATGGCTTCAGCCTAGCCAGATCCCTCTGCAGAGCTGAGGCTTTTCATCTCCTAAATGTATCTCATGGCTATCCTTTTTAGTGTCAGCTGCCTTCATGGGCTCCTCTCTCAGCTTTCTACCATTGTGAGCTTCCCTTTGCCCCTCATCTTCACATCACAGGAGGCACAGTGTCCCTAACACTTGTGCCTAATTCCAGGTCCTTGGCAGAAGTGCCAGGGCTAAGCTCCAGGTGCTGCCCCTGCCTGGCATGTGGGGCAGTGCCAGGCAGATGGGGCTCACCAAGCACACCCTCCATGCCCTGGTCCTGGTCTGGGTAAGAGGGACAGTGGTGATTCCCTCCAGCTGTTGGTGAAAGGACAGGATTGGGGCTCAGGAGATGCTGGGACAGTGATCAGACAGGGGTTCCCAGCCCCCTCCTCCAGCAGGAGGATGTGTTTGAAGGATGACAGCTCTGGTCAGGGAGACAGAATGAGCGTGTCCTGTCCTGCAGCTTGGTTTCAGCATTTCTGTACAGAATTGGTACCCCCAATTCCATGAATTGGGGGCCATCTTTTGCTCCCCAAATGCAGGTAAAACTTCTCTTCTGTCATTTCCAGAAGTGGCAGTGTCCTGGCAGTACTGATGTGGTGAGAAAGAGCCCCACAATGCTTGCTCAGGTTTAGGAGCAGAGTGGGCTTGGGGTGGGTTTTTGGTGTGTCAGGTCAGTCCTGTCCCTTACTGGCCATGATGTTGCTGGTTTCAAACTGGTTACAAAAGACTTTTGCAGTGATGCTCCTTCTGCCAAAAACTAACTGTGCTTCTGAGCAGCCAGAATAAAATCTGAGCTTCTCTAACATGCAGCCATGGACTAGGCTGTGGGCACTGCCAAAACAAGGGTGCAGTGCTGCATTTTCATGAGCCAAGCCATGACTCCTGCTAGTTGTCTGTGGAGTTTTGAGCCCTGCAGGGTATTCCAGGTGGTCAGGAGTGGCCACAAACCAGGGAATAAGGTGCTGAGAGTCAAGCAGTGGTTTTAGTGCAACAGGAAGAGGTTAAGCTGCAGCTTTCAGAATAATTTCAAACTTCACTTTAATGATGCTCAGGCTGCTGGTGGTGTAATAGCAGCAGACATCAGCAGTGGGAGCCATTCCCGTGGTTAAATGTACATTGTTTGGTGGGAGAAAAGTGCTTTGAAAGAAGAGAGGGTGTTTCCCAGGGAAGACATCTCTCATTCCTTGCTTTTATCTCCTCCCTGCCAAGCTGGGGATGCTGTGAGCCTGTGAGCTGCTGAGAGGTGCTTAAATGTGTGCTGGGTGATGAGGAATATCTTGCTCTGGTTTTTATGTGCAAGTAGGCTGGATTTTCTGCAATAGCTCCAATAACCTTCGAGTGGCTGTTTAGAAGGATGAACCTCATTAAAGAAGAGATATTTAATAACAGGCCTATTTTTATCTCTGTCTTTATCTAACAGTCTGCACATTTATTTCAAGCTTGTAACAGTGCTTTGGAAGAAAAATGTTTTCCCTCCTCTGAAATGTGTTGGCAGTGCCTCCAGCCTTGGTTATCTTGAATTTCCAGTTTGACTAGCATCCCTCCTCCTTCCAAAGCCAGCAAACCACAGCAGGCCCACAGCTCCAACATTTTCCTTGGGAAATGGGAAATTTCTGGGGGAATATGCTTTCAAAACATGGGACTTGGATCCCAGGGTCACTGAACCAGTTCTGAAGGTTTGATCAAACATGATCACAGCAACTCCCTCAGGCTTCAAATGTGTGATCTGGTGTGGGACAGGCACTGCAGTGTTTGCTGCAGGATGTGACTGACCCACACTCTGGGAGAGGCTGGCAGCTCTGGGGGTCAGGCATTTCTGCAGAGATTTTTTTTTCCTAAATTTGTCAACTTTATTCTGTAATTTCATAAATTAAACCCTGATCTATAAATGTCTTGCAGACATCGTGTTTTCAGCCCATTCTCCTGTGTTTGCTGTCATTTGCTGGTGGTGAAGGAAGCAGCCCCAGCCCTGAGGGGATGCACCATCTTTCCAACTCCTTCCACATCTGTCCCTTTGGCATTGCTGGCTCTGTACCCAGACCCTGCCCTGACTGAAGGTTTGCTGGAGCACAAGTGCCTGAGCCAGTGGCCAGGATGACCATTTCTGAGCCCTTTTCCCAGGATACTTGTGGCCATATGCTCCAGGAGATGCTGGATTTGGGCCCTGGGATGTGTGTGGCAGTTATTACTAAAGAACTTGGCTCTAGGGGCTAATCCCTGGTTTGTCCTTGTCGTTCAGTCTGGATCATGTACATCCATTAACTATAGTTTTGCAGCTTTATCTTTTTCCATAATTAGGGAGCATTTTCCATGGTCTTGCTCAGACCCTTCCTGCCTGTAGTTTCCCCTGTGGGTTAAGGCCCGAATTACTGAAACTTCCACAGAACTGATTCTGGGTGGGCAAGGACAAGGTCAGAGGGTTTTCAGGCAGTCAGCACAGTCAGATGGCTCCTGTGAGGAATATTTCACTTGCTTCTTCACAGCTCTTGCCTGCAAATTGTCCTCTTGCTCAGATGGGGCTCCGGTTTCTTTATTTTGCTCCTTTTCCTTTCCCAAGTTATTCAGTTTTCCATACATTTATTTATAGGGTCACACAAGCAACAGGTCTGCTTTTTCCACAGATCCTTCCAGAGCCACGTGCTGTGCCTGCTCCATTCTGGTGCAAAAGCACCTTCTCCTCTGAGGAAAACTCAGAATATCCATCCAGCTGTCTTGACTGAGCGAGGCATTTTCTCTGAACCCTGCCCTCTGTTCATTTCAGAATCTGCAGGGAATTTGGGACATAAATTAAAAAGCTATTTGATGCTCCTTGAGGTCTAGAAGCTGGTTTTGCATTTGTTCTTACTTGAATGCACACTGAGACAAATGGCTCTGCTTTACTGAAGCTGCTTCCTTTGGCATCCTGAGGAATCTTCCTAGTTAAAAAATAAATATGGCTCTGTTTTTCCAGCCCTGCTGTACCAGCAAAAGCTAGGGAAGAATATCTAATCTCTTTGTGTCTGTCCTGATGTTTTGTAGAACTAATTCCCATTGATTGGAAGAACTCTTCCACGCCAGATTAATGTTTAATTTTTTATTATGTGTTTACATTTTGGAAGGAGTAAGGGTGGTGGTGTTGGAAATTCTAATGAGGCACAACATTTCTATTTAAAAAGACTCAGGCTCCTCTCTCCTGATTTTTCTGCCTGATCCTTCAGACTGCAGGAAGTTTTGCTTGGGTCATTCACTTGCAACAGGATGTTATGTGAATACAGAATTAATGTGTGCAGCCTGTCACTTGGAATTGCCGCTGTTCTGCTGCTGGAGAGCTCCCGGGGTTGCAGAGTCCTTGCAAGCAGCAATAACAGGAATGTGCCAGTGATCCTGCAAAGCCAGAGGAAGAACAGGGAGCTGCAAGTCTCCCCCATCACTGTGGGGTGTGAATAAATAGATCTAATCAACAATTTACATGTTAGCCCCGGACCAGGGTTTATTTTTAGGATGTGTCATTCAGCCCAAGCGAAACCTCTGCATCTCAGGCTGGTGGTGTTTCTAAAAGCACCTCTAAGTGATCACTGAGGCAGAATTTTAAGCTGCATTTACATTTTGATAGAATCTGCTACTTTCCTTATCTGAAACAAAGCCCGCCTAATCTTCATTATTTACACTATCATTTCACCTAACCAGGGTGCTACTAATTACAGTTATCTGTCTGTTCTTCACCAGATAATACACAAAAAATTGTTTCCCCTGGCTGTATCTGGACTAGCTAGAGCTGTAAGGAGGTTGCACATGGTGATGGGTTTTGCAGGTGGAGTGCAGGTATTTATGGGCTGTCTGAGGGAATGCTGGAGGAGTGGCTGCTGTCCCACCGGCTGTTCTGCCATTCCAAGACACCTCCACGGCAAAACATACAGAAAACACTGCTTAAACCCAGAAAAATCTGGTTACTGCAGGGTGACTGGAGCAGGCCAGTTCACAAGAGAGGTGTTGGAGTCCTGGGACATCCCAGACCCACCTGAGCACAGGCCTAGGGCTGGAGGGGACACTGCTTGAGCAGGGGTTGATCCCAGAGGTGTTTCCAGGCTCAGCTATCAGGGACTCTCTGGCAGTGCCTTTTTTAAGACAGAAAATCTCACGGGGGCTTCACAGAGAGCTGCAAGCCCTGGTGGTGGTGCTGACTGCTCCCCCACTAACATCAGCTGCAGTCTGAGCGGAGCAAGCACAGAAAGGGCTCCTCTGAAAAGAGGCAGCAGGAAATGTCTGAGCTGCTGGGGAGCTGTGGGTCCAGAGGGCTGGAGCCAGGAGCCAGAGGCTGCAGGGAAGGGGGTCCATGAGGGCAGAGCCTTTGCTGGAAGGGAAGACAAGGGGCTTTCACTTGACTCCTGTTTCATCATCCTTCCACACACTGATCTCTCCAGATGCTCTCTAAACCTTTGGTTTGCTTTCTGAAGGGCAAAGGACTTGTCCTGGAGGAGGAGCAGAGCCAGGCTGCTGAGGAGAGCTGGTCGCTGTCAGCTGGCAAGAGGGGAGGGACACGGAGGCCAGAGGGGGGGACACTGGGTGAGGAGATGTTCACACTCATCTCCATCCGCTGCGAGTGTTCTCAGGCCAAACACACATGCACTCCTGTTTGTACTGTTTGCTGTACTTGATAAACTGATATATGTGAGTTTGAGCATTTTTGTTACCTTTTTGTATTCTGAAGAGAACTAAAGATAGTTCACATGATTTTTTTTGTGCCTTCTGCAGTGCAGGCAATGCAGGCAGGGATGGAACAGCAGCATCTTTATACTTGTCAAGTCTCCTTCCGCACCCAAGGCTCTGCCTGAAGCTCAAAGTGATTTTCTTGCAGGCTTTGAACACTACACCAGCAGGGAGAACAAGAAGATCAGTGGAGATTATGCTCCAGAAAAATTGTATCCATGGTCCAAAAGCTAAATATGGAACCATGGAAGTGCACACTGCAGTGGAAGTGGAGCTGGGAATGCTGAATGGTGAGGTTTCCTGTCCTTCTGGCATGAGGAACCAGGGGTCCTCTGGTTCTCCATGGTCTTCCATGAGGACCTCTGGCTGTCCATGAGGATCTCTGGTTGCCCATGGTTCTTTATGAGGACCTCTGGTTCCCTATGGTTCTCCATGGTCCTCCTTGAGGATCTGTGGTTCCCCATGGTCCTCCATAAGGATCTCTTCTTCTCCGTGGGTCTCCTTGAGAATCTCTGGTTCTCCATGAGGATCCCTGGTTCCCCATGATTCCCCCCAGGGCTGTGCTGGTGCCTTGCCCAGAGCTTGCTGTGACAGCAGGCAGCAGTTTCAGGTGGGGCTGCTCTGCTGGCAGGGCCTTGCTGTTCCCAGCAGGGCAGGGCAGGGATGCTCCTGTCCCAGCAGGACACTGGGCATGCAGGTAGCACCCTTCAGCAGCTGCTCCTCCTCTGCATCACTTCCAGGGGCAAAACTCCTGTCCTGCTGCATGGCAGGGAGCCCTGCAGAGCCAGCACGGAGGGGACAGGCTGGGCAGCAGCTGGGCAGGACTGGTTTAATCCTTTTTGCCTGTTCCTGCCATGGAAGCTGTGTACTGGGTGAGATGTGTGTGTTTGGGGAGGGCTGGCCCGACCATTAGCTTGTCAGGGTTTGCAACACTGGCAGCTGGGGAGAAAGCTGTTATTAAATATAACGTGGCACTTGGAGACGGAAGCATGGGGAGACAATAAATACAGCCTTCCATAATGCCATTTTATGGTGTCACTCTTCAGAATTTATTAAGACTTAGTTGCAGCCATACCTGCAGCCTCCGGTGCTGGAATCCGTAAATTGTGTTTGTTATCTCCAGCACTTGCTCTGACCTGCAGTGTTTTACAAGGGGGGAGACACTGGAGGCGTGGGGACACCCCAGCTGATTTCTGCAGCCGTTCCCCTGGTGCCAATCCAGCTTTTCTGGGGTTGCTGGGACACCCCAGGCAGTGCTTGGCTGCGTGGATGGACCCCAAGTGTGATGTGATGGTTGAAGAGAACACTGAGGGACTGAGGAGCTGCCAAAATCACCACAGCTCCACGGGGAGCAGGGAAGGAGCTGGGCTAGGAGGGAGCCATGGGCACCTTGGAGCACACTGGCACATTTGTCACTCCACTGTGGGACCACCCCAGCAGTCTTGGATGTGCTGAGGATGCTGGAGGTGGAAAAGGGTTCACAGGAGCTCCCTGAACTGCACACAGGGAGATGCTACACCCCTGCTTGGTGTTCTCTTGCACCAGTGTTTTCAAATGAAAAAGCAAATGAAATCGTGCTCCTTTCACCCACTTTTTGTCATGACAAATCTCAGCAGCAGCATGTTTGTGTACCTTCATTCTTATCCTCAGCATTTAGGTCCAGGATGGAGGAAAACAAGTTCAAGCCCAACCTCCTGATAATTTATTATGTTCCTTATGCTTAAGGGCAAAATTTAAGTTGCCAAATGCAGATGTTTGCATGCTCTTTTTTTAGTTCTCAAAGTACTTTCTGTGTGCTTGATTGATGGACGTCCCTGTTACATTAATAGCTGGGCTTTGCAGAAAGCTGTTATTACCAGGAGAATCTGGTGTGGGTTTCAGTTTTTCTTCTTGCATTGAAAATCCATTATTAATGTCTTTCTGAGGAAAAAAAAGGTTTCAATTCAGGCATTTTACTTTGGTTTCTCTGGCTTCTTCTCAACTGTCTTTACAGGGGTGCTTTTAAAATCAATATTACATGTTTTCTTCATATTTTACTGAGTGGTTGAGGGTTTCTGCATCTTGCTATTGATTTCTGATTGTACTGCAGGACATGTAGCTGCACACACTTTGGATTTTTCACCACCATGGACAGAGGCAAAAATCACACTGGAAAAGGCATCGATTGTGACATGGATGTATTTTAGTCTGCCGAAAGAGGCTTAGTGTGTGATGTCTGATTTCCAGATGTGGAGACTCTCTAGTCCTCTTGGACTGCCTCCAGCTCTGACAGAAGCAAGGCCATGTTCCTGACAATTTGGGCAGGTGGCTACAAGGGATCTTGCTGGGTCTGGGGTAATTTTACACATCCTGAGCAGCACAGGAATGTTTTGGTGGTAGGATTGGTGGGTGATCTTTGCCTGTATAAAACCTATCCAAGACATATTGCAGTGGTTCAGATCTTTGAAGTAGCCAATTCAGGTTCTCATGAATGAGAAGTAAGTATGTATTCACAAGGTCTGTTCCTGCAAGGGAGCACAGATGCTCTCTAGCTTTCCTGATTAGTGGTGCAATAACTTTCTGTTGGGTTGTTATTGTTTTAATAGGTCAGTGTGATCTGAAAACACATTCAATTATTAAAAGGGAATCTGAGATAGTTGAGTCCCACTGAAACAATAATGCATGGAATATTGGACTTACACCAAGGATTGCCAGGGAGAAAGGAAAATCAGTGTGCCTGTTTAGTTTGAATCACCCAGGATACCTTTTGTACAGCTCCTTCGGCCTCCAGTGTCAGTGATTGCAGGGAAAAGAGTCCTTCACTGCCTTTAAGGAGCAGCAGGAACAGTGGCATGAGATCTTCTGTGGTGATTCCCAGCAGTGAATGTACCCAACTGATGCTTCCACAGAGCATTTGGAGTTCTTGCAGAGTCTTTGGGTTGTCCTTGATGTGCAGTGTTTGGGGTGTGATGGTTCTCTCTGTCCATTTTATGCCGAGCTACTTCCAGGGGGCTGTCTTTTGGACTTTATCTGCTGCAATCTTAAAACCTTTCTCCTGTGCCACAGTGATGACATCTTGTACGGCAACATCCAAAATGATTTGAGCTTCTGCACAAACTACTGTGTTGTTCATGTAACGAAAAATGATAGCATTAGGATGTCTTTTGTGGGTGGGCAAGAGAATTTGGGCTGCAAGGCATTGACAAGTAGTTGGGCTCTTCTCCATTCCTTGAGGCAATGCAGTCCACTGGTACCTCAACAAAGGTGCTTGTTGATTAGGGGACGGAAAAGGCAAACAAGGGGCTTTCATTGGGGTGCTCGAGAAGTCAAAAGAGCAGTCATTTAGATGTATAACAACCATCTGCCAAACTCGAGGTATCATGGACGCTGAGGGCAGGCTGGACTGGAGGGGACCCATGTCATCGATGACCTCGTTGATTTGCCTGAGGTCCTGCAGCAGATGCCTCTTGTCTTTGCCAGGCTTTCATAAGATAATGACAGGTGCATTGCAGGGGCTAGTAGATGGTACAATGTGGTCCACAGACAGCTGCTCCTGCATGATGGATTTCAGGCCTTTAACTTTCTGCCTGGGAGGGCCCACTGATCCACCCATATGGGGTCATTGGTCTTCCAGGTTAACTGAAGGGTGGCGCTCTGCTCTGTGGCCCTGTCTAGAAATCCTGAGGTGCTGATAGGATCTCTAGCCTTGTCCCCCTTTGGGACAAGAGGTCTTTTCCTCAAATTGTTATTGGTGCCTGGGCGACGAATGACCTTACTGTAGCAACTGTGCCCTCGGGACCTTCCATGCAGATGTTACTGTGACTCCAGAAGCTGGTAGTGGCTCCCCTGGTAGGTAATAATTACCCCAGCAACTGGAACCAGGGGCCATTCTTTTAGCCAGTCAGAGAGGGAAATTATGGTGATGTCATCTCCTGTATCTAATTCTCCAAAGAGACATCTCTTTCTCCCTTTACATGACTAAGCACACTTTGGAAAGGGTCTGTTTCAACCCGTAATCTGTGCCCTCAACAGCATTGGATCAGCTGCTGTGGTGATCATGTCCAGTGGGAGGTAGGCTCTGGCTATAACTGTTCCTTTTGGAATTAAAAGGGGAAGGAATAGGCATAGAGCCTGGACAGTTATCTCCTGCAAAGTCGTCAAAGTGACTACCTCAGGCAGTATAGTAAGTGTCTCCGTCCCTTTCCTTGTGTTGGTTAAAATCAAAATGTCTCTGGGCCATTCTTCAGGCCCGTATTTGCCTGTGGGAATATGGTGAACATAAATATCGTGGATTGGAGTTGAAAAGGCGCTTACTAGCTGCCTTTAGGTTCCAGGGCAGAGCTGTCTTCTCTTGAGTTTTCTGCAGCTATCGAGCTGTCCTGATGCATCTGAGAAGGTCGCTGTGCTGGTTCTCCACAATGTTGGGGAGAGTAGGGTAGAAAGGCCTCGCATTTGGTGTCATCGTGCGGGGCCTTTCTGCGTCTGTGTGGGGTTTCCTGCAGGCCACCGGTTTTGCTGGTGTTGGAAAGTGTGTGGATGAGGGGGGCAGTGAGGACAGTGGCTGTGACAGCTAGAAGGTCCCTGGTAATAGCCTTTATTTTTACAATTCTATTGAGAATGCCTCATCTCCCCACATTTAATGCAAGGTCCTTTTTCATGTGTGTGTCAGGGAATAACTTGGGAGGCTACTAGCACGTCTACTACACCGTGACAAGAAGCATCATCTAGGCTGGCATCACAGTATAAGGATGTCCTACTGGTGCATGCCACGACCATTTGTGCAATGGTAGGCTTTCTGTTGAGGAGTAGAGAAGATAAAATGACTTTACAGGTGTTATTAGCATTTGTTTCAGCAAGTTTAGTAAGCAGTACCTTCCTGGCTTTTGGATGTTCAACTTTCTTCTCTATTGCTTGTGTAAGGTGGTCAATAAATTTTAGAAGAGATTTCCCATGTCTTTGCAGGTCTCTTCTAACAGAGCTCACGGAAGGCCTATTGAAGGAGGTTTAGTGAAATCTTCCTCCCTGGCTAGATGGACTAGTGTTAGGTGGGCCCGCCTGTCTTCTCTAGCGTAGTCTTTTAAAAGTTGTTGTAGTAGTTTTTTCCCCATTCCTTCCCACAGAATAATTTCAGTGGGAGAATGTAGGATGCACATAAAAGGGCGTAAATTGTGGGGCACCAACACATGTATTGGATAGATGGTATTTAACAAATGATTAATATACAGCAAGCCGCGCCCATGGTCTTTCACTACTTTATAAAGGTCTTTCATCTTCCATGTATGAGAGCTTCCAATTGGGGCTTAGCCCCACTCTGGTACTGCACCGGTGCTGCTTGCATTTTAGCTACCAATTCCCAGTCCCCCTCTTCTGCCACCAGCTTCCACATACTCATCCAAGAATCCTCAGGCTCATGCTGAAGGTCGGATGAACCTTCCCTCTCCTCTCCAGAAGAGGGAACTTGGTCTTTGGCAGCGGAGCGGGGCCTTGGGTGACTGGCCAGGCCCGGTGTTGTGGGCCTTTGGTAACCAAGATGGCGGCCTTCCAGTTACCGCCCCTCACACTTCCGGCTCTGAGAGTGTGGGATCCGCAAGGGGCTGAGTTGGAGGGGGTAGGGCAGCGGGAGTAGGCAAGGAAGCGCTGGATCCCAATGCAGGGGTGGTACCTGACGCGGAGGTGGGATCCAACACAGGGGCAGGACCCGATGAGAGAGCTGAGGGTGGGAGGGAGTTTGACATTGACGACCCCCTCCAGAGGAAGGACTCCATTTTGTGAGCTATCTGAGGGGGATCCAGTGAGGAGAGGTACTGGAGAATGGGTTAGGGTAGAATCCAGGCCTGTGTGATCAGTACAGACCTGGGCAGGGGGTAGAGAAGGAGGGGAGATGTCAGCAGGTGGCTCGTCTGTGCTTTACAGCAGTTTCTGTTTCTCATCCTAATGGTGTCAGTGGGTTCTGGAATGCCGGGGGCAGAACAGAAAGTCTGGGTTGAATATTAGAACTTTGAATCCTTGAGAAAACTCCATAAAACATGTGAAAAATTGGGTAAAATGTTGAAACTCTTTTCACTCCCTGAGTTTGCAAAAGATAGAATCTTTCTCTAACTCAGTCCCAAAATGCTACATGACAAACTGAATCAACAGAAATATCTGGAAGCTCCATAAACAGCCAATGAACAAACGACTTCCAACTTCCCTTAGTAAAATCTTGCACTCTGAAAGGAGAACCTCCCTGACTCAAAGATATATGTCCCTCTCATCTTTGGATAATTTGTTACCCAGAGCTGCCCCTGATGTAACATGTGGCCCACCCACAGGACTAAAATATCACCCAAAGATCCTGCACTGCTGGTGGCTGTCCCCCAGCTCACTGCTCTGATGGCTCTGTATGCAGGTGTTTCAAAATATCCCATGGGCTTTGTCTACTGAGTCGACCCTCTTGCTGCTGGAGGGTGCCAACGCTGCCTTCAGCAAGCCCTGATAAAACTCAGGTCTCACTCCAGGGCAGAGGCTGACGCTGACCCAAGGCGTCTTCTGTCCGGTGACGGTGGAACAGTCGAAATGTCACTGTAATCGCTCTCAGGAATTCTCAAAGAAGGTCCCTGTTTGGGCACGCCTTGTTGTGGCATGTCCACAGCCAGCCTCTGTGAGAGACGTGCACTCCCATAGCTGGGAGCAGGCTTGCTTGAATGGATGATGGATGAGGCAAGAGAGGAGCATTTGTGTGGAACTTCAAACAGTGTGGTTTGCACTGGAGAGGGTCCAGGGACGGAGACAAAATGAGGCTGGGCACACAAGGTTTTATATGTGGGAAAAAAGGACCTTGTATGCAGTAACTTAGGACCAATAGAGGATAAGAAAGGGGAGAACACCTACGGGAGTACATATAAGGAAAGAAAAAACTTCATGATATCATGAAAATTACCTGAATCACCATGACCCCACAAAAGCCAATGGGCAAGACCATTGCTTTAGAGGTGTGCCGCAACTTACTTGAGTTCGTCAAAGTACTAATGAGGTATTAGAGTTCCAGTGGCAGGCCCCTGGACCTCCAAACAACTACTACTTCCTGAGACTTCATTGCTGACTTCATTGAGGAGCTCAGCAGTGCTGAAGGCTGAGGCCTGTCATTTGTCGTCCCTTTAAGATGGCAGTGGAGGTGCCCTGAGTGCACATTCAGAGGCAAATTCATGGCTTCTCATGCCAAGACGCCAAAACTAAATGTGCACGGTGCCTTCCTTGAATGACATTTAGTCCTCTGAAATATCTACAGGAAGTGGTCTGAAACTGCTTTGTGAGCCTGCTGCTTGGGATCAGCTGTGAGAGACTGAGGGCTGGCCTGTGCCCGGTGCTGTGTCCCACTGGGAGCAGCCGCACAGGCTCATGTGCAGAGCAGGCACTGCCAGAAGCCCTGGAGATGTCACCTGCCCTGCAGCCACCTTTGTCAAGGTGCTGTAAACTACAGCTGACTTTCCCCATGGAGAATTTGTTGGTTTAGTCACTATGGAGAATACTATGGGATTTGCCCCTGGCAGCTTTGATGGGGATTCTTGGGGAGTGTGGGGTTTTGGGGGCAGCTGCCCAGGCAGGGGCTGAGCTCGGGGCCCTGTTGCGCCCATGGCCCCCAGCAGCAGCAGCAGCAGCAGCAGCCCCAGGGCCCAAAGCCCTGCGCCCCCTGCCCAGCACAGGCTGCCCTGTCCCTGCAGCTGTCACCCGAGTGGGGCCCAGGGACCAGTGGCCGCTGGCAGCAGCAGGAATGCGGGCAGGGTGAGGATGCCCTGGCTTGGCTTTTGTCTCTGGAACAATGCGGGCTCAGGGCAGTGCAGAGCAGGCTGGGAAGCAGAGCCCAGGGCCTTTGGAGGCTACAAGGCTTAAAGACCTGTCCTTGCAGCAGCCCAGATGCTGGTGGCCCAGTTGCCAAGGCTGTGGTGGCCTTGAGAGTGTGCAGGTGGATTTTGCAAGGCTGTGGCCTGCTGGCGGCTCTGGGCCCAGGAGTCCCTGTGGCTGCAGCAGGAAGGGTGGCTGAAGGTTTGCTGCCTGATTTGGTGGCATGGCTGCAGGGGCCAGTGCTGTGAGAGCCCCCTGGGTGAGAGCTGGTGAGAGAGAGCTGAGCTCTTGGGGACAGCGCTGTGCCCCAGGGCAGGAAGAGCAGCAGTGCCCAGTGCCAGGAGCGGTGTCAGTGGGAGCCCCTGTACACAGGGACCCCCAGCCCCGGGGTGGCAGTGCCAGCACCCCCAGGGACCTCCAGCCCTGGGAACATGGAACAAGTGAAACCCACAAGTGTGCAAAGGCTGCCTGTGCCCAAAGGAATGGCCTAGAGAAGTCAGGTTTTTAAAAGAAACTATTCATTTGCCGAAGATCGGCAAATCTATGATTTAGAGAATATGTGTCATTATAACAATCGATATAACAACAACTACAACAATGTTCAGAACAAATTTACATGGGATCCGATGGGCTAACAATCTTCAAAATGTATTTACAAAAAACTTCCAATGTAGAAAACATATTTACAAGGAATTTCTAAACTTCGAACATATTTACAAAGGCATCAGATGTGCCATGTTGTGCATGAGTCCTGAAAGAAAGGAAGCAGCAGAGCTGGACTCAGCTGGCAGCACTGAGCCCAGCAGGGCTGGGAGCTGGGCCCCAGGGGCTGGGCCGGGGCTGGCAGGGCTGGCGTGGCCCCAGGCAAGCGCAGGCCAGGCCGGGGCTGGTGCTTGTGGCAGCACAATCCAGGCCCCCTGCGGGCACCGTGTCCCTGAGCGGGGCCATCCAGCCCAGCCCCAGCCTGGCGTCAGGGGACCCAGTGTGTGTGTGGGCAGGGCGTGGGAAGCATCTGCCTGTCTGACCTGTGGGGCTCCATCTTCATCCAAGGACCATGGGCTCCTCCTCATCCTCCTCATCCACTTCCATCTTTTCAGTGTCATCCTCCTCGTCTACTTCCATGTCCTCGATGTTATCCTCCTCATCTACTTCCATGTCCTCAACAGTGGAGGACATGGAAGTAGAGGAGGAGTCCACTTCCATCATCTCTTCCTCATCCAGCCTCAGGTCCACTTCCATCGCCTCCACAATGTCTCTGTCAGTCTGCAAGGGGCAGCACAATCTCCCAGTTCTGTCCCACCCCATCCATTCCCACATGGCTGCAGCCTGCCCAAGCCGGGTGCCCCCTGCCTGGCATGGCACTGTACCTCCATGGGCACAGCAGGGCACATCCTGCTGAGATTGGTGCTCCAGATCAAGCAGAAGGAAAAGCCCAGGCAGCAGCAGCAGCAGCTCAGCGCTGAGGGTCAGAGCGCAGAGTGAGTCGCAACTGACCCTTGGCAGCTGGTGAGGTGTCTGCTGTGCTCGTTTCCAGGTCCTGGACGTTCCACCTGGAACCCTCTGGGAGCTGTGATGTCACTGAAGTTTCAGGGCCACTGCGCAGTGGGAGATGGGGATGGCAGAATGATCAAATCCTTGAATGGTTTGGCTTGGAAGGGACCCTAAAGATGATCTGGTTCCAAGCTGAGCAAGCTCCCAGCACAGCAGGTTGCTGTGGCGCCTGTTCCACCTGGCCTTGGATGTTGCAGGGGATGGGGCATCCACAGCCTCTCTGCACTGGTCCCTGTGTCAGGGACAAGCACCCTGAGAGTAAAGAACTTTTTCCCATTATCAAATGTCTGCCATCTCTTGCAGTTTGATCCCATTTTTGCTTGTCCTGTCACTAAAGTTCCTGACAAAGTGTGCTCCTCCACTTCCCTGTGGGTCAGGCTGTTCCTGCAGGGTCATACGTGTGGCTGGACCTGCAGACAAGAGAGAGAGAAGCCAAATTCCCAGTCAGAAAAATGGGGAATATGGCATGAGGACTGAGAGGATAAGGAAAATGTAGAGACATGCATGTCTTTTCTTTGGTGGGTGTCGTCATTTGTGCGTTTTATTGGAGGCCGGGTTCCCTGGTGCACTCAGGTTCCGTGTTGCAGCCTGCCCACAGCCAGCCTCTCTGTGTGACCTGCACACGCAGAGCTGGGAGCATGCTTGGTTAAACTGCTGGTGAACGAGGTGAGTGAGGGATCTTTGTGTGGAACTGCAAACACTTCAGTGGATTGCACTGAAAAGCGTCCAGGAACAGAGACAAAATGGGGCTTGGAACACAGAGGGAAAACTGGGGGGAAAAGCCGGGGAGAAATGGAAAGAGCCAGGACTAAAACGGTACAGGAGAGGCGAGGACATTCTAGTGGGAATACATATAAGGAAAATACAGCAGTTGAACTGGGTGATACCAATAAAACGCCATGGGCCTGAAAATGCCCATGGACGAGACCATTGCATTCAGAGCGGTGTCTCTCTTTTACCTTGGTCACTTCGCCCTGAGGTATTACAGTTCCAGTGGTAGGCCCCTGGGCCCTCACATCTCCCCCTTTTTGTTATCTATAAAAACGGCTTCTGCTATTGAGTTTTGCAGGCATTAAGCAAAAAAGGATAAAGTAAGCAACACAATGAATACAATAAACAAAGTCCACAAAACAGTCTTAACTAGAGATGAAAGCCAGCCTCGCAAACCCCTGTGTTTGGAAAGTGCAGTGAACCAGTCGATGTTGCCTTCTGTCTGGATCTTGTTTCCTTGATCTTTCAGCAGCTGGATGCCCTGGTAATCGGACTCCCTATGTGACAGCAGGTAGAAAAAACACATGCCTTCAAATGCCTGACAGGCTTCTACATGGCCATGAAATTGTGGCTTGTCTATGGAAGCACCCAGCTGAAGGCGTGCAACTCAGTGAGGAGCATCAGGTTCCTGCTGCAGCAGCAACCAATGGCAGCATCCTCTGCCTTTAGCTGATGTAGTATCTGAAGGCTTGGGTGTACTAAAAGTACACAGATGAAGAGATTAGAAGGTGGAACTTAAGTTGTGGTCCCACTAAATTTTCTCTTCTGTAAGCCAAGGGTGTGAACACAGCTTATTAGAAGAACCATATATCAATGATAAATATAATTTTTACAAATGTTAAGTCATATGTCCTGGTTAATGATGTCTGAGCCATCTTGGTCTTGGTGTGTGTGGTAAGCGCTGCTTAGGAGATCTTCTTCTGTCCTTCTCCTTCTTCTTTTCCAGGCTGCTACTCTCTCTCTTAGGCTTTCATTCTGTTCTTCTGATGGTGGCTCTGGTGTTTGCCTCGCGGTTCCCAGAAACAGTTTTAATGTATTTTGCTGGGATCCATCTTAGGAGTGTTTCCGTAGAGACAAGGGCATCTTCTCTTTCCCAAGTAATCAATGGGAAAGGGCCCATAAATTGTTTAGATTCAGGGTCTTTGCTCAACACAGGTGGCTTTTCTTTTAATTGGGCTGCAGCTCAATTAGTAAACTGCCTGATGACTGGGGGAGTTGGCTCCATAAATGAGTTGTTCAAAAAGTTGAGTATGTAAAAGGCCTTGGCCAGTCTCTCAATGGAAGATAATATCTGGTTACCCCTCTCAGTTGATCAAGGATCCTTTTGATTGATCAAATGGCCCTCTCGGCTATGGACTGTCCTGTGGCAGAGTGTGGTATGCCTGTGACATATTTTATACCCCAGTGGTCAGAAACTTGTTGGAATCAGTGCAAGGTTTAAGCAAGTGCATTATCAGTTTTAATTTCCTGTGGAATTGCTATGGTGGAAAAAACGAAAAAGTAATGTTTTATAGCATCTTCTGATTTTTCTCCAGCATGGGCAGAGCCAAAAAACACACTGGTAAAGGCATCGATTGTGACATGGATGTATTTTAGTCTGTCCAAAGGAGCATAGTGTGTGATGTCTGATTGCCAGATGTGGAGACTCTCTAGTCCTCTTGGATTGCCTCCAGCTCTGACAGAAGCAAGGCCATGTTCCTGACAATTGGGGAAGGTGGCTACAAGGGATCTTGCCGGTTCTCAGGTAATTTTGAAAATCCTGAGCAGCACAGGAATGTTTGGATGGTAGAATTGGTGGCTGATCCTTGCCTTTCCAAAATCTATCTAAGGCATATTGCAGTGGTTCAGATGTTTGAAGCAGTCAATTGAGGTGCTCTTGAGTGAGAAGTATATATTCACAAGGTCTGTTCCTGCAAGGGAGCACAGACGCTTTCTAGCTTTCCTGATAAGTTGTGGAATAACTTTCTGTTGGGTTGTTATCATTTTAGTAGGTTGGTGTCACCTGAGAACACAATCCGTTATTATCAGGGCATCTGAGACAGTTGAGTCCCACTGAAAGAATAATGCATGGAATTTTGGACTTACACCAAGGATTGCCAGGGAGAAAGGAAAATTAAGGTGGTATCTGTGTGCCTGTTTAGTTTGAATCACCCAGGATACCTTTTGTACAGTTGCTTAGGCCTCCGGTGTCAGTGATGGCGGGAATCGAGTCCTTCACTGCCTTTAAGGAGCAGGAACAGTGGCAAGAGATCTTCTGTGGTGATTCCCAGCAGTGAATGTACCCAACTGATGGTTCCACAGAGTTGGTGGAGGTCTTGCAGAGTCTTTGGGTTGTCCTTGATTTGCAGTGTTTGTGGTGTGATGGTTCTCTCTGCAGTTTTTAGGCCGAGACACTTCCAAGGGGCTGTCCTTTGAACTTTATCGGCTGCAATCTTAAAACCTTCTCCTGTATCGCGGTGATGACATCTTGTACTGCAACATCCAAAATGATTTGAGCTTCTGCACAAACGACTGTGTAGTCCATGTAGTGAGTAATGATAGCATTAGGATGTTCATTATATGGTCCATATAATGAAAAGCGATTAGCTTAAGGGCAAGAGAATTTGGACTTTAAGCCATTGACAAATATTAGGGCTAATCTTCATTCGTTGAGTGAATACAGTCCACTGGTACCTCTGTAAAGGTGCTTGTCGATTTAGTGACGGAAAAGGCAAACCAGGAGGGTGTCTTTGGGCTGCATGGGGGTGTCAAAATGTAGTCATTAGGATTTTTATCAACCATTTGCCAATAACAGTGTAATCATAGGTACAATTGGACTAAACCTCCCTGAACTGGCCTTCCTTCACATCTCAACCCACGCAATCTTCAAAGCAATGCTCTTCCTATGCTCAGGCTCCATCAATCACAGACTAAATGGCAAAGCAGATATCCAAAAAACAGGAGGACTCCAAAAATTGCTACCCACAACTACGGCATGCCGCACCACCGGCAATCTCGAGGTATCATGGAGGCTGAGGGCAGGCTGGACGGGAGGGCACCCATGTCCTCAATGACCTCATTGATTTTCCTGAGGTCCTGCAGGAGCCGCCTCTTGTCTTTGCCAGGCTTTCATAAGATAATGACAGGCACATTGCAAGGGCTAGTAGATGGTACAATGTGGCCCACAGACAGCTGCTCCTGCACGAGGGACTGCAGGGCCTTTAACTTTCTGCCTGGGAGGGGCCACTGATCCATTCATATGGGGTCGTTGGTCTTCCAGGTTAACTGAAGGGTGGCGCGCTGCTCTGTGGCCCCGTCTAGAAATCCTGAGGTGTTGATAGGATCTCTAGCCTTGTCCCCCTTTGGGACAAGAGGTCTTTTCCTCAAATTGTTTTTGGTGCCCGGGCGACGAATGGTCTTACTGTAGCAACTGTGCCATCAGGACCTTCCATGCAGATGTTACTGTGACTCCAGAAGCTGGTAGTGGCTCCCCTGGGAGCTAATAATTACCCCAGCAGCTGGAACCAGGGGCCAGTCTTTTTGCCAATCAGAGCAGGCAATTATGGTGACATCAGTTCTTGTAGCTAATACTCCTGAAAGACATCTCTTTCTCCCTTTCCATGACAAAGCACACTTTAGAATGGGTTTGTTTCTGCCTGTTATCTGTGCCCACATCACCATTGGGTCAACTGCTGTGGTGATCATGTCCCGTAGGAGGTAGGCTCTGGCTATAAATAGTTTTTTTTGAATGAAAATGGGAGAGTCTAAGTATAGAACCTGGACAGTTATCTCCTGCAAAGACGTCAAGGCGAGTACCTCAGGTAGTAGAGTGAGTGTCTCCATCCCTTCCCTGGTGTTGGTTTAAATCAAAATGTCTTTAGGCCGTCCTTCAGGCCTCTATTTGCCTGTGGGAAAGTGGTGAACATAAATATCGTGGATTGGAAATGAAAAGGCCCCTATCAGGCGCCTTTGGGTTCCAGGGCAGAGCTGTCTTCTGTCGGGTTTTCGGCAGCGATCGAGCTGTCCCGATGCATCTGAGAAGGTCGCTGTGGTGGTTCTCCACGATGTTGGGAAGAGTGGGGCGGAATGGCCTCGCATTTGGTGTCATCGTGCGGGGCCTTTCTGCGTCTGTGTGGGGTTTCCTGCAGGCCACCGGTTTTGCTGGTGTTGGAAAGTATGTGGATGAGGGGGGCAGTGAGGACAGTGGCTGTGACACCTAGAAGGTCCCTGGTAATAGGCTTTATTTTTAAAATACTTTTGAAAATGCCTCATCTCCCTACACTTAAAGCCAGGTCCTTTTTCATGTGTATGTCAGGGAATAACTTGGGAGGCTTCTAGCACCTCTACTACACCCTGACTGGTACCCTTAGCTAGGCTGGCATCACAGTATAAGGATGCCCTAAGTGTGCATGTCTCAACCATTTGTGCAATGGTAGGCTTTGGAGTGAGGGGTAGAGAAGGTAAAATGTCTTTACAGGTGTTGATAGCATTTGTTTCAGCAAGTTTAGTAAGCAGTACCTTCCTGGCTTTTGGATGTTCACCTTGCTTCTCTATTGCTTGTGTAAGGTGGTCAATAAATTTTAGAAAGCATTCACCAGGTCTCTGCAGAATGTCTGTGAAATCTAGAGTAGGTGTTTCTCCATTGGGTGTCTGCTTGAGAGCTGTCTTTGCAGCACTTTTATCTCTTCTAACAGCGCTCTGGGAAGGTCTATTGAATGATGTTTAGTGAAATCTTCCTCACTTGCTAGATGGACTACTGTTAGGAGTGCCCACCTGTCTTCCCTAGCATAGTCTTTATTAATTGTTCTCTTAGTAATTTCCCCATTCCTTCCCACAGAATATTTTCAGTGGGAGAAAGTAGGATGGGCATAAAATGCAGCAGATCGTGAGGCACCACAACATGTGCAGCGAAGGTGGCATTTAACAAATTATTAAAATACGGTGAGCCTCTCCCATGGTCTCTCGCTGCTTTACAAAGGTCTTTCATCTCCCCGTGTGTGACAGCTTCCCATCAGGGGTTAGCCCCACTCTGGTACTGCACCGGTGCTGCTTGTATTTTAGCTACCAATTCCCAGTCCCCCTCTTCAGCTGCCAGCTTCCGCATCCTCTGCCAAGAATCCTCAGGCTCATGCTGAAGGTCAGATGAACCTTCCCTCTCCTCTACAAAAGATGGAATTTGGTCTTTGGCAGAGGAGTGGGGCCTTGGGATGACTGGCCTGGCCAGGCCCGGTGTTGTGGGCCTTTGGTAGCCAAGATGGCGGCCTTCCAGTTACCGCCCCTCACACTTCCGGCTCTGAGAGTGTGGGATCCACAAGGGGCTGAGTTGGAGGGGGTAGGGCAGCGGGAGTAGGCAAGGAAGCGCTGGATCCCAATGCAGAGGTGGTTCCTGATGCATGGGTAGGACCAAACATGGGGAAGACCCGATGAGAGAGCTGAGGGTGGGAGGGAGTTTGACATTGACAACCCCCTCCGGAGGAGGGACTCCATTTTGTGAGCTACCTGAGGGGTATCCAGGGAGGAGAGGTACTGGAGAATGGGTTAGGATAGAATCCAGGCCTGTGTGACCTGGGTAGGGGGTAGAGAAGGAGGGAAGATGTCAGACAGCAGGTGGCTTGACTGTGCTTTACAGCAGTTCCTGTCTCTCATCCTTATCTTGGTATCAGTGGGTTCAGGAATGCCGGGGGCAGAACTCAAAATATGATTTGAGTATTAGGTCATTGAACCCTTGAGAAATTTGTAAAAATCATGTGAAAAATTAGGTAAAATTTTGCAACTCTTATCCATCCCTGAGTTTGCAAAAGAAAGAGCCTTTCCTGAACTGAGTCCCAAAATCCTACATGACAAATTGAATCAACAGAAACATCTGGGAACTCCTTTAAAAGCCAATGAACAAATGATTTCCAAGTTCCATTAATAACAGTCTTCCCCCATGAAAGGAGAACCTCCCTAACTGCAACATATATGTCCCTCTCAACTTTGGATAATTTGTTACCCAGAGCAAGCCCTGATGTAAAAGGTGGCCCACCCACAGGACTAAAATATCTCCCAAGGATCCTGCGCTGCAGGCGGCCATCCCCCAACTCACTGCTCTGGTGGCTCTGGATGCAGGTGTTTCAAAATGTCCCCTGGGCTTCACCAGCTGAGCCAGCCCTCATCCCTCATGCTGCTGCAGGGTGCCCGCACTGCGTTCAGCAAGCCTTGATAAAACTGATAAAACATTGCATTTAGAGGGCTGCCTCACTTTAATTTGTCATTTTTGTTGTGAGGTATTATAGTTCCAGCAAGAGGCCTGTGGGCCTGCGAAACCCTGCGTCCTCCTGAGATATCATTGTTAGTGAGGAGCTCAGCAGTGCTGAAAGCAGAGGCCTGTCCTTTGTGATCCCTTTGGGATGGCAGTGGAAGTGCCCTGAGTGTGCATTGAGAGGCACATTCATGGCTTCTCATGCCACGACACCAATGTGCATGGTGACTTCCTTGACTTCCTTGAATGACATGTAGTTCTTTGAAATATCTACAGGAAGTGATCTGAAGCTGCTTTCTGAGCCTGCTCCTTAGGATCAGCTGTGAGGGACTGAGGGCAGGCCTGAGCCCGGTGCTGTGTCCCACTGGGAGCAGCCCCACAGGCTCACGTGCAGAGCAGGCACTGCCAGAGGCCCTGGAGATGTCACCTGCCCTGCAGCCACCTTTGTCAAGGTGCTGTAAACATCAGCTGGTGCTGATTTTCACATTGGACCCCTTGGTATAGTCACTATGGAGAATTTCTTTACTGAAACCCGTACAATTTCATCCTGGCAGCTGTGATGGGGATGCTCAGGGAGTGTGGGGCTTTGGGGGCAGCTGCCCGGGCAGGGGCTGAGCTCGGGGCCCTGTTGGGCCCAGGGCCCCCAGCTGCAGCAGCAGCAGCAGCCCCAGGGCCCAAAGCCCCGTGCCCCCTGCCCAGCACAGGCTGCCCTGTCCCTGCAGCTGTCACCCAAGTGGGGCCCAGGGACCAGTGGCCGCTGGCAGCAGCAGGAATGCGGGCAGGGTGAGGATGCTTGGCTTGGCTTGGCTTTTGTCTCTGGAACAAAGTGGGCTCAGGGCAGTGCAGAGCAGGCTGGGAAGCAGAGCCCAGGGCGTTTGGAGGCTGCAAGGCTTAAAGATCAGTCCTTGCAGCAGCCCAGATGCTGGTGGCCCAGTTGCCAAGGCTATGGTGGCCTTGAGAGTGTGCAGGCAGATTTTGCGTGGCTGTGGCCTGCTGGCGGCTGTGGGCCCAGGAGTCCCTGTGGCTGCAGCAGGAAGGGTGGCTGAAGGTTTGCTGCCTGCTTTGGTGGCATGGCTGCAGGGGCCAGTGCTGTGAGAGCCCCCTGGGTGAGAGCTGGTGACAGCTGAGCTCTTGGGGACAGCGCTGTGCCCCAGGCCAGGAAGAGCGGCAGTGCCCAGTGCCAGGTGTGGTGTCAGTGGGAGCCCCTGTGCACAGGGACCCCTAGCCCCGGGAACGCGGAACAAGTGGAACCCAGAAGTGTGCAAAGGCTGCCTGTGCCCTAAAAGAATGGCCAAGAGGGGTCAGGTTTTAAAATATTAAAGTATTTATTTGCCGAAGATCGGCAAATCTAGGATTTACAGTACATGTTTCATTATAAAAATCGTTATAATAACATCAACAGTAATGTACAAAACATATTTACATAGAATCTGATGGGGTAACAATCTTCAAAACGTATTTACAGGAAAATTCTAACATAGTCAACATATTTACAGGAAACTTCAAAACTTTCAAATGTATTTACAAAGGCATCGGTCTGTGCCATCATGTGCATGAGTCCTGGAAGAAAGGAAGCAGCAGAGCTGGACTCAGCTGGCAGCACTGGGACCAGCAGGGCTGGGAGCTGGGCCCCAGGGGCTGGGCCGGGGCTGGCAGGGCTGGCGTGGCCCCAGGCAAGCGCAGGGCAGGTCGGGGCTGGTGCTTGTGGTGGCACAATCCAGGCCCCCTGTGGGCACCGTGTCCCTGAGCGGGGCCATCCAGCCCAGCCCCAGCCTGGCGTCAGGGGACCCAGTGTGTGTGTGGGAAGGGCATGGGAAGCATCTGCCTGTCTGACCTGTGGGGCTCCATCTTCATCCAAGGACCATGGGCTCCTCCTCATGCCTCTCATCCACTTCCATTCCCTCGATGTCATCCTCCTCATCAACCTCCATCTCTTCTATGTTGTCCTCCTCCTCTACTTCCATGTCCTCAACAGGATCTTACTCGTCCACCTCCATCATCTCCTCCCTCTCCAACTCCATGTCCACTTCCATCTCCTCCACAATGTCTCTGTCAGTCCGCAAGGGGCAGCACAATCTCCCAGTGGGCTTCCTGTCCCACCCCATCCATTCCCACATGGCTGCAGCCTGCCCAAGCCGGGTGCCCCCTGCCTGGCATGGCACTGTACCTCCATGGGCACAGCAGAGCACATCCTGCTGGGATTGGCGCTCCAGATCAGGCAGCAGGAAAAGCCCAGGCAGCAGCACCAGCTCAGCAGTGAGGGGCAGAGCGCAGAGCGAGCGGCAACTGACCCTTGGCAGCCGGTGAAGTGTCTGCTGTGCTTGTTTACAGGTCCTGGACGTTCCACCTGGAACCCTCTAGGAGCTGTGATGTCACTGAAGTTTCTGGGCTGTTCTGCAGTGGGAGATGGGTGGGGCAGAATAATTAAATCCTTGAATGGTTTGGCTTGGAAGGGACCCTGAAGATGATCTGGTTCCAAACTGAGCAACCTCCCAGCACAGCAGGTTGCTGTGGGCTCTGTCCCACCTGGCCTTGGATGTTGCAGGGGATGGGGCATCCACAGCCTCTCTGCACTGGTCCCTGTGCCAGGGACAAGAACCCTGATAAGTAAAGAACTTCTTTCCATCATCAAATCTCTTTCAACTCTTGCAGTCTGATCCCATTCCTCCTTGTCCTGTCACTACACTTCCTGACAAAGAGTCCTCTCCCACATTCCTGTGTGTCACTCTGTTCCTGCAGGGTCACATGTGTGGCTGAACCTGCAGACAGGAGAGAGAGAAGCCAAGTTCCCAGACAGAAAAAATGGGGAAAGCATCATGAGAGGTGAGATAAGAAGGAAAAAGTAGAGACATGCAAGGCATTGGTTTGGGTGGGCTGTGGGATTCATGTCTTTTATTAGAGGCCAGGTTCCCTGGTGCACTCAGTTCCTGTGTTGCAGCCTCCCTACAGCCAGCGTCTGTGAGCAAATGGCACACCCAGAGCTGGGATCCCACTTGCTTAAACTACTGTTGAACGAGGCTATAGAGGGATCTTTGTGTGGAATTCTAAACCCTGTGGATTGCGCTGAAGAGAGTCCAGGGAGGGAGACAAAATGGGGATGGGAACACAGGGTTTTATATGGGGTGGGAAAGCAGCAGAGCATTGCAGTAATCCATAACCAATAGGGGACTAGAGAGGGGAGAACATTCTAGAAGGAGTATATATATGGAAAAAACAGCAGTTGAACTGGGTGATGCCAACAAAAGCTGCTGCATCACCATGAGCCTGCAAATGCCCATGGGTGACACCATTGCATTCAGAGGGATGTCTCTCTTTTACCTTGGTCGCTTTGCCCTGAGGTATTACAGTTCCAGTGGTAGGCTTCTGGGCCCTCACAACTCCACCCTTTTTGTTTTCTTTAAAGAAGGCTTCTGCCATAGAGGTTTGCAGGAATTTAGCAAAAAAAGGATACAATAACCAACACAATGAATACAATAAACAAAGTCCACAAAACAGTCTTAACTAGAGATGAAAGCCAGCCTTTCATCCCCCGTGTTTGAAAAGTCCACTGAACCAGTGGCTGTTGCCTTCTGTCTGGATCTTGTTTCCTTGATCCTTTAGCAGCTGGGTGCTCTGGTATACTGACTCCCTATGTGACAGCAGGTTGAAAAAACACATGCCTTCAAATGCCTGATAGCCATGGCCATGGACAAGAACTTGTGGCTTGTCTGTGGAAGCACCCAGCTGAAGGCATGCAGCTCAGTGAGGAGCATCCAGATTCCTGCTGCAGCGACAACAAACGGCAGCATCCTCTGACTTGAGCTAATTTAGTATCTGGAGGCTTGGGTGGCCTAAAAGTAAACAGATAAAGAGAGTAGAAGGTGAAATGCAAGTTCTGGTCCCACTAAACTTTCTCTTCTGTAAGCCAAGGGTGTGAACAAAGCTTATTAGAAGGATCATATATCAATGCTAACATATAGTTTTTACAAATTTTAAGTGAAATATTGTTGTCATAGTTTGAGAGGATGTGAGGTTTTTGGGATGGTGTGGTCACACCAATGCGTGTTCAGATTTGAATATTGGCACCTCATGTGGCCACTGGGGACATGGATACGCCTCTGAGAACACAGGAGTTAAAAGCAGAGAAATCCCAGGGGAAGCTCTCTTGGGTTCTGGCTGGGATAAAAGGTCAGACCTCCCCTGCTATCTGGGCGGGGGAGGGGAAGCCATGCGGCCGGGTGAGGAAGGTCTGGCCCCGAGGATGGAAGGGTGGAAGAGCGGAAGAGCACCGGGAGGCATCGGGCAGCCCCCCACCCCCAGGAGAGAGAGAGAGAGAGCGCGCCAGCCTCTGTCTGTGACTGTGCTACCTTGAAACTTGATAACATGGGCCTGCAGCACGGATGAGAAGGAGAAGGGAGGGAGGGGGGGGATGCAGCAAGAAGGTGTCCGGCCACTGTGGGAGTTCTGGGCGGGCTGAGCCCGAGATTTTAACCCTTATTTTGGACAATGAAATCTTTGCAGAACAATAACCTTCCTAGAAGAGAGATAGAGATGAAACAGAGGAAGAAATGGGCAAGTGTGATGAAATTTCCTGCAAGTGAAAGATGTCAGAAGAGTAGGGAAGAATCTTAGGTGAGAAGAGATGATGGAGTGGCCTTAGCTGGACTTTTCTCGTATAGCCCTGGACAGAACCATGTTTCCTGTGACACAGAGACTACATCCAGGGGGAGGCAATGGCTCAAAGCCAAGAGGGTTAAGTTTTGAGACACCTCGGCCCCAGGGGGTGAAATTTGGGGGGGACAGGTGTCCCAAAAGTGAGAGATTGTGCTCTTTTTGGAACGGGACAAAGCATCCTTAAAAGGAAAACCCTAGAAGCAGCTCTGGTCTATGTGCAGTGGTGAGAGCACTGGACACGGAAGGAAGAGGTCACGATGGCAGATGTTCTCCAGGCGGTGCCACGAGTGACATGGAAACACATGTGTGGGAATCCATAAAAATCAGAGAGTTTTAGGAAGGTTGTAAAAAGGACAGGCCACAGAAACAGCAAGAATTGGGAAGTGCTAAAGCAGCAGAAAAAGATATATAAGCTGTAGTGAAGACAATAGGGCTGTGTAATGGGCCTTCTAAGTTGCAACAAGTTTATTTAGTATATATCTGGAAGGTTATGCTGATGAATATAGCTTTATTCGTTGTCTTTTATAAACGAGCCGTTGTGTTGGAGAATTGGCCACTATTGTTTTAAGCAAAGCTACATGTGTTCAAGATGATTGGATAGAACTACTGTCGGTATGCTTTTGCTCTATGTAATTGGCTTAGATGCATTTATGTCATGTGGAAACATTAAGTTTCTTTGGCCTGCTGCCTGGTCAGCGAGCTGTACGCATCTTTCCATTGTCATAACCATGTAATGAGACTGATGCTGAAAACATAAAAAGCTCTAGATGCTGATCAAAGCAGCCCCATCCTGTTCACGTCTGTATATAAACTGCCAGCGTACCAAACACGAGGTTTTGACGGTGTTTCCTGGGGAAACCTATGGCACAAGAAGGACTCCTCTCCTCTTGATGAACAGAGAATTGATTGTGTAAAGGGTCGTGATGGACCGAGAATTGGTGATCTGAGGGATGGATGTATTGGAGAGGAGGAAATGTTTTTGGAAGGTTTTAATTTTCCCTGTGTATTTCTTTTTACTTGTAGTGTCGTTAATAAAGTTTTCTTTTCTTTATTTCTAAGTGGGGGCCTGCTTTGCTTATTCCTGGTCACATTTCACAGCAGAAACCAGTAAGAGTGTATTTTCATGGGGGCACTGGCTTTGTGCCAATGTCAAACCATGACATATATATATAATAAAATAATAAATCAAGCCTTCAGAAATATGGAGTCAAATCCTCGTCCCTTCCCGCATGCAAAGACCCCTTTGACCACCGTCACATGTGCCCTGGCTGGCTGCAGGCTCGGCACATGTCCTGCCCTCCTGCTCTGAGCCAAAAGCAGCAGGGATGGGCAGCTCTGGGCATCGCTCTGAGCACGGCCTGGGCACCGCGGGCAGCTGGGACAAGGGCACAGGAACCCTCAGCTCATGGGCGGTTTCTGCTTTCTCTCCTTGCAGCCGGGCTCTGCGGGTGCTGAGGCTGCTCTGGGCTCTGCCAGGGCTCCGCTGGAGCTCAGCACCCGGCCAGAATCAGCCAAAGAAGAAATGGTGTGACCTGCACCACTTGCTTGAGCATTTTGGCAGCACATCTCGCAGAGTGTACACCTCCAAGGGAAAACATGACACACCCCACAAAAAAAAAATTGTTCAATAACTTCTGAAATGAAATCAATCTGGCATGACCCCAAATGACATTTCTCAGTTTGCTCAAGCTGTAGCTCAGCCCTTCTCCGAACAGTTCTCTCTCCCACCCTCCTTTTACTTCCCAACTGCTCCCTCTTTTCCCCCAGTGAGTTCCCAGCCCATCGCAGTCTCCATCACACTGTTGCCTTCCTTGGTGCCCCTCACCACAAGGAAGGCTGAGCCCCAGACTTAGGGACTCATCCTGTCACTGGCTGAGGAGCAGTAATGTCTCAGAGGTCCAGTGGGATTTTAGTGTCATTCAGAGCCACTCTCCAGCCCTCAGCTCTCCTCGCTGCTGCGCTCCCACTCCCTTTTCCTCATCCTTGCAGCAGGATGAGCTCTGTGAATCCCCTTGAGCCTCCCCACTCTTCCCAGCCCACGAACCCCCCTCAGTTAGGCTGAAGCTGAAGCTTCTCTGTTCTCCTGTGGCACAACAGTCCAGTGCCCTGTGCAGGGAGCCCCAGCCCCAGAGCACAGCACACAACAGTGCAGTCCAGGCTGGAGCAGCTGCCCTGCAGCCCTGGCTTGGCTATTTGTGGCAAGGCAATGCTCCCGGCTCTCAGCTGTCCCTGCAGGATGGCCCCAGCGCAGAGCCCAGCTGGGCTCCCACTGCAGCCCCTGGAGCTTGGGGCAGACAGTGCTGCCAGAGCTGAGGTTCCTGGGGAGCACCTGGAACTGTGCCTTGCACTCTGTGGCCATGTGTCACAGTGCAGGCTGGCTTGGGCTGTGTGAATGTACCAGCCCTGGTTTGACTGCCAGGGGCCTCGCCCAGTCACATCTCTTCCAGGACTGCAGCATTGCACTGGACAGAATCTGACAAGGCATGGATATCAGAGAAACGAAATTATCCAGCCTGGGTTTTTCAAAGGCCCTTTAGCAGGAAGGGCTTGAGAATAAACGCTCTCTGTTTGCAACATGAACATAGAGGTGAGTACTCTCTCTGTCTCCAACCCACTACCCCCAGCCAACCTTACAGCCACCCACTCCCTCACACATCTCCCTCGTGCCTTCCCACTGCTGTGTCCTGTCAGGGTTTCCCAGCCCGTCCTCCCTTCATGGCCCAGTCCCCTCAGGCTCTGCCCCAGCCCGGCCAAGCTGCCCGGCAGCAGCGCCGCAGCCCCACAGCAGCCCCGTCCAGGGGCACCTGGGAGCCCTCAGCAAGGCAGCCAGAAGCACTCGGGCAGGAGGACACGGATGGCGCTTCCTGCCTGGCACAGGGCTTGTGGCCATCTTTGGGCACCGCTCTCACAGGGGTCCCCGCAGCCCCGGCCCCTGCCCACCCGCTCTGTCACCAGCACAAGGGCTTCAGCAGAACCACCATAGGCCAAGGGGCTTCTGGCCATTTCCTCTGCAACACTGCACACCTGGGCAGGTTGCTGAGCCAGGGTACCCTTTTCCCCCTCTTCCCCTATGCCATGCAGACCCTGCAAAAGAAAGCTCCTGGGAGTCTGTGTATTATAACACACTCTATATTCATATACTAATGAAAAAAAAAAAAAAAGAAAAGAACAATCTGAAAGAAATGCGAAAATCTGAAAGAAATCTGAAAATTCCCGCTGGTGGCCTCAGCAGAAAGAGACATCAGCTCTCTGCAGAGCTCTAGCAGCGCAGCCAGCCGAGCCCCAACAGACGAGGCCGTGTCCTCCATGCCCAGCAGAGATGTTCTTGCACCCTCTGGAAGACGGAATATCGCTCCCTCTGCAGGGCCTGGAGGACATACAATGTTTGACGTGCCAGGTCTGACAGGGCACTGCTGGTGTCCTCTGTCAGGTGTTCAAGGGCTGAAAGAGAAAGGAACAGAGCCACGGTCAAATCCTGGATCTGCGGGGAGCCGAGGAGAGCCCCCGGCCAGGGCCATCCCAGCCAGCTCTAGCCATGGCCAGGAGGGAGCAGGGACCAACGGGAGCAGCCCGAAGCTGCCGGCCACGAATCGCCCAGGTGGCCCTGAAATCTCTGTGTGCTCTGCCCACGCTGGCCCTGGTCTGCACAGGGAGCAGAGCCCTCCACAGCCAGGGCAGGGCTTGCAGCTGCCCCGGCAGCCCCCGCTGCCAGCCCGCTGCCCTCACTCACCAGTGCAGATGAGCCGGAGCTCTTCCTTCTTCCCCCTCAGGTGCCGCGCGGCCATGCCTGTGAACACAGAGCCTGTCACGGCGCCAGCGGCACAGCTCCCTGCCAGCGGCGCTGCCGGCGCTGTGGCCACACGGGCTGCTGGCCCGGCAGGGCTCTGCCCGGCCCTTGCCGCACGCTGCCGCTCCAGGGCACGGCTGCCAGAGGGCGGCGGCAGCAATGCCCGGGCCAGGCGGGGCTCCACGGCGCCGGGCCCGTCCGGCGCTGCCGGGGCAGCAGGCCGGGCCGGGGCCGAGCTGCGGCGGGCCGGGGAGGGAGCGCGGGCTCGTGGCTCACCCATGAACCTGATGGCCGCCGCTCGCAGGGGCTCCTGTGGGCTCTGCACGTAGGGCAGGGCCCGGCGCAGGTGCTCGGCCGCTCGGCTCCTGTCCTCTGCCAGCTGCAGAGAGCGGCAGGAGGGAAGGGTTGGCGCGGGCTCAGCCCCGGCCTCCCCTGCCCGCACAGCCCTGAGGCGCGGCCGGCAGCCGCCGGCGCCGGGCTCCCGAGGCGAGGGGCAGAGGGCCGGCTGCTGCCCGGGGAGCCGCCGTGCCGCCCCGCCCCGCAGCCCCGCCGGGCCTGGGCTCCCCCGGCAGCCGGGAGCAGAGCCCGCGCGGCCTGTGGGTGCAGCAGCGGGCAGGGCCACAGCTGCCCGCCCCGCACACTGAGCGCCGCGCTCAGGGAGCTTCTCCGGGCTGAGGCTGGGGCTTGCAGGCTGTCCTTACCAGGCACTTGCTGAACTTCCTCAGATTCTGGTTCTTCACCAGTCTTTCAAGATCTGTCCTCTTCAGGAACTCGGCCACACAAAGCAGGGTTTCCTGAGAAGCCTGGAGAGCAGCAGACACAGAGATGGCCCCACAGCCCAGGGCGCAGCACCCGGGTGCGTCCCTGTGCCAAGGCCTGGAGGAGGCTGCAGCTCAGCAGGTGCCAGGGCAGGAGGCAGCCGAGCCCCCTGCCAGGGGGACAGCAGCAGCCCACGAGTCCTCACCTGTGCCACAAGCCGCTTCTCATCATGGCAGTGGAGGACGAGGGGCAGCAGGCTCTGGCGCAGGGGTGTCTTCAGGGCCTTGTTTTTCTTTTCCTGTGGAAGAGTCACCAACGTTCGGAAGAGCAGTATGGAGATGAGCTGAACCTGCCAATTGTTCTGTATGGAAGGAAGAAAAAAAAGACCTCAGCATGGGCTGCACGGGGCTCAGCCTGGCACAGGCCTGCAAATTCACAGGGCACAAAGTGTCCGGACAGCACCCAGTGGCCGTGGCTGGGAGCAGTGAGCCTTACGTGGTCAAAGAGTGGCAGGAGCGCCTCAAGCAGCTGCAGTGTGATGGGGCCGGGCATCAGCATGTCATTGTCCAGGATGATAAAGCTGAGTAGCATGACTGTCACGAAAACTATCTCTCCATCTGCATCCCACAGGAAGTCCACAAGACTTTCAGTCAGGCTCCACATTTTTTTGGTCTGTGCAGAACACAAGTTTGTGAAACGCCGTCCTGCTGCCGCAGGGCCCAGAGGCCAAAGGCCTGTCCCAAAGCACTGGGGCAGCTGAAGTGGGAGGCAGGAGAGCTGGGAGCAGCTGCCCCAGCACTCAAAGCCCTGCCAAGCGCAAGCGACCGCATTGCCCAGCTCAGCCTCAGCCGCTGACCCCTTCTCACCATTGAGGGCTCCTCAGTGAGCTCAAGAAGGGCCCTGAGCGCCAGGCGACGCCCCTCCCTGCACTCGCTCTGCAGCTGCCTTGACAAAATTTGCAGGACTCTGTCAGCACCACGTTCACTCAAGTGCAGGCACTCGAGGACCTGAAAGGCACAGGGCAGTGACAGGGAGCCGGCTGGCAGGAGCCCGTAGACGCACGGGGCCGGGCCCAGGCAGCAGCACAGGGCGCGGGCACCGTGCCAGGCAGCTGCGGCGACGAGAGGGCAGAGAGCTGGGAGGCGGCTCAGCCAGGCAGCGCTGGCCGTCAGGCTCACCTCCGCAAGGAACGCCAGCGCGGGCAGCTCCCAGCGTGGCTCCTGTGTGCTGAGCAGCCGGAGCAGGTAGCGAGCGATCCGGGAACACAAGGGCATGGAGACACAGCACATCTCCCTGGCAGGAGAAAAAGGAACCAAGACTTTGGGCCAGGGGGACAAACCTCTGCCAGGAGTGACACACAGAGGTCTGGTCTTTCCCCAGCATCCTGCAAGCGGCCCATGGCTATTTGGGAGGCAGCTCCTGGTGGGCACCCTCCTCTCCCAGCCTTTTCCAGTCTGCTTGGCCATCCCTCGGGGACAAGGCCTTCTGGGCCACGACCTCGGGGACTGTGTGGAGCTCCCTAGGCACAGAGCACAACTGTCAGAGGTAGTGGGGAGAAGGGGGTCTCACCTGGCCAGCAGACCCACGGCACAGTGGTGGGTGTCAGCACACAGCAGCGTGTCCCAGCCACACCTGCGTTCCATTGCCACCACCACATCCTCGTGCTGCATTCGGCAGAGCAGGGACTTCAGGGTCTGCACTGCAAACCTGCGTGCACAGCAAAGCCCAGGTCACGCTGTGAACACTGGCTCCTGCCCGGGGACGTAGCAGGGAAAGGAGGAGTGGGATGGAGCACCTGTTGGGGCTGGTGGCAAGGCCGTATTCCTCCTGGCATCCCTTCCAGAATGCATTGACCTCCTCTGGTGTATCCTGAGTGCTGAAGAGCACTTGGGAGAGCAGATGCAGAAAGAGGCGGGGCAAATACACCGTCACCATATGTGGGACGCAGGGCATCTGGAGGATCTTCCAGATCACCACAGTTGCCTGCAAAGGACAAAGCCCCCCGAGACAGGGCTCAGTGCCGAGGTGTGCGTGTGGCAGGGCCCAAGCAGGGGAGGGAGAGGCTCAGACAGACGCAGGGGGAGCACGGGGCCTGGTGGGGCTGAAGCTGCCCCTGGGCCGGGTTTCAACCCAGCGCCTGAGGCAGGGAGATGCAGTGGGGGAAAGGAGGATGGAGAGCTGCTGGAGAGGCAGCCTTGGGGACAGCAAAGGCCAGTTACAGAAACTCACAGCCAGGACAAAGACACCCGTTTTGTCCCCATCCGAGGTGCACATGCTGTGCTCTGGCCAGCTCCCCAGCACATCCAGGAGTATCAGCAGCGCTGGCTCTGCAGTCCTGGGCGAGCACATGATGCTCTTCCACATGGTCAAAGCAGCTCTGTCGGGTTAGAGCTCTGTCTCAGGAGCGTCTCAGACACAGCACCGTGGCCTGGGCAGCAGTGGGGACCTGAGCTGGCTGCCAGCTCTGCCTGTGCCCATTGCCACTCGCCAGCAGCACACAGGCAGCCCAGGTCGCTGGGGACAGGCCCCTGAGGGGCAGCGAGGGAGCACCGCAGCAGGCTCGGGGGCTGACGTGCCAGGGCTGGCCAAGGGAGCAGCCAGAGGGCCCTGGAACTCTCTGTTGGTCACACACCTGGGCCAGGCTCTACAGGCTGATGGGCTGGCGAGCCCTGAGCCCGCTGGGCAGGTGGGCCCCATACCTGTCACAGGACGGGGCCACACGCAGGAGCGTCATGACTACGTCAGCGGGCTGTGCTTCGCTGAGATCCAGCAGGGTCCTGTTCAGCCTGTGCTCAGCAAACTGATTGGCCAGGAGCCACTGGTGGATGTACCTGACCAGGGCAGGAACCTGGAGAAGGCACGGGGAGACTTGGAAAGCTGCCGGAGGGAGGAATGTCCCCAGCTTCCCCACAGAAGTGCTTCCCTTCCCACCACACTGCCATGGCCTCAAAGAGTTACAGTGACCAGCAGGCGTGGCTTGGGAGACCAAGCAATTCCTGGGAGGATCAAAGCCTGGCCACAGGCTGCTTACTTGCTTAGGATTGGAAAAGCCCTCCTCTACGAGCATATCCAGCAGGGCAGCACTGGTCTTGGTTTTGAAGATGTGCGAATATGCTCTGAGCCCAGTGCCCATGGTGCTGGTCTCTTCCGCCCGAATTTTCTTGATGAATTTGCAAACCAGCTGTAGGAGAAGGGCAAGAAGCCAGGGATGTTGCAGGGAATGCTCCAAGCGCGGTGCCAGCAGGCCCAACCCAGGTGGGGATGGCTGCAGGTACCTGGGCTGTGCTGCGGAAGAGGCCACGGGCAGGGTCCTGCTCCTGCGTGCGCTGCAGGGCTGCACCTGGCAAAGAGCGAGCGCAGCCAGAGCTGAGGGGCTGCGGGAGAGGCCGGAGAACACAGCCCAGCCCTGCGCTGCCCAGGCAGGGACAGCCCCGCGATGCCCCAGGGGATGGAGCACGGTCCCCGTGGGGTGTCTGCCCGGCCCCTCTTCCGTCCTGTCTGTGGGAATGGGATGGGATTGGGTGGGATGGGATAAAATGGGATGGGATGGAATGGAATGGCGCCAAGTTGGCTGCGGGCACCGGCCCTGTGGCCCAGCTCTGCCACTCACCCTCCTGCGGCAGCTCAAACGGCACCACCGCTTTGGTTTCATGTGCTGGGGCAGCCTCAGGGCCTTCTTCCTCCTCTTTCCCCCAGGCCACCTTGGGCGCTTTCAGAGGTCTCTGCTCCATGACAATGACTGGATTTGTGAGGATACCCGCAGAGGGGAAGCCTTGCAAGGCCACAGGTCACCAAGTCCTGTGGTCTGGCCTCGAGCTCAGCTGCGGGAAGAACGCTTTGGAAAGGCTCCGGGTCAGAGAGGAACGAGTGCGCTGTGCGGGGGCTCCTCATGGCACCGCTCTGTCCCGTTGTGCCCCGTTGTGCGTTCCCAGCAGCCGGGCAAGCTTCTATTTCCCACGTGTCACAAAGGGCCCTTGGTCACCGGGTTCCGTTCCATGGCACAGAGACCCTGCTGCGGCGTGCCACCCAGGGCCCTTGCACACACTGCCTTCTGCCCTGGGACTGCCCCCAGCCCAGCCAAAGTGGCCCAGCTTGGAAGGAATGCCTGGCCCCAGGTGTCTAAGGCAGCCCGACAGGATCTTTAGGAAGGGCTCAGAGCATCAGCAAACGCTGCCCGGCTCTGCACGCTCAGTCCTGTCCCCATATCTTTCCCTGAGAGCATTTGAATTTCTAAATGAGAAGCATTTGAAGGGAGGGGATTTACATTTTCCATTTCAGAGCAGCCTTCTGCCTTCATTAGCAGACACGTCTCTCTTCAAACCAAGACAATTGTTTATCATCTTGCAGATGTGCAGTTGCTGGGGAGCCCCGTTTTACACCAAGGACCTGGAGAACCATTCCCAGCAATTGGGAAAATCCTAGGTGGTCCGTCCACCCACAGATGAGGTCTCCAAACGTGCCCCAAAATTGGGTCCAGCTCTTAGAGGCCTAAAAGAGCAAGTCCAAATGACTTGATGATATTTTTAGCCCAGAAAGCCCTGCAGCTGATGGCACACTTCACAATCAGCAGGGGACACAGCTAGGCCGAAGCCCAGACCTCTGCTGGGAGCCTTTCCCCTCAAATACCCTTCAAACAAACGTCCATGCAAGTCACTTGGGAAAGTTTCTTCAAATGATACATTTCTGGCACAAGACTACACAGGCTTATGTGAAAGATTCTAAAGCAGCTGCTGTGGAGTCAAAGAGCCAGCACTAAGAGTCCTTGTCATCTCTTGGTAGCTAAATCCCACTTTGGGGGATTTGAGGGAGTTTGGAATGAGCTAGAGAGCAGACCTCCGAGTTTTTTAGATGATGCCATTGCTTTTTCTTCTCTTCTACATAGACAGGAAGGGTGAGTTTGGCTCACATCTGGACTGCATGGCTCACGAGGCCCGCAAGACTTGTAGTTACAAGAGCTTTGAAGGATTTCTTGGCCAAGAAGACACTGCCAACAAGAATATTTATGGTTGGCAGCCAATCCTTCAATATTTCGTCTTAGGGACTCATGCTACAGTGTAAGCTTCCTTAGCCAATCATGTTATGACACACAAACTCACAGCACTGCATCCTAAGCTTCTTGTTTACCATTGTAACTACTTCTATTTTTTCTAGATCTTCAGCACTAAAACTCTAAACTTTCCTCCACTTCAACATTGCTCCCCGTGTCTCTGCTATAATAAACTAGAAATTCATATTCTCGCTTCCAGCACCTAGCTTTGCAAGCCCTTTCTAGGGTCTCCGATCAAATCCTGTGTTTAATTCTAAGCTTTGCTGACAAGACCAAAGGTCTGAGATTTCCCTGCATTTGGGTTTCCAACAACACCGATGCTGTTAGTTCCACAGTGCCCAGGGTCCCTCTGGCAAGTCAGCTCTGGCAGAAACGAGGCGGGCAGCTGCCGGGGGGCGGCTTGTGGCCTCTGACAGCCCATTGCTCAGGGCTTGCCAGCGCCCCAGCCCCTCAGGCTCTGCCCCAGCCCGGCCAAGCTGCCCGGCAGCAGCGCCGCAGCCCCACAGCAGCCCCGTCCAGGGGCACCTGGGAGCCCTCAGCAAGGCAGCCAGCAGCACACGGGCAGGAGGACACGGATGGCGCTTCCTGCCTGGCACAGGGCTTGTGACCATCTTTGGGCACCGCTCTCACAGGGGTCCCCGCAGCCCCGGCCCCTGCCCACCCGCTCTGTCACCAGCACAAGGGCTTCTGCAGAACCACCACAGGCCAAGGGGCTTCTGGCCATTTCCCCTGCAACACTGCACACCTGGGCAGGTTTCTGAGCCAGGGTACCCTTTTCCCCCTCTTCCCCTATGCCCTGCAGACCCTGCGCAGCAAAAGAAAGCTCCTGGGAGTCTGTGTATTACAACACACTCTATATTCATATACTAATGAAGAAACAAAAAAAGAAAAGAACAATCTGAAAGAAAAGGAAAATTCCCGCTGACTCGGGTGGCCTCAGCAGAAAGAGGCATCAGCTCTCTGCAGAGCTCCAGCAGCGCAGCCAGCCAAGCGGCGACAGACGAGGCCGTGTCCTCCATGCCCAGCAGAGATGTTCTTGCACCCTCTGGAAGACAGAATATCGCTCCCTCTGCAGGGCCTGGAGGACATACAATGTTTGACGTGCCAGGTCCGACACGGCACTGCTGGTGTCTTCTGTCAGGTGTTCAAGGGCTGAAAGAGAAAGGAACAGAGCCACGGTCAAATCCTGGATCTGCGGGTAGCCGAGGAGAGCCCCCGGCCAGGGCCATCCCAGGCAGCTCTAGCCATGGCCAGGAGGGAGCAGGGACCAACGGGAGCAGCCCGAAGCTGCTGGCCACGAATCGCCCAGGTGGCCCTGAAATCTCTGTGTGCTCTGCCCACGCTGGCCCTGGTCTGCACAGGGAGCAGAGCCCTCCACAGCCAGGGCAGGGCTTGCAGCTGCCCCGGCAGCCCCCGCTGCCAGCCCGCTGCCCTCACTCACCAGTGCAGATGAGCCGGAGCTCTTCCTTCTTCCCCCTCAGGTGCCGCGCGGCCATGCCTGTGAACACAGAGCCTGTCACGGCGCCGGCGGCACAGCTCCCTGCCAGCGGCGCTGCCGGCGCTGTGGCCACACGGGCTGCTGGCCCGGCAGGGCTCTGCCCGGCCCTTGCCGCACACTGCCGCCCCAGGCACGGCTGCCAGAGGGCGGCGGCAGCAATGCCCGGGCCAGGCGGGGCTCCACGGCGCCGGGCCCGTCCGGCGCTGCCGGGGCAGCAGGCCGGGCTGGGGCCGAGCTGCGGCGGGCCGGGGAGGGAGCGCGGGCTCGTGGCTCACCCATGAACCTGATGGCCGCCGCTCGCAGGGGCTCCTGTGGGCTCTGCACGTAGGGCAGGGCCCGGCGCAGGTGCTCGGCCGCTCGGCTCCTGTCCTCTGCCAGCTGCAGAGAGAGCGGCAGGAGGGAAGGGTTGGCGCGGGCTCAGCCCCGGCCTCCACTGCCCGCACAGCCCTGAGGCGCGGCCGGCAGCCGCCGGCGCCGGGCTCCCGAGGCGAGGGGCAGAGGGCCGGCTGCTGCCCGGGGAGCCGCCGTGCCGCCCCGCCCCGCAGCCCCGCCGGGCCGGGGCTCCCCCGGCGTGCGGGAGCAGAGCCCGCGCGGCCTCTGGCTGCAGCAGCGGGCAGGGCCACAGCTGCCCGCCCCGCACACTGAGCGCCGCGCTCAGGGAGCTTCTCCGGGCTGAGGCTGGGGCTTGCAGGCTGCCCTTACCAGGCACTTGCTGAACTTCCACAGATTCTGGTTCTTCACCAGTCTTTCAAGATCTGTCCTCTTCAGGAACTCGGCCACACAAAGCAGAGTTTCCTGAGAAGCCTGGAGAGCAGCAGACACAGAGATGGCCCCACAGCCCAGGGCGCAGCACCCGGGTGCGTCCCTGTGCCAAGGCCTGGAGGAGGCTGCAGCCCAGCAGGTGCCAGGGCAGGAGGCAGCCGAGCCCCCTGCCAGGGGGACAGCAGCAGCCCACGAGTCCTCACCTGTGCCACAAGCCGCTTCTCATCATGGCAGTGGAGGACGAGGGGCAGCAGGCTCTGGCGCAGGGGTGTCTTCAGGGCCTTGTTTTTCTTTTCCTGTGGAAGAGTCACCAACGTTCGGAAGAGCAGTATGGAGATGAGCTGAACCTGCCAATTGTTCTGTATGGAAGGAAGAAAAAAAAGACCTCAGCATGGGCTGCACGGGGCTCAGCCTGGCACAGGCCTGCAAATTCACAGGGCACAAAGTGTCCGGACAGCACCCAGTGGCCGTGGCTGGGAGCAGTGAGCCTTACGTGGTCAAAGAGTGGCAGGAGCGCCTCAAGCAGCTGCAGTGTGATGGGGCCGGGCATCAGCATGTCATTGTCCAGGATGATAAAGCTGAGTAGCATGACTGTCACGAAAACTATCTCTCCATCTGCATCCCACAGGAAGTCCACAAGACTTTCAGTCAGGCTCCACATTTTTTTGGTCTGTGCAGAACACAAGTTTGTGAAACGCCGTCCTGCTGCCGCAGGGCCCAGAGGCCAAAGGCCTGTCCCAAAGCACTGGGGCAGCTGAAGTGGGAGGCAGGAGAGCTGGGAGCAGCTGCCCCAGCACTCAAAGCCCTGCCAAGCGCAAGCGACCGCATTGCCCAGCTCAGCCTCAGCCGCTGCCCCCTTCTCACCATTGAGGGCTCCTCAGTGAGCTCAAGAAGGGCCCTGAGCGCCAGGCGACGCCCCTCCCTGCACTCGCTCTGCAGCTTCCTTGACAAAATTTGCAGGACTCTGTCAGCACCACGTTCACTCAAGTGCAGGCACTCGAGGACCTGAAAGGCACAGGGCAGTGACAGGGAGCCGGCTGGCAGGAGCCCGTAGACGCACGGGGCCGGGCCCAGGCAGCAGCACAGGGCGCGGGCACCGTGCCAGGCAGCTGCAGCGACGAGAGGGCAGAGAGCTGGGAGGCGGCTCAGCCAGGCAGCGCTGGCCGTCAGGCTCACCTCCGCAAGGAACGCCAGGGCGGGCAGCTCCCAGCGTGGCTCCTGTGTGCTGAGCAGCCGGAGCAGGTAGCGAGCGATCCGGGAACACAAGGGCATGGAGACACAGCACATCTCCCTGGCAGGAGAAAAAGGAACCAAGACTGTGGGCCAGGGGGACAAACCTCTGCCAGGAGTGACACACAGAGGTCTGGTCTTTCCCCAGCATCCTGCAAGCGGCCCATGGCTATTTGGGAGGCAGCTCCTGGTGGGCACCCTCCTCTCCCAGCCTTTTCCAGTCTGCTTGGCCATCCCTCGGGGACAAGGCCTTCTGGGCCACGACCTCGGGGACTGTGTGGAGCTCCCTAGGCACAGAGCACAACTGTCAGAGGTAGTGGGGAGAAGGGGGTCTCACCTGGCCAGCAGACCCACGGCACAGTGGTGGGTGTCAGCACACAGCAGCGTGTCCCAGCCACACCTGCGTTCCATTGCCACCACCACATCCTCGTGCTGCATTCGGCAGAGCAGGGACTTCAGGGTCTGCACTGCAAACCTGCGTGCACAGCAAAGCCCAGGTCACGTTGTGAACACTGGCTCCTGCCCGGGGACGTAGCAGGGAAAGGAGGAGTGGGATGGAGAACCTGTTGGGGCTGGTGGCAAGGCCGTATTCCTCCTGGCATCCCTTCCAGAATGCATTGACCTCCTCTGGTGTATCCTGAGTGCTGAAGAGCACTTGGGAGAGCAGATGCAGAAAGAGGCGGGGCAAATACACCGTCACCATATGTGGGACGCAGGGCATCTGGAGGATCTTCCAGATCACCACAGTTGCCTGCAAAGGACAAAGCCCCCCGAGACAGGGCTCAGTGCCGAGGTGTGCGTGTGGCAGGGCCCAAGCAGGGGAGGGAGAGGCTCAGACAGACGCAGGGGGAGCACGGGGCCTGGTGGGGCTGAAGCTGCCCCTGGGCCGGGTTTCAACCCAGCGCCTGAGGCAGGGAGATGCAGTGGGGGAAAGGAGGATGGAGAGCTGCTGGAGAGGCAGCCTTGGGGACAGCAAAGGCCAGTTACAGAAACTCACAGCCAGGACAAAGACACCCGTTTTGTCCCCATCCGAGGTGCACATGCTGTGCTCTGGCCAGCTCCCCAGCACATCCAGGAGTATCAGCAGCGCTGGCTCTGCAGTCCTGGGCGAGCACATGATGCTCTTCCACATGGTCAAAGCAGCTCTGTCGGGTTAGAGCTCTGTCTCAGGAGCGTCTCAGACACAGCACCGTGGCCTGGGCAGCAGTGGGGACCTGAGCTGGCTGCCAGCTCTGCCTGTGCCCATTGCCACTCGCCAGCAGCACACAGGCAGCCCAGGTCGCTGGGGACAGGCCCCTGAGGGGCAGCGAGGGAGCACCGCAGCAGGCTCGGGGGCTGACGTGCCGGGGCTGGCCAAGGGAGCAGCCAGAGGGCCCTGGAACTCTCTGTTGGTCACACACCTGGGCCAGGCTCTACAGGCTGATGGGCTGGCGAGCCCTGAGCCCGCTGGGCAGGTGGGCCCCATACCTGTCACAGGACGGGGCCACACGCAGGAGCGTCATGACTACGTCAGCGGGCTGTGCTTCGCTGAGATCCAGCAGGGTCCTGTTCAGCCTGTGCTCAGCAAACTGATTGGCCAGGAGCCACTGGTGGATGTACCTGACCAGGGCAGGAACCTGGAGAAGGCACGGGGAGACTTGGAAAGCTGCCGGAGGGAGGAATGTCCCCAGCTTCCCCACAGAAGTGCTTCCCTTCCCACCACACTGCCATGGCCTCAAAGAGTTACAGTGACCAGCAGGTGTGGCTTGGGAGACCAAGCAATTCCTGGGAGGATCAAAGCCTGGCCACAGGCTGCTTACTTGCTTAGGATTGGAAAAGCCCTCCTCTACGAGCATATCCAGCAGGGCAGCACTGGTCTTGGTTTTGAAGATGTGCGAATATGCTCTGAGCCCAGTGCCCATGGTGCTGGTCTCTTCCGCCCGAATTTTCTTGATGAATTTGCAAACCAGCTGTAGGAGAAGGGCAAGAAGCCAGGGATGTTGCAGGGAATGCTCCAAGCGCGGTGCCAGCAGGCCCAACCCAGGTGGGGATGGCTGCAGGTACCTGGGCTGTGCTGCGGAAGAGGCCACGGGCGGGGTCCTGCTCCTGCGTGCGCTGCAGGGCTGCACCTGGCAAAGAGCGAGCGCAGCCAGAGCTGAGGGGCTGCGGGAGAGGCCGGAGAACACAGCCCAGCCCTGCGCTGCCCAGGCAGGGACAGCCCCGGGATGGCCCAGGGGATGGAGCACGGTCCCCGTGGGGTGTCTGCCCGGCCCCTCTTCCGTCCTGTCTGTGGGAATGGGATGGGATTGGGTGGGATGGGATAAAATGGGATGGGATGGGATGGGATGGGATGGGATGGAATGGAATGGCGCCAAGTTGGCTGCGGGCACCGGCCCTGTGGCCCAGCTCTGCCACTCACCCTCCTGCGGCAGCTCAAACGGCACCACCGCTTTGGTTTCATGTGCTGGGGCAGCCTCAGGGCCTTCTTCCTCCTCTTTCCCCCAGGCCACCTTGGGCGCTTTCAGAGGTCTCTGCTCCATGACAATGACTGGATTTGTGAGGATACCCGCAGAGGAGAAGCCTTGCAAGGCCACAGGTCACCAAGTCCTGTGGTCTGGCCTCGAGCTCAGCTGCGGGAAGAACGCCTTGGAAAGGCTCCGGGTCAGAGAGGAACGAGTGCGCTGTGCAGGGGCTCCTCACGGCACCGCTCTGTCCCGTTGTGCCCCGTTGTGCGTTCCCAGCAGCCGGGCAAGCTTCTATTTCCCACGTGTCACAAAGGGCCCTTGGTCACCGGGTTCCGTTCCATGGCACAGAGACCCTGCTGCGGCGTGCCACCCAGGGCCCTTGCACACACTGCCTTCTGCCCTGGGACTGCCCCCAGCCCAGCCAAAGTGGCCCAGCTTGGAAGGAATGCCTGGCCCCAGGTGTCTAAGGCAGCCCGACAGGATCTTTAGGAAGGGCTCAGAGCATCAGCAAATGCTGCCCGGCTCTGCGGGCTCAGTCCTGTCCCCATATCTTTCCCTGAGAGCATTTGAATTTCTAAATGAGAAGCATTTGAAGGGAGGGGATTTACATTTTCCATTTCAGAGCAGCCTTCTGCCTTCATTAGCAGACACGTCTCTCTTCAAACCAAGACAATTGTTTATCATCTTGCAGATGTGCAGTTGCTGGGGAGCCCCGTTTTACACCAAGGACCTGGAGAACCATTCCCAGCAATTGGGAAAATCCTAGGTGGTCCGTCCACCCACAGATGAGGTCTCCAAACGTGCCCCAAAATTGGGTCCAGCTCTTAGAGGCCTAAAAGAGCAAGTCCAAATGACTTGATGATATTTTTAGCCCAGAAAGCCCTGCAGCTGATGGCACACTTCACAATCAGCAGGGGACACAGCTAGGCCGAAGCCCAGACCTCTGCTGGGAGCCTTTCCCCTCAAATACCCTTCAAACAAACGTCCATGCAAGTCACTTGGGAAAGTTTCTTCAAATGATACATTTCTGGCACAAGACTACACAGGCTTATGTGAAAGATTCTAAAGCAGCTGCTGTGGAGTCAAAGAGCCAGCACTAAGAGTCCTTGTCATCTCTTGGTAGCTAAATCCCACTTTGGGGGATTTGAGGGAGTTTGGAATGAGCTAGAGAGCAGACCTCCGAGTTTTTTAGATGATGCCATTGCTTTTTCTTCTCTTCTACATAGACAGGAAGGGTGAGTTTGGCTCACATCTGGACTGCATGGCTCACGAGGCCCGCAAGACTTGTAGTTACAAGAGCTTTGAAGGATTTCTTGGCCAAGAAGACACTGCCAACAAGAATATTTATGGTTGGCAGCCAATCCTTCAATATTTCGTCTTAGGGACTCATGCTACAGTGTAAGCTTCCTTAGCCAATCATGTTATGACACACAAACTCACAGCACTGCATCCTAAGCTTCTTGTTTACCATTGTAACTACTTCTATTTTTTCTAGATCTTCAGCACTAAAACTCTAAACTTTCCTCCACTTCAACATTGCTCCCCGTGTCTCTGCTATAATAAACGAGAAATTCACATTCTCGCTTCCAGCACCTAGCTTTGCAAGCCCTTTCTAGGGTCTCCGATCAAATCCTGTGTTTAATTCTAAGCTTTGCTGACAAGACCAAAGGTCTGAGATTTCCCTGCATTTGGGTTTCCAACAACACCGATGCTGTTAGTTCCACAGTGCCCAGGGTCCCTCTGGCAAGTCAGCTCTGGCAGAAACGAGGCGGGCAGCTGCCGGGGGGCGGCTTGTGGCCTCTGACAGCCCATTGCTCAGGGCTTGCCAGCGCCCCAGCCCCCCAGGCTCTGCCCCAGCCCGGCCAAGCTGCCCGGCAGCAGCGCCGCAGCCCCACAGCAGCCCCGTCCAGGGGCACCTGGGAGCCCTCAGTAAGGCAGCCAGCAGCACACGGGCAGGAGGACACGGATGGCGCTTCCTGCCTGGCACAGGGCTTGTGACCATCTTTGGGCACCGCTCTCACAGGGGTCCCCGCAGCTCCGGCCCCTGCCCACCCGCTCTGTCACCAGCACAAGGGCTTCTGCAGAACCACCACAGGCCAAGGGGCTTCTGGCCATTTCCCCTGCAACACTGCACACCTGGGCAGGTTGCTGAGCCAGGGTACCCTTTTCCCCCTCTTCCCCTATGCCCTGCAGACCCTGCGCAGCAAAAGAAAGCTCCTGGGAGTCTGTGTATTACAACACACTCTATATTCATATACTAATGAAGAAACAAAAAAAGAAAAGAACAATCTGAAAGAAAAGGAAAATTCCCGCTGACTCGGGTGGCCTCAGCAGAAAGAGGCATCAGCTCTCTGCAGAGCTCCAGCAGCGCAGCCAGCCAAGCGGCGACAGACGAGGCCGTGTCCTCCATGCCCAGCAGAGATGTTCTTGCACCCTCTGGAAGACAGAATATCGCTCCCTCTGCAGGGCCTGGAGGACATACAATGTTTGACGTGCCAGGTCCGACACGGCACTGCTGGTGTCTTCTGTCAGGTGTTCAAGGGCTGAAAGAGAAAGGAACAGAGCCACGGTCAAATCGTGGATCTGCGGGGAGCCGAGGAGAGCCCCCGGCCAGGGCCATCCCAGCCAGCTCTAGCCATGGCCAGGAGGGAGCAGGGACCAACGGGAGCAGCCCGAAGCTGCTGGCCACGAATCGCCCAGGTGGCCCTGAAATCTCTGTGTGCTCTGCCCACGCTGGCCCTGGTCTGCACAGGGAGCAGAGCCCTCCACAGCCAGGGCAGGGCTTGCAGCTGCCCCGGCAGCCCCCGCTGTCATCCCGCTGCCCTCACTCACCAGTGCAGATGAGCCGGAGCTCTTCCTTCTTCCCCCTCAGGTGCCGCGCGGCCATGCCTGTGAACACAGAGCCTGTCACGGCGCCGGCGGCACAGCTCCCTGCCAGCGGCTCTGCCGGCGCTGTGGCCACACGGGCTGCTGTCCCGGCAGGGCTCAGCCCGGCCCTTGCCGCACACTGCCGCCCCAGGCACGGCTGCCAGAGGGCGGCGGCAGCAATGCCCGGGCCAGGCGGGGCTCCACGGCGCCGGGCCCGTCCGGCGCTGCCGGGGCAGCAGGCCGGGCTGGGGCCGAGCTGCGGCGGGCCGGGGAGGGAGCGCGGGCTCGTGGCTCACCCATGAACCTGATGGCCGCCGCTCGCAGGGGCTCCTGTGGGCTCTGCACGTAGGGCAGGGCCCGGCGCAGGTGCTCGGCCGCTCGGCTCCTGTCCTCTGCCAGCTGCAGAGAGCGGCAGGAGGGAAGGGTTGGCGCGGGCTCAGCCTCGGCCTCCACTGCCCGCACAGCCCTGAGGCGCGGCCAGCGGCCGCCGGCGCCGGGCTCCCGAGGGGAGTTGGCAGAGGGCCGGCTGCTGCCCGGGGAGCCGCCGTGCCGCCCCGCCCCGCAGCCCCGCTGGGCCGGGGCTCCCCCGGCGTGCGGGAGCAGAGCCCGCGCGGCCTCTGGCTGCAGCAGCGGGCAGGGCCACAGCTGCCCGCCCCGCACACTGAGCGCCGCGCTCAGGGAGCTTCTCCGGGCTGAGGCTGGGGCTTGCAGGCTGCCCTTACCAGGCACTTGCTGAACTTCCACAGATTCTGGTTCTTCACCAGTCTTTCAAGATCTGTCCTCTTCAGGAACTCGGCCACACAAAGCAGAGTTTCCTGAGAAGCCTGGAGAGCAGCAGACACAGAGATGGCCCCACAGCCCAGGGCGCAGCACCCGGGTGCGTCCCTGTGCCAAGGCCTGGAGGAGGCTGCAGCCCAGCAGGTGCCAGGGCAGGAGGCAGCCGAGCCCCCTGCCAGGGGGACAGCAGCAGCCCACGAGTCCTCACCTGTGCCACAAGCCGCTTCTCATCATGGCAGTGGAGGACGAGGGGCAGCAGGCTCTGGCGCAGGGGTGTCTTCAGGGCCTTGTTTTTCTTTTCCTGTGGAAGAGTCACCAACGTTCGGAAGAGCAGTATGGAGATGAGCTGAACCTGCCAATTGTTCTGTATGGAAGGAAGAAAAAAAAGACCTCAGCATGGTCTGCACGGGGCTCAGCCTGGCACAGGCCTGCAAATTCACAGGGCACAAAGTGTCCGGACAGCACCCAGTGGCCGTGGCTGGGAGCAGTGAGCCTTACGTGGTCAAAGAGTGGCAGGAGCGCCTCAAGCAGCTGCAGTGTGATGGGGCCGGGCATCAGCATGTCATTGTCCAGGATGATAAAGCTGAGTAGCATGACTGTCACGAAAACTATCTCTCCATCTGCATCCCACAGGAAGTCCACAAGACTTTCAGTCAGGCTCCACATTTTTTTGGTCTGTGCAGAACACAAGTTTGTGAAACGCCGTCCTGCTGCCGCAGGGCCCAGAGGCCAAAGGCCTGTCCCAAAGCACTGGGGCAGCTGAAGTGGGAGGCAGGAGAGCTGGGAGCAGCTGCCCCAGCACTCAAAGACCTGCCAAGCGCAAGCGACCGCATTGCCCAGCTCAGCCTCAGCCGCTGCCCCCTTCTCACCATTGAGGGCTCCTCAGTGAGCTCAAGAAGGGCCCTGAGCGCCAGGCGACGCCCCTCCCTGCACTCGCTCTGCAGCTTCCTTGACAAAATTTGCAGGACTCTGTCAGCACCACGTTCACTCAAGTGCAGGCACTCGAGGACCTGAAAGGCACAGGGCAGTGACAGGGAGCCGGCTGGCAGGAGCCCGTAGACGCACGGGGCCGGGCCCAGGCAGCAGCACAGGGCGCGGGCACCGTGCCAGGCAGCTGCAGCGACGAGAGGGCAAGAGAGCTGGGAGGCGGCTCAGCCAGGCAGCGCTGGCCGTCAGGCTCACCTCCGCAAGGAACGCCAGGGCGGGCAGCTCCCAGCGTGGCTCCTGTGTGCTGAGCAGCCGGAGCAGGTAGCGAGCGATCCGGGAACACAAGGGCATGGAGACACAGCACATCTCCCTGGCAGGAGAAAAAGGAACCAAGACTGTGGGCCAGGGGGACAAACCTCTGCCAGGAGTGACACACAGAGGTCTGGTCTTTCCCCAGCATCCTGCAAGCGGCCCTGGGCTATTTGGGAGGCAGCTCCTGGTGGGCACCCTCCTCTCCCAGCCTTTTCCAGTCTGCTTGGCCATCCCTCGGTGACAAGGCCTTCTGGGCCACGACCTCGGGGACTGTGTGGAGCTCCCTAGGCACAGAGCACAACTGTCAGAGGTAGTGGGGAGAAGGGGGTCTCACCTGGCCAGCAGACCCACGGCACAGTGGTGGGTGTCAGCACACAGCAGCGTGTCCCAGCCACACCTGCGTTCCATTGCCACCACCACATCCTCGTGCTGCATTCGGCAGAGCAGGGACTTCAGGGTCTGCACTGCAAACCTGCGTGCACAGCAAAGCCCAGGTCACGCTGTGAACACTGGCTCCTGCCCGGGGACGTAGCAGGGAAAGGAGGAGTGGGATGGAGCACCTGTTGGGGCTGGTGGCAAGGCCGTATTCCTCCTGGCATCCCTTCCAGAATGCATTGACCTCCTCTGGTGTATCCTGAGTGCTGAAGAGCACTTGGGAGAGCAGATGCAGAAAGAGGCGGGGCAAATACACCGTCACCATATGTGGGACGCAGGGCATCTGGAGGATCTTCCAGATCACCACAGTTGCCTGCAAAGGACAAAGCCCCCCGAGACAGGGCTCAGTGCCGAGGTGTGCGTGTGGCAGGGCCCAAGCAGGGGAGGGAGAGGCTCAGACAGACGCAGGGGGAGCACGGGGCCTGGTGGGGCTGAAGCTGCCCCTGGGCCGGGTTTCAACCCAGCGCCTGAGGCAGGGAGATGCAGTGGGGGAAAGGAGGATGGAGAGCTGCTGGAGAGGCAGCCTTGGGGACAGCAAAGGCCAGTTACAGAAACTCACAGCCAGGACAAAGACACCCGTTTTGTCCCCATCCGAGGTGCACATGCTGTGCTCTGGCCAGCTCCCCAGCACATCCAGGAGTATCAGCAGCGCTGGCTCTGCAGTCCTGGGCGAGCACATGATGCTCTTCCACATGGTCAAAGCAGCTCTGTCGGGTTAGAGCTCTGTCTCAGGAGCGTCTCAGACACAGCACCGTGGCCTGGGCAGCAGTGGGGACCTGAGCTGGCTGCCAGCTCTGCCTGTGCCCATTGCCACTCGCCAGCAGCACACAGGCAGCCCAGGTCGCTGGGGACAGGCCCCTGAGGGGCAGCGAGGGAGCACCGCAGCAGGCTCGGGGGCTGACGTGCCGGGGCTGGCCAAGGGAGCAGCCAGAGGGCCCTGGAACTCTCTGTTGGTCACACACCTGGGCCAGGCTCTACAGGCTGATGGGCTGGCGAGCCCTGAGCCCGCTGGGCAGGTGGGCCCCATACCTGTCACAGGACGGGGCCACACGCAGGAGCGTCATGACTACGTCAGCGGGCTGTGCTTCGCTGAGATCCAGCAGGGTCCTGTTCAGCCTGTGCTCAGCAAACTGATTGGCCAGGAGCCACTGGTGGATGTACCTGACCAGGGCAGGAACCTGGAGAAGGCACGGGGAGACTTGGAAAGCTGCCGGAGGGAGGAATGTCCCCAGCTTCCCCACAGAAGTGCTTCCCTTCCCACCACACTGCCATGGCCTCAAAGAGTTACAGTGACCAGCAGGCGTGGCTTGGGAGACCAAGCAATTCCTGGGAGGATCAAAGCCTGGCCACAGGCTGCTTACTTGCTTAGGATTGGAAAAGCCCTCCTCTACGAGCATATCCAGCAGGGCAGCACTGGTCTTGGTTTTGAAGATGTGCGAATATGCTCTGAGTCCAGTGCCCATGGTGCTGGTCTCTTCCGCCCGAATTTTCTTGATGAATTTGCAAACCAGCTGTAGGAGAAGGGCAAGAAGCCAGGGATGTTGCAGGGAATGCTCCAAGCGCGGTGCCAGCAGGCCCAACCCAGGTGGGGATGGCTGCAGGTACCTGGGCTGTGCTGCGGAAGAGGCCACGGGCGGGGTCCTGCTCCTGCGTGCGCTGCAGGGCTGCACCTGGCAAAGAGCGAGCGCAGCCACAGCTGAGGGGCTGCGGGAGAGGCCGGAGAACACAGCCCAGCCCTGCGCTGCCCAGGCAGGGACAGCCCCGCGATGCCCCAGGGGATGGAGCACGGTCCCCGTGGGGTGTCTGCCCGGCCCCTCTTCCGTCCTGTCTGTGGGAATGGGATGGGATTGGGTGGGATGGGATTGGGTGGGATGGGATGGAATGGAATGGCGCCAAGTTGGCTGCGGGCACCGGCCCTGTGGCCCAGCTCTGCCACTCACCCTCCTGCGGCAGCTCAAACGGCACCACCGCTTTGGTTTCATGTGCTGGGGCAGCCTCAGGGCCTTCTTCCTCCTCTTTCCCCCAGGCCACCTTGGGCGCTTTCAGAGGTCTCTGCTCCATGACAATGACTGGATTTGTGAGGACACCCGCAGAGGGGAAGCCTTGCAAGGCCACAGGTCACCAAGTCCTGTGGTCTGGCCTCGAGCTCAGCTGCGGGAAGAACGCCTTGGAAAGGCTCCGGGTCAGAGAGGAACGAGTGCGCTGTGCGGGGGCTCCTCATGGCACCGCTCTGTCCCGTTGTGCCCCGTTGTGCGTTCCCAGCAGCCGGGCAAGCTTCTATTTCCCACGTGTCACAAAGGGCCCTTGGTCACCGGGTTCCGTTCCATGGCACAGAGACCCTGCTGCGGCGTGCCACCCAGGGCCCTTGCACACACTGCCTTCTGCCCTGGGACTGCCCCCAGCCCAGCCAAAGTGGCCCAGCTTGGAAGGAATGCCTGGCCCCAGGTGTCTAAGGCAGCCCGACAGGATCTTTAGGAAGGGCTCAGAGCATCAGCAAACGCTGCCCGGCTCTGCACGCTCAGTCCTGTCCCCATATCTTTCCCTGAGAGCATTTGAATTTCTAAATGAGAAGCATTTGAAGGGAGGGGATTTACATTTTCCATTTCAGAGCAGCCTTCTGCCTTCATTAGCAGACACGTCTCTCTTCAAACCAAGACAATTGTTTATCATCTTGCAGATGTGCAGTTGCTGGGGAGCCCCGTTTTACACCAAGGACCTGGAGAACCATTCCCAGCAATTGGGAAAATCCTAGGTGGTCCGTCCACCCACAGATGAGGTCTCCAAACGTGCCCCAAAATTGGGTCCAGCTCTTAGAGGCCTAAAAGAGCAAGTCCAAATGACTTGATGATATTTTTAGCCCAGAAAGCCCTGCAGCTGATGGCACACTTCACAATCAGCAGGGGACACAGCTAGGCCGAAGCCCAGACCTCTGCTGGGAGCCTTTCCCCTCAAATACCCTTCAAACAAACGTCCATGCAAGTCACTTGGGAAAGTTTCTTCAAATGATACATTTCTGGCACAAGACTACACAGGCTTATGTGAAAGATTCTAAAGCAGCTGCTGTGGAGTCAAAGAGCCAGCACTAAGAGTCCTTGTCATCTCTTGGTAGCTAAATCCCACTTTGGGGGATTTGAGGGAGTTTGGAATGAGCTAGAGAGCAGACCTCCGAGTTTTTTAGATGATGCCATTGCTTTTTCTTCTCTTCTACATAGACAGGAAGGGTGAGTTTGGCTCACATCTGGACTGCATGGCTCACGAGGCCCGCAAGACTTGTAGTTACAAGAGCTTTGAAGGATTTCTTGGCCAAGAAGACACTGCCAACAAGAATATTTATGGTTGGCAGCCAATCCTTCAATATTTCGTCTTAGGGACTCATGCTACAGTGTAAGCTTCCTTAGCCAATCATGTTATGACACACAAACTCACAGCACTGCATCCTAAGCTTCTTGTTTACCATTGTAACTACTTCTATTTTTTCTAGATCTTCAGCACTAAAACTCTAAACTTTCCTCCACTTCAACATTGCTCCCCGTGTCTCTGCTATAATAAACGAGAAATTCACATTCTCGCTTCCAGCACCTAGCTTTGCAAGCCCTTTCTAGGGTCTCCGATCAAATCCTGTGTTTAATTCTAAGCTTTGCTGACAAGACCAAAGGTCTGAGATTTCCCTGCATTTGGGTTTCCAACAACACCGATGCTGTTAGTTCCACAGTGCCCAGGGTCCCTCTGGCAAGTCAGCTCTGGCAGAAACGAGGCGGGCAGCTGCCGGGGGGTGGCTTGTGGCCTCTGACAGCCCATTGCTCAGGGCTTGCCAGCGCCCCAGCCCCTCAGGCTCTGCCCCAGCCCGGCCAAGCTGCCCGGCAGCAGCGCCGCAGCCCCACAGCAGCCCCGTCCAGGGGCACCTGGGAGCCCTCAGCAAGGCAGCCAGCAGCACACGGGCAGGAGGACACGGATGGCACTTCCTGCCTGGCACAGGGCTTGTGACCATCTTTGGGCACCGCTCTCACAGGGGTCCCCGCAGCCCCGGCCCCTGCCCACCCGCTCTGTTACCAGCACAAGGGCTTCTGCAGAACCACCACAGGCCAAGGGGCTTCTGGCCATTTCCCCTGCAACACTGCACACCTGGGCAGGTTGCTGAGCCAGGGTACCCTTTTCCCCCTCTTCCCCTATGCCCTGCAGACCCTGCGCAGCAAAAGAAAGCTCCTGGGAGTCTGTGTATTACAACACACTCTATATTCATATACTAATGAAGAAACAAAAAAAGAAAAGAACAATCTGAAAGAAAAGGAAAATTCCCGCTGACTCGGGTGGCCTCAGCAGAAAGAGGCATCAGCTCTCTGCAGAGCTCCAGCAGCGCAGCCAGCCAAGCGGCGACAGACGAGGCCGTGTCCTCCATGCCCAGCAGAGATGTTCTTGCACCCTCTGGAAGACAGAATATCGCTCCCTCTGCAGGGCCTGGAGGACATACAATGTTTGACGTGCCAGGTCCGACACGGCACTGCTGGTGTCTTCTGTCAGGTGTTCAAGGGCTGAAAGAGAAAGGAACAGAGCCACGGTCAAATCCTGGATCTGCGGGGAGCCGAGGAGAGCCCCCGGCCAGGGCCATCCCAGCCAGCTCTAGCCATGGCCAGGAGGGAGCAGGGACCAACGGGAGCAGCCCGAAGCTGCTGGCCACGAATCGCCCAGGTGGCCCTGAAATCTCTGTGTGCTCTGCCCACGCTGGCCCTGGTCTGCACAGGGAGCAGAGCCCTCCACAGCCAGGGCAGGGCTTGCAGCTGCCCCGGCAGCCCCCGCTGTCAGCCCGCTGCCCTCACTCACCAGTGCAGATGAGCCGGAGCTCTTCCTTCTTCCCCCTCAGGTGCCGCGCGGCCATGCCTGTGAACACAGAGCCTGTCACGGCGCCGGCGGCACAGCTCCCTGCCAGCGGCGCTGCCGGCGCTGTGGCCACACGGGCTGCTGGCCCGGCAGGGCTCTGCCCGGCCCTTGCCGCACGCTGCCGCCCCAGGCACGGCTGCCAGAGGGCGGCGGCAGCAATGCCCGGGCCAGGCGGGGCTCCACGGCGCCGGGCCCGTCCGGCGCTGCCGGGGCAGCAGGCCGGGCTGGGGCCGAGCTGCGGCGGGCCGGGGAGGGAGCGCGGGCTCGTGGCTCACCCATGAACCTGATGGCCGCCGCTCGCAGGGGCTCCTGTGGGCTCTGCACGTAGGGCAGGGCCCGGCGCAGGTGCTCGGCCGCTCGGCTCCTGTCCTCTGCCAGCTGCAGAGAGAGCGGCAGGAGGGAAGGGTTGGCGCGGGCTCAGCCCCGGCCTCCACTGCCCGCACAGCCCTGAGGCGCGGCCGGCAGCCGCCGGCGCCGGGCTCCCGAGGCGAGGGGCAGAGGGCCGGCTGCTGCCCGGGGAGCCGCCGTGCCGCCCCGCCCCGCAGCCCCGCCGGGCCGGGGCTCCCCCGGCGTGCGGGAGCAGAGCCCGCGCGGCCTCTGGCTGCAGCAGCGGGCAGGGCCACAGCTGCCCGCCCCGCACACTGAGCGCCGCGCTCAGGGAGCTTCTCCGGGCTGAGGCTGGGGCTTGCAGGCTGCCCTTACCAGGCACTTGCTGAACTTCCACAGATTCTGGTTCTTCACCAGTCTTTCAAGATCTGTCCTCTTCAGGAACTCGGCCACACAAAGCAGAGTTTCCTGAGAAGCCTGGAGAGCAGCAGACACAGAGATGGCCCCACAGCCCAGGGCGCAGCACCCGGGTGCGTCCCTGTGCCAAGGCCTGGAGGAGGCTGCAGCCCAGCAGGTGCCAGGGCAGGAGGCAGCCGAGCCCCCTGCCAGGGGGACAGCAGCAGCCCACGAGTCCTCACCTGTGCCACAAGCCGCTTCTCATCATGGCAGTGGAGGACGAGGGGCAGCAGGCTCTGGCGCAGGGGTGTCTTCAGGGCCTTGTTTTTCTTTTCCTGTGGAAGAGTCACCAACGTTCGGAAGAGCAGTATGGAGATGAGCTGAACCTGCCAATTGTTCTGTATGGAAGGAAGAAAAAAAAGACCTCAGCATGGGCTGCACGGGGCTCAGCCTGGCACAGGCCTGCAAATTCACAGGGCACAAAGTGTCCGGACAGCACCCAGTGGCCGTGGCTGGGAGCAGTGAGCCTTACGTGGTCAAAGAGTGGCAGGAGCGCCTCAAGCAGCTGCAGTGTGATGGGGCCGGGCATCAGCATGTCATTGTCCAGGATGATAAAGCTGAGTAGCATGACTGTCACGAAAACTATCTCTCCATCTGCATCCCACAGGAAGTCCACAAGACTTTCAGTCAGGCTCCACATTTTTTTGGTCTGTGCAGAACACAAGTTTGTGAAACGCCGTCCTGCTGCCGCAGGGCCCAGAGGCCAAAGGCCTGTCCCAAAGCACTGGGGCAGCTGAAGTGGGAGGCAGGAGAGCTGGGAGCAGCTGCCCCAGCACTCAAAGCCCTGCCAAGCGCAAGCGACCGCATTGCCCAGCTCAGCCTCAGCCGCTGCCCCCTTCTCACCATTGAGGGCTCCTCAGTGAGCTCAAGAAGGGCCCTGAGCGCCAGGCGACGCCCCTCCCTGCACTCGCTCTGCAGCTTCCTTGACAAAATTTGCAGGACTCTGTCAGCACCACGTTCACTCAAGTGCAGGCACTCGAGGACCTGAAAGGCACAGGGCAGTGACAGGGAGCCGGCTGGCAGGAGCCCGTAGACGCACGGGGCCGGGCCCAGGCAGCAGCACAGGGCGCGGGCACCGTGCCAGGCAGCTGCAGCGACGAGAGGGCAGAGAGCTGGGAGGCGGCTCAGCCAGGCAGCGCTGGCCGTCAGGCTCACCTCCGCAAGGAACGCCAGGGCGGGCAGCTCCCAGCGTGGCTCCTGTGTGCTGAGCAGCCGGAGCAGGTAGCGAGCGATCCGGGAACACAAGGGCATGGAGACACAGCACATCTCCCTGGCAGGAGAAAAAGGAACCAAGACTGTGGGCCAGGGGGACAAACCTCTGCCAGGAGTGACACACAGAGGTCTGGTCTTTCCCCAGCATCCTGCAAGCGGCCCATGGCTATTTGGGAGGCAGCTCCTGGTGGGCACCCTCCTCTCCCAGCCTTTTCCAGTCTGCTTGGCCATCCCTCGGTGACAAGGCCTTCTGGGCCACGACCTCGGGGACTGTGTGGAGCTCCCTAGGCACAGAGCACAACTGTCAGAGGTAGTGGGGAGAAGGGGGTCTCACCTGGCCAGCAGACCCACGGCACAGTGGTGGGTGTCAGCACACAGCAGCGTGTCCCAGCCACACCTGCGTTCCATTGCCACCACCACATCCTCGTGCTGCATTCGGCAGAGCAGGGACTTCAGGGTCTGCACTGCAAACCTGCGTGCACAGCAAAGCCCAGGTCACGCTGTGAACACTGGCTCCTGCCCGGGGACGTAGCAGGGAAAGGAGGAGTGGGATGGAGCACCTGTTGGGGCTGGTGGCAAGGCTGTATTCCTCCTGGCATCCCTTCCAGAATGCATTGACCTCCTCTGGTGTATCCTGAGTGCTGAAGAGCACTTGGGAGAGCAGATGCAGAAAGAGGCGGGGCAAATACACCGTCACCATATGTGGGACGCAGGGCATCTGGAGGATCTTCCAGATCACCACAGTTGCCTGCAAAGGACAAAGCCCCCCGAGACAGGGCTCAGTGCCGAGGTGTGCGTGTGGCAGGGCCCAAGCAGGGGAGGGAGAGGCTCAGACAGACGCAGGGGGAGCACGGGGCCTGGTGGGGCTGAAGCTGCCCCTGGGCCGGGTTTCAACCCAGCGCCTGAGGCAGGGAGATGCAGTGGGGGAAAGGAGGATGGAGAGCTGCTGGAGAGGCAGCCTTGGGGACAGCAAAGGCCAGTTACAGAAACTCACAGCCAGGACAAAGACACCCGTTTTGTCCCCATCCGAGGTGCACATGCTGTGCTCTGGCCAGCTCCCCAGCACATCCAGGAGTATCAGCAGCGCTGGCTCTGCAGTCCTGGGCGAGCACATGATGCTCTTCCACATGGTCAAAGCAGCTCTGTCGGGTTAGAGCTCTGTCTCAGGAGCGTCTCAGACACAGCACCGTGGCCTGGGCAGCAGTGGGGACCTGAGCTGGCTGCCAGCTCTGCCTGTGCCCATTGCCACTCGCCAGCAGCACACAGGCAGCCCAGGTCGCTGGGGACAGGCCCCTGAGGGGCAGCGAGGGAGCACCGCAGCAGGCTCGGGGGCTGACGTGCCGGGGCTGGCCAAGGGAGCAGCCAGAGGGCCCTGGAACTCTCTGTTGGTCACACACCTGGGCCAGGCTCTACAGGCTGATGGGCTGGCGAGCCCTGAGCCCGCTGGGCAGGTGGGCCCCATACCTGTCACAGGACGGGGCCACACGCAGGAGCGTCATGACTACGTCAGCGGGCTGTGCTTCGCTGAGATCCAGCAGGGTCCTGTTCAGCCTGTGCTCAGCAAACTGATTGGCCAGGAGCCACTGGTGGATGTACCTGACCAGGGCAGGAACCTGGAGAAGGCACGGGGAGACTTGGAAAGCTGCCGGAGGGAGGAATGTCCCCAGCTTCCCCACAGAAGTGCTTCCCTTCCCACCACACTGCCATGGCCTCAAAGAGTTACAGTGACCAGCAGGTGTGGCTTGGGAGACCAAGCAATTCCTGGGAGGATCAAAGCCTGGCCACAGGCTGCTTACTTGCTTAGGATTGGAAAAGCCCTCCTCTACGAGCATATCCAGCAGGGCAGCACTGGTCTTGGTTTTGAAGATGTGCGAATATGCTCTGAGCCCAGTGCCCATGGTGCTGGTCTCTTCCGCCCGAATTTTCTTGATGAATTTGCAAACCAGCTGTAGGAGAAGGGCAAGAAGCCAGGGATGTTGCAGGGAATGCTCCAAGCGCGGTGCCAGCAGGCCCAACCCAGGTGGGGATGGCTGCAGGTACCTGGGCTGTGCTGCGGAAGAGGCCACGGGCGGGGTCCTGCTCCTGCGTGCGCTGCAGGGCTGCACCTGGCAAAGAGCGAGCGCAGCCAGAGCTGAGGGGCTGCGGGAGAGGCCGGAGAACACAGCCCAGCCCTGCGCTGCCCAGGCAGGGACAGCCCCGGGATGGCCCAGGGGATGGAGCACGGTCCCCGTGGGGTGTCTGCCCGGCCCCTCTTCCGTCCTGTCTGTGGGAATGGGATGGGATTGGGTGGGATGGGATAGAATGGGATGGGATGGGATGGGATGGGATGGGATGGGATGGGATGGGATGGGATGGGATGGGATGGGATGGGATGGGATGGGATGGAATGGCGCCAAGTTGGCTGTGGGCACCGGCCCTGTGGCCCAGCTCTGCCACTCACCCTCCTGCGGCAGCTCAAACGGCACCACCGCTTTGGTTTCATGTGCTGGGGCAGCTCCAGGGCCTTCTTCCTCCTCTTGCCCCCAGGCCACCTTGGGCGCTTTCAGAGGTCTCTGCTCCATGACAATGACTGGATTTGTGAGGACACCTGCAGAGGGGAAGCCTTGCAAGGCCACAGGTCACCAAGTCCTGTGGTCTGGCCTCGAGCTCAGCTGCGGGAAGAACGCCTTGGAAAGGCTCCGGGTCAGAGAGGAACGAGTGCGCTGTGCGGGGGCTCCTCACGGCACCGCTCTGTCCCGTTGTGCCCCGTTGTGCGTTCCCAGCAGCCGGGCAAGCTTCTATTTCCCACGTGTCACAAAGGGCCCTTGGTCACCGGGTTCCGTTCCATGGCACAGAGACCCTGCTGCAGCGTGCCACCCAGGGCCCTTGCACACACTGCCTTCTGCCCTGGGACCGCCCCCAGCCCAGCCAAAGTGGCCCAGCTTGGAAGGAATGCCTGGCCCCAGGTGTCTAAGGCAGCCCGACAGGATCTTTAGGAAGGGCTCAGAGCATCAGCAAACGCTGCCCGGCTCTGCACGCTCTGTCCTGTCCCCATATCTTTCCCTGAGAGCATTTGAATTTCTAAATGAGAAGCATTTGAAGGGAGGGGATTTACATTTTCCATTTCAGAGCAGCCTTCTGCCTTCATTAGCAGACACGTCTCTCTTCAAACCAAGACAATTGTTTATCATCTTGCAGATGTGCAGTTGCTGGGGAGCCCCGTTTTACACCAAGGACCTGGAGAACCATTCCCAGCAATTGGGAAAATCCTAGGTGGTCCGTCCACCCACAGATGAGGTCTCCAAACGTGCCCCGAAATTGGGTCCAGCTCTTAGAGGCCTAAAAGAGCAAGTCCAAGTGACTTGATGATATTTTTAGCCCAGAAAGCCCTGCAGCTGATGGCACACTTCACAATCAGCAGGGGACACAGCTAGGCCGAAGCCCAGACCTCTGCTGGGAGCCTTTCCCCTCAAATACCCTTCAAACAAACCTCCATGCAAGTCACTTGGGAAAGTTTCTTCAAATGATACATTTCTGGCACAAGACTACACAGGCTTATGTGAAAGATTCTAAAAGCAGCTGCTGTGGAGTCAAAGAGCCAGCACTAAGAGTCCTTGTCATCTCTTGGTAGCTAAATCCCACTTTGGGGGATTTGAGGGAGTTTGGAATGAGCTAGAGAGCAGACCTCCGAGTTTTTTAGATGATGCCATTGCTTTTTCTTCTCTTCTACATAGACAGGAAGGGTGAGTTTGGCTCACATCTGGACTGCATGGCTCACGAGGCCCGCAAGACTTGTAGTTACAAGAGCTTTGAAGGATTTCTTGGCCAAGAAGACACTGCCAACAAGAATGAAATAAACAGGGCCAGGAGACTTCTTCTCCTTTTTAATGCCTTTATTAAAAGTGATCAGCTCAGGATTGGGCGGCTCGGCAGGGCAGTCCCCGTTGCGTCTCCCAGGGAGACTCAGCGCAGGAGGATATGTGCAGCTCTGTCCACCAGGGGCAGAGCTGGGGGATCCAGTCCTCGTGGGAGCCTTTAGGGCGTGTTGTCCCCGTCAGAGATTGCTTTGTCAGTGCGGTCCCCCTCAGTCTCGGCGCTGGGGACGACTCCCATGGTCAGGGCGAGAGGGGCTCTGAAGGTCTTCAGCATCTCTGCAGGCTCAGCACTTGGCTCCTCATGTCCAGACATCACTTTAGTCTCTCAATTCTTATTTGGTTCGTTGTTTTGGGGGTTTTCTCATTGCATTTCGAGTTGTGGTCCCACAAAGCATTCTGGACTTTGGAGTCACTTTGCATAACCCCCCCCACCCTCTCAGGTGTCTTCCCTATGTTGGAAGAGCGCACAGCCTCGGGGAAGGGCCATCCACCGCACCTAGCCAGGGCTTTTACTAATACAAAAGAGGAGATAAGCTCTAACGACCCGTGATTACCATGACAAAACACTAAGAACTTTGGCAGAGACAGAGACCTGGCTGCATCCCTGTAACTCTTTCTCACAAAAAAATATTAACTGAATTTTTGTTCATAACAGTCCCCCCTCTTTTTCTTTGATCGAGCTTAAATTCTTAAGCTCGCATCAACTCACAATTTTTTGTTTTGAATCTACTATAAATCTCTTGTGCACTTTGGTAATCATGGTTACTTAACCTTGTTACTCTTCTTGGTTTCTCCGGGTTGGTTTGTACAGCCAATACTGTTTTACTAAAACAGATAAATAAGCATAGTAAAAAGAGCAATCTTCCAAGTACACACACAGCGAGAAAAACCACTTTTTCCCATACATATTTTCGGAAAATCTCTAAGTTCTCCCACCCACTGGGATCAAGTGTAGGAGTTTGATCTTTATTATTTACACATGCCAATCTTTTTATTTCATTTGAAATGTCCCTAATAATTGAATTCTTTATTTTTAATACTGCCTGGAGCCGGATGACTTTGTTCAACACAGATTTTGGGATCCGAACTTGGCTTTTACAATTTTGGATTTTCTCAGTTTCTATTTCACTTTCCCAGTTTTGTTTAATCTCTCTCAAATCATTATATATAGGAACTCCCAAACTTGATCCAGTTTCTTTGGGTAATAAGAAAATTGGTTTTATCACTCTAGCAATGCAGTTGCCAGATGAGATCAAACCTAGGGGTTTAGAGCTCCCTTGAAATGTGTTCCAAAAGCGGTTTATCTCTTTTCCAGTACACTCATATAAATACTTGTGACAAACAATTTTTCTTACCATTTTCACCATTTCTTTACTTTTTACTAGATCTGCAGAGCTTGTTTCAGCAGCATCACATTCAAAGCACAACCAGGTTTCTCCTATAGGGCACTCTCCTAGGAGTGGCTGCCTAAAAGTGGCAGTATTCTGGGCTATCCAATACACTCTCTTATTTTTCTGATAAAGGACCAATTGGGAGGGGTTATCACAATCAGGGTTAGAACTGATGTGGACTCTCGACAAGGAGCTCTCTTCCTCCTCATAGCGGGGTTGGTAGCATTCATTGCACAGCTCAGCTGGGCTCCCCTGAGCACCACCAGCAATCAGAGCCATCAGTACTACCCTTCCCAAGAGTCCGGTATGGGTCATCTTGCACAGCCTGCCCACCCGGCCTTGCCTCTTGCAGAATTTTTTTTCTGAGGAGAAGCTTCCAAGCTCTTTAGAGTCCCTTCTACCCGGTTCTCTGGTTAAACCTCTCTTGGTCTGTTCCCTACAAATTTTAGTTTCCCCCCCCAGGGGAGTGTTCTGTAGAGGGTTAACCTGGAGTCTTTAGAAATATATTGGGGAACTTAAACTAGAATTACTTATTTACAGCCTTAAACTTTTTACCAACATAATTTACACAAAACAGTTTTGAAAACATTTTAAGCAATATTAGAACTCTGATAGCATTTTTTTTTTATACAGTTCAGTCTTTTTGACTCTTCCTCCTGAGAGTCAACTTTAAATCACAGTATACTCAGGTGAATTAACTTGTGATGTGAATGAATCCTTATCCAGTTCCCGGAGGTGAGTGGTGTGGACTCTGGCCCAATGCCAGAGGGAAAAAGTGGGACTCTGGCCCAATGCCAGAAGGAGAAAGGGGTGGAGTCCGGTCCAATGCCAGAGGGAGAATGGGGTGCAGTCCGGTCCAATGCCAGAATGCCAGAGAGAAAAAACTGGTGTTGAATCCTGGTCCAGTGCCAGGGGGTGAGAGTGATGTGCGTCCAACCTTTTTCTTTTGGTCTTCACAGTCGAATTAATAATGAAGAGTACCTGAAATGGGCTTTCAAACACAGGCATTAATGGTCTGCTATTTAATGATTTTATCAAAACTCAGTTTCTCTGTTTAATGTTATTTGTAATTTCTCTTTTTCCATAGCTTGTATGTTTCTCTCATCAACTTCTACATACTCTGTATTTTGCAAGGAGTTGTATTTCTCAGCTAACTTAACTCCCAAAGTACTTTTATTCTCCTATTTTTCTGTGTATTCAATTCACTGGTTTTCTGTTCTATTTTTCAACATCTTATTTATTTATCTCTTGCTTCTGTTTCTTACTTTCACTTACACCTTAAATACTTCTTTCAACCCCCTTACACTTTATCTCTCTTCTTTTTTTTTTTCCTACACCATTCTTCTACACAATACACTTCCCTCTAAGGAGATGTGGTAAAACTTGTAATGCACAATCTACATTACCTCTATTCTAATTCGTTTATATTCACTCTCTCATTTCTCATTCACTTTCACACATTCCTCCACACCTTTAAGGCACAAACTCATTGCTAGAAAATCACAGGTCCCTATAGCCCCCCCTCACCTTGGGGTTGGCCCACAGGTCTCAGTATCTCTGGGCCTCTTGGAAGGGCCCAGACTCTGGTTGCCTCTGGTGCACATTCACCTGTGAGGCTGCCTGCGTGTCACTCGCACTCTTACAGCTACAGCTCCCTCACACATCTGGGGAGCACTAGTCTGGTTTGCAGGTCACACACACACACTTTGGTCATAGCCCCCACCCGCCCGGGGGACACAAGCCTGGTTTGCAGGTCACACACACACTTCCACTGCCCCCTTCCCACCTGCCCGGGAAGTTGAGGCTGACTTTGCTTGTGACTCACTCTCACACACAACAAGACAACAATAAGGTACCTTTTACTTTCACACTATCTATTACAAGTTAAGTCTTACTGGCCGGTTTTGGTGCTATTGGATATCCTTTCTACCTAGCTGTTTTTGTCTGACTTCAGATGTTACTTTGTTGAGACAGGACTTATCTGCCCCTGTATCAACCAAAAATTCAAATTCCTCATTTAGGGGTCCCACTTCAAAGTTTACCAAGGGCTCTTCTAGATGTTGCATCGGGTCCCCTAAAGTATAAAGCCCCTGACCCTCTACTCGTCACTTCTAAGGATCTTTCCTAAATTCTCTTGTTCCCTGGCTATTGCCACATCGAGACTGAGCTTTCTACAAAACTTCCTGACGTGTCCTGGCTCTCCACAGTAATAGCAATGTCGTTCTTTCAAAGGGACTTGAGGTGTCTCTATCCCTCTTGCACCTGACAGTACAAGAGGCCTATCCTTGCCTCCTCCTGGTGGTGGACCCGCCCACCCTGCACTTTCTCTAGCTACAGCAACCAGAATCTTAGCCTTGGCCTTTGCTTTTTCTTCCTCCCTCCTTAAATACACCTTCAATGCCTCTCTTAATAACTCATTAATGTCCTTCTCTTGCCAATCTTCCATCTTTTCCAGTTTTCTCCTTATATCAGGCTAAGATTTGGTAACAAATTGGACTTTTAGTAGCATTTGACCTTCTGGGGTGTCTGGGTCTATTCTAGAGTACAACTGGAAGTTCCGCCTTAGGCGATTAAGCCAGGCAGCAGGAGCTTCATCTTTCTCCTGTGTGCCCTCAAATGCCAATTGGGTGTTAGTTCCTTTGGGAACTGACTCTTTGATCCCCCGTATTATCAAAGACCTATATTCCATCATGGCCTTCCTCCCCTCCTCCTGGTTAGGGTTCCAGCTGGGATCCGTTAGTGGCAATTTCTGTTCACCTGACGGCACCTGGGGTCCTGGATGGTTATCTTTCTCCCAAATTCTTATGCCAGCCACCCTAATCATCTGGACCTCTTCTGGAGAAAATAATATACTCGGGATGGAATTCATCTCCCCCCAAGTGTAGATATTTGGACCTAGAAATTGATCCACTTGGTTGGCTATGCCCACTGGGTCCTCAACTAAATGCCCCAACTCTTTCTTGAATCCTCTCACCTCAGAAGCAGTTAGGGGAGCATTCACAAAGCCAACACCTCCCGCTACTCCTCCCATAGGAACCTCTCTGAGGGGAAAGAGACTCTCTGCCTTGGAGGTCTTGGATCTGGTGCTCCAGTATGGCCCACCTTCAGATGCCAAACTACTTTGAGGGATATCTGGGTTACCCTGAACTTTCTGCCCATCAGCAAGTGTATTTGCTGATAGCTGTTTATCGGGCGAGGAGGCATTTGTGCCAAAACTAGGAGGAGGTAAAGGGACAGCAATAGGAGGGGGAGAAGAGCCTGAGTGGATATTAAGTGCAGCTGGAGAAGGGGTGGAGAATGCAGCAGGTGGAGTAGGCACTTGTGGTGGTGCAGAAGGAACTGGAGGGGATACTGGGTTTATCATAGCGGAAGCTGAAGAGGTAGAAGGAGGAGTTTGAACAGGTGGTAATGAGATGGCAGCCGGGGGAAGAACCGGACCTGCCATTTGAGGTGCTTGAAGAAGAGGATTATAAGGTGGAGGGGCAGAAGGAGGCAAATAATCCAGGGGATCCCATCTTTTACTAGTCCTATCATCCCCTCCTTCATTCCCCTCTTTCTTCCTCTGTAACTTACAAATTCGCACCCCTTCATCCCCAACAGCGCTCTTTAACCAGCAAGCTACATACAATAATTGCTCAGGATCAGTATCCCCTCGAGCTGTCAGATAATTATTTAATTGTTGGCACATCCACTTATCCTTTGTCCCACACCAAGGCCATCCTCCTTGCAACTCTAATTCTGGCCACACTTCCAAACAATAATGGAACATTTTCACTTTATCTAATCCCTCCGTGGCCTCTATAGAATCCCATTTTACTAACAGTTCTCCTGAGGGACTACTGGGATGTATATACCTCAGTCTCTTGCCGGTCTTTTTACTATTACACCCTCCCATTTTACAGGTCTCAACAGTAAAAAGTCCCAAAGGTGCCTTTGCTGACCGGTAATTTCAAAAAGAACCTTCTTTGTGGAGCTTCAGCCTCCTCCACTGAACTTCAAATTTCTGCCTGATGCTCAGGACTTCATAATGAAACAACTGCCTGATCTCTTGATTGCCCAACTTTCCCCACGTCAGGTCTTACATCTATCGGAACTTGAACACACGAAGCCTCGGCTTAAGAATCCAGGTCATGCCTGACTCCCTCAGTCAGGAAAAACAACTGCCTGATTTTTAGTTTGCCTAACCCGCCAATTTTTAGGCTTCACCGTATCAGGACTTAAAAGCAAACCACAGCCTCCTTCGCTGGGGTTTGTGCCTGACTCCTGTGCCAGGACTTACTTTTGCCTGCAGGGCTTGTGAGCTACCCGAATCCTTCTCGGGACTGAAAAATCTTACGCGAATCCTTCTCGAGACTTACAAATGCTACCCGAATCCTTCTCGGGACTGACAAATCTGCCTGATTTCCCTCTTTCAGGACCTATTTTGGGTGCGTGCCACTCATAGAAATATTCCCTCCGCACGCCTGGAGGTGGGGGGCCCTTTATTCCCCCTTGAGAGACGGCTAAGTCACGCTAATTCCAATCACTTTCCCCTGTTTCCGGCCGGCCCCTTCGCAGGAGTCTGGAAACGCGGTACTGAGGGGCCCACTCTCACTTCGGAGGTCCGGCTGCCGGCCTTCGTCTCATTCACTCACACATGCGCACGTCTCCCGCTCCCGCCACCAGCTTTCTCACCACTCCGGTGCTCCGGTGCTCCTCTGCGTCGCTGCTCCTGAGCCGATCCCTCTGGTCCTGATAGCCAGCTGTCCTGAAGTTCCATGATGGCCAGTCTTGAGTCTTCTTGCGACGTGGCTATCCCGGACGAGGCCCCAGCTGAAATAAACAGGGCCAGGAGACTTCTTCTCCTTTTGATTGCCTTTATTAAAAGTGATCAGCTCAGGATTGGGCGGTTCGGCAGGGCTGCAGTCCGCATCATGTCTCCCAGGGTGACCCAGAGTAGGAGGATATGCGCAGCTCTGTGCAATGGGGGCAGAGCCGGGGAATCCGGTCCTCGTGGGAGTCTTTAGGGCGTAGTGTCCCCGTCAGATCTTGCCCCTCCTCGCTTATTCGGCTTGGTCTCTCCACCAGGGATGACTCTCGTGGTAAGGGCAAGAGGGACTCCGCATCTCTGCAGGCTCAGCACTTGGCTCCTCACATCCGGACATCACTTTAGTCTCTCAACTCTTAGGTGGCTCGTTGTTTTCAGGGTTTTCTCATTGCATTTGGAGTCGGGGTCCCAAAAAAGCATGCTGGTCCTGGAGTCACTTTGCACAACCCCCCCCACCCTCTCAGGTGTCTTCACTATGGTAGGAAAAAAGAACACCTTAGCCTCGGGGAAGGGCCATCACCCAACCCAAGCCAGGGCCTTTACTAATACAACAGGGGTGAAAAGATACAATGACCCATGATTACAATAACAAAGCACGTAGAACCCTGGCAGGGACAGAGATCTGGCTGCCTTTTTGTAACTTTTGCTCACAAAAAAAAAATAACCGAATTTTTGTTAATAACAGTCTGGACACTTTGTGCCCTGTGAATTTGCAGGCCTGTTCCAGGCTGAGCCCCGTGCAGCCCATGCTGAGGTCTTTTTTTTCTTCCTTCCATACAGAACAATTGGCAGGTTCAGCTCATCTCCATACTGCTCTTCCGAACATTGGTGACTCTTCCACAGGAAAAGAAAAACACGGCCCTGAAGACACCCCTGCGCCAGAGCCTGCTGCCCCTCGTCCTCCACTGCCATGATGAGAAGCGCCTTGTGGCACAGGTGAGGACTCGTGGGCTGCTGCTGTCCCCCTGGCAGGGGGCTCGGCTGCCTCCTGCCCTGGCACCTGCTGGGCTGCAGCCTCCTCCAGGCCTTGGCACAGGGACGCACCCGGGTGCTGCGCCCTGGGCTGTGGGGCCATCTCTGTGTCTGCTGCTCTCCAGGCTTCTCAGGAAACTCTGCTTTGTGTGGCCGAGTTCCTGAAGAGGACAGATCTTGAAAGACTGGTGAAGAACCAGAATCTGTGGAAGTTCAGCAAGTGCCTGGTAAGGACAGCCTGCAAGCCCCAGCCTCAGCCCGGAGAAGCTCCCTGAGCGCGGCGCTCAGTGTGCGGGGCGGGCAGCTGTGGCCCTGCCCGCTGCTGCACCCACAGGCCGCGCGGGCTCTGCTCCCGCACGCCGGGGGAGCCCCGGCCCGGCGGGGCTGCGGGGCGGGGCGGCACGGCGGCTCCCCGGGCAGCAGCCGGCCCTCTGCCCCTCCCCTCGGGAGCCCGGCGCCGGCGGCTGCCGGCCGCGCCTCAGGGCAGTGCGGGCAGGGGAGGCCGGGGCTGAGCCCACGCCAACCCTTCCCTCCTGCCGCTCTCTCCAGCTGGCAGAGGACAGGAGCCGAGCGGCCGAGCACCTGCGCCGGGCCCTGCCCTACGTGCAGAGCCCACAGGAGCCCCTGCGAGCGGCGGCCATCAGGTTCATGGGTGAGCCACGAGCCCGCGCTCCCTCCCCGGCCCGCCGCAGCTCGGCCCCAGCCCGGCCTGCTGCCCCGGCAGCGCCGGACGGGCCCGGCGCCGTGGAGCCCCGCCTGGCCCGGGCATTGCTGCCGCCGCCCTCTGGCAGCCGTGCCCTGGAGCGGCAGCGTGCGGCAAGGGCCGGGCAGAGCCCTGCCGGGCCAGCAGCCCGTGTGGCCACAGCGCCGGCAGAGCCACTGGCAGGGAGCTGTGCCGCCGGCGCCGTGACAGGCTCTGTGTTCACAGGCATGGCCGCGCGGCACCTGAGGGGGAAGAAGGAAGAGCTCCGGCTCATCTGCACTGGTGAGTGAGGGCAGCGGGCTGACAGCGGGGGCTGCCGGGGCAGCTGCAAGCCCTGCCCTGGCTGTGGAGGGCTCTGCTCCCTGTGCAGACCAGGGCCAGCGTGGGCAGAGCACACAGAGATTTCAGGGCCACCTGGGCGATTCGTGGCCAGCAGCTTCGGGCTGCTCCCGTTGGTCCCTGCTCCCTCCTGGCCATGGCTAGAGCTGGCTGGGATGGCCCTGGCCGGGGGCTCTCCTCGGCTCCCCGCAGATCCAGGATTTGACCGTGGCTCTGTTCCTTTCTCTTTCAGCCCTTGAACACCTGACAGAAGACACCAGCAGTGCCGTGTCGGACCTGGCACGTCAAACATTGTATGTCCTCCAGGCCCTGCAGAGGGAGCGATATTCTGTCTTCCAGAGGGTGCAAGAACATCTCTGCTGGGCATGGAGGACACGGCCTCGTCTGTCGCCGCTTGGCTGGCTGCGCTGCTGGAGCTCTGCAGAGAGCTGATGCCTCTTTCTGCTGAGGCCACCCGAGTCAGCGGGAATTTTCCTTTTCTTTCAGATTGTTCTTTTCTTTTTTTGTTTCTTCATTAGTATATGAATATAGAGTGTGTTGTAATACACAGACTCCCAGGAGCTTTCTTTTGCTGCGCAGGGTCTGCAGGGCATAGGGGAAGAGGGGGAAAAGGGTACCCTGGCTCAGCAACCTGCCCAGGTGTGCAGTGTTGCAGGGGAAATGGCCAGAAGCCCCTTGGCCTGTGGTGGTTCTGCAGAAGCCCTTGTGCTGGTGACAGAGCGGGTGGGCAGGGGCCGGAGCTGCGGGGACCCCTGTGAGAGCGGTGCCCAAAGATGGTCACAAGCCCTGTGCCAGGCAGAAAGCGCCATCCGTGTCCTCCTGCCCGTGTGCTGCTGGCTGCCTTGCTGAGGGCTCCCAGGTGCCCCTGGACGGGGCTGCTGTGGGGCTGCGGCGCTGCTGCCGGGCAGCTTGGCCGGGCTGGGGCAGAGACTGAGGGGCTGGGGCGCTGGCAAGCCCTGAGCAATGGGCTGTCAGAGGCCACAAGCCGCCCCCCGGCAGCTGCCCGCCTCGTTTCTGCCAGAGCTGACTTGCCAGAGGGACCCTGGGCACTGTGGAACTAACAGCATCGGTGTTGTTGGAAACCCAAATGCAGGGAAATCTCAGACCTTTGGTCTTGTCAGCAAAGCTTAGAATTAAACACAGGATTTGATCGGAGACCCTAGAAAGGGCTTGCAAAGTTAGGTGCTAGAAGCGAGAATGTGAATTTCTAGTTTATTATAGCAGAGACACGGGGAGGAATGTTGAAGTGGAGGAAAGTTTAGAGCTTTAGTGCTGAAGATCTAGAAAAAATAGAAGTAGTTACAATGGTAAACAAGAAGCTTAGGATGCAGTGCTGTGAGTTTCTGTGTCATAACATGATTGGCCAAGGAAGCTCACACTGTAGAATGAGTCCCTAAAACGAAATATTGAAGGATTGGCTGCAAAACATAAATATTCTTGTTGGCAGTGTCTTCTTGGCCAAGAAATCCTTCAAAGCTCTTGTAACTACAAGTCTTGCGGGCCTCATGAGCCATGCAGTCCAGATGTGAGCCAAACTCACCCTTCCTGTCTATGTAGAAGAGAAGAAAAAGCAATGGCATCATCTAAAAAACTCGGAGGTCTGCTCTCTAGCTCATTCCAAACTCCCTCAAATCCCCCAAAGTGGGATTTAGCTACCAAGAGATGACAAGGACTCTTAGTGCTGGCTCTTTGACTCCACAGCAGCTGCTTTAGAATCTTTCACATAAGCCTGTGTAGTCATATGCCAGAAATGTGTCATTTGAAGAAACTTTCCCAAGTGACCTGCATGGAGGTTTGTTTGAAGGGTATTTGAGGGGAAAGGCTCCCAGCAGAGGTCTGGGCTTCGGCCTAGCTGTGTCCCCTGCTGATTGTGAAGTGTGCCATCAGCTGCAGGGCTTTCTGGGCTAAAAATATCATCAAGTCACTTGGACTTGCTCTTTTAGGCCTCTAAGAGCTGGACCCAATTTCGGGGCACGTTTGGAGACCTCATCTGTGGGTGGACGGACCACCTAGGATTTTCCCAATTGCTGGGAATGGTTCTCCAGGTCCTTGGTGTAAAACGGGGCTCCCCAGCAACTGCACATCTGCAAGATGATAAACAATTGTCTTGGTTTGAAGAGAGACGTGTCTGCTAATGAAGGCAGAAGGCTGCTCTGAAATGGAAAATGTAAATCCCCTCCCTTCAAATGCTTCTCATTTAGAAATTCAAATGCTCTCAGGGAAAGATATGGGGACAGGACTGAGCCCGCAGAGCCGGGCAGCGTTTGCTGATGCTCTGAGCCCTTCCTAAAGATCCTTTCGGGCTGCCTTAGACACCTGGGGCCAGGCATTCCTTCCAAGCTGGGCCACTTTGGCTGGGCTGGGGGCAGTCCCAGGGCAGAAGGCAGTGTGTGCAAGGGCCCTGGGTGGCACGCTGCAGCAGGGTCTCTGTGCCATGGAACGGAACCCGGTGACCAAGGGCCCTTTGTGACACGTGGGAAATAGAAGCTTGCCCGGCTGCTGGGAACGCACAACGGGGCACAACGGGACAGAGCGGTGCCGTGAGGAGCCCCCGCACAGCGCACTCATTCCTGTCTGACCCGGAGCCTTTCCAAGGCGTTCTTCCCGCAGCTGAGCTCGAGGCCAGACCACAGGACTTGGTGACCTGTGGCCTTGCAAGGCTTCCCCTCTGCAGGTGTCCTCACAAATCCAGTCATTGTCATGGAGCAGAGACCTCTGAAAGCGCCCAAGGTGGCCTGGGGGCAAGAGGAGGAAGAAGGCCCTGGAGCTGCCCCAGCACATGAAACCAAAGCGGTGGTGCCGTTTGAGCTGCCGCAGGAGGGTGAGTGGCAGAGCTGGGCCACAGGGCCGGTGCCCGCAGCCAACTTGGCGCCATTCCATCCCATCCCATCCCATCCCATCCCATCCCATCCCATCCCATCCCATCCCATCCCATCCCATCCCATCCCATCCCATCCCATCCCATCCCATCCCATTTTATCCCATCCCACCCAATCCCATCCCATTCCCACAGACAGGATGGAAGAGGGGCCAGGCAGACACCCCACGGGGACCGTGCTCCATCCCCTGGTGCATCCCAGGGCTGTCCCTGCCTGGGCAGCGCAGGGCTGGGCTGTTTCTCCGGCCTCTCCCGCAGCCCCTCAACTCTGGCTGTGCTCGCTCTTTGCCAGGTGCAGCCCTGCAGCGCACGCAGGAGCAGGACCCCGCCCGTGGCCTCTTCCGCAGCACAGCCCAGGTACCTGCAGCCATCCCCACCTGGGTTGGGCCTGCTGGCACCGCGCTTGGAGCATTCCCTGCAACATCCCTGGCTTCTTGCCCTTCTCCTACAGCTGGTTTGCAAATTCATCAAGAAAATTCGGGCGGAAGAGACCAGCACCATGGGCACTGGGCTCAGAGCATATTCGCACATCTTCAAAACCAAGACCAGTGCTGCCCTGCTGGATATGCTCGTAGAGGAGGGCTTTTCCAATCCTAAGCAAGTAAGCAGCCTGTGGCCAGGCTTTGATCCTCCCAGGAATTGCTTGGTCTCCCAAGCCACACCTGCTGGTCACTGTAACTCTTTGAGGCCATGGCAGTGTGGTGGGAAGGGAAGCACTTCTGTGGGGAAGCTGGGGACATTCCTCCCTCCGGCAGCTTTCCAAGTCTCCCCGTGCCTTCTCCAGGTTCCTGCCCTGGTCAGGTACATCCACCAGTGGCTCCTGGCCAATCAGTTTGCTGAGCACAGGCTGAACAGGACCCTGCTGGATCTCAGCGAAGCACAGCCCGCTGACGTAGTCATGACGCTCCTGCGTGTGGCCCCGTCCTGTGACAGGTATGGGGCCCACCTGCCCAGCGGGCTCAGGGCTCGCCAGCCCATCAGCCTGTAGAGCCTGGCCCAGGTGTGTGACCAACAGAGAGTTCCAGGGCCCTCTGGCTGCTCCCTTGGCCAGCCCCGGCACGTCAGCCCCCGAGCCTGCTGCGGTGCTCCCTCGCTGCCCCTCAGGGGCCTGTCCCCAGCGACCTGGGCTGCCTGTGTGCTGCTGGCGAGTGGCAATGGGCACAGGCAGAGCTGGCAGCCAGCTCAGGTCCCCACTGCTGCCCAGGCCACGGTGCTGTGTCTGAGACCCTCCTGAGACAGAGCTCTAACCCGACAGAGCTGCTTTGACCATGTGGAAGAGCATCATGTGCTCGCCCAGGACTGCAGAGCCAGCGCTGCTGATACTCCTGGATGTGCTGGGGAGCTGGCCAGAGCACAGCATGTGCACCTCGGATGGGGACAAAACGGGTGTCTTTGTCCTGGCTGTGAGTTTCTGTAACTGGCCTTTGCTGTCCCCAAGGCTGCCTCTCCAGCAGCTCTCCATCCTCCTTCCCCCACTGCATCTCCCTGCCTCAGGCGCTGGGTTGAAACCCGGCCCAGGGGCAGCTTCAGCCCCACCAGGCCCCGTGCTCCCCCTGCGTCTGTCTGAGCCTCTCCCTCCCCTGCTTGGGCCCTGCCACACGCACACCTCGGCACTGAGCCCTGTCTCGGGGGGCTTTGTCCTTTGCAGGCAACTGTGGTGATCTGGAAGATCCTCCAGATGCCCTGCGTCCCACATATGGTGACGGTGTATTTGCCCCGCCTCTTTCTGCATCTGCTCTCCCAAGTGCTCTTCAGCACTCAGGATACACCAGAGGAGGTCAATGCATTCTGGAAGGGATGCCAGGAGGAATACGGCCTTGCCACCAGCCCCAACAGGTGCTCCATCCCACTCCTCCTTTCCCTGCTACGTCCCCGGGCAGGAGCCAGTGTTCACAGCGTGACCTGGGCTTTGCTGTGCACGCAGGTTTGCAGTGCAGACCCTGAAGTCCCTGCTCTGCCGAATGCAGCACGAGGATGTGGTGGTGGCAATGGAACGCAGGTGTGGCTGGGACACGCTGCTGTGTGCTGACACCCACCACTGTGCCGTGGGTCTGCTGGCCAGGTGAGACCCCCTTCTCCCCACTACCTCTGACAGTTGTGCTCTGTGCCTAGGGAGCTCCACACAGTCCCCGAGGTCGTGGCCCAGAAGGCCGTGTCACCGAGGGATGGCCAAGCAGACTGGAAAAGGCTGGGAGAGGAGGGTGCCCACCAGGAGCTGCCTCCCAAATAGCCCAGGGCCGCTTGCAGGATGCTGGGGAAAGACCAGACCTCTGTGTGTCAGTCCTGGCAGAGGTTTGTCCCCCTGGCCCACAGTCTTGGTTCCTTTTTCTCCTGCCAGGGAGATGTGCTGTGTCTCCATGCCCTTGTGTTCCCGGATCGCTCGCTACCTGCTCCGGCTGCTCAGCACACAGGAGCCAGGCTGGGAGCTGCCCGCGCTGGCATTCCTTGCGGAGGTGAGCCTGACGGCCAGCGCTGCCTGGCCGAGCCGCCTCCCAGCTCTCTGCCCTCTCGTCGCCGCAGCTGCCTGGCACGGTGCCCGCGCCCTGTGCTGCTGCCTGGGCCCGGCCCCGTGCGTCTACGGGCTCCTGCCAGCCGGCTCCCTGTCACTGCCCTGTGCCTTTCAGGTCCTCGAGTGCCTGCACTTGAGTGAACGTGGTGCTGACAGAGTCCTGCAAATTTTGTCAAGGCAGCTGCAGAGCGAGTGCAGGGAGGGGCGTCGCCTGGCGCTCAGGGCCCTTCTTGAGCTCACTGAGGAGCCCTCAATGGTGAGAAGGGGGCAGCGGCTGAGGCTGAGCTGGGCAATGCGGTCGCTTGCGCTTGGCAGGGCTTTGAGTGCTGGGGCAGCTGCTCCCAGCTCTCCTGCCTCCCACTTCAGCTGCCCCAGTGCTTTGGGACAGGCCTTTGGCCTCTGGGCCCTGCGGCAGCAGGACGGCGTTTCACAAACTTGTGTTCTGCACAGACCAAAAAAATGTGGAGCCTGACTGAAAGTCTTGTGGACTTCCTGTGGGATGCAGATGGAGAGATAGTTTTCGTGACAGTCATGCTACTCAGCTTTATCATCCTGGACAATGACATGCTGATGCCCGGCCCCATCACACTGCAGCTGCTTGAGGCGCTCCTGCCACTCTTTGACCACGTAAGGCTCACTGCTCCCAGCCACGGCCACTGGGTGCTGTCCGGACACTTTGTGCCCTGTGAATTTGCAGGCCTGTGCCAGGCTGAGCCCCGTGCAGCCCATGCTGAGGTCTTTTTTTTCTTCCTTCCATACAGAACAATTGGCAGGTTCAGCTCATCTCCATACTGCTCTTCCGAACGTTGGTGACTCTTCCACAGGAAAAGGAAAACAAGGCCCTGAAGACACCCCTGCGCCAGAGCCTGCTGCCCCTCGTCCTCCACTGCCATGATGAGAAGCGCCTTGTGGCACAGGTGAGGACTCGTGGGCTGCTGCTGTCCCCCTGGCAGGGGGCTCGGCTGCCTCCTGCCCTGGCACCTGCTGGGCTGCAGCCTCCTCCAGGCCTTGGCACAGGGACGCACCCGGGTGCTGCGCCCTGGGCTGTGGGGCCATCTCTGTGTCTGCTGCTCTCCAGGCTTCTCAGGAAACCCTGCTTTGTGTGGCCGAGTTCCTGAAGAGGACAGATCTTGAAAGACTGGCGAAGAACCAGAATCTGTGGAAGTTCAGCAAGTGCCTGGTAAGGACAGCCTGCAAGCCCCAGCCTCAGCCCGGAGAAGCTCCCTGAGCGCGGCGCTCAGTGTGCGGGGCGGGCAGCTGTGGCCCTGCCCGCTGCTGCAGCCAGAGGCCGCGCGGGCTCTGCTCCCGGCTGCCGGGGGAGCCCCGGCCCGGCGGGGCTGCGGGGCGGGGCGGCACGGCGGCTCCCCGGGCAGCAGCCGGCCCTCTGTCCCTCCCCTCGGGAGCCCGGCGCCGGCGGCTGCCGGCCGCGCCTCAGGGCTGTGCGGGCAGGGGAGGCCGGGGCTGAGCCCGCGCCAACCCTTCCCTCCCCTGCCGCTCTCTCTGCAGCTGGCAGAGGACAGGAGCCGAGCGGCCGAGCACCTGCGCCGGGCCCTGCCCTACGTGCAGAGCCCACAGGAGCCCCTGCGAGCGGCGGCCATCAGGTTCATGGGTGAGCCACGAGCCCGCACTCCCTCCCCGGCCCGCCGCAGCTCGGCCCCAGCCCGGCCTGCTGCCCCAGCAGCGCCGGATGGGCCCGGCGCCGTGGAGCCCCGCCTGGCCCGGGCATTGCTGCCGCCGCCCTCTGGCAGCCGTGCCCTGGAGCGGCAGCGTGCGGCAAGGGCCGGGCAGAGCCCTGCCGGGCCAGCAGCCCGTGTGGCCACAGCGCCGGCAGCGCCGCTGGCAGGGAGCTGTGCCGCCGGCGCCGTGACAGGCTCTGTGTTCACAGGCATGGCCGCGCGGCACCTGAGGGGGAAGAAGGAAGAACTCCGGCTCATTTGCAACGGTGAGTGAGGCAGCAGCGGGCTGGCAGCGGGGGCTGCCGGGGCAGCTGCAAGCCTTGCTCCGGCTGCGGAGGCCTTTGCTCCCTGTGCGGACTGGGGGCAGCGTGGGCAGAGCACACAGAGATTTCAGGGCCACCTGGGCGATTCGTGGCCAGCAGCTTCGGGCTGCCCCCGTTGGTCCCTGCTCCCTCCTGGGCATGGCTAGAGCCGGCTGGGAAGGCCCTGGCAGGGGGCTCTCCTCGGCTACCCGCAGATCCAGGATTTGACCGTGGCTCTGTTCCTTTCTCTTTCAGCGCTTGAACACCTGACAGAGGACACCAGCAGTGCCGTGTCAGACCTGGCACATCAAACATTGTATGTCCTCCAGGCACTGCAGAGAGAGCGATATTCCGTTATCCAGAGGGTCCAAGATCATCTCCACTGGGCATGGAGGACACGGCCTAGTCTGTTTGGGCTCGGCTAGCTGCGCTGCTGGAGCTCTGCAGAGAGCTGATCCCAGAGACTCTGTCTCCTGGGGCCATCTGAGCCAGTGGAAATGTTCCATTTCCTTAAGATTGTTCTTTTTCTTTTCTTCTTTTTCTTTTTTCTTTATTGTATGAATATAGAGTGTGTTATAATACACAGACTCCCAGGAGCTTTCTTTTGCTGCCCTGGGTCTGCAGGGCATAGGGGAAGAGGGGGAGAAGGGTACCCTTGCTCAGCCAGCTGCCCAGGCATGCAGGGTTGCAGGGAAAATGGCCAGAAGCCTCTTGGCCTATGGTGGTTCTGCTGAAGCCTTTGTTCTGGTGACAGAGCAGCTGGGCAGGCGCCGGGGCTGCGGGGATCCCTGCCAGAGCGGTGCCTGGAGATGGCCACAAGCCCTGTGCCAGGCAGGAAGCACCATCCGTGTCCTCCTGCCCGTGTGCTGCTGGCTGCCTTGCTGAGGGCTCCCAGGTGCCCCTGGACGGGGCTGCTCTGGAGCTGCTGTGGGGCTGCGGCTCTGCTGCCAGGCAGCTTGGCCGGGCTGGGGCAGAGCCTGAGGGGACATGGCCATGAAGGGAGGAGGGGCTGGGAAACCCTGACAGGACACAGCAGTGGGAAGGCACGAGGGAGATGTGTGAGGGAGTGGGTGACTGTAATGTTGGCTGGGGGTAGTGGGTTGGAGACAGAGAGAGTACTCACCCCTATGTTCATGTTGCAAACACAGAGCTTTCATTCTCAAGTCCTTCCTGCTAAAGGGCCTTGGAAAAACCCAGGCTGGATAATTTCATTCCTCTGATCTGTATGCCTTGTCAGATTCTGCCCAGTGAAATGCTGCAGCCCTGGAAGAGATGTGACTGCGCGAGGCCCCTGGCAGTCAAACCGGGGCTGGTACATTCACACAGCCCAAGCCAGCCTGCACTGTGACACACGGCCACAGAGTGCAAGGCACAGCTCCAGGTGCTCCCCAGGAACCTCAGCTCTGGCAGCACTGTCTGCCCCAAGCTCCAGGGGCTGCAGTGGGAGCCCGGCTGGGCTCTGCGCTGGGGCCATCCTGCAGGGACAGCTGGGAGCAGGGAGCATTGCCTTGCCACAAACAGCCAAGCCAGGGCTGCAGGGCAGCTGCTCCAGCCCGGACTGCACTGTTGTGTGCTGTGCTCTGGGGCTGGGGCTCCCTGCACAGGGCACTGGACTCTTGTGCCACAGGAGACAGAGAAGCTTCAGCTTCAGCCTAACTGAGGGGGGTTCGTGGGCTGGGAAGAGTGGGGAGGCTCAAGGGGATTCACAGAGCTCATCCTGCTGCAAGGATGAGGAAAAGGGAGTGGGAGCTCAGCAGCGAGGAGAGCTGAGGGCTGGAGAGTGGCTCTGAATGACACTAAAATCCCACTGAACCTCTGAGACATTGCTGCTCCTAAGCCAGTGACAGGATGAGTCCCTAAGTCTGGGGCTCAGCCTTCCTTGTGGTGAGGGGCACCAAGGAAGGCAACAGTGTGATGGAGACTGCAATGGGCTGGGAACTCACTGGGGGAAAAGAGGGAGCAGTTGGGAAGTAAAAGGAGGGTGGGAGAGAGAACTGTTCGGAGAAGGGCTGAGCTACAGCTTGAGCAAACTGAGAAATGTCATTTGGGGTCATGCCAGATTGATTTCATTTCAGAAGTTATTGAACAATTTTTTTTGGGGGGGGTGTCATGTTTTCCCTTGGAGGTGTACACTCTGCAAACTTGAGATGTGCTGCCAAAATGCTCAAGCAAGTGGTGCAGGTCACACCATTTCTTCTTTGGCTGATTCTGGCCGGGTCCTGAGCTCCAGCGGAGCCCTGTGTTTTGCGGAGAAAAGAAGAAACCTCACAACTTGTAAAAGTTGTAAAGCCCGGTATGCTTTATTACGACGCGCGCGGGACGCAAGACTCCCCAAAAGGGCATGCGTACCCCTGAAGATTTCAGACCTCCTTTTATCCCCCTTCCAAATGCATATGCATACAGTTTCACAATAAGTTCATACATATTCATCTTGCATGACACTTAGCACTAATTCTTCTTTATCGGAGGAATTCCTAGGTCGGGGGCAGATTGACCTCATGGTTTTTCTGTTTTTCTTTCTCTGTCTCCTTGCTGTCTCTGGAACGCGGCCTCTCCTTCAGCTTTAGCTCCACAGACCCTTCACCTCTCCCAGACACTTCACCTAGTTCAGGATGGATCCTTACTCTGTCTCACCTGGCAGAGCCCAGAGCAGCCTCAGCACCTGCAGAGCCCGGCTGCAAGGAGAGAAAGCAGAAACCGCCTGTGAGCTGAGGGTTCCTGTGCCCTTGTCCCAGCTGCCCGCGGTGCCCAGGCCGTGCTCAGAGCGGTGCCCAGAGCTGCCCATCCCTGCTGCCTTTGGCACAGAGCAGGAGGGCAGGACGTGTGCCCAGCCTGCAGCCAGCCAGGGCACATGTGACAGTGGTCAAAGGGGTCTTTGCATGCGGGAAGGGACGAGGATTTGACTCCATATTTCTGAAGGCTTGATTTATTATTTTATTTTATATATATGTCATGGTTTGACATTGGCACAAAGCCAGTGCCCCCATGAAAATACACTCTCCCTGGTTTCTGCTGTGAAATGTGACCAGGAATAAGCAAAGCAGGCCCCCACTTAGAAATGAAGAAAAGAAAACTTTATTAACGACACTACAAGTAAAAAGAAATACACAGGGAAAATGAAAACCTTCCAAAAACATTTCCTCCTCCCCCCACCAAATTTCCAATACATCCATCCCTCAGATCACCAACTCTCGGTCCATCACGACCCTTTAGACAATCAATTCTCTGTTCATCAAGAGGAGAGGAGTCCTTCTTGTGCCATAGGTTTCCCCAGGAAACACCGTCAAAACCTCATGTTTGGTACGCTGGCAGTTTATATACAGACGTGAACAGGATGGGGCTGCTTTGATCAGCATCTAGAGCTTTTTATGTTTTCAGCATCAGTCTCATTACATGGTTATGACAATGGAAAGATGCCTACAGCTCGCTGACCAGGCAGCAGGCCAAAGAAACTTAATGTTTCCACATAATATAAATGCATCTAAGCCAATTACATAGAGCAAAAGCATACCGACAGTAGTTCTATCCAATCATCTTAAACACATGTAGCTTTGGTTAAAACAATAGCGGCCGATTCTCCAACACAATGGCTCGTTTATAAGAGACAACGAATAAAGCTATATTCATAAGCATAACCTTCTAGATATATACTAAACAAACTTGTTGCAACTTAGAAGGCCCACTACACAGCCCTATTGTCTTCACTACAGCTTATATATCTTTTTCTGCTGCTTTAGCACTTCACAATTCTTGCTGTTTCTGCCGCCTGTCCTTTTTACAACCTTCCTAAAACTATCTGATTTTTATGGATTCCCACACATGTGTTTCCATGTCACTCGTGGCACCGCCTGGAGAACATCTGCCATCGTGACCTCTTCCTTCCATGTCCAGTGCTCTCACCACCGCACATAGACCAGAGCTGCTTCTAGGGTTTTCCTTTTAAGGATGCTTTGTCCCGTTCCAAAAAGAGCACAATCTCTCACTTTCGGGACACCTGTCCCCGCCAAATTTCACCCCCTGGGGCCGAGGTGTCTCAAAACTTAACCCTCTTAGCTTTGAGCCATTGCCTCCCCCTGGATGCAGTCTCTGTGTCACAGGAAACATGGTTCTGTCCAGGGCTATACGAGAAAAGTCCAGCTAAGGCCACTCCATCATCTCTTCTCACCTAAGATTCTTCCCCACTCTTCTGACATCTTTCACTTGCAGGAATTTTCAGCACACTTGCCCATTTCTTCCTCTGTTTCATCTCTCTCTTCTAGGAAGGTTATTGTTCTGCAAAGTTTTCATTGTCCAAAATAAGGGTTAAAATCTCGGGCTCAGCCCGCCCAGAACTCCCACAGTGGCCGGACACCTTCTTGCTGCATCCCCCCCCTCCCTCCCTTCTCCTTCTCATCCGTGCTGTGGGCCCATGTTATCAAGTTTCAAGGTAGCACAGTCACAGACAGAGGCTGGCGCGCTCTCTTTCTTTCTCTCTCTCTGTCTCTCCTGGGGGTGGGGGGCTGCCCGATGCCTCTCGGTGCTCTTCCACTCTTCCACCCTTCCATCCTTGGGGCTAGACCTTCCTCACCCGGCCGCATGGCTTCCCCTCCCCCGCCCAGATAGCAGGGGAGGTCTGACCTTTTTTCCCTGCCAGAACCCAAGAGAGCTTCCCCTGGGATTTCTCTGCTTTTAACTCCTGTGTTCTCAGAGGCGTATCCATGTCCCCAGTGGCCACACCAGGTGCCAGTATTCAAATCTGAACACCCATTGGTGTGACCACACCATCCCAAAAACCTCACTTCCTCTCAAACCACAACAATATTTCACTTAAAATTTGTAAAAACTATATGTTAGCATTGATATATGATCCTTCTAATAAGCTTTGTTCACACCCTTGGCTTACAGAAGAGAAAGTTTAGTGGGACCAGAACTTGCGTTTCACCTTCTACTCTCTTTATCTGTTTACTTTTAGGCCACCCAAGCCTCCAGATACTAAATTAGCTCAAGTCAGAGGATGCTGCCATTTGTTGTCGCTGCAGCAGGAATCTGGATGCTCCTCACTGAGCTGCATGCCTTCAGCTGGGTGCTTCCACAGACAAGCCACAAGTTCTTGTCCATGGCCATGGCTATCAGGCATTTGAAGGCATGTGTTTTTTCAACCTGCTGTCACATAGGGAGTCAGTATACCAGAGCACCCAGCTGCTAAAGGATCAAGGAAACAAGATCCAGACAGAAGGCAACAGCCACTGGTTCAGTGGACTTTTCAAACACGGGGGATGAAAGGCTGGCTTTCATCTCTAGTTAAGACTGTTTTGTGGACTTTGTTTATTGTATTCATTGTGTTGGTTATTGTATCCTGTTTTTGCTAAATTCCTGCAAACCTCTATGGCAGAAGCCTTCTTTATAGAAAACAAAAAGGGTGGAGTTGTGAGGGCCCAGAAACCTACCACCGGAACTGTAATACCTCAGGGCAAAGTGACCAAGGTAAAAGAGAGACATCCCTCTGAATGCAATGGTGTCACCCATGGGCATTTGCAGGCTCATGGTGATGCAGCAGTTTTTGTTGGCGTCACCCAGTTCAACTGCTGTTTTTTCCTTATATATACTCCTTCTAGAATGTTCTCCCCTCTCTAGTCCCCTATTGGTCCTGGCTTACTGCAATGCTCTGCTGCTTTCCCACCCCATATAAAACCCTGTGTCCCCATCCCCATTTTGTCTCCCTCCCTGGACTCTCTTCAGCGCAATCCACAGGGTTTAGAATTCCACACAAAGATCCCTCTATAGCCTCGTTCAACAGTAGTTTAAGCAAGTGTGCTCCCAACTCTGGGTGTGCCATTTGCTCACTGATGTTGGCTGTAGGGAGGCTGCAACACAGGAACTGAGTGCACCAGGGAACCTGGCCTCTAATACAAGACATGAATCCCACAGCCCACCCAAACCAATGCCTTGCATGTCTCTACTTTTTCCTTCTTATCTCACCTCTCATGCCACTTTCCCCATTTTTTCTGTCTGGGAACTTGGCTTCTCTCTCTCCTGTCTGCAGGTTCAACTACACATGTCACCCTGCAGGAACAGCCTGACCCACAGGAACGTGGGAGAGGACTCTTTGTCAGGAAGTGTAGCGACAGGACAAGGGGGAATGGGATCAGACTGCACGAGGTGGAAGAGATTTGATGATGGAAAGAAGTTCTTTACTCTCAGGGTTCTTGTCCCTGACACAGGGACCAGTGCAGAGAGGCTGTGGATGCCCCATCCCCAGGAACATCCAAGGCCAGGTTGGACAGGGGCCACAGCAACCTGCTGTGCTGGGAGCTTGCTCAGCTTGGAACCAGATGAGCTTTAGGGTCCCTTCCAAGCTAAACCATTCAAGGATTTGATCATTCTTCCATCCCCATCTCCCACTGCTCAGGGACCCTGAAACTTCAGTGACATCACAGCTCCCAGAGGGTTCCAGGTGGAACATCCAGGACCTGTAAACCAGCACAGCAGACACTTCACCGGCTGCCAAGGGTCAGTTGCCGCTCTCTCTGTGCTCTGACCCTCACTGCTGAGCTGCTGCTGCTGCCTGGGCTTTTCCTGCTGCCCGCTCTGGAGCGCCAATCCCAGCAGGATGTGCTCTGCTGTGCCCATGGAGGTACAGTGCCATGCCAGGCAGGGGAACACTGGGCCTGGGCAGGCTGCAGCCATGTGGGAATGGATTGTGTGGGACAGGAAGCTCACTGGGAGACTGTGTTGCCTGTTGCAGACTGACAGAGACACTGTGGAGGACATGGAAGTGCACCAGGGGCTGGATGAGGATGAAATGATGGAGGTGGACTCCTCCTCTACTTCCATGTCCTGCCCTGTTGAGGACATGGAAGTAGAGGAGGAGGACACCATCGAGGAGATGGAACTGGATGCAGAGGATGAAATCGAGGACATGGAAGTAGATGAGGAGGATAAGGAGGAGCCCATGGTCCTTGGATGAAGATGGAGCCCCACAGGTAAGACAGGCAGCTGCTTCCCACACCCTGCCCACACACACACTGGGTCCCCTGACGCCAGGCTAGGGCTGGGCTGGATGGCCCCGCTCAGGGACACGGTGCCCGCAGGGGGCCTGGATTGTGCTGCCACAAGCACCAGCCCCGGCCTGCCCTGTGCTTGCCTGGGGCCACGCCAGCCCTGCCAGCCCCGGCCCAGCCCCTGGGGCCCAGCTCCCAGCCCTGCTGGGCCCAGTGCTGCCAGCTGAGTCCAGCTCTGCTGCTTCCTTTCTTCCAGGACTCATGCACATCATGGCACAGATGCCACACCTTTGTAAATATGTTCGAAGTTTAGAAGTTCCTTGTAAATATGTTTTCTACGTTGGAAGTTTTTTGTAAATACGTTTTGAAGATTGTTAGTCCATGGGATCCCTTGTAAATATGTTCTGTACATTGTTGTTGTTATAATGATTGTTATAACGAAACATGTTGTGCAAATCCTAGATTTGCCGATCTTCGGCAAATAAATACTGTTTCTTTTTAAAACCTGACTCCTCTCTGCCATTCCTTTGGGCACAGGCAGCCTTTGCACACTTGTGGGTTCCACTTGTTCCACGTTCCCAGGGCTGGAGGTCCCTGGGGGTGCTGGCATGGCCAACCCGGGGCTGGGGGTCCCTGTGCACAGGGGCTCCCACTGACACCGCTCCTGGCACTGGGCACTGCTGCTCTTCCTGCCCTGGGGCTCAGCGCTGTCCCCAAGAGCTCAGCTCTCTCTCACCAGCTCTCACCCAGGGGGCTCTCACAGCGCTGGCCCCTGCAGCCATGCCACCAAAGCAGGCAGCAAACCTTCAGCCACCCTTCCTGCTGCAGCCACAGGGACTCCTGGGCCCAGAGCCACCAGCAGGCCACAGCCATGCAAATCCACCTGCACACTCTCAAGGCCACCACAGTCTTGGCAACTGGGCCACCAGCATCTGGGCTGCTGCAGGGGCTGATCTTATATCCTTGTAGCCTTCCAAAGGTCCTTGGCTCTGCTTCCCAGCCTGCTCTGCACTGCCCTGAGCCTGCATTGTTCCAGAGACAAAAGCCAAGCTAGGGCATCCTCACCCTGCCCGCATTCCTGCTGCTGCCAGCGACCATTGGCCCCTGGGCCCCACTTGGGTGACAGCTGCAGAGACAGGACAGCCTGTGCTGGGCAGGGGGCACTGGGCTTTGGGCCCTGGGGCTGCTGCTGCTGCTGCTGCGGGGGGTCATGGGCCCAACAGGGCGCTGAGCTCAGCCCTTGCCCAGGCAGCTGCCTCCAAAGCCCCACACTCCCTGAGCATCCCCATCACAGCTGCCAGGGGGAAATCCCACGGGCTTCAGGAAAGAAATTCCCCATAGTGACAGAACCAAGGCATCCAAGGGGAAAGTCAGCAATAGCTGATGTTTACAGCACCTTGACAAAGGTGGCTGCAGGGCAGGTGAGATCTCCAGGGCCTCTGGCAGTGCCTGCTCTGCACGTGAGCCTGTGCGGCTGCTCCCAGTGGGACACAGCACCAGGCTCAGGCCAGCCCTCAGCCCCTCACAGCTGATCCCAAGGAGCAGGCTCAGAAAGCAGCTTGAGATCACTTCCTGTACATATTTCAAAGGACTAAATGTCATTCTAGGAAGTCACCTTGCACTTTTAGTTTTGGTGTCGTGGCATAAGAAGCCATGAATATGCCTCTGAATGTGCACTCAGGGCACTTCCACTGCCATCCCAACGGGAACACAAAGGACAGGCCATGCTTTCAGCACTGCTGAGCTCCTGACTAGCAATGATATCTCAGGAGGACGCAGGTTTCTGGAGGCCCAGGGGCCTATTACTGGAACTAAAAAACCTCACGAGAAAAATCAGAAATTATAATAAAGTGAGGCAGCCCTCTAAATGCAATGTTTCATCAGTTTTATCAAGGCTTGCTGAATGCAGCGTCGGCACCCTCCAGCAGTATGAGGGATGAGGGCTGGCTCAGCTGCTGAAGCTCAGGGGACATTTGTAAGCATCTGCATCCAGCGCCACCAGAGCAATGAATGGGGAGACAGCCTCCTGCAGTGCATGATCCTTGGGTGATTTTTTAGTCCTCTGGGTGGGCCACCCTTTACATCAGGGGCAGCTCTGGGTTACAAATTATCCAAAGATGAGAGGGATACATAATTTCGAGTTAGGGATGTTCTCCTTTTCGAGGGGAAGACTTATGCTAAGGGAAGTTGGAAGTTGTTTGTTCATTGGCCCTTTAAAGAGTTTCCAGTCATTTTTGTGTATTCTGTTCATCTTATAGCATTCTGTGACTGAGTTAGGGAACGTCTCTATTTTTTGAAAACTCAGGGAGTGAGAAGAGTTGCAAAATTTTTCCCACTTTTTCATATGATTTATAGAGTTTTCTCAAGGGTTCAATGTTCTAATATTCAACCCTTACTTTCTGTTCTGCCCCTGGCATTCCTGAACCCAAGATACAGATGAGAGACGGAAACTGCTGTAAAGCACAGACAAGCCACCTGCTGTCTGCCATCTCCTCTCCTTCTCTACCCCCTGCCCAGGTCTGTACTGATCACACAGGCCTGGATTCAACCCTAACCCATTCTCCAGTACCTCTCCTCCCTGGATACCCCTCAGGTAGTTCACAAAATGGAGTCCCACTTCTGGAGGGGGTCTTCAACGTCAAATATCCTCCCAACACCAGCTCTCTCATCAGGTCCTGCCCCTTGTTTGGATCCCACCCCTGTATCAGGTACCACCCCTGCATTGGGATCCAGCGCTTCCTTGCCTACTCCCGCTGCCCTACCCCCTCCAACTCAGCCCCTTGCGGATCCCACACTCTCAGAGCCGGAAGTGTGAGGGGCAGTAACCGGAAGGCCGCCATCTTGGCTACCAAAGGCCCACAACACCGGGCCTGGCCAGGCCAGTCACCCAAGGCCCCGCTCCTCTGCCAAAGACCAAGTTCCCTCTTCTGGAGAGGAGAGGGAAGGTTCATCCGACCTTCAGCATGAGCCTGAGGATTCTTGGCAGAGGATGCAGAAGCTGGCAGCTGAAGAGGGAGACTGGGAATTGGTAGCTAAAATACAAGCAGCACCGGTGCAGTACCAGAGGGGGGCTAACCTCTGATGGGAAGCTGTCACACATGGGAGATGAAAGACCTTTATAAAGCAGCAAAAGACCATGGGAGGGGCTCACTGTATGTTAATAATTTCTTAAATGGTGTCTTTGCTGCACATGTAATGGGGCTCACAATCTGAACCCTTTTATGCACATCCTACTCTCTCCACTGAATTTGTTCTGTGGGAAGGAATGGGGAAAAATCTAATACAACAAGTATTAAAAGACCATGCTAGGGAAGAGAGGCAGGCACACCTAACACTAGTCCATCTAGCCAGGGAGTAAGATTTCATTAAACCTGAGAATCACACAAGACACCTTCCTGACCTGTGTTAGAAGAGATAAAAGTGCTGCAAAGACAGCTCTCATGCAGACACCCAATGAAGCAACACCTACTCTAGATTTCACAGACAGTCTGCAGGGACCTGGGAATACTTTATAAAATTTAGTGACAGCCTTACACAAGCAATAGAGAAGCCAGTTGAACATCCAAAAGTCAGGAAGGTACTACTTCCTACCCTTGCTGAAACAAATCTTAACAACCCCTGAAAAGACATATTACCCTCTCTACCCCTCACCCCAAAGCCTAGCATTGCACAAATGGTCGAGGCATACACCCTTAGGGCAACCATACACTGTGATGCCAGCCTACATAAGGCTACCATTTAGGGTTTAGTAGAGGTGCTAGTAGCCTCCCAAGCTATTCCCTGACATACACATGAAAAAGGACCTCGCTTTAAATCTGGGGAGATGGGGAGATGAGGCATTTTTGACAGAATCGTAAAAATACAGACTATTACCAGGGACCTTCTAGGTGTCACAACCACTGTCCTCACTGCCCCCCTCATCCACACGCTTTCCAACACCAGCAAAACCGGTGGCCTGCAGGAAACCCCACACAGACACGGAAAGGCCCCACATGATGACATCAAATGCGAGGCCGTTCCACCCTACTCTCCACAACAGCGTGGAGAACCAGCACAGTGACCTTCTCAGATCCATCAGGACACCTTGATCACTGCAGAAAACTCGACAAATAAGAGCTCTGCCCTGGAACCCAAAGTCAGCTGCTAAGCACCTTTTCTATTCCAATCCATGATATTTATGTTCACCATTTTCCCACAGGCAAATACAGGCCTGAAGGACAGCCCAAAGACTTTTTGATTTTAACCAACACCAGGGAAGGGATGGAGACACTCACTCTACTACCTGAGATAGTCACCTTGACACCTTTGCAGGAGATAACTGTCCAGGCTCTATGCTTATTCCCCCCCCCCTCTTTTCATTCCAAAAAGAACAGTTCTAGCCCAAGCCTACCTCCTACTGCACATGATCACCACACCAGCTGATCCAATGGTGATGTGGGCACAGATTACGAGCAGAAATAGACCCATTCTAAAGTGTGCTTTGACATGTAAAGGGAGAAAGAGATGTCATTCAGGGCTATTAGATACAGGAGCTGACATCACCATAATTTCCCTCTCTGACTGGCAAAAAGACTGGCCCCTGGTTCCAGCTGCTGGAGTGATTGTTGGCATCGGGAGAGCCACTACCAGCTTCTGGAGTCACGGTACCATGTGCATGGAAGGTCATGAGGGCACAGTGATACAGTAAGATCATTTGTCACCTGGGCACCAATAACAATTTGAGGAAAGGCCTCTTGTCCCCATGGGGGACAAGGCTAGAGATCATATCTACACCTAAAGATTTCTAGATGGGGCAACAGAGCAGCACGCCACCCTTCAGTTAATCTGGAAGACCAACGACCCTGTATGGGTGGATCAGTGGCCCCTCCCAGGCAGAAAGTTAAAGGCCCTGCAGTGCCTCGTGCAGGAGCAGCTGACTGTGGGCCACATTGTACCATCTACTAGCCACTGCAATGCGCCTGTCTTTGACATACAAAAGCCTGGCAAAGACAAGAGGCAGCTCCTGCAGGACCTCAGGAAAATCAACAAGGGCATCAAGGACATTTATCTCCTCCAGTCCAGCCTGCCCTCAGCCTCTAAGTTACATCGGGTTTGGCAGATGGTTGTTATACATCCAAATGACTGCTCTTTTGACTTCTCCTTGCACCCCAATGAAAGCTCCTTGTTCGCCTTTTCCGACCCAAAATGGACAAGCACCCTCACAGAGGTACCCATGGACTGCATTGCCTCAAGGAATGGGGAAGAGCCCAACTAGTCAAAGCCTTGCAGCCCAAATTCTATCGCCCAGCCGGAAAAGACATCCTAATGCTATCATTTTTCATTACATGGACAATACAGTCATTTGTGCAGAAGCTTAAATCATTTTGGATGTTGCAATATAAGATGTCATCACAGCAGTACAGCCGAAAGGTTTTGAGATTGCAGCAGATAAAGTCCAAAAGACAGCGCCCTGGAAGAACCTCGGCCTAAAAAGCACAGAGAGAACCATCACACCCCAAACGCTGCACATCAAGGACAACCCAAAGACTCTGCAAGAACTCCACCAACTCTGTGGAAGCATCAGTTGGGTACATTCACTGCTGGGAATCACCACAGAAGATCTCATGCCGCTGTTCCTGCTCCTTAAAGGCAGTGAAGGGCTCGATTTCCACGATCACTGACACTGGAGGCAGAAGCAGCTGTACAAAAGGTATCCTGGGTGATTCAAACTAAACAGACACACAGATACCACACTGATTTTCCTTTCTCCCTGGAAATCCTTGGTGTAAGTCCAAAATTCCATATATTATTGTTTCGGTGGGACTCAACTATCTCAGATCCCCTGATAATAATTGAATGTGTTTTCAGATTACACCAACCTACTAAAATGATAACAACCCAACAGAAAGTTATTGCACAACTAATCAGGAAAGCTAGAGAGTGTCTGTGCTCCCTTGCAGGAACAGACCTTGTGAATATATACTTACTTCTCACTCAAGAGCACCTCAATTGACTACTTCAAACATCTGAACCATTGAAATATGCCTTAGATCATTTTTACACAGACAGGATCAGCCACCAATTCTACTACCAAAACATTCCTGCACTGCTCAGGATGTTCAAAATTACCCCAGACTTGGCAAGATCCATTGTAGCCACGTGCCCAAATTGTCAGGAACATGGCCTTGCTTCTGTCAGAGCTGGAGGCAATCCAAGAGGACTAGAGAGTCTCCACATCTGGCAATCAGACATCACATACTAAGCTCCTTTGGACTGACTAAAATACATCCACGTCTCAATGGATGCCTTTGACAGTGTGATTTTTTCCTCTACCCATGCTGGTGAAAAATCAAAAAATGATGCTGTAAAACATTAATTGTTAGGTTTTTCCACCTAAGCACTTCCACAGGAAATTAAAACTGATAGTACTCCTTCTTATACATTACACTGATTCCAACAAGTTTCTGACCTCTGCGGTATAAAACATGTCACAGGCATACCACACTCTGCCACAGGACAGTCCATAGCCGAGAGGGCCAACTGAGCCATCAAAAGGATCCTTGATCAACTGAGAGGGGTAATGCAGATATTATCTTCCATTGAGAGACTGGCCAAGGCCTTTTACATACTCAACTTTTTGAACAACTCATTTATGGAGCCAACTCCTCCAGTCATCAGGCATTTTACTAATTCAACTGCAGCCCAATTAAAAGAAAAGCTACCTGTGTTGAGCAAAGACCCTGAATCTAAAAAATTTATGGGCCCTTTCCCATTAATTACTTGGGAAAGAGAAGATGCCCTTGTCTTTACAGCAACACTCCTAAGATGAATCTCAGCAAAATACATTAAAACTGTTTCTGGGAACCGCGAGGCAAACACCAGAGCCACCATCAGAAGAACAGAATGAAAGCCTAAGAGAGACAGCGGCAGCCTGAGAAAGAAGAAAAAGAAGGACAGAAGAAGATCTCCTATGCAGCGCTTACCACACACCAAGATAGCTCAGACACCACTAACCAGGATATATGTCTTAACATTTGTAAAAATTATATTTAAGCATTGATATATGATTCTTCTAATAAGCTGTGTTCACACCCTTGGCTTACAGAAGAGAAAGTTTAGTGGGACCACAACTTAAGTTTCATCTTCCAATCTCTTTACCTGTTTACTTTTAGGCAACCCAAGCCTCAAGATTCTAAATTAGCTAAAGGCAGAGGATGCTGCCATTGGTTGCTGCTGAACAGGAATCTGGATGCTTCTCACTGAGCCGCATGCTTTTTGCTGTGTGCTTCCACAGACAAGCCACAATTTCTTGTCCATGGCCATGACTGTCAGGCATTTGAAGGCAGGTGTTTTTTCTACCTGTTGTCACAGAGAGAGTCAGTATATCAGGATATCCAGCTGCTGAAAGATCAAGGAAACAAGATCCAGATGGAAGGCAACAACGACTGGTTCACTGGAATTTTCAAACACGGCAGGGTGAAAGGCTGGTTTACATCTTTAGTTAAGACTGTTTTGTGGACACTGTTTATTGTATTCATTGTGTTGGTTATTTTATCCCATTTTAATAAATGCCTGCAAAAATCTAGGGCAGAAGCCTTCTTTAAAGGCAACAAAAAGGGGGAAGTTCTTGGGGTGCGGGGGCCTATCAAGGAAGCTGTAATACCTCTGTGCAAAGTGACCAAGGTAAAAGAGAGACACTGCTCTTAATACAGTGGTCTTGTCCATGGTCATTTTCCGGCTCCTGGTGATGCAGCACGTTTTGCTGGCATCACCCAGTTCAACCGCTGTATTTTCCTTATATGTACGCCCCCTAGAAGGTTCTCCCCTCTCTTATACCATTTTGGTCCTGGCTTACTGCAATGTTACCCTGATTTTTCCCCCCATTTTCCATCTGTGTGCCCAGCCCCATTTTGTCTCCCTTCCTGGACTGTCTTCAGTGCAATCCACAGTGTTTGGAGTTCCACACAAAGATCCCTCACTCGCCTCGTTCACCAGCACTTTAAGCAAGTGTGCTCCCAGCTCTGGGAGTGCAGGTTCCTCACACAGGCTGGCTGTGGGCAGGCTGCAACACAGGAACTGAGGGCAACAGAGAACCTGGCTTCTAATAAAAGGCGTGAATGCGTTGCCCACCCAAACCAATGCCTTGCATTTTTCTACATTTTCCGTCTTCTCTCATCTCTAGTGTAGCTTTCCCCATTTTCTCTAACTGGGAACTTGGCTTCCCTGTCCTGTCTGCAGGTTAGGCCACACGTGTGACCATGCAGGAACAGCCTGACCACCAGAGAAGTGGGAGAGGACTCTTGCTCAGGAACTGTAGTGAAAGGACAAGGGAGAATAGGACCAAACTGCAAGAGGTAGAGGAGATTTGAAAAGGGGAAGAAGTCCTTTACTCTCAGGATGCTTGTCCCTGACACAGGGACCAGTGCAGAGAGGCTGTGGATGCCCCATTCCCAGCAACATCCAAAGCCAGGTGGGACAGGGGCCGCAGCAACCTGCTGTGCTGGGAGCTTGCTCAGCTTGGAACCAGATCATCTTTAGGGTCCCTTCCAAGGCAAACCAGTCAAGGATTTGATCATTCTGCCATCCCCATCTCCCACTGCACAGTGGCCCTGAAACTTCAGTGACATCACAGCTCCCAGAGGGTTCCAGGTGGAACGTCCAGGACCTGGAAACGAGCACAGCAGACACTTCACCGGCTGCCAAGGGTCAGTAGCCACTCGCTCTGCGCTCTGACCCTCAGCGCTGAGGTGCTGCTGCTGCTGCCTGGGCTTTTTCTTCTGCCTGATCTGGAGACCCAGTCTCAGCAGGATGTGCCCTGCTGTGCCCATGGAGGTACAGTGCCATGCCAGGCAGGGGGCACCCGGCTTGGGCAGGCTGCAGCCATGTGGGAATGGATGGTGTGGGACAGGACTGGGAGATTGTGCTGCCCCTTGCAGACTGACAGAGACACTGTGGAGGCGATGGAAGTGGACCTGAGGCTGGATGAGGAAGAGATGATGGAAGTGGACTCCTCCTCTACTTCCATGACCTCCACTGTTGAGGACATGGAAGTAGACGAGGAGGATAACATCGAGGACATGGAAGTAGATGAGGAGGATGACACTGAAGAGATGGAAGTGGATGAGGAGGATGAGGAGGAGCTCATGGTCCTTGGGTGAAGATGGAGCCCCACAGGTCAGACAGGCAGATGCTTCCCACGCCCTGCCCACACACACACTGGGTCCCCTGACGCCAGGCTGGGGCTGGGCTGGATGGCCCCGCTCAGGGACACGGTGCCCGCCGGGGGCCTGGATTGTGCTGCCACAAGTACCAGCCCCGGCCTGGCCTGCGCTTGCCTGGGGCCACGCCAGCCCTGCCAGCCCCGGCCCAGCCCCTGGGGCCCAGCTCCCAGCCCTGCTGGGCCCAGTGCTGCCAGCTGAGTCCAGCTCTGCTGCTTCCTTTCTTCCAGGACTCATGCACATAATGGCACAGACCGATGACTTTGTAAATACGTTCGAGAGTTTCGAAGTTCCTTGTAAATATGTTTTCTGTGTTGGATATTTTCTGTAAATGTGTTTTGAAGATTGTTAGTCCATCGGATCCCATGTAAATATGTTCTCTACATTGTTGTTTTTGTTGTTATAACAATTGTTATACTGACACATATTCTGTAAATCCTAGATTTGCCGATCTTCGGCAAATAAAGACTGTTTCTTTTTAAAACATGACTCCTCTCGGCCATTCCTTTGGGCACAGGCAGCCTTTGCACACTTGTGGGTTCCACTTGTTCTATATTCCCAGGGCTGGAGGTCCCTGGGGGTGCTGGCACAGCCACCCCGTGGCTGGGGGTCCCTGTGCACAGGGGCTCCCACTGACACCACTCCTGGTACTGGGCACTGCTGCTCTTCCTGCCCTGGGGCACAGCGCTGTCCCCAAGAGCTCAGCTCTCTCTCACCAGCTCTCACCCAGGGGGCTCTCACAGCACTGGCCCCTGCAGCCATGCCACCAAAGCAGGCAGCAAACCTTCAGCCACCCTTCCTGCTGCAGCCACAGGGACTCCTGGGCCCAGAGCCACCAGCAGGCAACAGCCTTGCAAAACCCACCTGCACACTCTCAAGGCCACCACAGTCTTGGCAACTGGGCCAGCTACATGTGGGCTGCTGCTGGGGCTGATCTTTAAGCCTTGGTGCCTCCAAAGGCCCTGGGCTCTGCTACCCAGCCTGCTCTGCACTGCCCTGAGCCTGCATTGCTCCAGAGACAAAAGCCAAGCCAGGGCATCCTCACCCTGCCCGCATTCCTGCTGCTGCCAGCGACCACTGGCCCCTGGGCCCCACTCTGGTGACAGCTGCAGGGACAGGGCAGCCTGTGCTGGGCAGGGGGCACGGGGCTTTGGGCCCTGGGGCTGCTGCTGCTGCTGCTGGTGGGGGCCATGGGCCCAACAGGGCCCCAAGCTCAGCCCCTGCCCAGGCAGCTGCCCCCAAAGCCCCACACTCCCCGAGCATCCCCGTCACAGCTGCCTGGGGGAAATCCCACAGGCTTCAGGAATGAAATCCCCATACTGACCAAACCAAGGGATCCAAGGGGAAAGTCAGCACCAGCTGATGTTTACAGCACCTTGACAAAGGTGGCTGCAGGGCAGGTGAGATCTCCAGGGCCTCTGGCAGTGCCTGCTCTGCACATGAGCCTGTGGGGCTGCTCCCAGTGGGACACAGCACCGGGCTCATGCCAGCCCTCAGCCCCTCACAGCTGATCCCAAGGAGCAGGCTGAGAATGCAGTTTCAGACCACTTCCTACAGATATTTCAAAGGACTACATGTCATTCAAGGAAGTCACCTTGCACATTTAATTTAGGTGTTGTGGCATGAGAATCCATGAAGGTGCCTCTGAATGTACACTCAGGGCACTTCCACTGCCATCCCAAAGGGATCACAAAGGACACATTTCTGCTTTCAGTACTGCTGGGTTCCTGACTGTGAAGGTCCGCCCGACATGAACGGGTGACGAATGATTTTTGGGTGCAAAAATAACCAACAAAGGCACAGTGGTTTGCAGTTGCAAATCAACAAGATGGAATTTATTGATAATAACTACAGCTAAATATGTATTGCTTAGAGGATCCGGGGAAGAGAAGGATAGGATAAGGAAAAAGGAAGGAAAGAAGGTTAGGGAATGGCGTATAGCTACCAAGACGTGATGCCTTCGGGGTCTCGCTGCTGATGCTCGCTGGTACACGTCTTGGGGAGACTCTCGGAGAGGCAGTCGAACCGAACCCCAGATATACTGTTCTTGGTTGGGGGAAGGGTGGCCGCAATTAGGTTTCCATGGAGGGGAAAAGTCCATTGTTTTCATGGCCGAATGCTCCCAGGTACGTCTACTCTGGGCAGATTCTCCTCCTTCCCTGAGTTGGGAGGGGGTACAGTCCCAGTCTCTGGAAGGAGGTTGCCAGGGGGGTGCCATGGGGGTGCCAATAGGGTGCCAGAGGGGTTCTTGGTTCTTTGATGAGGGGGCTCACATTTCAGTTGGTCTGTCACGGTGGTTGAAGACAGGCAAGAGGGGTCTTCTCTTGGAGCGGGGGGGGGAAGCCACCCCAGAGCTCAGTCCAGCCAGGCCTGAAGTTTAGAAGAAAGTCCAGTTCCATTGTTCAGAACAGGGCAGCATGCCCCTTCGAGTACAGCATGGCATGCTCTGCAGACACCATCTGTAAACGCCATGATACTTTCTTTCCCAACTGGCTCAACAGTTTTTAACCCTTCGGTGGTCTCATGACAATTGTGAGGCAAAAACTGAAGGATTTCCGGATGGACTTCCACACTGACCCAGAAATGAAGTCTCAGGAGGACGCAGGGTTGTGGACGCCCAGGGGCCTATTACTGGAACTAAAATACCTTACGACAAAAATGGCAAATTAAAGTAAAAGTGAGGCAGCCCTTTAAATGCAATGTTTGATCAGTTTTATCAGGGCTTGCTGAAGGCAGCATCAGCACCCTGCATGGGCAACAGGGCAGGCTCAGATGGTGAAGCCCAGGGGAGATTTTGAAACACCTGCATCCAGAGCAACCAGAGTAGTGAATGGGGGGACTGCCGCCTGCAGTGCAGGATGCTTGGGTGATATTTTAGACCTCTGGGTGGACCTCCCTTTACATCAGGGACAGCTCTGGGTAACAAACTATCCAAAGATGAGAGGGACATATATATTTGAGTTAGAGGGGTTCTCCTTTCAGTGTGGAAGAGTTTTACTAAACGAAGTTCGAAGTCGTTTGTTCATTGGCTGTTTACAGAGCTCCCAGACATTTCTGTGTATGCAGTTAGTCTTATAGCATTCTGGGACTGAGTTAAGAAAATTCTATTTTTTGAAAACTCAGGGAGTGATAAGAATCGCAACATTTTACCCAATTTTTCATATAATTTATAGAGTTTTCTCAAGGGTTCAAAGTTCAAATATTCAACCCAGACTTTCTGTTCTGCCTCTGGCATTCCTGAACCCACTGATACCAAGATAAGGGCGAGAGAGGGAAAGTACTATAAAGCACAGACAAGCCACCTGCTGTCTGACATCTCCCCTCTTTCTCTACCCTTTACCAAGGGCTGTACTGATCACACAGGCTTGTATTCTACCCTAACCCATTCTCCAGTGCCTCTCCTCCCTGGATACCCCTCAGATAACTCACAAAATGGAGTCCTTCCTCTGGAGGGGGTCGTCAATGTCAAACTCCCTCCCACCCTCAGCTCTCTCATCGGGTCCTGCCCCTGTGTTGGATACCACCCATGCATCAGCAACCACCTCTGCATTGGGATCCAGCGCTTCCTTGCCTACTCCCGCTGCCCTACCCCCTCCAACTCAGCCCCTTGTGGATCCCACACTCTCAGAGCCGGAAGTGTGAGGGGCGGTAACCGGAAGGCCGCCATCTTGGCTACCAAAGGCCCACAACACCGGGCCTGGCCAGGCCAGTCACCCCAAGGCCTCGCTCCTCTGCCAAAGACCAAATTCCATCTTCTGGAGAGGAGAGGGAAGGTTCATCCGACCTTCAGCATGAGCCTGAGGATTCTTGGCAGAGGATGGAGAAGCTGGCAGCTGAAGAGGGGGACTGGGAATTGGTAGCTAAAATACAAGCAGCACCGGTGCAGTACCAGAGTGGGGCTAACCCCCGATGGGAAGCTGTCACACACAGGAGATGAAAGACCTTTGCAAAGCAGCGAGAGACCGTGGGAGGGGGTCACTGCATTTTAATAATTTGTTAAATGCCACCTTCACTGCACATGTAATGGGGCTCACAATCTGCGCCATTCTATGCACATCCTACTTTCTCCCACTGAAATTATTCTGTGGTAAGGAATAGGGAAAAAACTAATACAACACCCATAAAAGACTATGCTAAAGAAGAGAGGTGGGCACACCTAACACTAATCCATCTAGCAAGTGAGGAAGATTTCACTAAACCTCATTCAATAGACCTACCCAGAGCTCTGTTAGAAGAGATAAAAGTGCTGCAAAAACAGCTCTCAAGCAGACACCCAATGGAGAAACACCTACTCTAGATTTTGCAGACATTCTGCAGAGACCTGGGGAATGCTTTCTAAAATTTATTGACCACCTTAAACAAGCAATAGAGAAGAAAGTTGAATATCCAAAAGTCAGGAAGGTACTCCTTACTAAGCTTGCTGAAACCAATGCTAACAAAAACCTGAAAAGTCATTTTAGCTTCTCTACCACTCAACACAAACCCTACCATTGCACAAATAATTGAGGCATGCACACTTAGGGCATCCTCAACCTTTATTCCAGTCTGGCTAAGGCTACCAGTCGGTGTAGCCTTCCAAGTTATTCCCTGACATACACATGAAAAAGGACCTGGCTTTAAGTGTAGGGAGATGGGGCATTTTCAACAGAATTTTAAAAATACATGCTATTACCAGGGACCTTCTAGCTGTCACAGCCACTGTCCTCACTGCCCCCTCATCCACACACTTTCCAACACCAACAAAACCGGTGGCCTGCAGGAAACCCCACACAGACACAGAAAGGCCCTGCACCATGACACCAAATGCGAGGCCGTTCTGCCCCACTCTCCCCAACATCGTGGAGAATCAGCACAGCGACCTTCTCAGATCCATCAGGATAGCTTGATCACTGCAGAAAACTCGACAGAAGAAAGCTCTGCCCTGGAGTCCAAAGGCAGCTGATAGGGGCCTTTTCATTTCCAATCCACGATATTTATGTTCACCATTTTCCCACAGGCAAATACAGACCTGAAGGACGGCCCAAAGACATTTTGATTCAAACCAACACCGGGGAAGGGATGGAGACACTCACTCTACTACCTGAGATAGTCACCTTGACGTCTTTGCAGGAGATAACTGTCCAGGTTCTATGCTTAGACTTTCCACTTTTCATTAAAACAAAAACATTTATAGCCATACACTACCTTCTACGGGACATGATCACCACAGCAGTTGACCCAATGGTGATGTGGGCACAGATAACAGGCAGAAACAGACCCATTCTAAAGTGTGCTTTGTCATGTAAAGGGAGAAAGAGATGTCTTTCAGGAGTATTAGATACAAGAGCTGATGCCGCCATAATTTCCTGCTCTGATTGGCAAAAACAATGGCCCCTGGTTCCAGCTGCTAGGGTAATAAATACCTGCCAGAGGAGCCACTACCAGCTTCTGGAGTCACAGTAACATCTGCATGGAAGGTCCTGAGGGCACAGTTGCTACAGTAAGATCATCCGTCGCCCGGGCATCAATAACAATTTGAGGAAAAGACCTCTTGTCCCCATGGGGGACAAGGCTAGAGATCATATCTACACCTAAAGATTTCTAGACGGGGCCACAGAGGAGCGCGCCACCCTTCAGTTAACCTGGAAGACCAACGACCCCATATGGGTGGATCAGTGGCCCCTCCCAGGCAGAAAGTTAAAGGCCCTGCAGTCCCTCGTGCAGGAGCAGCTGTCTGTGGGCCACATTGTACCATCTACTAGCCCCTGCAATGTGCCTGTCATTATCATATGAAAGCCTGGCAAAGACAAGAGGTGGCTCCTGCAGGACCTCAGGAAAATCAACGAGGTCATCAAGGACATGGGTGCCCTCCAGTCCAGCCTGCCCTCAGCCTCCATGATACCTTTACATTGCCGGTGGTGCGGCACGCCGTAGTTGTGGGTAGCAATTTTTGGAGTCTTCCTATTTTTTGGATATCTTCTTTGCTGTTTAGGCTGTGATTGATGGAGCCTGAGCATAGGAAGAGCATTGCTTTGAAGATTGCGTGGGTTGAGATGTGAAGGAAGGCTAGTTCAGGGAGATTTAGTCCAATTGTACCTATGATTACACTGTTATTGGCAGATGGTTGATATAGATCTTAATGACTACTTTTTTGACACCCCCATGCTGCCCAAAGACACCCTCCTTGTTTGCCTTTTCCGTCACTAAATCAACAAGCACCTTTACAGAGGTACCAGTGGACTGTATTCCCTCACCGAATGAAGAGTAGCCCTAATATTTGTCAATGGCTTGAAGTCCAAATTCTCTTGCCCTAATGCTAATCGCTTTTCATTCTATGGACCATATAATGAACATCCTAATGCTATCATTACTCACTACATGGACTACACAGTCGTTTGTGCAGAAGCTCAAATCATTTTGGATGTTGCCATACAAGATGTCATCACTGCGCTACAGCCGAAAGGTTTTAAGATTGCAGCCGATAAAGTTCAAAGGACAGCCCCTTGGAAGTGTCTTGGCCTAAAAACTGCAGAGAGAACCATCACACCACAAACACTGCAAATCAAGGACAACCCAAAGACTCTGCAAGAACTGTACCAGCTCTGTGGAAGCATCAGTTGGGTACATTCACTGCTGGGAATCACCACAGAAGATCTCATGCCACTGTTCCTGCTCCTTAAAGGCAGTGAAGGACTCGATTCCCGCCATCACTGACACCGGAGGCAGAAGCAGCTGTACAAAATGTCTCCTGGGCAATTCAAACTAAACAGGCACACAGATACGACCTTGATTTTCCTTTCTCCCTGGCAATCCTTGGTGTAAGTCCAAAATTCCATATATTAATTGTTTCAGTGGGACTCAACTATCTCAGATCCCCTGATAATAATTGAATGTGTTTTCAGATTACAGCAACCTACTAAAATGATAACAACCCAACAGAAAGTTATTCCACAACTTATCAGGAAAGCTAGAAAGTGTCTGTGCTCCCTTGCAGGAACAGACCTTGTGAATATATATTTCTCACTCAGGAGCACCTCAATTGGCTACTTCAAACATCTGAACCACTGCAATATGTCTTGGATAGATTTTGGAAAAGCAAGGATCAGCCACCAATTCTACCACCAAAACATTCCTCTGCTGCTCAGGATTTTCAAAATTACCTGAGAACCGGCAAGATCCATTGTAGCCACCTTCCCCAATTGTCAGGAACATGGCCTTGCTTCTGTCAGAGCTGGAGGCAATCCAAGAGGACTAGAGAGTCTCCACATCTGGCAATCCGACATCACACACTGAGCTCCTTTGGACAGACTAAAATACACCCACGTCTCAATCAACGCCTTTACCAGTGTGTTTTTTGGCTCTGCCCATGCTGGAGAAAAATGAAAGAAGAGAAAAAGAAGATGCTATAAAACATTGCTTTTTCGTTTTTTCCACCTTAGCAATTCCACAGGAAATTAAAACTGATAATGCACTTGCTTATACCTCACACTGATTCCAACAAGTTTCTGACCACTGGGGTATAAAACATGTCACAGGCATACCACACTCTGCCACAGGACAATCCATAGCCGAGAGGGCCAACTGATCAACCAAAAGGATCCTTGATCAACTGAGAGGGGTAATCCAGATATTATCTTCCATTGAGAGACTGGCCAAGGCCTTTTACGTACTCAACTTTTTGAACAACCCATTTATGGAGCCAACTCCCCCAGTCATCAGGCATTTTACTAATTCAGCTGCAGCCCAATTGAAAGAAAGGCTACCTGTGTTGAACAAAGACCCTGAATCTAAACAACTTATCGGCACCTTCCCATTGATTACTTGGGAAAGAGAAGATGCCCTTGTCTCTACAGAAACACTCCTAAGATGGATCCCAGCAAAATACATTGAAACTGTTTCTGGGAACCGCGAGGCAAACACCAGAGCCACCATCAGAAGAACAGAATGAAAGCCTAAGAGAGAGAGTAGCAGCCTGGAAAAGAAGAAGGAGAAGGACAGAAGAAGATCTCCTAAGCAGCGCTTACCACACACACCAAGACCAAGATGGCTCAGACATCATTATCCAGGATATATGACTTAACATTTGTAAAAATTATATTTTAGCACTGATATATGGTTCTTCTAATAAGCTGTGTTCACACACTTGGCTTACAGAAGAGAAATTTTAGTGGGTCCACAACTTAAGTTCCACCTTCTAATCTCTTCATCTGTTTACTTTTAGTACTCCCAAGCCTTCAGATACTACATCAGCTAAAGGCAGAGGATGCTGCCATTGGTTGCTGCTGCAGCAGGAACCTGATGCTCCTCACTGAGTTGCATGCCTTCAGCTGGGTGCTTCCATTAACAAGCCACAATTTCATGGCCATGTAGAAGCCAGGCAGGCATTTGAAGGCATGTGTTTTTTCTATCTGCTGTCTCATAGGGAGTCAGATTACCAGGGCATCCAGCTGCTGAAAGATCAAGGAAACAAGATCCAGACAGAAGGCAACATCGACTGGTTCACTGGACTTTCCAAACACAGGGGTTTGCGAGGCTGGCTTTCATCTCTAGTTAAGACTGTTGTGTGGGCTTTGTTTTTTGTATTCATTGCGTTGGTTATTTTATCCTTTTTTGCTTAATGCCTGCAAAACTCAATAGCAGAAGCTGTTTTTATAGATAACAAAAAGGGTGGAGATGTGAGGGCCCAGGGGCCTACCACTGGAACTGTAATACCTCAGGGCGAAGTGACCAAGGTAAAAGAGAGACACCGCTCTGAATGCAATGGTCTCGTCCATGGGCATTTTCAGGCCCATGGCGTTTTATTGGTATCACCCGGTTCAACTGCTGTATTTTCCTTATATGTATTCCCACTAGAATGTCCTCGCCTCTCCTGTACCATTTTAGTCCTGGCTCTTTCCATTGCTCCCCGGCATTTCCACCCAGTTTTCCCTCTGTGTTCCAAGCCCCATTTTGTCTCCGTTCCTGGACGCTTTTCAGTGCAATCCACTGAAGTGTTTGCAGTTCCACACAAAGATCCCTCACTTGCCTCGTTCACCAGCAGTTTAAGCAAGCATGCTCCCAGCTCTGCGTGTGCAGGTCACACAGAGAGGCTGGCTGTGGGCAGGCCACAACACGGAACCTGAGTGCACCAGGGAACCCGGCCTCCAATAAAACGCACAAATTACGCAACCAACCAAAGAAACAACATACATGTCTCTACATTTTCCTTATCCTCTCAGTCCTCATGCCATATTCCCCATTTTTTCTGACTGGGAATTTGGCTTCTCTCTCTCTTGTCTGCAGGTCCAGACACATGTATGACCCTGCAGGAACAGCCTGACCAACAGGGAAGTGGAGGAGCACACTTTGTCAGGAACTTTAGTGACAGGACAAGCAAAAATGGGATCAAACTGCAAGAGATGGAAGACATTTGATAATGGGAAGAAGTCCTTTACTCTCAGGGTGCTTGTCCCTGACACAGGGACCAGTGCAGAGAGGCTGTGGATGCCCCATCCCCAGCAACATCCAAGGCCAGGTGGGACAGGGGCTGCAGCAACCTGCTGTGCTGGGAGCTTGCTCAGCTTGGAACCAGATCATTTTTGGGGTCCCTTCCAAGCCAAACCATTGAAGGATTTGATCATTCTGCCATCCCCATCTCCCACTGCACAGGGACCCTGAAACTTCAGTGACATCACAGCTTCCAGAGGGTTCGAGGTGGAATGTCCAGGACCTGGAAACGAGCAGAGCAGACACTTCACCGGCTGCCAAGGGTCAGTTGCCGCTTGCTCTGCGCTCTGACCCTCAGCGCTGAGCTGCTGCTGCTGCCTGGGCTTTTCCTGCTGCCCGCTCTGGAGCGCCAATCCCAGCAGGATGTGCCCTGCTGTGCCCATGGAGGTACAGTGCCATGCCAGGCAGGGGGCACCCGGCTTGGGCAGGCTGCAGCCATGTGGGAATGGATGGTGTGGGACAGGAAGCCCACTGGGAGATTTTGCTGCCCCTTGCAGACTGACAGAGACATTGTAGAGGCGATGGAAGTGGACCAGGGGCTGGATGATGAAGAAATGATGGAGGTGGACTCCTCCTCTACTTCCATGTCCTCCCCAGTTGAGGACATGGAAGCAGAGGTGGAGGAGATCACCGAGAAGATGGAGGTGGATGAGGAGGATAACATCGAGGACATGGAAGTAGATGACAAGGAGAATGAGGAGGAGCCCATGGTCCTTGGATGAAGATGGAGCCCCACAGGTCAGACAGGCAGATGCTTCCCACACCCTGCCCACACACACTCTGGGTCCCCTGACGCCAGGCTAGGGCTGGATGGCCCCGCTCAGGGACACGGTGCCCACAGGGGGCCTGGATTGTGCTGCCACAAGCACCAGCCCCGGCCTGGCCTGCGCTTGCCTGGGGCCACGCCAGCCCTGCCAGCCCGGGCCCAGCCCCTGGGGCCCAGCTCCCAGCCCTGCTGGGCCCAGTGCTGCCAGCTGAGTCCAGCTCTGCTGCTTCCTTTCTTCCAGGACTCATGCACATGATGGCACGGACCGATGCCACGGACCGATGCCACGGACCGATATGTTCGAAGTTTAGAAATCCCTTGTAAATATGTTTTCTACATTGGAAGTTTTTTGTAAATACGTTTTGAAGATTGTTACCCCATCGAATCCCATGTAAATATGTTCTGTACATTACTGTTGATGTTATTACAACAATTGTTATAATGACACATATTCTCTAAATCATAGATTTGCCGATATTCGGCAAATAAATACTGTAACTTTATAAAACCTAACTTCTCTTGGCCATTCCTTTGGGCACAGGCAGCCTTTGCACATTTGTGGGTTCCACATGTTCTGCATTCCGAGGCCTGGAGGTCCCTGGGGGTGCTGGCACAGCCACCCTGGGTGTGGGGGTCACTGTGCACAGGGGCTCCCACTGACACCACTCCTGGCACTGGGCACTGCTGCTCTTCCTGGCCTGGGGCACAGCGCTGTCCCCAGGAGCTCAGCTCTCTCTCACCAGCTCTCACCCAGGGGGCTCTCACAGCACTGGCCCCTGCAGCCATGCCACCAAAGCAGGCAGCAAACCTTCAGCCACCCTTCCTGCTGCAGTCACAGGGACTCCTGGGCCCAGAGCCGCCAGCAGGCCACAGCCTTGCAAAACCCACCTGCACACTCTCAAGGCCACCACAGCCTTGGCAAATGGGCCACTTGCACCTGGGCAGCTGCAGGGGCTGATCTTTAAGCCTTGGTGCCTCCAAAGGCCCTGGGCTCTGCCTCCCAGTCTGCTCTGCACTGCCCTGAGCCCGCATTGTTCCAGAGACAAAAGCCAAGCCAGGGCATCCTCACCCTGCCCGCATTCCTGCTGCTGCCAGCGGCCACTGGTCCCTGGGCCCTACTCGGGTGACAGCTGCAGGGACAGGTCAGCCTGTGCTGGGCAGGGGGCACGGGGCTTTGGGCCCTGGGGCTGCTGCTGCTGTGGGCCATGGGTCCAATAGGGCCCTGAGCTCAGCCCCTGCCCAGGCAGCTTCCCCCAAAGCCCCACACTCCCCGAGCATCCCCATCACAGCTGCCAGGGGGAAATCCCACAGGCTTCAGGAAAGAAATTCCCCATGGTGACTAAACCAAGGGAACCAAGGTGAAAGTCAGCAATAGCTGATGTTTACAGCACCTTGACAAAGGTGGCTGCAGGGCAGGTGCGATCTCCAGGTCCTCTGTCAGTGTCGGCCCTGCACGTGAGCCTGTGCGACTGCTCCAGGTGGGACACAGCACCAGGCTCAGGCCAGCCCTCAGCCCCTCACAGCTGATCCCAAGGAGCAGGCTCACAAAGCAGTTTCAGACCACCTCCTGTAGATATTTCAAAGGACTACTATATGTCATTCAAGGAAGTCACTCTGCACATTTAGTTTTGGTGTCGTGGCATGAGAAGCCATGAAGGTGCCTCTGAACGTACACTCAGGGCACTTCCACTGCCATCCCAAAGGGAACACAAAGGACAGGCTTCTGCTTTCAGCACTGCTGAGTTCCTGACCCAGCAAAGAAATCTCAGGAAGATGCAGGAACAGTGTTCACCAGAGAATCTGGCCTCTAATGAAAGGCATGAATCCCATTGCCCACCCAAACCAATGCCTTGCATTTTTCTACATTTTCCATCGTCTCTATTCTCTGGTGTCAATTTTCCCATTTTCTCTGACTGAGAACTTGGCTTCCCTGTCCTGTCTGCAGGTCCAGCCACACGTGTGACGCTGCAGGAAGAGCCTGACCCACAGGGAAGTGGGAGAGCACTCTTGGTCAGGAACTGTAGCAACAGGACAAGCAAAAATGGGATCAAACTGCAAGAGGTAGAAGAGATTTGATAATGGGAAGAAGTTCTTTACTCTCAGGGTGCTTGTCCCTGACACAGGGACCAGTGCAGAGAGGCTGTGGATGCCCCATCCCCAGCAACATCCAAGGCCAGGTGGGACAGGGGCTGCAGCAACCTGCTGTGCTGGGAGCTTGCTCAGCTTGGAACCAGATCATTTTTGGGGTCCCTTCCAAGCCAAACCATTGAAGGATTTGATCATTCTGCCATCCCCATCTCCCACTGCACAGGGACCCTGAAACTTCAGTGACATCACAGCTTCCAGAGGGTTCGAGGTGGAATGTCCAGGACCTGGAAACGAGCAGAGCAGACACTTCACCGGCTGCCAAGGGTCAGTTGCCGCTTGCTCTGCGCTCTGACCCTCAGCGCTGAGCTGCTGCTGCTGCCTGGGCTTTTCCTGCTGCCCGCTCTGGAGCGCCAATCCCAGCAGGATGTGCCCTGCTGTGCCCATGGAGGTACAGTGCCATGCCAGGCAGGGGGCAGCTGGCTTGGGCAGGCTGCAGCCATTTGGGAATGGATGGTGTGGGACAGGACTGGGAGTTTGTGCTGCCCCATGCAGACTGACAGAGACACTGTGGAGGCGATGGAAGTGGACCAGGGGCTAGATGAGGATGAAATGATGGAGGTGGACTCCTCCTCTACTTCCATGTCCTCCCCAGTTGAGGACATGGAAGTAGAGGAGGAGGAGACCATCGAAGAGATGGTGGTGGATGAGGAGGATGACACCGAGGAGATGGAAGTTGACAGGAACGATGAGGAGGAGCCCATGGTCCTTGGATGAAGATGGAGCCCCACAGGTCAGACAGGCAGCTGCTTCCCACACCCTGCCCACACACACTCTGGGTCCCCTGACGCCAGGCTAGGGCTGGGCTGGATGGCCCCGCTCAGGGACACGGTGCCCGAAGGGGGCCTGGATTGTGCCGCCACAAGCACCAGTCCCGGCCTGCCCTGCGCTTGCCTGGGGCCACGCCAGCCCTGCCAGCCCGGGCCCAGCCCCTGGGGCCCAGCTCCCAGCCCTGCTGGGCCCAGTGCTGCAGGCTGAGTCCAGCTCTGCTCCTTCCTTTCTTCCAGGACTAATGCAAATGATGGCAAAGATCCGATGCCCTTGTAAATACGTTTGTGAGTTTAGAAGTTCCCTGTAAATATGTTCGCTACATTCCAAGTTTCCTGTAAATATGTTCACTACGTTTGAAGTTCTCTGTAAATACGTTTTGAAGATTGTTAGCCCATTGGCTCCCATGTAAATATGTTCTGTACATTGTTGTTGTTGTTGTTATATCGATTGTTATAATGACACATATTCTCTAAATCATAGATTTGCTGTGCTTCGGCAAATGAATAGTTTCTTTTAAAAACCTGACTTCTCTTGGCCATTCCTTTGGGCACAGACAGCCTTTGCACACTTGTGGGTTCCACTTGTTCCACGTTCCCAGGGCTGGAGGTCCCTGGGGGTGCTGGCACGGCCAACCCGGGGCTGGGGGGTCCCTGTGCACAGGGGCTCCCACTGACACCACTCCTGGCACTGGGCACTGCTGCTCTTCCTGCCCTGAGGCACAGCGCTGTCCCCAAGTGCTCAGCTCTCTCTCACCAGCTCTCACCCAGGGGGCTCTCACAGCACTGGCCCCTGCAGCCATGCCACCAAAGCAGGCAGCAAACCTTCAGCCACCCTTCCTGCTGCAGTCACAGGGACTCCTGGGCCCAGAGCCGCCAGCAGGCCACAGCCTTGCAAAACCCACCTGCACACTCTCAAGGCCACCACAGCCTTGGCAAATGGGCCACTTGCACCTGGGCAGCTGCAGGGGCTGATCTTTAAGCCTTGGTGCCTCCAAAGGCCCTGGGCTCCGCTTCCCAGTCTGCTCTGCACTGAGCCCTCATTGTTCCAGAGACAAAAGCCAAGCCAGGGATCCTCAACCTGCCCGCATTCCTGCTGCTGCCAGCGGCCACTGGTCCCTTCGACCCACTTGGGTGACAGCTGCAGGGACAGGGCAGCCTGTGCTGGGCAGGGGGCATGGGGCTTTGGGCCCTGGGGCTGCTGCTGCTGCTGCTGCTGCTGCTGGGGGCCATGGGCCCAACAGGGCCCCGAGCTCAGCCCCTGCCTGGGCAGCTGCCCCCAAAGCCCCACACTTCCCAAGCATCCCCATCACAGCTGCCAGGGGGAAATCCCATGGTATTCTCCATAGGAACTAAACGAAATAATTCTCCATGGGGAAAGTCAGCTGTAGTTTACAGGGCCTTTGCAAATGTGGCTGCAGAGCAGGTGAGATCTCCAGGGCCTCTGGCAGTGCCTGCTCTGCACGTGAGCCTGTGCGGCTGCTCCCAGTGGGACACAGCACCATGCTCATGCCAGCCCTCAGCCCCTCACAGCTGATCCCAAGGAGCAGGCTCAGAAAGCAGTTTCAGTCCACTTCCTGCAGATATTTCAGAGGACTAAATGTCATTCAAGGAAGGCACCGTGCACATTTAGTTTTGGTGTTGTGGCATGAGATGCCATGAAGGTGCCTCTGAATGTACACTCAGGGCACCTCCACTGCCATCTCAAAGGGATCACAAATGACAGGCCTCAGCCTTCAGCACTGCTGAGCTCCTCAATGAAGTCAGCAATGAAGTCTCAGGAAGTAGTCTATTTTTGGAGGTCCAGGAGTCTACCACTGGAACTCTAATACCCCATTAGTACTTTGACGAACTCAAGTAAGTTGTAGCACACCTCCAAAGCAATGATCTTGTCCATTGGCTTTTGTGGGGTCATGGTGATTCAGGTAATTTTCATGATATCATGAAGTTTTTTCTTTCCTTATATGTACTCCCGTAGGTGTTCTCCCCTTTCTTATCCTCTATTGGTCCTTTTTTCCCGCATATAAAACCTTGTGTGCCCAGCCTCATTTTGTCTCCCTCCCTGGACCCTCTCCAGTGCAAACCACACTGTTTGGAGTTCCACACAAACGCTCTTCTCTTGCCTCATCCATTATCCATTCAAGCAAGCCTACTCCCAGCTCTGGGAGTGCACGTCTCTCACAGAGGCTGGCTGTGGACATGCCACAATAAGGCGTGCCCAAACAGGGACCTTCTTTGAGAATTCCTGAGAGCGATTACAGTGACGATTCGACTGTTCCACCGTCACCAGACAGAAGACGCCTTGGGTCAGCCTCCGCCCTGGAGTGAGACCTGAGTTTTGTCAGGGCTTGCTGAAGGCAGCGTTGGCACCCTCCAGCAGCAAGAGGGTCGACTCAATAGACAAAGCCCATGGGATATTTTGAAACACCTGCATACAGAGCCATCAGAGCAGTGAGCTGGGGGACAGCCACCAGCAGTGCAGGATCTTTGGGTGATATTTCAGTCCTGTGGGTGGGCCACATTTTACATCAGGGGCAGCTCTGGGTAACAAATGATCCAAAGATGAGAGGGACATATATCTTTGAGTTAGGGGGTTCTCCTTTCAGAGTGCAAGACTTTTACTAAGGGAAGTTGGAAATTGGTTCTTCATTGGCTGTTTACGGAGCTCCCAGTTATTTCTGTTGATTCAGTTTGTCATGTAGCATTTTGGGACTGAGTTAGGGAAACACTCTATCTTTTGCAAACTCAGGGAGTGAAAAGAGTTGCAACATTTTACCCAATTTTTCACATGATTTATGGAGTTTTCTCAAGGGTTCAAAGTTATAATATTCAACCCAGACTTTCTGTTCTGCCTCCAGCATTCCTGAACCCACTAACACCATTAGGATGAGAGACAGAAACTGCTGTAAAGCACAGACAAGCCACCTGCTGACATCTCCCCTCCTTCTCTACCCCCTGCCCAGGTCTGTACTGATCACACAGGCTTGGATTCTACCCTAACCCATTCTCCAGTGCCTCTCCTCACTGGATCCCCCTCAGGTAGATCACAAAATGGAGTCCCTCCTCTGGAGGGGGTTGTCAATGTCAAACTCCCTCCCACCCTCAGCTCTCTCATCGGGTCCTGCCCCTGTTTTGGATCCCACCCCTGCGTCAGGAACCACCCCTGCATTGGGATCCAGCGCTTCCTTGCCTACTCCCGCTGCCCTACCCCCTCCAACTCAGCCCCTTGCGGATCCCACACTCTCAGAGCCAGAAGTGTGAGGGGCGGTAACTGGAAGGGCGCCATCTTGGCTACCAAAGGCCCACAACACCAGGCCTGGCCAGGCCAGTCACCCCAAGGCCCTGCTCCTCTGCCAAAGACCAAGTTCTCTTTTCTGGAGAGAAGAGGGAAGGTTCATCCGACCTTCAGCATGAGCCTGAGGATTCTTGGATGAAGATGTGGAAGCTGGCGGTGGAAGAGGGGGACTGGGAATTGGTAGCTAAAATACAAGAAGCACCGGTGCAGTACCAGAGGGGGGCTAAGCCCCAATTGGAACCTCTCGTACATGGAAGATGAAAGACCTTTATAAAGTAGTGAAAGACCATGGGAGTGGCTTGCTGTATATTAATCATTTGTTAAATACCATCTATCCAATACATGTGTTGGTGCCCCACAATCTGTGCCATTTTATGCGCATCCTACATTCTCCCACTGAAAGTATTCTGTGGGAAGGAATGGGGAAAAAACTACCTTAACAACTGTTAAAAGACTATGCTAGAGAAGATAGGCGGGCACACCTAACACTAGTCCATCTAGCCAGGGAGGAAGATATCACTAAACCTCCTTCAATAGGCCTTCCCTCAGCTCTGTTAGAAGAGACCTGCAGGGACCTGGGAAATCCCTTCTAAAATTTACTGACCACCTTACACAAGCAATAGAGCAGAAAGTTGAACATCCAAAAGCCAGGAAGGTACTGCTTACTAAACTTGCTGAAACAAATGCTAACAACACCTGTAAAGACATTTTACCTTCTCTACCCCTCAACAGAAAGAAAGCCTACCATTGCACAAATGGTCGTGGCATGCACCATTAGGGCATCCTTATACTGTGATGCCAGCCTAGATAATGCTTCCTGTCACGGTGTAGTAAAGGTACTAGTAGCCTCCCAGGTTATTCCCTGACATACACATGAAAAAGGACCTTGCATTAAATGCGGGGAGATGGGGCATTCTCAATAGAATTGTAAAAATAAAGGCTATTACCAGGGACCTTCTAGCTGTCACAGCCACTTTCCTCGCTGTCCCCTCGTCCACATGCTTTCCAACATCACCAAAACCGGTGGCCTGCAGGAAACCCCACACAGACAAAGAAAGGCCCCGCACGATGACACCAAATGCGAGGCCTTTCCACCATGCTCTCTCCAACATTGTGGAGAACCAGCACAGCGACCTTCTCAGAGGCATCAGGACAGCTCGATAGCTGCAGAAAACTCAAGAGAAGACAGCTCTGCCCTGGAACCCAAAGGCAGCTGGTGAGCGCCTTTTCAATTCCAATCCACGATATTTATGTTCACCATATTCCCACAGGCAAATACGGGCCTGAAGAACGGCCCAGAGACATTTTGATTTTAACCAACACCAGGAACGGGACGGAGACACTCTCTATACTACCTGAGGTACTTGCCTTGACATCTTAGCAGGAGATAAGTGTCCAGGCTCTATGCTTAGTCCCTTTTCATTGCAAAAGGAACAGTTATAGCCAGAGCCTACCTCCTACTGCACATGATCACCACACCAGCTGATCCAGTGGTGATGTGGGCACAGATTACGGGCCGAAATAGACCCGTTCTAAAGTGTGCTTTCTCGTGTAAAGGGAGAAAAAATGTCTTTCACGATTATTATATACAGGACCTGACATCATGATAATTTGCTGCTCTGATTGGCTAAAGGATGACCCCTGGTTCCAACTGCTGGGGTAATTTTAGCCATCGGGAGAGCCACTACCAACTTCTGGAGTCAAGACACCATCTGCATGGAAGATCCTCAGGGCACAGTTGCTACAGTAAGATCATTCATCACCTGGGCACCAATAACACTTTGGGGAAGAAACCTCTTGTCCCAGTGGAGGACAAGGCTAGAGATCCTATCAACACCTCAGGATTTCTAGATGGGGCCACTGAGCAGCACCACCACCTTTCAGTTAACCTGGAAGACCAATGACCCCATATGGGTGGATCAGTGGCCCCTCCCAGGCAGAAAGTTAAAGACCCTGCAGTCCCTCTTGCAGGAGCAGCTGTCTGTGGGCCACATTGTACCCATCTACTAGCCCCTGGAATGCACCTGTCCTTGTCCTACAAAATCCTGGCAAAGACAAGAGGCTGCTGCTGCAGGACCTTAGGAAAATCAATGAGGTCATTGAGGACATGGGTCCCCTCCAATCTGGCCTGCCCTCAGCCTCCATGATACCCCAAGATTGATAGATGGTTGTTATAGAAATAAATGACTGCTTTTTTGACACCTCCTTGCATCCCAATGACAGATCCGTTTTGCCTTTTACGTCCCTAAAACGACAAGCACCTTTACAGAGGTACCAGTGGACCGTATTTCCTCAAGGAATGAAGCAGAGCCCAACTATTTTTCAATGGCTTGGAGCCCAAATTCCCTCACCCATGTGGAAAAGATATCCTAATGCTATAATTTTTCATTACATGGGAGAAACATTAGTTTGAGAAGAGGCTCAAAACATTTTGGATGTTGCAGTACAAGATGTCATCATGGCAGTACAGGAGTAAGGTTTTGAGATTGCAGCAGATAAATTCCAAAAGACAGCGCCCTGGAAGTACCTCGGTCTAAAGACCACAGAGAGAATCATCACACCCCAAACACTGCAAATCAAGGGCAACCCAAAGACTTTGCGAGAACTGCACCAACTCTGTGGAAGCAGTTTTGGTGTCGTGGCATGAGAAGCCATTAAAGTGCCTCTGAATGTGCACTCAGGACACTTCCACTGCCATCTCAAAAGGAACACAAAGGACAGGCCTCTGCTTTCAGCACTGCTGAGCTCTGCACCCAGCAATGAAATCTCAGGAAGAGGCAGGAATTTTGTGCACCAGGCAACCTGGCCTCTAACCAAAAGGCATGAATCCCACAGCCCACATAACCCAATGGCCTTGTATGTCTCTACCTTTTCCTTCTTCTCTCTTCTCTTGTGTCACTTTTCCCATTTTCTTTGTCTTGGAGCTTGGCTTCTCTCTCTTCTGTCTGCAGGTTCAGCCGCATGTGTGACCCTGCAGGAACAGCCTGACCTGCAAGCAAAAGTTACGCTGTTTCAGAGCACTGCACTGCTCCAGCTTGGGGAGGAACTGGGAGCTGGAGACACATGCTCCTCCTTGGGAGAAGCTCCTCCCCATCCTGCACAGTGAGGAGTGGGATATCCACCACTGACCCCCCTCCCATCCAGCAGCATCCCTAAAGCGCTGTGTCATAGGAAGGAGACCAGGACACCAGATGGTTCATCATGTCCCGCTTTATTGAAAAAGTATCAAACACTTATACAGCAAATAATAAGCTTATGAATATTCTGTAAGCCAAGCAATCTATTGGTTAAACTATAGCATTAACTCATCCACATTCCTTTGAGACTACGTTCTCTATCTCTCCTGCCTCACTGTCCATTTCTTTATCATGTTTTGAGAGAATCAAGGACACATTATCTCACACCTGCAAGATTTGAAACTAACTATGGTCTTGTACTTTTCCATTCTCTATCCTGCTACAGAAACAAAAAAGGCCTCTGCCTGTCTCGGCCCTAGTTAGGACATCTTTCCCAGATTAATTCGGCTGTGTCCCCTCTCCTCAAGCCACTCTTTGACAAAACTCTCCACAGCACCATACTGAGAGTGACCGGGTTCATACTGCAATCATACTGGGAGGGACTAGAAACATACTGGGAGTGCCTGGAACTATAGTAGGGGTGACTGGGAACACCTGGGACCATGCTGGGATCATGCTGGGATCATACTGGGTGTGACTGTGATGGTACTGGGATCATATTGAGTGCAACTGGAAGTGACTGGGAGCATCCTGGGGGTGACCGGGAGACACAGGGCCCATGCTGGGAGTGACCTGGGGGGAACTGGGGCAACTGGCTCAGCTGGGGCTCAGGGTTGCTCTCCCCCCAGGGCTGCCCTGGGTCCTGCTGCCACCCCTGGCCCACAGAGCTGAGGGACAGGGGACAGCTGAGGGACAGGGGACATGGACGGGGACAGCTGAGGGACGGGGACAGGGACAGCCGAAGGACAGGGGACAGCTGAGGGACAGGGGACAGCCGAGGGACAGGGCACAGACAGGGAACATGGCCTGGCCGAGGGACACTGAGCTCCAGCACTTTGGGCTGTTGCCATTGGGCACCCAGCACAGGCCCAGGGGCAGAATCCCCTCCAGGAACTGTTGTTTGCTTTGAGCTTTGCTCGGGAACATTCCCCAGGAGCCCCTGCAGTGGCTGCAGCCGGGCTGGGTGCCTGGGGCCACCAAAGCAACTCCGGCAGTGCCCTCCTGCCCTGGGCAGGGACAGAACAGCCAAGGAAAGGTTCGTGCTGGGCTCAAAGCAGGGACAGGGCACTCCCCTGGTGCTGCCACGGGCACAGCAGAGCCAGTCTGGGCAAAGGATTTGGATTGATGTCCCATGGAATCCCAGCAGGGATTATTTCTCATTGCACTGCTGGCATTGCATTGGTCATCCATTCAAATAATTTCCCCATGGAATTCCAGTGGCAGTGGGTTAGGGGGAAGATCCATCCATGGAATTCTTACCTGACTGGAACGAGAGTGAGATCTGGCCATGGAAATTCCATGGTAATTCCTGCATTCCCAAGTCCCCCATTCCTGAATCCCCCCATTCCCATAGGAATTTCCCTTCTGCTCCCACACCCACCTTTGTGCTCCAGAGCCACCCAACCCCATCTGATGTATTTCCACCCAGGTGTGTCCCAGGTAATGCTCCGTCTGCTCCACCATGATCCCTTTGGATTCCCAGCACCTCTGTCTGATCCAGGTGGCACCATCGGACACTGCAAAGCTCCTGGATCCCAGCTGGAAGGAGATGAAATCCCAGCCCTTGTAGCCATACTGGTGGGATCCATTGACGCTCCATTGGACAGGAAGTCACAGCTGGAAACCACTTGCAGCATGTGGAGACCTGGGAAGGAGGATAGAACAGATCCATGGAGTTGTGTCCCAGCCCCAGGGTGCCCCTTGGATTCCCATCCCAGCCTCACAGTTCCCCCCCTATCCGCAGAGATCCCATCCCAGCCCCTCAGAGTCCTCCATTTCTACAGATCCCAGTCCAGCCCCAGCTCCTCCCAGTCCCCCCACTCTGGTTGTACCAGCCCCGTCTCCAGGGAACTGTCAGCCACAGGCCGGGTCCTGTCCTTGAGCCAGGGCTGGTTATCCCAATATCCCAGCTTTGGCTATCCCAATATCCCAGCCCTGGCTATCCCAATATCCCAGCCCTGTCCATGCCAATATCCCAGCCCTGGCAATCCCAGTCTCCCAACTCTGGCTATCCCAATATCCCAGCCCTGGCCATCCCAATATCCCAGCTCAGCTCCTCCCACCATCCCTGCTTTCTGTGGCTCCATCCGGCCCCGCTTGCTGCCCCAGTGCTCCCAGGGGGTCCAATCCACATCCCCCACAATCAAGGACTGGGGACCCCCAGGCTGGGCTCCGACAGCGCCACTTCCAGGTACTGTAGGGAGGGGAGAATGGGGGGACACGGAGTTTTGGGGGAGCTGGGGGGCTGAAAGTGAGAGTTTGGGATCCAGGGGGTTCCAGAGGCCAAGGACAAGGGGGACATGAAGAGCTGGCAGAGCTTGGAAGGAGGTTCAGGGGCTCGGAGTCAAGGAAAGGGGTGAAGGGACTGGGAGAGCTGGGACTGGGGAAACAGAAGAGGCTACAAAACCCCGACCAGAACAAAGCCAGCCACAGATATTAAAATCTTACCACCATGTCCCCTCCCCCCAACACAACTAAAACCAAAAACTTCTACATCCTACAACAACCCTACAACTAAACACAAAACTCAAAAACCAACCATAAAGCCAATCCTAACACAACCCAACCACAACTTCCACCACAAGTTACTGGTGGGACAGATGTTAACCCTTTCAATACTTCTATCATCCCTCAAGTAAAAGAAAAAACCAAATAGAAACATTAAAAAAACCCCATAAAGCTATCAAAGTCAGAAAGGAAGAAATAAATACCCAATGAAAAAGAAGAAAAAAATACCTTTATCTTGAAACTAAAATCCTCTTATAATCTATAAAGAAAAACCTCTTTTTCTTTATAGCACATAAAGCTATAAAAAGTTTAAATATTCAAAATAATATCAAAGAAAAACCTACATATTAAAATAAATTATAAAGTAACTGCAATTTTATAAAAAGTTCAGGCAGAAAAAAAAGTAATCCTGTACCCACAAGAGAAGATCTCTATTTCCAGAGACAAAAATATTTTAAAAAGTAGATAATAAAAACATTTACCTTTAAACAACTCACCTTTAAAACACTACCTCAGAAGTTGACATGACCCATCAATAAGCTGTAAAAAAGCCTGTAGCAATAAAAGAATTTCACAATGACAAAGTTCCCCAGACAACTGTTATCCATGGCAAAATTAAGAGTCACAAAAAAATATTTTTCCTCCTGTAAAAAAACTCCATAAACTTAACAAGAAAAACTTCTCTCCTTAAAACTTAAAAAAGACAATTCTAGAAAGAGTAAACTACTAGAAATTTTTAGTTTAGTTTCTTTACATTGTCAGGTTAAAGAAAAAAAGTTGTAAACAAAAAAATTGTTCTAAAGAATTTAATTCTTACTACCTTTTTTTCATTTGCTTTTACTAAAATTTTCTTTATACCCTTTTAAAACTTTAAGCCTACTTTACCTTTCTCATAATCCTATCTCACAACAAAATAAATACATAAATAATTACTGACACTAAAACCAACCACACTCATCAATACATTAATTAAGAGATCTTAAGATTGGAAAAAATCTTACATTAACAAAGCAAAACCACTACAATGTTGTGATAAACCATTTGCCAAAGTTTCTCTGATTTTCTAAAGTTGACAGTAAAGGCTGTTTGGTTGTTTGGAGCTCCTGAGAATCTCTTGCTGGTATTTCTCCAGTGAGCTCAACCAGAGGACACAAACAATTGCAATTCCTTTTAAATGTCTCCTTGAGAGAGTTGTTTGGGGTATGGGAGTCAGGGCTTGTCTGTCCTGCTTGGCCCAGCCCAGGCAGGGCTTTCCCAGCCACATTCCACACTCCATTTCCCAGCTGGAGCCGCTGGTGCCTCTGAGTTGTGCTGCCCCAGCCCCAGGGACGCTCTCCTTGTCTGCCCATTCCCCCACGGTCTCTGGGCAGGGATGGCCTCACTGGGGGCTGCTGACATCCTCAGCACCTTGAAGGCTGCTGCTGAATTTTCCTGCTCCAGAGGCTCGTTCAGCCTTCAGCTCTTCAGTGCAGGAATTCAGTGTCCCAGGGCTCATTAATACTGAGAACACCTTAACAAGAGAAGCCTCTGGGAATAATTTCATTTAATTTTCCAAATCACAGGTTAGCCATCAGCTCTTCAGTGCAGGAATTCAGTGTCCCAGGGCTCATTAACATTCAGAACACCTTAACAAGTCAAGCCTCTGAGAATAATTTGATTTAAGTGTTCAAATCTTTTGCAGTTAATTTGACAGATTTCAGTAGTGTGTTCAAATTTAATGCATTATATTTAAAAAGACAGTGAGCAAATATTTTTTTAGGCCCTGTTTAGGTTTTTTTCCTCTTCATAAATCAAAATGTGTAGTCTCCAATTGACACTGAATCCAAGTACCTCCTCATGCAGTTTGAATAGATATGAAAATCAAGACCCTTCATGGCTGACAATCAATCAGATTCTGTCCCTTTCCCCACCCCACCATTCCCCCCATCCAAGCCCTGGCACTCAGAGCAGTCTTGTGCAAATCTCAGCTCCCTCCAGCTCAGGCTGCACCTGCAGCTTTCAGCTCCTTGGCTCCAACTCCCACCTGCTTTCCTTGGAGAAGGAGCTGCCTGAGACACAGAGGGATGTTCATTTCTTGTCAGCCAACAAAGCCAAGGGAACACACAGCTCCATCAAACGCAAAAGTCATTTCTCTGCTGGATATTAAATCCACTTTCTACAGCAGACAGTCTCAGAGCAATGGAAAACACCTTCTGTGCCCAGCACAGATCCCAAGGTGCCCCCTAACCCTCCCTGCCCCAATTCTGCCCACATTTGCTCTTTGCACACACGAGTCACACGCTGAAGTCAGGAGCTCCCTCCATGCCCAGAGGGAGGAAAAGAGAGAAAGGGGATGAAGAGCTCTCCTGTGCAGAGCCAAGGTCCAAGTGCAGCCCCTGCAGTGGGAACCACAACTCATCAGGTTTGTGTCCTTTGGGTTCAGGGCCTGGTGACACTCAGAGGCACAGAAAGGTTTCTTGTCAACAAACAGAAGTTGGACATTTGAACAGTTTAATAACCATCACAGCTCTTTTCTCAGCTCTCTGGGATGTCCCAGCAGCATCTGACATGTCCCCCATCCCCAAGGAATTTCTGTACAGGAACAGTTTTTGACAAAGACATAATAATAGGGAATTCTGTGTTAAAGACCCTCAGGATGATGTTGACTAATATTTATTTGAACATCAGAAAGATGGGACAACTGCTTGGAGCTCAAACCATGAAATCAGTCAGCTGAGAGGCCCTTGAACATCCAGATAACATCTGGAGGAGAAAATCTGTGAGCAGTTGGAAAGTCAGAGATCCCTCTGGAGATCCCTCTGAAGAGATGTCCTTAGACAGAGCCATTTAAACAGGAGAGATGGAAACACTTGATGGAAAAGAGAGAGATTAAATATTAGGCTGAATATTGGTGACACAAGGTGATGGGAAGATCAGTATATCTTCTCCTGCCATCAGTACACTTCCAAGAAATCCCCATTCCTGGTGGGAAAACTTTGCCATTTCTTAAAAGTACTCAAATGACCCAGAGAATAAAGATTTGCTTATATATTATGGAACTAACAGGTACTAAAACCTGTGCCCTTTTCCAGGCAGATATCAGTTGTGTGCCCATGAACAGGCAGTGCCACTTGTGTCCTGAGGTGCCCAGCTGGGATTGGATCTCTCTGAGAGCACCTGAGGGAGAGCAGAGCACCTTGCAAGCTGTAGGTCCCTGCCAGCCCTGCAGGACTCCTGTCCCATCAACATCTGCTCTGCTGCAGCCTGAAACAGGCCCAGCATGGTGCCCGGATCATCAGAGAGCTGAGGTGTGTGCTGGAATTCCATGCCCAACCTTGCTCATTCTGTGATTCTCTGGAACCAGCCATGGAAGTAGTTGTTTGAGCCTGGGGACAATGGAATCAAGGGGCCCCTTTGTGACCCTGCGGGGCCTTGTAGAACCAAGGGGCCATTGGGCCACTGTGGAACAAAGGAGACCCTTGGGAGAGCCTGGGGACAATGGAATCAAGGGGCCATTGCTCTATTTCAAGGACTATGGGAACTAAATGAACAATTGTGATAGTCTGGTGCCCCATGAAACCAAGGGTCCCTGGTGACACTACAGGATCAGTGTGACACTGCAGCACCAAGGAATTCCTTGTGGCACTCTGAGGCCTCCTGGAACCAAGAGGCCACTGTGACCCTGCAGGGCCTTGTGGAACCATGCAGAGCATTGTGACAAAGAAGGACCTGGTGTCAGGATGGGGCCATTGTGACACTGCAGGGCCCCATGGAACCAAGGGGCCAGTGCTGCTCCTCAGAAACTCCTGGAATGAAGGAAACATGTTTGACACTGTGGTGCTCCTTGGGACCAGGAGGCCATGGTGACACTGTAGAACCAAGTAGAGCATTGCTGCACTGCCAGACCTCATGGAACCAAGGACCATTGTGACACTGCAAGGCCTTGGGGGACCAAGGGCCATTGTGACACTGCAGGGCCCAAGGAGCCAAAGGACTTTGTGACACCAAGGGGTCCCATGGAGCCAAAGAGACATTGCCACACTGGGAGGCCTCATGGAAACATGGAGATCATTGGGACACTCTGGGGCCTTATGGAACCATGGTGACACCAAGTTGCCTGGGAGTGTTGATCTGCTGGAGGGTAGAAGGGCTCTCCAGAGGACCCTGGACAGGCTGGATCCAGGGCCCAAATCCAGCAAGGTGAGGTTTAACAAGTCCAAGTGTCGGGTCCTGCACTTTGGCCACAACAACCCCTGCAGCACTACAGGCTGGGGATAGAGTGGCTGGACAGCAGCCAGGCAGAAAGGGACCTGCAGGGACTGATAGACAGCAGGCTGGACATGAGCCAGCAGTGTGCCCAGGTGGCGAACAAGGCCAATGGCTCCTGGTCTGGATCAGAAATGGTGTAGCCAGTAGGAGCAGGGCAGGGATTCCTCCCCTGTGCTCAGCACTGGTTGGACAGTGCCTTGAGTGTTGTGTCCAGTTCTAAGCCCCCTGTGGTGAGAAAAAGGAAGACATTTGTAGCAGGGAAAAGTAAAGAAAGCAAAGGTAAAGGCAAGGAAATGCTCAGGGCAGTTTGGGAGTGGCTGACAGGCAGCCCTGGCTCTGAGCAACAGCATCTGCAGTGGGACAGGAAACTCCCAGCTGATGGGAACAAACTTTCTGGCTGACTGCAGAGGCCAGGACAAACCTGAGTGCTTTCCCTGGTGTCCCCCAGCCCTTGCCGGCTCCAGGGGCTGATGGCATTTGTGCTCCCTCAGGTTCATGTCCCCACACCAACAGCATGGGGGTGGCTCCTGTCTGCTTTGTGCAATGCAAACAGGGGCTGCTGAGCCAGTGCTGCCGTGTCTGTGCCTGCAAGGATGGGGCACCTGTGTGAGCTGGGGAGAGGCCAGGGCTGCAGAGGGGGGATGCTGTTGGCAGCTCCATGAAGACGCTCTGGGACGCTGCCCTGGGCTGTGCAGTGCACTGGGGATGAATCAGCCCCTGCTGTGCTGCTCCTTCCCATCTCACCCAGGGCCCTTGCAGAGCCCCAGCCATGCTGTTTGCCCCCAGCCTGCCCATGGCCAGCCTGGGGCTGCTCACGGGGCTTTTCTGTGCTGAGCATTGGCCTGGGCGTGTTCTTGAGAGAGCCTGGGCATAGAGCCTGGAGCCCCCAGGGCCTGGGCTGAGGCGTCAGCGCTGCCCCAGCAGTGCCCATGGCCTGTCCCTGCTGCAGCCCCGGCACTGCCACCCCCAGGGCTGTGCCCGGCCCCGAGAGCACTCAGGCCCTGCAGCAACACCAGGGCCACCAGGGCAGCGGGGCAGGGCCACGGCAGCAGCACTGATAACACCAAGTGCTGCTGCTGGGCACAGCTGCTGGGCCAGCACTGATCTGCCCCCAGCTCTGCACACAGACATTGCTGCTGCAGCTCCAGAGAAGGCAACAAAAGGACAGAAAAGTTCTGCATTTTTCTGCTGAAAACTTTGTTGGGAGAGATCATCATTTCATTTAAAGGCACCAAGAAGACAGCCCCTCATTGACACAGTCTTTGGTTACAGGGATAGTGGAGAGGAACAAAATGACCAATGGAACAAACAATGAAATTTCTTTTTGGACAATATGAAAAAAGTAAAACAAAGGTAATGAAATTCTAAAATGAAACCAAGAGAAGTATCAAAGATTACTTTTATTACAAGTGATTTGCAAGTACTGGCCAACAGGTTAATGTTCCTGGAAGCATCCAGTCATCAGTCTCCACACTGCAGCCTTGAGCTCCTGGTTCCTCAGGCTGTAGATGAGGGGGTTCAGGGCTGGAGGCACCACTGAGTACAGAACTGACAGGGCCAGATCCAGGGATGGGGAGGACATGGAGGGGGGCTTCAGGTAGGCAAATGTGCCAGTGCTATAGAACAGAGAGACCACAGCCAGGTGAGGGAGGCAGGTGGAAAAGGCTTTGTGCCGTCCCTGCTCAGAGGGGATCTTCAGCATGGCCCTGAAGATCTGCACATAGGAGAAAACAACGAACACAAAACAACCAAATGATAAACAGGCACTAACAGCAAGCAGCCCAAATTCCCTAAGGTAAGATTTGGAGCAGGAGAGTTTGAGGATCTGTGGGATTTCACAGAAGATCTGGCCCAGGGCATTGCCATGGCACAGGGGAAGGGAAAATGTATTGGCTGTGTGCATGAGAGCATTGAGAAAGGCACTGGCCCAGGCAGCTGCTGCCATGTGGGCACAAGCTCTGCTGCCCAAGAGGGTCCCGTAGTGCAGGGGTTTGCAGATGGACACGTAGCGGTCATAGCACATGATGGTCAGGAGGCAAATCTCTGTTGCAAGAAAAAATAAAATCAGAAAGGCTTGGGCAGCACATCCTGAGTAGGAGATGTTCCTGGTGTCCCAGAGGGAATTGTGCATGGCTTTGGGGACAGTGGTGCAGATGGAACCCAGGTCGCTGAGGGCCAGGTTGAGCAGGAAGAAGAACATGGGCGTGTGCAGGTGGTGGCCGCAGGCTACGGCGCTGATGATGAGGCCGTTGGCCAGGAGGGCAGCCAGGGAGATGCCCAGCAAGAGGCAGAAGTGCAGGAGCCGCAGCTGCCGCGTGTCTGCCAATGCCAGCAGAATGAAGTGGCTGATGGAGCTGCTGTTGGACATTTGCACTATCTTGGCATGGGAATCTGTAAGAAAAATAATGATGGAATAGTTGCATTTAGAGAGGACTTTATATATCCCAGCACAGCTTGGGGGCACTTTCCCCCCACTGCCTGCCCAGGGCTCTGCTGCCTGGAGCTGTCCTTGCCAGCAGCTGCTTCCCCTGTGCCCAGGGATGGGCCCTGCCAGTGCTGCCAGAGCCCAGCCCAGCCCTGGGGGCTCAACTCTGCCCTGCAGACCGGTCCCAGCTCAGGCACTGCCCAGGGGCAGCTCTGGATCTGCAGGCTCTGATGGCAACGTCAGAGCAACCCTGAGGAGGTTGGAAAAGTGACACTGATGCTGCCTGGGAGGGGCCCTGTGCTGATTTCTGTCACTGCCTGATTTGTTTAGATCAGAGATAATTTATTTTTTTTTTATTTGCCTCAAGCTGAACTAAAAGGAATATCTATGGTCAATTTCCCATTCAGGTAACCCAAAACAATAGATTAAAAATGCAGGACTTCCCCTTTCCTGTTGCCCCTGCCTTGCTATGGTCCCTGTATAATCTACTTGAAAATGTTCTGCAGGTACATGCCGGGATGAGAGCAGTCCTGGACAATGCAGCATCATCACCACACAAGGAGAACACTTCCAAGCCTTTCTAGCTCTCTCCTCCCACCCAGATCTTGTCCCCCAGTGCTGGGAGCAGCTGCCGGGGCCGGCTGAGAGCTGTCCCTGGCAGGCAGCAGAGTCCCTGCCCCAGCACAGCGCCCTGGGCTGCAGGACCCTGCTCTGCAGGACAGCCCTGGGCACCCCTGGCTGCTCTGCACAAGAGACAATCAGAGAATGCACTCACAGGGTCTGTAGGCATTGGGATGTTCCAGCTTCAGGAGATAGCTCCAGGAGCTGCAGCTGCATTGTCCTGCAGCCAGAGGTTCCTGTGCCAAGGGCTGGCAGTGATTCTGCCCCAGGCACTTCTCAGCACCTTCCCAGCCTTGACTGATTGAAGCTCTCTGTGCCTCTGTGCTGTGCCCGGGGTGGCTGCAGGCAGTGCCCCAGCCCTGCTGGGCTGGCAGAAGAGCTGCTCATCAAGAGAAATGTGCTTTTGAAGCTCTTCTTGGTAACCAGGAGCTGCCTCTGTGCCAGGAGACCAGCCCAGCTCAGCAGCACAGACACAGGACAAGGACTTTAATGAGCCTCTGGGGCTTTGTGCTGAGGCCCTGAACATCAGTCCCTGAGAGGGAGCTGAAGAAACCTCTCCAGAACTCCAAGTCAGAATCACACTCCAAAGTTTCTTGGACTTTTAATGGGTCCCACTGAGGAACACCACTGAGAAAGTGTCCCCAGGCCCTAGGCAGAGCAGAGAACTGGAGGCAGTGATGACAGGTGGGGACATAGAGAAGCCAAGTCTTGGTGTCCTGGGCCACAGCAGGGTCTGTGCCACCAAGGGCTGGGAGGAGACACCTTGTCCTGAGGCCCTGGGGCCTCCTGGCACAGCCCCAGCCAGGCTGGGCACTGTCAGCCCCTTGTCCTGCCCTCAGCATCCCCCCCTAGCCCACATCCCAGTGCCCTCAAGGATCTGCTGGAAGGAGTCCCTGGCGAGCCTTGCTCAGGAACGGCCCTGGGGGCTCCTTAATGCTCCCTGCAGGGACTGCAGGTTTGTCAAAGGACTTGGGGTTTGCCTTTAACCTTGGAGTCTCTGAGAGGTTTGTGCAATCATGGCCTCCAATTATCTGCTGTAATTAGTCCCTTGAGAGGCTTTGTCAGTAACAACACTCAGAGGGGCTCATTAATGCTTCAGAGTACTTCAGTTATTTAAAGGTACTTGGTGTTTCCCTTTTGATACAGACTCTGTGAGAGGTTTGTGCAATCATGGCCCAAATTTTCTGCTTTAACAAGTCCCTTGAGAGCATTGTACTGGCAGTCAGTGGGGCTCATTAATGGCTTTAGATACTCAAGGTTTTTAAGATACTTTATGTATTTAAGAATACTTTTAGGTACTTTTAAGGTACTTTTCTTTCCCACACTGAGTGTCTGAGAGGTTTTTGTGCCTTCCGGACCTCCAGTTCTCTCCTCCAAGGAGTCCATGAGGAGCCTGTGTTGGGTATCTTCCTTCTTTCTGTTTTACAATAAAGACAGAACTGAAAGAATTTTGTAAGACTTCTAAAAGCATCCAAACAAACATGGGATAATTAAAAATACAGCAACAACCACTAAGAGAATTAAATGTCCTGTTTTAGCTAGACATCATCCGATCCTTTTGTCCCTTGGATTAGAAGATTTTATTGAACCAGTCTTTGTTTTCCACTTGAAGATTCTTGAACCCTTCCTTCAGTACCTGGAATGCTCTTGTGGATTGACTTGCTGTGGCTGGAGAGGTTCATGCAACATATGCCCTTAGAGTTTACACTGCCATGTTTCCCAGTCCGAGCTGGCAGCCAGGTCAGAGGACGCTGTGCTGGCAGAAGGCTCTGCCCGCAGCTCACTGGGCCTGGATTTGTGCTCGGCCGTGCCTTCGGGTGCAGGGCCACTGGTCTTTTCGTGCTGAAGGTGCAGGAACCTCCACAGTGTCTGCAGAAGAAGGACGGGCAGGAAGAGAGGGACATTCCATGGTCTGCTCCAAGTGCAGGATCTGGCCAAGCAGTGGCAGCAGGCCTGGTCCAGGAGGGATGGTAGCAGGTACCTGCGCTGCTTGGTGGAAGCGGCCATGGGTGGGATCCTGCTCTTGAGTCTGGTCCTTGGCCGCATCTGCCAAAGAGCGAGCGCAGCCAGAGCTGAGGGGCTGCTGGAGAGCCTGGAGAACACAGCCCAGCCCTGCGCTCCCCAGGCACGGACAGCCCCGGGAGTCCAGGGGACGGAGTACGGCTATTGGGGGGAGGGGTGTTGGAAAAGAAATGAAATTTAGCAAAATGTTTTATTATAGTTTAGTTATGAATTTTGTGTGAATTAGTTTGTTAAAAAAAATAGTTTTGTAGCCGTTGATATTATGTGTTGAGTTATGTGTAACCTCGGCAGGTGGCCTTAGAAACTTAATAAACATTAAGCCAGGGTAGGAGAGTAACAAGACTAACCGGTTTGGGGGATAGCATACAATAGGACAAGCAAAAGATTTATGATTTTGCTCGTGAACTAGGGAATGTATTACAAAGGTCCGTAGTTTGGCAAAGGGCCACTGTTTCTTGGAGACTTTGTTATGAATTGCATGTATATAAAAGGAAACCACCCTTGTGTGAATTTCGGGGTTCTGATTTTGGGACGTTAGTCCGCAGGCCCCCGGGCCCTTCAATAAAGCGCCGCACAAAACTTATCCGAGTTCTGTGTCCTTTATCAATCGGGCAACAGTTTTCTGGCGACCGCGGCAGGACTCCGAGGGTAGCTGGGGCGGCTTGCATCTCGATATACTCCAAGCCGGTGCCGAGCATTTCTCGGAGGAGTCATCGGTCGTGCCCGGCTCCCCCGCGCCTGTCGGATGACTGCATAAGGTAAGCCCAAAGGCGCTTTATATTGGGAAAAGGTGATAATTGGATTTGGTTTGGTGGTTAATGGAAAAAAACGCCTAGGCTCCGGCCATAAGACGTCTAAGGGACGCAGGTCCGGAATTCGCCTCCTATTGTTTTTTTCTTGGGGAAGGACGGCGAAAAGGTATATTGGTTTATTGGGACTAAAGTTGGAATTAAAAATTAAAGGCTGTAATATGATTGTGGAAGGGGCTAGCAGCGGGCCTGTTAGCTAAAGGAGCAAGAAGTAAGAAGAAGAAGAAGCTGATAAGGAGCTTTCTCCAAGGCCGTAACCAAGGAGATCGAGAGAAAGAAGATAAGAGCATTCTGCAGCTGGACGAAGCGATTTTAGAAAGTTAGGTGGAGTCAGAGTAACTTTTCACCAATGGCATGATATTGAATTATTGTGGCCAATAGCTAAGGTAGAAGAAGGGTAAACAACTGGAAAGTGTATAAAAGATCAGCCATTTTCATTAATAAACTGTTGCCAAGTGTTACCAACTGAGACTACTTGTGGTCTCTGCTTTATGTCGTGACCGCCTCGACTGCGACATTTTGGTGACGCCGACGTGATAAGAACATAGTCGGTGGGGGCCCATACGGGGTCCTAGCAATTGGCAACCGTGACCCACTGGGATGTAGTGGGGGAGGCGGCGTTGGTGCAGCTGAGAGTGGCAGGTGGAAGCCACAGGGAGGTCCGGACCTGATTCCCTCCAATCAAGACACCTGGAAGTAGGTGAGCCACCAACTAGTAATAATGGGACAAAATTTATCTAAAGAGGAAGAAAGTGTTTTGTCTACCTGGAAAGTTTTGTTAAGAAATAAGGGAATTAATACGTCAGACTATGCGCTTCATAATATATTGCTGTGGGCTAAATCACAGAATTTTGGCACTGATCCCGACACAGCATTTAGTGTTAAGGCATGGAAGAAAGTCGGGGACAGACTTTGGCAAGTTATTCGAGCGGGAGATAAAACAGCTGTTGATTTAGCAGTAACCTGGAACTCGCTCTTTGAGACTTTAAAAGAACGGAAAGTAGAGAGAGAAACGGAGCAAGATGCGGACGAAGAGTCGGGGCTGATAACAGAACCTGACGGGGGGGCTGAGGCAGAGGGGGCCTCTGAGGTAGAAGGGGGCTCTGATGGGGAACTTGGTGAAGAAAGTTCGGGCGCCATGGGAGTTACCTGGCACGCTGCCAGAGCTTCTGGGAAGGCTGCCAAAGCTTCTGGGAAAGCTGCCAAGGCTTCTGGGAAAGCTGCCAAAACTTCTGGGCAACCTGCCCTAGCCTCTTCTTATCAGACCCCTAAGCCTCCTTATCTCACACCTGCGCAGCAGCTCACGATGGTGCCTGTATATACTACACCACTACGCCAGTTAGCTGAAATGTCTCTAGCAGAGAGAAAAACCCAGCCATCTGCCCCCCCGCTTCCCTCCTCTCTGGTCCAGCCGTCCGCCCCCCCGCTCCCCTCTGAGATGCTTGGACAACCTGCAAGGATGTATCCTCCTTTACCTGACAGTAACAGCAACAGCGAGTCAAGTGATGAGTCTCCTGCAGTAACACCTGTGTTGGGGCAAGGAGCTCTGGTCCCTTCATCTTCTAAGAGCTCTAGCCTTACTGCCCCATGGACTTTGCCTCCATGCCAAGTCACTGTGCTTCCTCGACATCCTCAGGAGTTTTGGGAATTTGTTAGGAGGAAAGCAGTTGAAGAAAAGAATTGGGACATCATAGAAAGGTTAGGTGCTCCAAGAGTACCTCAGGAGAACAGTGCCAATGCAAATGTTGCTTGTGATAACCCTATGGCTTTTCCAGTTTTCAAAGCAGCTCCTGGAGCAGGACAGAATGACAGTCATCACATCTTCGCCTGGAGGGTTGTGCAAGACCTCCAATCAAAAGTAGCTCAGTATGGTATTAATTCCTCAGAGGTAATGCAGTTAATACGTGTGATTAATGCAGATTTGCTTGCACCTTATGATATCACTCATCTTGCTACAATTCTATTCCAGCCAGTACAATATGGTGTATTTCAAGAAACTTGGAGGCGAGTGGCTGAGCGCACGGCTTTAACAAATATGCAGTTGCCTCAACATGACCCTCGTCATGCTGTGGGTGTTGATGCCCTACTGGGCTCTGGGCCTTTTGCTAATCCAGATTTACAGGCAAGGTGGGATCCTTCGATTTTGGCACAAGCTCAGCAAATTGGCATGACTGCCTTAACTAAAACAATGGAAATGGCAGCTCCAAAGCAGAAATATGTTACTATACAACAAGGGACGAGAGAACCATTTTTGCAGTTTGCAGAAAAACTTGCTGCCGCCATTGAGAAACAGGTAGATGATGAAACTTTGCGAGGGAAATTGTGTGTACAATTGGCTAAAGAAAATGCAAACCCAGACTGCAGAAAGATGATTGACACTTTGCCTGGGGAACCCACCTTGTCTGAAATGGTTACTGCTTGCTCAAAAGTTGGTTCAGTTGAACATAAAATGGCAGCTCTTGCTGCAGTGTTAAGACCTTCAGCGAAGTGTTATAATTGTGGACAACAAGGGCACGTAAAGTCACAGTGTACTGTCCGGAAAACAACATTTAGGCCAAGTGCAAGCAGTGATGTTGTATGCAACCGTTGTGCTAAATCTGGGCACTATGCTAAGCAATGCAGGAGCAAATATCATGCAAATGGTCAGCTATTGCCGGGAAACCCAAAGAGGAGCGCGAAGGGGCGCGTGGGGAAACAAATACCCCAACAACCACAACAGCAAGTGCGGGTCTTCCCAGCCCTGCAAAGCTACCCATTTGCGAACAATTCTCAGGGGCAACAAGCGGGTCCGCAGGGATTGATATACCCACCGCTGACACAGTAACCATTTTAACAAAAGAAATATGTAAAGTGCCTCTTGATGCCTATGGTCCGATAGGACGGGGATTGAGTGCGTTTTTGATAGGGAGATCAAGTACTACACTTAGAGGTATTCATGTGCATCTAGGGCTTATTGATGCTGATTATTTAGGGCAGATTCATGCTATGGTATCCATTGATGACCCTCCTGTTACTATTCAGAAAGGAACTTGCATTGCTCAACTTGTACCTTTTGTGAGTTCTGTTCCAAATACAGTGAACCGAAGTCGCGGCACAGGAAGCTTTGGATCGACAGGAGAACCTCAAGTGTTTTGGACTGAGAAAGTAACAGAGAGCCGTCCAGAAAAGACATGCACTCTCACCGCCAGTGGATGTCATCCAGGAACTATATCAGTAACAGGTTTGATTGACACTGGAGCAGATGTCACAATACTCTCACGACTTTGCTGGCCTCAATCCTGGCCTCTTACTCGTGCAAGTTTTGGACTCCTGGGATTGGGTGGTGCTACAACAGGTGGCCTGTCAGCCATTGTAATTAATGTAAAACATCCTGATGGCCAACAAGCTAACATCAGACCCTATGTTGCCGATGCTCCTCAAAGTTTGTGGGGACGAGATTGTTTATCTCAATGGGGTGTCAAAATTACTACGGATTTTTAATGGGGGCCACTGTGTTGCAGGGCAATGAACGTCCAGTTGTACCCCTGACATGGTTGACAGATAAGCCTGTCCGGGTTCGCCAGTGGCCCCTGACTACTGAAAAGCTTACTGCCCTGCAAGAATTAGTTACAGAACAATTGCAAGCAGGACACATTGAGGAATCATTCAGTCCCTGGAACACCCCTGTTTTTGTAATAAAAAAGAAATCGGGAAAATGGAGACTTTTACATGATTTACGGCAGATAAATGCTGTAATGGCAACAATGGGAGCTTTGCAACCAGGCCTTCCTACACCCACGATGATTCCACAGGAATGGCAAATAGTTGTCATTGATCTAAAAGATTGTTTCTTCACTATTCCATTGGCTGAGCAGGACAAAGAAAAATTCGCTTTTACGGTGCCTTCTATAAATCATGCGGAACCTGATAAAAGATATCAATGGAAGGTACTCCCACAAGGCATGAAAAATTCGCCAACTATTTGTCAATGGTTTGTGGCACAGGCCTTGTCAGAAGTGCGGGAGCAATTTAAAAACTGCTACTGCTATCATTACATGGATGATATCTTGTTGGCATCTGACAACAAGCAACAGTTGTCAGCTCTTAGACAATGTGCTGTGACAAATTTGAAAGCCTTTGGTTTGATCATTGCTCCAGAGAAAGTGCAGGAACACATGCCTTGGAAATACCTAGGTATGTTGCTGACCAACACTCAAGTTATGCCTCAACCTGTAAAGTTAGACATTGATGTTAAAACTGCTACTGATGTTACAAAAATGCCAGAATTTGGTCGCTTTAAGTATATTCATGTTACAGTTGATACTTTTTCTCATGCAATGGTTGCTTCAGCATTCACAGGAGAAAAAACTCGAGATGCTATTCGTCATTTTTATCATGCCTTTTCTATTCTAGGTGTTCCGTGTCATGTAAAAACAGATAACGGCCCAGCATATGCTTCGCACAAAATGCAAGCATTCTTTCGTGCTTGGGGCATTGAGCATTCAACAGGTATTCCACATGTCCCCACGGGCCAAGCAATTATTGAAAGAGCTCACGGACTTCTTAAACGTCAGGTTCAAAAACAAAAAGGGGGAATGCAACAGGAGCCACCTCAAGTGAAATTAGATAAAGCTGTTTATGTGTTAAACTTCTTGCGTCCCCTACCTGACTCACAGTTATCTCCAATCTTTTGCCATTTTTCTTCTTTGAATTCTAAGCAACCAAATTTCCATAGAAATGTCAAGGTATGGGTCAAGGATTTGATTACTGGTATATGGTCTGGTCCAGTGGAACTGATAACCTGGGGAAGGGGTTATGCTTGTGTTTTGACAGATAATGGTCCTCGATGGGTTCCTGCTCGCTGTGTCAAACCTTACCTAGAGCGTGTGGGAAAGGACAGGATCGATGGTTCTGCAGCTGAAGCAGAGCGTGCGGATGACACTGGCTAAGACCATATATCGGTACTTGAAGATGGATGAAGGACAGGAACAATTGTATTAAGAGTGGGAATTTTGTTGATGGTTGTGATTGTGATTTTGTGTGTCCCCTCTCTGCTTGGGTTTTTGCAAAGGGCCCTGCAAAAATCCATAGCAGCTGTATTTACAGTTCAAAAACAAAAAAGGGGGAATTGTGGAAGGGGCTAGCAGCGGGCCTGTTAGCTAAAGGAGCAAGAAGTAAGAAGAAGAAGAAGCTGATAAGGAGCTTTCTCCAAGGCCGTAACCAAGGAGATCGAGAGAAAGAAGATAAGAGCATTCTGCAGCTGGACGAAGCGATTTTAGAAAGTTAGGTGGAGTCAGAGTAACTTTTCACCAATGGCATGATATTGAATTATTGTGGCCAATAGCTAAGGTAGAAGAAGGGTAAACAACTGGAAAGTGTATAAAAGATCAGCCATTTTCATTAATAAACTGTTGCCAAGTGTTACCAACTGAGACTACTTGTGGTCTCTGCTTTATGTCGTGACCGCCTCGACTGCGACATATGATGTCTTTTAAAACTTTTAAAACTTTAGTGCAGGCCAATGGAAAAATACCTGGAAATACGCCATTATGTTGTATATTGAAAAGGTGGAAAGGAGAAGGCTATTCTCAAGAATTAGATAAGAACAAAATGATAGATTACTGTAACCGTTGGTGGCCTGAATATGAGATTGGGGAAGCGGGATGGCCGGTGAATGGTACACTGGAATTGGGGATAATGGAACCTTTGATGCAATTTTTAAGAAGGAATGAGAAATGGGATGAAATACCCTATCTAGATTTGTTTTTCGTTTTATATTGGAAAGAAGAACGGCAAAAGGAGTGTGGTATTTTGGTTTTACAGATGAATGATGAGAGCGGGTGTGTTGGATGTAAAGAAAGAAAGGAGCGTGATTTGTATCCCCCGACTGAGGAAGATTTGTCCTATTGTGTAGCACCTCCGAGGGATCCGGTTGTTCCTAATGTACCTTTTGCTCCCCCTGCTGACATAACTATAAAAATGGGGTCTAGCGAGAGTGATAGTGATGGTGAAAAGAGTGAAAGTGTTAAAAGGACTCCGTTAGCAGAGCGGACTCGCCAAGGAAGGAAGGGGCAGAAGGGGTCACAGTTAATTGCACCGTTAAGGGAAGCTGTGGGACCACAGGGAGAAAGGATACTTATAAAGGTGCCTTTCTCTCCAAGGGACTTGGTAATATGGAAACAATCGGCTGGGAGTTACCGAGAGGACCCTGAAAGGGTGGCAAGGGTGGTTAAAATGGTGATAAAAACTCAGAATCCGGACTGGAATGATTTACAGGTATTATTGGGTACTATAATGGATTCCACAGAAAAGGAAATGGTTATTAAAGCCATGAGAGAAAAGGCTTGTGAGGAGATTAGGTTGCGACAACTAAATGAAACAGTTGATGAATTGGTGCCAAGTGAGGAACCCAGGTGGGATCCAAACTCTACGGGAGGAATAAGGGCTGTAAAACGATATCAGGAATTGTTGGTGGAAGGAATTAGAACAGGAATACCTAAGACTATGAATTGGTCTAAGTTGTATTCAGTCAAGCAGGACAAGAATGAGTCTCCATCTGCCTTTTTGGAACGATTAAAAGACATGGCTTGGAAGTTTACTAATTTAGATGTAGAAGATCAATCAGGGAAACTTCAATTGGCATTATTGTTTTTAGGGCAATCACAAGAGGATATTAGGAAAAAGTTACAAAAGCTGGAAGGGGAGGATACTTGGAATTTGGATAAAATGTTGGAGGTAGCATGGAAGGTATACAACAACAGGGAAAAAGAAACTGCAAAAAGACAACAAGCTAGTATTCTGGCTGTAATGCAACAGACAGGGGCAGGAGGAAAATTCATTAGGGGACGAGGTTGGGGAGGAGCTAATTGTGGACAGAGGGGGATAATGAGAGGTCGGGGAGGATTTGGGTTTGCACCTAACACGGGGAGGTTGGATCCAAACCAGTGTGCATTTTGCCAACAATTGGGGCACTGGAAAAATGAATGCCCGGTTAGAGGGGGTAATATGGGATTAGTAGGGAATACTCATGTGGGAGGATTTACGGGAGGACCAGCAGAGACTGCTCAAGCACTAGTTTTGGGAAATTATCAGAATCAAAGCTGACTAGACCAAGGTTTAAGGGTAGTTTTAGAGATAAATGGGAAAGGTCAGGAATTTATGGTAGACACTGGAGCTACATATTCTGCACTTAATAGACTATTGGGGCCTTTGAGTGACACAACTGTACAGGTGGTGGGGGCAACAGGGAAGCTAGAGGAACAACCATTTTTACAACCTTTAAATCTTAGGTTTGGGGGGAAGGAATTAGATCATCAATTTTTGTATATGCCAAATTGCCCCACACCCCTTCTTGGCAGAGACCTATTGTCCCAACTTAATGTGAAAATAATATTTGAAGGGGGAAGGGTGAAATTGGAGATACCTGAGGAACAAATAGCAGGCATTTTTGTGATTAAGGAAGTGGATGCCTCTCCTATTCCAGAAGAAATTGAGCAGGCTGTGATACCCTGGGTGTGGGAGTCAGGGGTCCCCGGAAAATCTAAAGCTGCCCAGCCAGTAAAGGTGGAACTAAAGGAAGGGGCCCGACCAGTGAGGGTAAAGCAATACCCCGTGAAGCTTGAGGCAAGGAGGGGAGTAGCCCCATTAATTAAACAATTTTTGGTTCAAGGAACATTACATGAATGCGAATTGGAGTATAATACTCCAATTTTTCCAGTGAAAAAGCCTAATGGTAAATATCGTTTGGTACAGGACTTGAGAGCTATTAATGAAATAGTAAAGGACATACATCCAGTTGTTGCTAATCCTTACACATTGTTAACATCTGTATCGGAGGAGTTTAAATGGTTTTCTGTGATTGATCTTAAAGATGCTTTCTTCTGCATCCCACTGGCAGTAGAGAGTAGGAAATATTTTGCCTTCGAGTGGGAGAGTCCTGATTCTGGAAGAAAGAGGCAGCTTACGTGGACCAGACTCCCAACAGGGTTTAAGCTCAGCCCCACTATTTTTGGAAATCAACTGGCCAAGGAGCTGGAGGAATGGAAGACAACCCAGGTAACAATATCTCCATCCTTGTATGTAGTCCTGCAGTACGTGAACGACATTTTTCTGCCACTAAGGAAAAGGACATGTGTGTGGAATTAACAATTAAATTACTTAATATGCTTGGCCAAGCAGGGTATAGGGTCTCTAAGGAAAAGGCTCAATTGATCAAAAACAGCGTTATTTATCTCGGTTGTAAGATCACACAAGGGCAGAGATGTTTGCGAGTAAACCGAATAGAGGCAATATGTGCTATTCCTTTGCCTCGTAACCATCAAGAATTGAGATCTTTTCTAGGAGTGGTGGGATGGTGTCAGCTGTGGATCATGAATTTCGGTCTCCTAGCCAAGCCACTGTATGAGGCCTTGAAGCAGCATCGGTTGGAATGGATGACACAACAAAAGAAGGCTTTCCAGGAATTGAAGCAGGCACTAAAAGAGGCCCCAGCCCTAGGACTCCCTGACCTGACCAAGGAATTCCAGTTGTATGTGAATGAGAGGCAAAAACTGGCATTGGGGGTCCTCACCCAGAAGGTGGGATCATGGAAGAGGCCGGTAGGATACTTCTCTAAACAACTGGATTCGGTAAGTTCCGGGTGGCCCTCGTGTTTACGAGCCGTGGCGGCAACAATAATCCTTATTCAGGAGGCCCGGAAATTGACTTTGGGGGCAAAATGAAAGTGTTTGTTCCCCATATGGTCATGGCTGTTTTGGAGCAAAAGGGGGGTCACTGGCTATCATGAAGTCGAATATTGCAATACCAGGCTATCCTGAGAGAGCAGGATGATATTGAAATAAAGACTACTAACCATGTTAATCCAGCAGAGTTTTTACGCAGTGACCAGGAGGCTGGGGGACTGGTGCACGATTGCGTGGAGGTAATTGAACAAGTGTATGCCAGCAGACCCGACCTAAAGGATGAACCATTGGAAGACCCTGAATGGGAACTATACACTGATGGATCCAGTTTTGTCGAGAATGGGACTCGCTATGCTGGGTATGCAGTGGTAACATCGGATCAGGTAATAGAAGCAAAGGCTTTGTTACCTGGAACTTCGGCCCAGAAGGCAGAGGTGATTGGACTCACCAGAGCTCTGTACTTGAGCAAGGACAAAAGGGTTAATATCTGGACAGATTCTAAATATGCCTTTGGTGTGGTTCATGTGCATGGGGCGTTATGGAAAGAAAGGGGGCTTTTGAATTCACAGGGAACCAACATCAAGCACCGGGAGGAAGTGCTACAGCTACTGGATGCAGTACATAGTCCCAAAGCAGTTGCAGTAATGCATGTTAAAGGACATCAGAATGCGGAAGGAGAAGTTTACAGAGGAAATCGATTTGCTGATGTTACAGCATGGCAAGTGGCACGGGAAGTATGGACTCAAATGGCATTGGTACCGGTAAGAACAAATCCGGCTACCCCATACCTGAATCAGGAGCCCAAATATTCAATAGAAGATGGAAAACTAATAAACTTGCTAGGGGCACAGAGGAATCAGCTCGGGTGATATTTTACACCGATGGGACAAATAGTGGTACCGACTCGCATAATGAAATTTATTTTGGAATCAGAACATAATAAATGCCATTGGGGGGCAGAAGCATTGGTAAAATTTTTAAAGAATGAGATAATCTCTAATCAGATGTTAACAATGGCAAAAAGAATTAATGCAATGTGCCCGGTATGTTTGAAAAATAATCCAGTAGTTAGGAGACAAATACAAATGGGAAAGTTGCAAATTGGGCCACAACCAGGAGATTATTGGCAAGTTGATTTTTCTGAATTGCCTAGGGCGCAGGGATACAGATACTTGTTAGTGTACGTATGTACGTTTTCAGGGTGGCCAGAAGCTTTTCCGTGTAGAACTAATCAGGCTAAGGAGGTGGTAAAAACCTTGTTAAAGGAAATAATACCAAGATTTGGAGTACCCTTAGGATTGTCATCAGATAGGGGTCCTCATTTTATAGCCGGGGTAGTGCAGGAATTAGCACGGATGTTAGATATAACCTGGAATTTGCATACTCCCTGGAGACCTCAGTCTAAAGGGCAGGTGGAAAGAATGAATCAAACTTTGAAAGGACAAATCAAAAAGATTTGCCAGGAAGCTAAACTGCACTGGCCTCAGGCTTTGCCTTTGGCCCTACTCAGGATTCGAATTAAACCGAGGGAAAAGGTAGGCGTAAGTCCATATGAGATACTATATGGCAAACCATATCATGCAACTGTATTAAAAGGGGAGGTACAGGTGAGTGGGGATCAGGCAATTGCAGAGTATGTTATGTGACTTAACAAGATTTTGAATTCTTTAAGAAATACGTTACAGTGGAATAAACCGCTCACGCTGGAGAACTCTGTCCACGACATCCAGCCTGGCGACCAGGTGTACGTCAAGAAGTGGATTACGGATCCGCTACGGGAATCATGGAGCGGACCCCACCAGGTGATGATGACGACCTACACGGCGGTGAAGGTCCAGGGGATGGATGCTTGGATCCATTGCACCAGGGTAAAGAAGGCACCGTTCCAATGGGAAACCCAGATAGTGTCTCCAACCCGGATGATCTTCTGCGCAAAGCCGCCTTCTTAATTATATTGCTGCTAGTAATCATGAGACTGGTACCCGTTCAAGGGTCTATTTTAGTACAGGTTAAAGAATCAAAGGTTACAGCCATGGAAGGGATGGATGTTCAATTAACTTGTGTTATGTTTCACAGCCAGAAAGTTGAGGCCGGTGAAGTTATTGCAATATGGCAACGGGGGGCTGAAAGAAGCCGAGGCAAGATAGAAGTCGGTTGGGATCAGGAGAAACAACAAGGAAACATGGTACTGAATCTTACTAAGGTAACCACAAACGATACGGGAGAATATACATGCTTGGTCAAAATACTGGATAGTTTTGATTACAAAAGAGTGAGTATGAGGGTTTTGCCATGGACAGGGGATCGTGCTGAGTGGAAGCAAAATAGGGAACTGACCTGGGACAGAATAGAGGATGGGACCAGTTGGTGGGAGAAGGGAGGCAAAGGTTGTGGGTGGTTGAATGTCACTAATCCTAGAATAGGAAATGCATGGTGGAGGCATGACAGAATGATGTCATCCTCACAGAGACACGGTAGAAGGATAAGACGGGAGGCTAATGATACAATAGAACGAAATGCTGAGCAGGAAAACCTAGTGGTAGGATTAATTAGAGATTTTGGGATCATGCAGAAAGTGACTAAAATAACAGCTTGTCTGCCATTGCCACAGGCTGCAGGTGAACCAATTCCCTGGGGAATAATACCAGTAACCAAAATGCCTGAATCATTCAAGAATGTTTCATGGTCCTGCCAGTCAGTTCCCAAACAAGTAGAGGTATGGAGGGATTTGTGCATGACCATTCAGGCTATGACTAAAGAGGAATGTGAAATGAAACCCAATCATTATGGTTGGATTCAAAATACCAGGAGGTGTTTGATTGCAACCCCAGTAGATGAGCCATGCAATAAAGTACAAATAAGAACAAAATTCCAATGAAATGAGATGAGTTGTCAGAATATCACTCAGAATTTTGACACCTGGAAAAGTTGGAAGACATTATGGGGACCCAGTGTTTTGGAACACTATAATTACCTTGGGGAAGTACAATGGTGCATCCAATGGTCAGGGGTAAAGAATCAGTCATATTATAGGGCCATCATCACGTCTACATCTTCCCGAGAGTTCAGACCGCAGAAGGAGGATTGGAATTGTACTGAGGTTTTTACATGTGATACACCGGAAGACCGAATTGGATTGGTACGAGTGAAAACGGCATTAAAATGGGGATGTGAGTGTAGGGGGTATAATCACACGGTTAGCAGAGAGTCCATGGATGGACCTATAGATTGCAGATATACTACTGTGCACAGTCCTGGAAATCTAGTCTGGGTGTTGGGACACGGACAGTGGACCACACATTTATCTTTGGATGGATCAGTAACACAAATTACCCTAGGGATTCCCACATTGTGTCCATACTGGAAACAGAATAGATTGATTCAAAGGAAAGGACTCAAAAAGAGGGAAGAATCCCTAGAGGAGCAGTGGCATGAACCTGGCGCAGGAGTACAATTTGGGTGGATATTAGAGTCATTATTCCCTCCAATAGCAACATATCAAAATAGGGAAATGCTCAACAACTTGTTAGGACAGACAGAAAGATTGGCAGCAGCTACTAAGAAGGGATTTAAAGACCTAAATTTGCAATTGCAAGCTACATCAAGAATGACCTTACAAAACAGAATGGCATTGGACTTGCTACTGTTAAAAGAACATGGAGTTTGTGGTTACCTGAGTAGGAGAGTAGATCATTGCTGTGTACACATTCCAAATGTTACACTTGAAGTGGAGAAAGATATTTCCCAATTGGCAGAAGTGGAAACAAAAACCAAGGAAATTGAAAGGGAAGCACAGCATAATTGGATAGGAGCAGTATTTGATTCTTTGGGGCTTCGCCTGTCTGGCTGGATTACTTCTGTTATACAGAATGTACTAATGCTTTTAGTATTTTTGGTGACTATATGGATTGTATATAGATGCCTTTTAGGTGTGATCGAATAGGAAAAGAAGCGATCTCTCCGGTTGCTGAAGGTGATGACCTGTGGGCGGTAGAATGAAGAACATCCCCCACCTTGTTATGAAGATGTTACTGTCAATACCGTTGGTTGAGCATCCTTGCAGCAGGACTGAAGGATGCTCAAAAGGGGGGAAATGTTGGAAAAGAAATGAAATTTAGCAAAATGTTTTATTATAGTTCAGTTATGAATTTTGTGTGAATTGGTTTGTTAAAAAAAATAGTTTTGTAGCCGTTGATATTATGTGTTGAGTTATGTGTAACCTCGGCAGGTGGCCTTAGAAACTTAATAAACATTAAGCCAGGGTAGGAGAGTAACAAGACTAACCGGTTTGGGGGATAGCATACAATAGGACAAGCAAAAGATTTATGATTTTGCTCGTGAACTAGGGAATGTATTACAAGGGTCCGCAGTTTGGCAAAGGGCCACTGTTTCTTGGAGACTTTGTTATGAATTGCATGTATATAAAAGGAAACCACCCTTGTGTGAATTTCGGGGTTCTGATTTTGGGACGTTAGTCCGCTGGCCCCCGGGCCCTTCAATAAAGCGCCGCACAAAACTTATCCGAGTTTTGTGTCTTTTATCAATCGGGCAACAGGGACAGCCCCAGCCCCTATGCCATCCTGTCCGTGGGCACGTCTACAGGGATGGGATGGGATGGGATGGGATGGGATGGGATGGGATGGGATGGGATGGGATGGGATGGGATGGGATGGGATGGGATGGGATGGGATGGGGCCAGGATGGCTGCAGGCACCCGCCCTGCGGCCCGCCTCCACCACTCACCGTCCTGCAGTGGCTTCAACTGCTGTGGCTCTGCAGGCTGCTGCGCTGGGGCAGCTGCAGGGCCTTTGCTTTTCTTGCCCCGAAGCCCCTTGAACAGGCTGAGCACTCTGCCTGCCATCTCGCTGTCTGACCTCAAGGGCACCTTCGACACAGATGCCTCGGCAAAGGCCCGAGTCAGCGAGTGCTGCGGTTTTTCCTTCCAGGCACCTGCAACAGAGGAGCCTCAGGAAGGCTACAGGACAGCAAGTCCTGCACTCGAGGCCTCCTGCCACAATGACAGGAGACTCCTGGTGAATGATGGATCTCCCACAGGCTGGCCACGAGGGATGGGAGATGCCTAGGAAAAGCTCTGAGTCACCGAATCCTGAGGTCTGGCCGTGAGGCCAGCTGCAGGAGGAACGCCTTGGAAAAGCTCTGGGTCAGCAACCAACGAGCCGGCTGTGCGGGGTCGCCTCACAGCACCTCTCTGTCACCTCCCTTCCCGCCATGTGCACCGAGCACTGTGGCATGGCCATGTCGCCACCAGCCCCTATGTCAGTGCATGTCACAAAGGACTGCTCAGGCACGCTGTCCCTTTTGGTTTCACGGGGAACCTGCTGCACCGTGTCACAAAGGGTCACTGCTGCCACTTGCCCCGGGGCCACCCCCTCCCCACCCATGGTGCGCCCGGTTAGAAGGAATCCATTGCCCCGAGTGTCTAACACAGCCCTCTTGGACACACCAAGAGCTGCCAAGTGCTTGGGGAAGGACTCTCCACGGTGCCCGGCCCGCACAGCCCAGCTCGCTGCCGGCCCTGGAGCAGAGCAGCTTCCAGCATGCAAGAGGCAAATGCATCTTGCCAAGAGTTAAAACACAGCAGATAGGGAAGATGGCATGAATGTGGGCATAAAGGCCTTTGAATTCCCAGCTCTCTGAGAGGCATTTGGCACTCTTGGCTGGACAGAGATGATCCCCCTCTGTCCTATGTTCAAAGGGGGGGGGAACACACTCTGTCGCTGGTGCTTGGCTTGGGCTCTGCAGGCCCAGGCAGATGCCAAAGCTGCTCTTCACAGCCTTCTCCCTTGCCATGCCCCTCTGCCAAGTGCAAGGGACCTCAAGGACGGAAAGGAGCGCAGGGAGCCAAAGGGAGACAGCTGCACCTATCTCACTGGAGGCTCCTGGGGAAGCACTTCGCGTAAGAAGCAAGCCCCTCTCTTCCAAAGGCATTTCCCCAGATGTGTCCATTTTCTGGGGAACATCAACACACACTTAAGAAACCCTGGCAAGGCTCAATTACTTCTGCACCTTGTAGCACACGCACTCCAGCTCGAGCTTATCTTCCTTCTCCTGAGCCTGTTTCCTCATGTCCCTTGCGGCATGCAGCCCCGGCCCCCCTAGAAACAAGAGCTGCCTGCTGCACGTCCAAGTCCTGAACTCCTGCCCGCGCTCACGGCAGCAAAATCAGGCTGTTCCCAGCCAGGGAGCAGAGCCCTGTTCCCGCAGGAGGCTCTCGTGAGCCCCTTCCCCACTGTGCACGCAGCACTTCTGCCTGCCTGCCTGCCCAGAATGCTCTTGGCACAGCGGAGCACAAGCTGGCCGGCTCTGGGCCCAGCACAGCCCAAACACAGGTGCAGGAAGATACAGCTGCGGCTGTTTTGCAGCCATGCCCCAGAGAGAGGGGAAGGGGCCCCTGCCTCTGGTCTCACTCGGTTGGGTTTCTGACTGGCTCTGAGGCAGGGGCTGCGATTCCTAGCTTGTGGGGAGAGCAGAGTTGCCAGAACTGCACCCAGCATGCAGGCACTGCCTGACAGCGCTGCAGCCACTGGGACGGTCATGCTCCCGAGTCTCAGCCACTCCCTGCTGCTGCTGCTCCATTTGCTTTCAGGCACACCCAAAGCTCACTGCTAGGCCACGATGGTCTCTGGTTCTGCCCTCTTCCTGTCCCTGTGTAGGCATGGAGCATTGTTGCTGTAATATATGGTAGGGATAATTCATGCTATTAATGTATGGTATAAAATATTGTGAAATCCAAGCCACGTCTTTTGATTACCCTGGCCGGGAGCAGCTGTCTTATTCAGATTCAACTAGTTCCTGCACGCATGTTAAGATAACCATTGACGCCTTAATCTAAGAATAGAAGCTTCCAGGGTGATGATCGTTGGTTTCCCGAGATGTCAAGAGCTTCCCCGGAGCCTGTTGACACCAATGGCACACCTGGACAAGGCTTTTGTTCACATGGAAAGAAACAGCGATGCATGTGAAGAGACACAAAGAAAATTTGGTCATCTTTGCCTCAGGCAGAATAAACTGTATAAAACCTCGCCGCGCGAAGCTGCGAGCGTGAAGTGGGGAGACTCTGACACTGGGGATGTCAGATCTGTGTTCACCCGGCGCTGATCTTGGGCTTGACGCTGTCTCTTTGGCTGTGGTAGTTTTGAAGACCAAACTTCGGTCTTGCAGACAAACTAATAAATCTTTGCTAAATTTTTGATAATTTTGGCTCACGATTTGATAATTTATAACACCAGTTGTCATTTGTGTGCACTAAGGATTCCGTTTCAGACTGAACTGGCGCAGTTGCTCCTTGGACACTGCTTGCATGAAGGTGCAGCGGTGCTGCAGCAACTGTTCCACACACAGGGAGGGCTCTGGAGCCTCCCCTGGGGCCACCAAGGAGCAGAGGAGGAAACGTGTCCAGGATCTTCGATGGGGGAGGGAGCGGGGCAGATGGAATCAAGATGCATGTGCTGTAAAATCTTATCTACCCCTTTCTACTGAAAATGCTTGCAGACTGGTGGGAATTGCTAGAGACAAGGCTTACAAACCAGGCCCCGATATGATTCACCCAGTGTCCCTGTTTAAATTCAGGTATGCTTGTATTAAAAAGGAAGGAACTATTCTGACTCACTTGTCCCCTCCCCCACTCCTCTTTTTTTTTTGTTTTTTTTTTTTTTTTGTAGCTCTTGGGGCAGTCTTGTGTGCCATTCCAACTCTTTGTTATCAAATATGTGAAGGCATGGTGCTGCTGTAGCAGCAGCCTGAGCTCAGTGGGAACATGTCCAAAGCACTGGTCCCACAGCAGTGGGCAGAGTGAGAGACTTGCCTCTTCTGCCATGGCCATCCAGCCTGGGGAGAGCAGCTGCTGGGGCTTCCCCATTCTGCCAACAGCAGTCTGCCTCCAGCATGTTGCCTGTATGGCCATGATTTTTCCAGAATGTGGAAAATGCATTGTCTGAATGTATTTTGATGGTGTCTGACATCACCTGACTGGAGCAGTTTGGTGGGCAGGATACCCTGTGGGCAGGGCCATGGCAGGGATGGGTGGCTGGCACTGGCACTGGCAGTGTTATTTTTCCAAACAGGCTCCTGGTACAGCTGTGGAGGAGGGCACCAGCAGCTGTATCAGCCCAGTGAGCAGCAGCACATGGAGGGGACCCTCATCTGCATAGAGCCCCTCACCCCCTTTGCTCCCCCATGGCAGCGCAAGATGATTCCGCCGCAGGTGAAGGGCTGCTGCAGGCTGGAGACTCCTGCAGCCAGGCCTTGTTGCAATCTCCTTGCTGCAGCTGTGCCTGGAGGATGTTGGCCTGCAGCAGCACTGCTGATGCCTGGGAATGCTGCTGGGCTCAGAGAGGCAGAGTGTGTACAAAAGCTGCATTCAAAGCCCTGATGGCGAGACCCCGGAGCCGCTGGCAAGGGCAGCAGCTCTTCTTCATCCCATGCAGGTGAGAGCCCAGCCTTGGAGCCTGTCCCTGGGGACGGGGAAACGCTCTGAGTGTAGGTTTGAATTCTCAGGGACCGTCAAAATGAGAATTGTTTTGAGGCAGGTGTTGCAATGTTGGGTTTGAGTGTGTCTGCAGGAAAGAAAGCGGGAATAAACCCCTTGAACAACAAAGGAGAACTCTGCATGGCCAATTTACACCCTACAGATACACTGATCATATTGGCCCACTGAATACTGGGGGCATCTAATGCAGAGTGCAAAGCTTCTTCAAATAGATAGGAGAGATGAGACTTGAAGAAATGATTCGGCAGATGCAGAAAAGGGGATCAGACCCATGGGTCCCATGGCTCAGGCTTAGTTCTGCCAAATCAAGCATGATTTGTTTTATCTGCTCTGTTGGAGAGTATTTCAGAATGACCTGCCTATTGTGATATTTCTGTTAAGAAAATTTAGAATTTTCAGGAACTGCCAAAATCAGAAATGTTTTGAGGCAGATTGTGGGGGTTTGAATATATGTTGTATTGTAAGACTTGTGTGGGTCTGAGTTGCTCCAAACGAGCTGCAGCTGCAGAGTCTTTAGTTAGGCAGCAGCTGTAGCTCGTGAAGGTAACTAAAATAAATAGGGGTAGGTTGAGAGCCCAGGAGGAGCCCCTGAGAAGACAAGAAAGACTGTGCTGCAGAGAATGGAGAAGAGCCCCAGCAGAGAGGCAAGAACAACACTGCAGCGAAGATTACAACAACTGGTGACCCCGTGTGAAGAAGAACACGCAGCCAAACATTGAAAGAAGGTATGGAATCCCCCGGACAGCTGAGAGCTGTGGCAGCCTGAGAGCTGGGACTGTATAGAGATATGTATATATTCTGTGTATGTCTCTAAGACAGCCGAGAGCTGTGGCAGCCTGAGAGCTAGAACTGTATGTATATTGTAATTGTTAAAAGAAAAGGGGGGAAATGTAGGGGCCTGAATATATGTTGTATTGTAAGATCTGTGTGTGTCAATGTGGGGGCCTGAATATATGTTGTATTGTGAGATCTGTGTGGGTCTGAGTTGCTCCAAACGAGCTGCAGCTGCAGAGTCCTTAGTTGGGCAGCAGCTGTAGCTCGTGAAGGTAAGTGAAATAAATAGGGGTGGGTTGAGAGCCCAAGAAGAGCCCCTGAGAAGACAGGAAGGACTGTGCTGCAGAGAATGGAGAAGAGCCCCAGCAGAGAAGCAAGAAAAACACTGCAGTGAAGATTACAACAGCAGATCATGTTTATGTTGGGTTTGGGTGTCTCTGCAATAAAGAAAGCAGGGAATAAACCCTTGGAACAATGAAGCAGAGCAAAAGTGGAATGTTTGGATTGTCAATTTGCTCCCTACAGCTATCAGCCCGCTGAATTAGGTGGTCATCTACTGGGGAATGCAAAGCTTCTTTTACTTCCACCCCTGGTGCCATTGTTTGTGTCCCAGTACTTGGTTTGATGTGAAGAGAATTAAACAAAATCCCACACAACAAGCTGCAACCCAGAACTCAGTGGGAACTGCAGAACTAAAGGCCTTGAAAAGCAACGTTGGAAAGGGTCTCCTTCCTAGACAGTGTGAAACTCTCAGGCCTGGCCTGGCTGGGCTTAGGGCTGACTGCCCTTGGGAAGGGAATGGAAGGGATGGAGTTGGGGTGGGGCTTTGCAGCCATGGAAACGAGAGAACTATGGTGAGCATGTCACAAAGGGGCAGCCCCACGCTGGGCTGGTGCAGGTTGTGCTGGACACGGCTCCAGCAGCAGCAGACGCGTCTGGCTCTGCCTCTCTGTGCCGAGCGCCAGTGATTGGAGTCACCCGGCCTTGCTCAAAGGCTGGGACCGAGCTCCCAGTGCTGACTGCTCTGAGAGTGTTCCGAAACTCAAACCCAGACACTTCTGCCAGCAGAAGCACAGGTTCAAACATGGATTTTACTGGAAAAGGAAAGACCCCTGAAGGAAAAGGTGAGGATAGAAGGGAGCTAAAAGGCCGGAGCCAAATAGAAAAAAAATCCCCCCAGATTTCAGAGAAAACTGCTCCATGGTGGTCAGTGGTGGCTCTGTGTCAGAGTAGGTGGCTGACAGCTACAGATGATCCTGCAAGGACACCCATAGCATCACAACATTCTGTCATTAGTTTAGTTAGTTTTCTCCATTTTGACAGTGGCCAAATCACTCATACGGTCAGCCAGGACAGGGACTGTGGCCACAGCTGGCCACAGATTGGACATGGTCATGAGATGCAAGTCCTCTTGCTTTCTTTGCCATCTTAGTGAGCATTGGGCCTCACTACAGATAAATTTCCCATTCTTCCTCTGTTTGTTGATTGGGTCCAACCCTGAGGGTGGGATTACGGTGCTATAGAAGCACCAATAAGGCCTGCCTGCTTGCTGAGAGGTCGTTGTGGTTTTCAGAAATAACAGTCACAGCTGTGTGGGTTTTTCCTGTGGATTCACAGCCCAGCCTTAAGAAAGAATCTTTTTTCCCCTCTATCATTGGAGCCTTCTATCTTTCCCTTCAGACTTGCTAATTCAATACTGCTCAGAGGAATTAAATGCAGGCTAGTCCCATAAGAAATAAAACCAAATAAAATTTCTCAATAATTAAAAATTATTCCCCTTGTGTGCCACATCCATTAGATATGTTGATGATAAAGGTGGGAGTTCACCTAACTCACTTCTTCCCTTTAAGCGTGGCTCAGCCTCGCATAGAGGTGAGATTGGATGTGAGCTATTCTCTGCTGGGAGGAAGGGTCTTGTGGCAGCCCAGAGAGGCTGTGCACATTGCCAGGGAACAGCTGTGCCCTGCATGTGCCCCTGCAATGAGCTGTGCTGCTGCCAGTGCCCCTGGAGCTGTGGGGCTGCTGAGCTGTGGGGCAGGCAGAGGAGCAGGAGGGTGCATGTGCAGCTGAGCCATTCCTGGGGAGCACAGGGCTCTGGGCTCCCTGCTGTCCCAGGGCAGCCCAGAGGCCAGGCTGTGCCTGTGCCAGCTCTGGGGAAGGGCTCAGGGTTTTGCCCTGGCCTGCCTCAGTGTCTGCCAGCAGGAGCATGTTTCCCTGTGCAGCTGTTTAGAAGTTTGCAGGAAATGTGTCCCATGAAATATGGAGCTTCAGATGCTTTAGGTTTGCATGGTGGCCTCTGTTAAACTTTGTGTCTCCATTCTGCAGATCTGACTGGTTACCGAGTCTTACCGAAAAGTTTTCTCTGGACACTTCCCATGTTCCCTCACCCACAAAGTCCTCACATCCCATCCAGAAGAGCTCTCTTTCCTCCAAGATCAGGAAGAAGCTGCCGCCTGTATGGAGAGTGTTTGAAGAATAGGATTGATGCATTAGGCTTGATAGTTACAGATGTACATATGTTCTGATCTTTAGATGTAGTTTTGAATTAATGTGTTTTGATTGTATCTTTAAAATTTGATGTCATACTTTTAATTGTATATATTTTATTTTGATGATGAAAAAAGTAAAAAATAAAAAACATTTAAATAAACCAAGAGGAGAATGTGAGACCAGGACCAGCTAGCCTAGAAATTATGGGACGCAGCTCAGTCAATGTGCCAGTGTCTCACCACATCCTTTCCTCATTGGGCCTCTCTTCTTCCTCTTTGGCCATGTTTTCTTTGTGTCATTTGTGCTGCTGTTTTCAACTTGTCATTGTAACAGGGCCACACATTGACATGTTTGGTGGACAATGGATCCAAAAGTTCCTGTATAGTAGTCAAAGGTTTTCTACCTAAGTGTGTTCTGTGCTCACCAAAAGCCTGAGCAAAGAAACCAAGAGAAGTGTGCCCCAATCCCAAAGCTTTGCTCCTTTGCAATCTCCCACAGATCTGGCTCACAGGTGTCTTCAGTCACAATTCCATAGGTAAGAAGAGGTCATGTATTTCACTGGGAAATGATGCACTGCTTTGGCAAAGTCACCTGTATGTATATTTACCCAGGACAGCAGTCCAGCTGTGTTGTTTGCACCTTGTTTGCAGAAGGATGAGTGCACTGGGAGGCCAATAACAAGTGACAAGGGTTCCTCAAATCTGCACTGCAGCCTGGGTGCCATTCAGCCCAGAGCTAGGGGAACATTTGTTCCCATGGACCAGTGCTTGCCAGTGGAATGAATTCCTGCACAGCTGGAAGAAGCAATTCTGGATTCAGCTCCAGCTGTTGGTGGGCTGCATGATCATTGACAATGTTGCCCTTCCAGAAATTATTCTGCAGTTTCCTTTCATAGTCATTTGAAGCTTTGAAACTTCACATTTCAATTTGCTTTGCCTTAGAGAAAAACACTTCTGGGCCCAGTGCAAACTGTAACCTTCTGAAAGCAAAGTCCTCATGGTTGCCAACTTCTGATGTTGCACAATGTCACCTGGCTGCCTGTGTCTGCTTAGCTCTGGGTCTAGTCCTGGCCTAGTAAAGCCCAGGCAGGGTGGCATGTTGCAGGGAAAACTGGTCCATGAGCTTATGGGATTGCCATCAGCAGCAAAATGAATGTGCCCTTTGGGGATTTCTCTGGAGACAAAATTAGGGACCTACTCAATGCCACAATATTCTCTTAGATTATTCTGAAATATCCTAGAAAAGGCTGTGAAAATACACATCTCCTTGCACACCCACTGTTTGAAGAGGGGAACTTTTGTCCCTCCTCAAAGTCATTGTTCTTGCACACCAGAAACATGAACATCCACCAACAGGAATGATGCATGGTCCTGCTGCTGCTGCCGCCTCAGAGCACTGGGCAGTGCAGACCTGGGTGTTACCAATATAAGCACTTAATCAGCACTTCATGCTCCTTCAAGCTGTCCAGATCTCAGGGCTTTTTGTTTCAAAGCAGCCACTGCACCATCTCTAGGGAAGAACAGGAAATGTGAAACAGTGAATGCCAGCCTTGCACGGGTGTGGGGGAAAACTTGAGGTGTCTGCATCAAAAGATGAATGGAAAGAGTGTAATTGCCAAAGCAAACGCTTTGTTAGGATAGCAGGAGCAGTTCTTTACTGCATGCTTGCATGAAGATCATTTGGGATCTCCTTTTTGTGTCTCATGCAGAAAAGGAGCTCCTAATAATACCATGCTACTTAAACCAGATTGGGATGTAGCTCTGTAGTGGTTCACAATGAAGCAGACTGCCTGCTGTGTCACTGCCATCCCTGCTGAGCCTGTGAGGGACTGTAGTGTATTCCATGCCTGTTTTGCCTCCAAGCAAAGCTTGGTTTTCCTTATTAGTGTGGAGTAAATACAAGAGTAATAAAATGGACAATTAAACTGGCCACTTTGGAGGATATGCTCATGCTTTTGCATGTCAGTCCAGCACCTCATGCTCCCAAGGCTTGTTACTCATCATGAAATATTTTAACAAAAAAACCGCAGCTTTCATGTTACATCTGAATAAAACTGCATCAGATCATCAAGAATTCTGCTGTCAGGAACAAGACAAGAGCCTTCCGACACTCAGGTGCAGCTGTCCTGGATTGCTGCAGCCCTTTGTGCAAAGCTGCTGCAGACAGAGTGTTTGGAGTTGGTTTGGGCCTTTATGAAAGATCTGTGGAGCAGCGTGCAGGGCTCTCCTGGCAGGAAACTGTTTGTCCAAGCCCAGGGACACGGTGCCGGCAGGAGCGGAGCAGCCCCGCTCCCAGCCCGAGAGTCTGTGGGCTGAGCCACGCCGGGGAGAAAAGGCAGCGAGGGGCTCCAGCCCAGCTGCTTCACTGCCCTGCCCGCTCCATGGAGCTCTGCCATGGGAGAAAGCCGATGCTGGACGAGCCCCCGAGCTTCCATCAGCTGCTGGAACTGCTCCGTGACAGCTCCTTTTCTTCCGAGAGAGACCCCAGCGCCTTCTTGGAACGCGTGTCATGGGGGGATTCTGTTTGTTAAAAAACTGTTGGGCATTTTCCACTTTCATCTATTAGTAATAATTTCCTATTGCTGGAAAGGGATTGTTGGAACACTTTAGAGGAAACAATTTATTGCACAATATCCTGTTTGAAGTTGTCTCAAACTGTGTGAGACAGATGGCTTCACACAGGAGCATCCCCAAGGCTGCTAAGGGGAAGGCACAGAGGAAGACAAACCCAGTATTTCTGAGGGAACTCCTTGACACCAACCCAACATGAGTTGTCAAACAGCAGACCTGACATTTTGAGACATGGGCCAAAGGGGAAACTTTTCAGTGTGTTTGGTCCAGGCTGGGCTATGCTCGAGGCAAAGGTGTGTCAGTGTGTTGGATAATACTGTTTTCTTGACCTAGAGATGGGGCAACTGAGAGGTGTTTTAAAAACTTTTATTCCATTTTCAGTCTCATGAGAAGGGTGAGACAATACAGATGTTATAATTCACGCCATCACAATTAAGAAGCCAACTATTTCCTAATTACAGTATTTCTTGGTCTATCAGCTTTTTGCCATGCCATGTTGTAGATGCCTTAAAGTCAATTATTTAAAACTACCCCGTGTGGGTCCCACTACAATGCATCTTTCATAGCTCTGTTTTTCCAAAGTCTTTTTTTGCAAGGCCATCTTTTGAAACTTTTTTCCAGTTCCATTTCTCTCTCAACAATATCTGTCCTCTTCCATGGAAATTTTTAAGTTATTATTTCTTGTCTTATCATTTATATACAGATTTATACTGTGTGGGCCTTCTATTAGGCCCTAAAAACTTTCTACAAATCCATTTTCACATCAGTGCACTTGGCTCCTTCTCTCCTCATTGTGCCTGGCAAGCACAGGAGCCCAGAGCTCCTGCAGAACCCATCACAGCACTCAGTGGGAGAAAACCTGTGTCCAGTCCTCGCCTGGAGCTGTGGTGCCCAGCATTCCACCACATTGGAATGAGGAACTGTTCCTGCTCTTTCAGAAGGAGCTAAGGAGGTTTGGCCTTCAGATCAATTGTCTGCAGGCTCCTGCAGTGCCTGGTGCTGCTCCCTTGCCAGAGGCACCCCAGGCCAGGGGGGCACATCTGGGCTGCTGTGTCTGCCTCTGGGGCTCCCTGTTCTGGGCAGTGAGGAGGAGCTGCAGAGGCTCTGCAGGACTGACAGGATGGGCTTTGGGGCTGGCAGGAGAAGCTGAGGGACCTGGGCTGCTGGAGCTTCTCAAGAGGAGGCCCAGGGCTCATCCTGCAACTGCTGCAAGGGTGGCTTCAGAGAATCCCAGAATCAGCACAGGTGGAACAGGCCACGGAGATCAACAAGTCCAACCTGTGCCCTGACACTGCCTTGTCTCCCCTAGGCCTCCTTTTCTCCAGGATAAGCAACCCCAGCTCTCTCAGCCGCTCCTCACAGAACTTGTGCTCCAGACCCCTCTCCAGCCTTGTTGCCCTTCTCTGGACACGCTCCAGTCCCTCCATGTCCTTCTTAAATTAGGGGCCCCAGAACTACAAACAGCATTCAAGGTGCTGCCCAAGCAGTGCTGAGCACAGGGGAACAATCCCTGCCCTGCTCCTGCTGGCCACACCATTCCTGAGCCAGGCCAGGAGCCGTTGGCCTGCCTGGCCACCTGGGCACCCTGCTGGCTCATGTCCAGCCTGCTGTCCATCAGTGCCCCCAGGTCCCTTTCTGCCTGGCTGCTCTCCAGCCACTCTGGCACCTTGTTGAGGGAGGGAGGCACAGAGGGAACGGGTCCAGATCCAGTACTTCCTGAAATGTGGTGTTTGCTGGCACTGCCAGTTCCCAGATCTTGATATTTCCATATTCTGGCGCAGCTCAAGTGCAGCAACTTGCTGGCAAAGAAAGCCAAAACCAAGCAAAGACCTGGAACCTACAGCAACCTGATCTCGTGTTTGCTGACGCCGCCAGTGCCCAGATCGGGAATGTTTCAGACACCTGCACAGCCTCATTCCAGCAGTTTGCTGGCACAGAAAATTAGCATCTGGAAATTTCTCAGTGCCAGCACAACCCAAATGCAGCAATTTTCTGGCAAAGAAAGCCAGAACCCAGTAGCTTCCCAGTGCTGCCACCAGCACCGCCCAGGTCTGGTGTTTGCTGTGCAAGTGCCCAGATCTGGAAATTTCCCAGTGCTGGCACAGCCCAAGTCCAGCAATTTGCTGGCACAGAAAGCCAAAATCTGGCAATTTCCTGATGCCAATACAGGTGCCCAGACCTGGTGTTTGCTGCCACTGCCAGTGCTCACATCTGGATATTTCCCTGTTCTGGCAGAGCCAAGTCCAGCAATTTTCTGGTAAAGAAATCCACAATCTGGCAATTCCCTGCTACCGCCATTGGCAATGCCAAGATCCGGTGTTTGCTGGGACCACCAGTGCCCAGATGCGGGAATTTCCTGGTGCCAGCACAGCCTGAGTCTGGTAATTTTCTGGCAAAGAAAGCCAAAACCTTGCAAACACCTGATACCTACAGCAACCCAATCTTGTGTTTGCTGACACCACAAGTGTTCAGATCCAGAATTGTTAAGGTTCCTGCACAGCATCGTTCCAGCAATATGCTGGCACTGAAAGTTCACATTTGGCAATTTCCTGGTCCTGGCACATTCCCCACCCAGATCTGGTGTGCGCTGGCACTGCCAGTGCCCACATCTGGCAATTTCCCTCTTCTGGCATCACCCATGTCCAGAATTTGCTGGCAAAGAAAGCTAAAACCTGGCAATTTCCCCTTGCCAGCACTGCCCAATCTGGAGTTTGCTGGCAGCAGGATCCCAGGATAGAAGGAAGGAAAGAAGGAAAGAAAAGAGGAAGGCATCCAGATCCAGTCCTTCCTGGAGCCTGAAATGGGCTGTTTGCTGGCAATGCCAGTGCCCTGATCTGGAAATTTCCCTGTTCTGGCACAGCAATTTGCTGGCACAGAAATCCAAAACCCATGGCATCTTCCTGCTACTGGGTCTGGTAACGCCCCCACATCTTGTGTTTCATGTAACCAGAACCCAGATTTGGAAATTTCTCAGTGCCAGCAGATCTGGCAGATTTCTGTCGCTGGCAATGACACCACCCAGATCTGGTGTTTGCTGGCAGTGCCAGCGCCCAGATCTGAAAACTTCCTGGTGCTGGCACAGACCAAGCCCAGTGATTTCCTGGCACAGAAAGCCAAAATTTGGAAATTTACAGGTTCGGGCACCAGCATTATCCAGATCTTGTGTTTGCTGGCAATGCCAGTGCCCAGATTTGGAAATTTCCCGGTGCCTTCACAGCCCAGGCCTGACAATTTTTTTTTAGCTAGCTGGGGCAGAGAAGTTCCTTGGACTGTGACTTTGTTTTTTCTTGGAGCTGTTTAAACCTGCTCTGGACTGAAAACCCAGAAAAACACCTGCAGCTCACACCTGTGGCCCACCGAGCTCTGGGACACTGCATTCCAGCACCAGAGGGACTTAGAAGAGACCGAGTGAGCCAACTGCAACCCACCAAAAGGACTTTCTGAATTTGCCATCTCTTCAGCACTGTCTGATGTCTTATTTAATATTATTCATTTTTCATGCTTGTGAATACTTTACTTGTTTAATAAACTGGGGTTTTTTCACTTTTCTCCAGGGAAGTCTTTTCCGGAACTAGTAGGGGGAGGGGACGCTTGAACTTGCTTTCTAGATGGACCCCTTTTGGAGATTTCCTCCCAAAATTTGCCCTAAGCCAGCACAAACAGTCATCATGAAAATTTCACCAGTGCCTTAATTTCCTGGTGGCAAATCACGTGACAGAAGCTTGACTTTGTTCTCCATGAGAAATTCTTGGGAAGAGCAGACAGGAGAAGATTCCTGGAAAACTGAAACAGCTTTCCAGAAGTGAAATGAAAGTGAAAGAAACAATCCAAGATGTTTTCCCCTATCTATTTCTATGCTCCCCTTTTTCATGTTGCATCCCAGTAATTCCAGATGCACCTCACCTCTAAGATCGGTCACTTAGTGATTTTTAGACACTAAAATGCCATGAGCCACACAGAGTTTTCCTTCCCCTGTTTTTACAGGAAAGCAACACTGGAGATGTAAGTGCAGTGCTGGGCTCAGGTAGGAATCCTACCCCAAGGGAAGGTGCCCCGACAGTGTTTGACCCTGAGCAAGGACAATGCACAGCAGCGAGCGAGGGGATCGCTGTGCCAGTGTGCAGGAGTCAGGGCTCTGCATGTGGGCTCAAGGCTGCAAAGTTCCCGTGTTTGGCCAGACGGAGGGGCTGTCCCCGGGGCGCGCGGGGCTCGAACGTGGGGCTCGTGGGGCGAGCGGGGAACGGACACGGGGACGAACGGCCCCGGTGCTTCAGTTGCAGCGGCGGCAGCGGCGGCAGCAGCAGCAGCGGCGGCAGCAGCGGCAGCAGCAGCGGAAGAAGCAGCAAAGCATATACTTTTGAATAGTCTTTCTCTCTCTCTTTCTCTCTTTCTCTTTCTCTCCCTTCCCGCTGTCGGGCACCCTTCCCTCAAAGTCCCTTGCCCGGCGTCCCTCCCCTCTCCCCGCCTCCCTCTCCCTTGCCGGGCCGGGCCATGTCCCCGGCCCGCCCCCGGCCCCGGGCGGGGCTGCCCCGTGCCCGGCCCCGGCCGTCCCGCCGCGGTCTCGCCTCCGCCCGGCTCTGGCCGTACTGGCGGTGGCGCTGCCGGGCGGGCATCAGTGCCAGGGGCCGGGGCGGCATCGCCGCCCTTTGCCTCCGTCTGGCCCGAGCCCGGCCCCGGCCCCGACGCAGGGTCCAGTCCCCGCCCAGGCCCCGGCCCCGGCTCCTCCCGGGGCCCGCGGAGGACACACGCGGAGCTGCCGCTCCCGCCGCCTCCGCTGCGGCTTCCCCGGCCCGAGCTCCGCCGCTCGGCAGCGCGGCCGCCGGCCCCGCGCCTCCCGTGCCGCGTTCCTGGGAGCGACCGCCTGGGCATGGCCGGCCCGGGGCGGGTGAGGAGCGCTCGGGGGCCGTTGCTGGCCCTGAGCCGAGCGCTGACAGCCGCATCCCGCCCGCAGGGACGGCGCAGGAGGCCCGGCAGGAGCGGCACCGGCTGGGCTCGCTGCTGGGGCGCGCTCCAGGCACAGCCATGGAGCAGAGAGCCCCGAGAGTGCCCAAGCTGGTGGGCATGGAGGACGAGGAAGAAGGCCCTGGAGCTGCCACAACACAGGAGACCGAAGAGGTGGTGCCGTTCCAACCACCTCAGGAGGGTGAGTGGCAGAGCTGGGCTGCAGGGCTGGAGCCTGCAGCTAACTTGGCCCTATGCCATGCCATGCCATGCCATGCCATGCCATGCCATGCCATCCCATGCCATGCCATGCCATCCCATGCCATCCCATGCCATCCCATCCCATCCCATCCCATCCTGTTCCATCCCCTTGGAAAATGCCCATGGACAGGACAGAAGAGGGGCCAGGCAGACACCCCACAGGGGCCGTGCTCCATCCCCCTGGAGCATCCTGGGGCTCTTCCTGCCTGGGCTGTGTTCTCCGGCCTCTCCCGCAGCCCCTCAGCTCTGGCTGCGCTCGCTCTTTGCCAGATGCAGCCGTGGAGCGCACAAAAGAGAAGAAACGCACCCGTGGCCGCTTCCAAAGAACAGCGCAGGTACCTGCAGCCACCCCCACCTGGGCTGGGCCTGCTGTCCCTGCTCAGCCCAACACCGTCTGTGCAGCACTCCATGAAATATCCCCGGCTTCTTGCCCTTCTGCTACAGATGGTGTGCAAATTCATGAAGAGGATTCGGGAGGAAGAGACCAGCATCATGGGCACTGTGGTCAGAGCGTACCCTCCCATCTTCAAAACCAACACCTGTGCTGCCCTGCTGGATATGCTTGTGGAGGAGGGTCCTTCCAGTCCAAAGCAAGTAAGCAGCCCGTGGCTTGGTGTCCATCCTCCCAGCAATTGCTTGACCTCCCAAGCCACACCTGCTGCTCACTGTAAGCCTTGAGGCCATGGCAGTGTGGTGGCAAGTGAAGCACTTCTCTGGGGCAGCTGGGCACATGACTCCCTCTAGCAGCTTTCCAAGTCTCCCCGGCCTTCTGCAGGTGCCCGCCATGGTCAGGTACATCCACCAGTGGTTCGCGGCCAACGAGTTTCCTGAGTACAACCTGTACAGGCCCCTTCTGGATCTGACAGAGGCACAGCCCGCAGATGTGGTGATGGCTCTCCTGCGTGTGGCCCCATCATGTGACAGGTACAGGGCCCATGTGCCCACAAGGCTCAGGGCTCAGCAGCCCATCACTCTGTACAGCCTGTCGCAGTGGTCTGACACGCAGAGAATTCCAGGGCCCTCTGGCTCCTCCCTTTGCCAGTCCCCAGCGTGCTGCCATGCTCCCTCCCTGCTCCTCAGGGGCCAGTCCCCACGGGGCTGGGCTGCCTGTGTGCTGAGGGCCAGTGGGCAGAGGCAGAGATGGCAGCCAGCTCAGATCCCCACTGTTGCCCAGGCCACAGTGCTGTGTCCCAAACCCACTGAGACAGAGCTCTAACCCCACAGAGCTGCTTTGACCATGTGGAAGACCATCATGTGCTCATGCAGGACTGCAGAGACGGCCATGCTTGTACTCCTTGACGTGCTGGCCAACTGGCCAGAGCACAGTATGTGCACCTCCGATGGGGACCACTCGGCTGTCCTTGCCCTGGCTGTGAGTTTCTGCAACTGGCCTTTGCTCAGCCCAAGCTCACCTCTCCATCAGGTCTCCATCCTCCTTCCACTACGGTGTCTCGCTGCCTCTCCTTGCTGGGCTGAAACCTGGCCCAGGGGCAGCTTCAGAGCCACCAGGCCCAGTGCTCCCCCTGTGTCTCCGCTGGCCTCTCCCTGCCACGCTCAGGCCCTGCCACATGGACACCTCGGCACTGAGCTCGGGCTGCTCTGTCCTTTGCAGGCAACTGTGGTGATGTGGAAGATCCTCCAGATGCCCTGTGTACCACATGTGGTGACCGTGCATTTCCCCCACCTCTTTGTGTATCTGCTCTTCCAAGTGCTCTTCAGCACCTTAGTTATGCCAGAGGCGGCCAATACCTTCTGGAAGGGATGTCAGCAGCAACACAGCCTTGCCACCAGCCCCAACAGGTGCTCCATGCAAGTCCTCCTGTCCCTGCCACGTGCCCAGGGCAGGAGCCAGTGCTCCCAGCATGACCTGGGCTTTTCTCTGCACACAGCTTTGCAGAGCAGACCCTGAAGGCCCTGCTCTGCCGACTGCACTATGAGGATGTGGTGGTGGCAATGGAAGACAAGCATGGCTGGGACATGCTGCTCTGTGCTGACACCCACCACTGTGCTGTGGGCATGCTGGCCAGGTGAGACCCCTTGCTCCCCACTGCCCCTGGCATTTGTGCCCTGTGCCTGGGGTGCCCCTCACAGTGGGGCCCCGTGGTCGTGGGCCACAAGGCCTTGTCACCAAGGGATGGCCAAGGAGACTGCAAAAGGCTGGGAGAGGGGCGTGCCCAAGAGCAGCCACCTCCCAGAGGGCTCGGCTTCCCCTTGCTGGGTGCTGGAGAAAGGCCAGACTTCTTTGAGTCAGTCGAGAGCTTTAGCCCTGCTGCCTCAGGGTTTTGCTTCCTGTTTCCTCCTATCAGAGAAATGCACCATGCATCCGAAGCCTTGTGTTCCGCAATTGCATTCCACCTGCTCGGGCTGCTCAGCAAAGACACACCATGCCAGGATTTGGCTGCCATGGCGTTCCTTGTGGAGGTGAGCCTGAAGGCCAGTGCTGCCTGGCTGAGCGGCCTCCCGGCTCTGTGCCCTCTTGTGGCTGCAGCTGCCTGGGACGGTGCCCACACCCTGTGCTGCTGCCTGGGCCCGGCCCTGTGCGGCTCCCCCATCACCGGCCTTGTGCCTTTCAGACCCTGGACTGCCTGGACTTGAGTGAATGCCATGACAGCATCCTGGAGGTCATGTCCAAGAAGCTGCAGAGCGAGTGCAGGGAGATGCGTCGCTTGGCCCTCAGAGGCCTCCTGGTGCTCGGCACCAGTGTCTCGGTGAGAAGAGGGCAGCGGCTGAAGCCATGCTGCCAGTGTGGGGCTGGGCAAGGCAGTCGCTTGGCCTTGCCTGGCCTTGGGGCACAGCTGAGGCAGCTGCTCCCAGCCCTCCTGCCTCCCGCTCCAGCTGCTCCAGTGCTTTGGCACAGGCCTTTGGCCTCTGAGCCCTGTGGCAGCAGGATGGCCTTTCACACACTCATGTTCCACGCAGGCTGCAATAAGAATGTGGAGCTTGCATGAAAGGCTTGTGGAGCTGCTGCAGGAAAATGACAGCGACATGCTTAGGATGACCGTGGTTCTCCTCAGCCGTTTGTTCCTGTGCAGTGGTGCCCCGCTAGCCAGCCCCATCGCCCTGCAGCTGGCTGGGGCGCTCCTGCCACTCTTTGACAACGTAAGGCTCTGCGACTCCAGCCATGGCCACCGGCTGCTGCCTGCAAACTTTATGCCCTGTGCATTTTCAGGCTTGTACCCAGATGGGTGTGAAGCAGCCAATACTGAGGTCTCTTTTTCTTTCTTTCATACAGGATGATAGCCAGGTGCAGGTGTGCTCCATGTTCATCTTCCGAGAGATGCTGTATTTTTGGCCGGAAGAGGAAAAAAAGGCCCTGAAGTCACACGTGCGCCAGAGCCTGCTCCCATTGTTCTTCCACTGCCATGATGAGAACCAGCGTGTGGCAGAGGTGAGGACTCAGCAGCTGCTGCTGTCCCTCTGGCTGGGGGGCTTGGCTGCCTCCTGCTCCGGGACCTCATGAGCTGCAGCCTCCTCCTGGCCTTGGTACAGGGACCTGTGCGGGTCCTGGGCCCTGGGCTCTGGTGCCATCTCCAGGTCTTTGCTGCTCTCCAGGACTCCCGGGAAACACTGCATTCTTCAGCCACATTCCTGCACAGGAAGGATCTCCAAGACATGCTTCAGGTGGATCAGACCTGGAGGTTTGGCGAGGCCCTGGTAAGGATGGCCTGCAAGCCCCCAGCCTCAGGCTGGAGAAGCCCCCTGACCGCGCTGCTCAGCAAGTGTGGCCGGCAGCTGCGCCCCTGCCCAGTGCTGCAGCCAGGGCCGCCAGCCTGCGCCCCACACGCCGCTGCCTTCCCTGGGCCACGCGGGCTCTGCTCCAGGCTCCCATGTGCCCGAGCCGGTTGCCCATGGAGCCCCTGCCCGGCGGGGCTGCGGGGCGGCACCGCGGCTCCCCGGGCAGCAGCCGGCCCTCTGCCCCTCCCCTCGGGAGCCCTTGGCCAGCGGCTGCTGGCCGCGACTCAGGGCTCTGCTGGCAGGGGAGGCCGGGGCGGGGCGCAGGCAGCGCCCGGCCCAGGGGCTGAGCCCGCACCAACCCTTCCCTCCTGCCGCTCTCTGCAGCTGGCAGAGACCCGGAGCCGAGCGGCCGAGCACCTGTGCCGCGCCCTACGCTACGTGGAGAGCCCACAGGAGCCCCTGCGAGAGGCGGCCATCAGGTTCATGGGTGAGTCCCGAGCCCGGGCTGCCCTTTCCCTCCCCGGCCAGCCTCAGCTCCGCCCCAGCCCTGCCTGCTGCCCGGGCCCGGCGCCGTGGAGCCCCGCCTGGCCCGGGCCCCGCCTGCTGCCGCCCTCCGGCAGCCGTGCCCTGGAGCGGCAGCGTGCGGCAAGGGCCGGGGTGAGCCCTGCCGGGCCAGCAGCCCGTGTGGCCACAGCGCCGGCAGAGCCGCTGGCAGGGAGCTGTGCCGCCGGCGCCGTGACAGGCTCTGTGTTCACAGGCATGGCCGCGCGGCACCTGAAGGGGAAGAAGGAAGAGCTCCGGCTCATCTGCACTGGTGAGTGAGGGCAGCGGGCTGGCAGCGGGGGCTGCCGGGGCAGCTGCAAGCCCTGCCCTGGCTGCGCAGGGCTCTGCTCCCGTGGGCAGAGCACACTTTGATTTCAGGGCCCCGTGGACCATTGGTGGCCAGCAGCTTCGAGCTGATCCCCTTGCTCCCTCCTGGCCATGGCAAGAGCCAGCTGGGATGGCCCTTGCAGGGGGCTCTTCTGGGGTCCTCACAGATCCGGCTCTGACCGTGCCTCTGTTCCTCTCTCTTGCAGTGCTGGAACGCCTGACAGAGGACATGAGCAGTGCCGTGTCACAGCTGGCACTTGAAACACTGCATGTCCTCCTGGCAATACAGTATGGGCAATATTCCACCATCCAGAGGCTGCAAGATCAGCTGCGCAGGGCATGGAGGACTCGGCCTCGCCTGTCGGGGCTCGGCTGCCTGCTGTGCCGGATGACTTAGGAGGAGAGCTGATCCTGGAGGCTGTCTTTGCTGGGGCAACCTGCGCCAGGGGTAATTTTCCTTAAGATTTTTCTTTTCTTCATTTCCCAGCTAGGGTCTGGGCTTTGGCCTAGCTGTGTCCCCTGCTGATTGTGAAGTGTGCCATCAGCTGAAGGGCTTTCTGGGCTAAAAATATCATCAAATCACTTGGACTTGCTCTTTATGACCTCTAAAAGCTGGACCCAATTTTGGGGCCAATTTGGAGACCTCATCTAAGGGTGGATGGAGCACCTAAGATTTTCCCAATTGCTGGGAATGGTTCTCCAGGTCCCTGGAGTATCCAGGGCCCTGGTAAGTTCCAGCTGCACACATGCCTTGGCAATGAGAAGCAAAGGAACCCAGCCCTTTTTGTGCTGCCAGTATCACTGCACTGGGGTCATGGGATGGGAACATGCAGCCCTTGTGCTGGAGCTGAGCTGCTCTGCCCAGCACTGGTGGCCGCCATCCAAGGTGGTTTTGCTTGTCCTGGTTCCCTGACAGCTGGGGCCCTGGGCAGAGCACTGAGAGCCTGGTCTGCCCCCAGGGAAGGAGAAGGAGCCCCTGGAGAAGCTGTACCGGGTGGGGATGCTGCTGCTGCTGCTGCTGCTGGAGACTGCGAGGGTGACATCAAGGATGACAAGCTCTTCCTCAGCTTGGCCACTGGAGGCTGAAGGTGATAGACTTTGATTCTGGCACCTTTTTCAAAGCCAAACTCCACAGGGAATTTGCAGATGAGTCCCCACCTTGGGAAATTCGGTCAGATTTGGGCATGGCCCAGCCTGGCTGGGAACCAAAGGCTCCCCCTTTGCTGAGGCAGATGCAACTCATTCTTCAGTCGCTGCCCAGCTGCTTTTTGCAGGGCTGGGGCATGGGCTGGGGTGGGTACAAAATGGGAGTGGGCTCCTGGGCCTGCCAACAGCCCCCAGCACCCACCGTGCCCCGGGCTGGGGCTGGGGCAGCCAGCCCGACACAAACAAAGCCCCGTGGTGGGAGCAGAGGTGGGGCTCCAGAACCTGTGCAGAGCTGCTTTGCTGTGCAGGCAAGGAAGGGCTTGGGCTGCTCCACTGCCCTTGTTTGCTTTAGGATCACCGTTATTGTGGGGGGCAGTGCAGGGGGGAAGAGAGAAAATGTGGGCCTCCCTCACCCATGGCTGGGTTTTTCCCTGGCATGCAGGGGTTGGGCCTTCCTCAAAACCCTGAAAGAGATGGGAGTTTGTACCTTTTTTCTTGTTTTCCCTTTTTGCATCTGACCTCTTTTCAATAATGTGTTGTTTGTTTTTCCAGAGGAAGCGTTCCAGGTGGTCCAGTGTGGATGGGGAAGTGCTGGGGAGCAGCTGTGGCGTGGATGGGCCGTGCCCTTGGGGAAGGCTGAGGCCATGGTTTGGGAGCAGCTTTTCTTCCAGCCATGGGTGGTGTGAGGTGGGTCCCTGTGTGCTTGGCAGGGTGGGATCAGAGCTTTTGGGAGCTGGCAGCGAGCACAGGAGCATCCTGCTCTGGGCAGCTGCTGAGGGCTGGATGTGCCGTGGCTGGCTGCAGGCTGGGCACATGTCCTGCCCTCCTGCTCTCTGCCAAAGGCAGCAGGGATGGGCAGCTCTGGGCACAGCTCTGGGCACAGCCAGCATGGCCTGGGCACCGCAGGCCTTGGCACAAGGGCACAGGAGCCCTCAGCTGATGGGCGGTTTCTGCTTTCTCTCCTTGCAGCCGGGCTCTGCGGGTGCTGAGGCTGCTCTGGGCTCTGCCAGGGCTCTGCTGGGCTCAGCCCTGGGCCCAGCTGGGCTGGCTCTGCCCTCACATTGCTCTGACAGCTTTGCATCAGACGAGCCTGTTGCGAGCACAGCGCCTGAGCTTTCTGCTTTGGCAGGTGAGTGAGACTCTGCTGCAGGCCCAGAGATTGCAGCTGGGGACACACATCCAACTGGCAAGGACCCAAACTCTCCCCAGTCCCAGCTGAACGCCTGGATCTGCACAGGGTGTTTTGTCTGTCCCATTCTTCCTTCTTGATTGGCTGGAATTGTGCAATTGCACTTTCTTCCTCCTCCAGAAGTGCCACGAGTGGGCCAAAGCTGGCGAGTGGGCCGTGCTCCTGAGGCAGTGCAGTCTGGAGCTAGTGGATGGAGAATTGCCCTTCTGCGCTTCCACACCAGAGCAAAAAGCTGTCAGAGGGACTTTGTGACTCTAAGAAATCCCTGTAAGTTTCAATGGGAATGTGCAGCTCATTCGCAGGATGAGAAGGAAGGTCATCTTGTAAAGGATTTGGGCTTTGACAGAGTTTCCATTCCCAATCCTGCTTGGAGCTGGAAGGGCACAAAGCAATTTCTTCTTGCTTTGACCACAATTTCAAATACCAATGTTGGAAACAAAGCCCAAAATCTTTGAAGAAGCTTTTGAGGTCACAAAGATGGATCCATGCCATCAGCACATTTACAGTGTAAATAACTGAGTTCTCTTTTGAAAAAGATCATTTACCTCTTAATGCAAAGAATGTAACTTGGCATTTATGTTTTGTTTTTTTCATTAACTGTATGTTATGTTTTTTATCTAACACTTGGATTTTACTCTTACCTTTTACAATTTACCTATTTTTCCCTTTTTCCTTTTTTTTCCTTTCAATAGAAAACATGTCCTATCAAAGGAATGTCCTTTGCTCCTGGTTCCGGTGTGGAGCAGCTCCCTTCCTGCTGGCTGAGCTGCTCAGGCAGAGCCCGGCAGCTCCTGGCCCTGCAGGGCTGAGGCTTTTCCCCGTTGCTGGGCACAGACTGATGGAGCAGCACTGCTGAACACGGGCACACACAGGGACCAGCAGCAGCTGCCTTTGGCCACCTGAGGCTCCGAGGCCCAAACTCTGAGCAGCCAGGCCTGGAAGAGACTGGCAGGCTCTGATCCCTGACTCTGGGCCAGGGCTGCACAAATGACCCCACAGCAGCAGCAGCAGCAGCAGCAGCAGCACATGGAGCTGACTTTGAGCACAGCCCCTGCCCCTCTTCCCTCCCGTGTGCAGCGGTGTCACAGCAGCCTGAGGCACCTGGGAGCCCCCAGTGCCAGCAGGGACTGGAGATGGCAGCCCTGGGCTCCTGGAGGCTGTGCAAGGAACGGAGCTGGGCACTCCCTGTCCATGGGGAGCTTCCAGATGGAAAAGGCTGCTGTGCCCAGGCAGCTCCAAGGGCACAGAAAGGAGGCTCTGGAGCACTGGATCTGTGCCAGTGCCACAGTCCTGGGCAGCAGCCAACGAGCCCTGGGGGAACAGAGGGCACAGCACGAGGGACAGAACCAGGCAAGGGCAGAGACTGGAGAGAGCCAGGCCCGGGAGCAGGAACAGCTGCTCCATTGCACTCTTGGAGAAAGCTCTTGGCTGGTTCAAAGCACTGAAAGACGTGAAGGGCAGAGAGGAGGCCACAGCAAACAATGCTCGTGTTTGCACAGCCTCCCCTCTCCGTGTCCCAGAAGGAATTGCATGGACTGTGTTCTTCTCTCCGAGTCGTCTCATTCAGCATGAGCAGCTCAGCACCAGGAGATGAAGGAGGTGAAGCCTCAGGCCTCAGGAGCTGGGCAAGAGGAGACTTTCTGAGCAAAGTAATGCTGCTAATATAGACCCAGCTGAATGCAGTGGATAGAGTCATGGAATCACAGAATCCTTTCTGTTGGAAAAGCCCTCTGAGCTCACCCAGTGCAGCCGCTCACACAGCAGTGTCAAGCCCAGCACTAAACCACGTCCCTGCAGTGCCAAGGCCTGGACACCAGCCCTGAGTGAGGCCTGGACAGCAGGCCCTGAGCCAAAGGTGGCCTCTGGATGAACCTTCCAAGGAGAGGTTATCTTTGTATCTGCTCCCTAATGAAATATGCATGGTCATTAGCACTCTGATAGATGTAGCCACTCATTAGTGAAACATGTATTGACCTTTGTGTATTTAGAAGCCAAACAAGGCCATGAAATTTGACATCTGGCCTTGTTTGGGGCTGAAGGATCAAAGTCAGCTCCCTTTGGTTCCTCCTTGAGCCCTGGCCAGGCTTTGGGAGTGTCCTGGTTTAGGACAAATTAGGGGAAATCTCCAAGAGGGAGCCCCCCAGAACAAAACAAACCTCCAACCACCCCTCCCCCAACACCGGGTTCGGGAAGGAATTTCTCGGAGGAGCAAAGTGGAAAACAAAACCTATTTATTTACAAGTAACAAAAGAACACTCCCCAACACAAGAAAAGAAAAGGGACCAGACTGTGTTGTGGAGGGCGCCGAATCTTCTCTAGCAGGCTTCGGGTGTCCTGGGGAGCTCGCAGGTCCGATCCGGAGCCGGTCCAGTATCTTGGGGGAGGGTAAGAAAGAGAGAGAGAGAACAAAAGAAAAAGAAAAAAACAGCGCAAAAGCAAAAAGCAAGCAAGCAAGCAAGCAAGCAAGCAAGCAGCAGCTAGCCAAAGCCAAGCAGCCCAAAGCCAGAAGCCAAAAGTGCCTGGTCACACCCCCCCCCCCCCCCCCTCCTCTCTTCCCCATCCCGCCACAGCCAGACTGCCGGGGGGGGGGGGTGGGGTGGGGGAAAAGGCACAGCTGCCAGACATAACACACGATATTGGGATAAAGGCTGTCACCCCACGACAGGGAGGGACCCAAGAGGAGGATGAAAGCAGATGTTGCCACACTAGCAGTGCTGTCAGTTTGTTCATTCAGCACTGTCAGAGCTGGGCCCTCTCCCAGCGGGGTTGGAGCCTCACCTGGGGCTGGAGGCACCTGCAGGAATTCCCAGTGCCCAGGAGTGGCTCTGCAGCCCTTGGCTGTGACAGCTTCCCCAGCTGCTGTGTGGGTCTGGGAGATGGTAAAGGCTGAGGGTAAATGCTGCTGGATCTTTGTTAATCACTGCTGCAATCTTTGGTGGGGATGGTTGGGTGCATTGCTGAGCTGCTCCTTTTGTGATTCTTTGCTGCTCTGAACTGCAGGAAATGACACTGATTCCTTCAGTTGGAGTCTGTGTCTCTGGTGCTGACCCTGCCCACTGGTAAAACAAAACTGGCACAGTCTGGCCAGATGCCAACAAAATGTCACTTGTTCAGTGTCAATGTGAGGAATCAGTCCCATCAGAAATTCCCAGCTGGGAAGCCCTTCCCTGGAGTTCCCTGGCTCTGGAGTGGGCTGAGGTTGGAGCCCCGTGGGAGCAGTGGGGCAGTCGGGTAAAAGAAGCTGCACCCCTGGATATCTTCAAATGCATCCAAAAATTGCATATGGAAAAGGAAAAGACCTTGTGGGTTTGGGCAGACATAGATGAATTTGTTGAGAGTACATAGGAAACAGCACCTTCAGAAGGAACAATGATTTTTTTTGAATGCTCCCACATGGAGCAACAGAAGAAGGTTTCAATCTTGAGCTCAGATGCACTTGTGCAAGTGAAATATCAATATAACAAATAACTATATACATATTTTTAGGATAATAAGACCTTCATATTTATATTTATAGATTTATGTAGATATGTCTATATCTGTATTTTCATATCAATATGTACATATAAAATAAGAATAATGTGAAATAGTGCTGACAATACTAATTTGTATCTTTGGCTGCTCAGGGATGTAACACTAAATACCCTACAGAACAGGATTGGCCAGGACCCTCATGTCAGTGGTCAACTTTGTGAGATTGTATACAATGAAAAAGGGAGGAAGGGATGAAATTGGTTATTTTTACAGGGTTTGCTGATACTGTGATGCAGAGTGCTTTGTCTGTTCCTGTGAAAAATACAGTGGTTTTGCCTGCAGGGTTTTTCATGTACCAGACTATCCAAATGGTGCAGGATTGGTTGAAAGGGTGAAGGGGTTGTTAAAAGAACAGTTGGAAAAATGAGGAGATGGGAACCTTTGCCCATGGAGAACCCATCTTCCAGGTGTGCTCCATGCCCTTCACAATGGCCCACGGGGGAAATGAAACCCCCTGGCTGTGCACGGCTGCCCCCAATTTGCAAATCCAGCCATGGGCAGTGAGACTTGGACTGCCTGGGAAATTGTTCTGGCTGTGATGGCCCCTGGCAGGGCCAGCCCAGAGGCTGCAGGGCTGGGCCTTCATGTGTTGGAATTCGTTAGGATAAATTCAAAGCAAATGAGAGCTATCAATCCTGAAACAGGAATTCAGATTCCTCCAGGACACTTTGCTTTGGTAACTGCTCCCTTGGAGCTTGGCCTTGCAAAGTGTTCCTGTCATGGCAGGAGGAAATGATGCAGAATATCAAGGAGAAATTACAGTAATTCTGTTAAACAATAAATAACAAGATTGGATTATTCAACCCCATGACAGGGTAGCACAATTATTGATCTTGCCGTTTTAAGAATGATTGTGAAAAAAGGAGATCCAGCTCCAGTCACCAGCATTTGTGGAGCTAAAGGGTTTGGATCCATCAGCCCTAATAATGGAGCCAGAGTGTGGGTCCGGAGGCCAAAAGGCCCTCCCGAGGCAGCTGAAGGAGCAGCTCCTAGGAAAGACAACTCTGAGTCCTGAAAACTGGACAGGAACAATGGGAATGTGTCCCTGCAGCCAAGGAGTCTGTGTCAGGAGAATCTGACAGGATATTGTTTTACACATCCTGCCAGACCAGATCTCCCTGTTTGCCCCAAGAGCCCCTTTGGAACATGCTCTGATCCACGGGGCTCCATGGGAAGGCTGCTGTGACACTGAGGGACTTGCCCAGGAATTCCATCCAGGAGCCTGGGTGCCCCTCAGGGACTGGGACCCGGCCCCTTCCAGCCAGAGGGGAAAGGGCCCCCTCCAAGCCTTGTTAGCCACAGACAGCATGGGAAAGCTGAACAGCAAAGGGCGTGGGGGCATTATTCTGGAATTAAAAAGGTGCCAGCTCCATGGACAACAGAATTCTTGTTCCGAACTCGAATGAGATTGAGAAAAAAGAATGAGGAACGGTGTCACTAAAGTACTACTGATGTCTGTAAGGTGTACCTTGATAGTCAGCCAGAATCTTTGTCTGCCAGAAACACCTCCAGTGATTCACCAAGAAATTAGTCATCAAAATGTAATGATGGGTTATGATGGATTTCTGAGCTTCTTTTGTAATTCTTTGCTAATGATGATGTGCTTTTTTGAGCTTATCCTTTTGTAAATCTTTGCAGCTGTGCATGATATAAATGACACAATTCCTTCAGTTGGTGTCTGTGTCTTTGGTAGTGACCCTGCCCACTGGTGAAACAGGGCCCCCTCTTGCCTAAGTGTTCCCTGTGAAGGCAAAAGCCCTCCCTCCAAATTTCCCCCCTTCCTCCTTGTTCCCCCCTTCATACCCTGAGCATGATGTGCTCTGGTCTGGGCTATGCCCGGGTCAGTTGGGGTCCCCTGTCCTGGCTGTGTCCCCTGCCCAGCTCCCCCGCATCCCCAGCCCCTCCCCAGCGTGGCTGACGAGGGGCAGGACAGGCCTTGGCTGTGCTGCAGCTCAGCAAGAACAAAACCATCTCTGCGTGCTCAGCCCTGTGCTCAGCACCCGGCCCAGCAGTGTCTCAGTGCCAGGGGCTGGGCCCTCAGTCCCTGCCAGGGGTTTCCATGGCAACTGCCAGGCCAGGTGACCCAGGTGTCCCCCCAGTGCCGGTTGCCATGGAAACAGTGCCCAGCCCTGCCCTTTCTGTCTGGCTGACCTGGCCTTTGGCCCTGGCAGTGCCGTTGGCTGCTGGTTCCTGGTGCCTGAGCGGCCAGCGCGGCACAGGGCAGGTGGCCATGGCACAGCCCCCAGCAAGGGATCCCGTCTGGCTCTGGGCACTGACCCCAGCCCTGAGCAAGGGCCAGGGCAGCTTTCCATGGCCACCAACCATCACAACGGCTCCGAGCATTGGTTGCCATGGCACCAAACCAAGGACTGGGTCCCTGTGGCTGTTGCCATGGCACCTGGTGGCACCAACAAGTCTCCCTGCAATTGTACCTGAAACAGCCCTGGCACCGCGTTGTCCTGAGGGCTGCCATGGCAGCTGAGGGCAGCAGCAGCGGGTGCTCTGCAAGGGCCCTGGGGCAGACGGGAAGGAGCAGCAGAGCAGGGACTGATCCATCCCCAGTGCGCTGCACAGCCCAGGGCAGCGTCCCAGAGCGTCTTCATGGAGCTGCCAACAGCATCTCCCCTCTGCAGCCCTGGCCTCTCCCCCAGCTCACACAGGTGCCCCATCCTTGCAGGCACAGACACGGCAGCACTGGCTCAGCAGCCCCTGTTTGCATTGCACAGAGCAGAGGGAGCAGCCCCATGCTGTTGGTGTGGGGACATGAACCTGAGGGAGCACAAATGCCATCAGCCCATGGGGCCAGCAAGGGCTGGGGGACACCAGGGAAACCACTCAGCTTTGTCCTGGCCTCTGCACTCAGCCAGAAAGTTTGTTCCCATCAGCTGGGAGTTTCCTGTCCCACTGCAGATGCTGTTGGTAAGAGCCAGGGCAGCCTGGCAGCCACCCCCAGACTGCCCTGAGCATTTCCTTGGCTTCTCCTTTGCTTTCTTTCCTCTTTCCTGATCCAGATTTTTTCCTATTGCCCGCCTCTGTTTCGTGCCCTGCAAACAGCCCATCCCTGTTTGCCCTTTCCTCTCTTGCCCCACTCCCCATTGCAGTTCCTGACTTGGCACCATGGGAACGTCCCTTGGGCAGCAGGATCATCCTACAAGTGCTGCAGGAATTGTCTGCAGGCTCCTGCAGTGCCTGGTGCTGCTCCCTTGCCAGAGGCACCCCAGGCCAGAGGGGCACATCTGAGCTGCTGTGTTTGGCTCTGGGGCTCCCTGTTCTGGGCAGTGAGGAGGAGCTGCAGAGGCTCTGCAGGACTGACAGGATGGGCTTTGGGGCTGGCAGGAGAAGCTGAGGGACCTGGGCTGCTGGAGCTTCTGTAAATGAGGCCCAGGGCTCATCCTGCAACTGCTCCAAGGGTGGTTTCAGAGAATCGCAGAATCAGTGACGTTGAAAAAGACTTTGGAAATCATTAGGTCCAACCTGTGCCCTTACATCACCTTGTCTCCCCTGAGCCTCCTCTTCTCCAGGATAATTAATCCCAGCTCCCTCAGCTGCTCCTCACAGCTCTTGTGCTCCAGACCTCTCCCCAGCCTTGTTGCCCTTCTCTGGAAACTCTCCAGCCCTTCCATGCCTTCCTAATTAGGGGGTGTTAGAACTGGACACAGCACTTGAGGTGCTTCCCAAGCAGTGCTGAGTACAGGGGAAGAATCCCTGCCCTGCTCCTGCTGGCCACACCATTCCTGATCCAGACCAGGAGCCATTGGCCTTCTTGCCCACCTGGCCACACTGCTGGCTCATGTCCAGCCTGCTGTCCATCAGTCCCTGCAGGTCCCTTTCTGCCTGGCTGCTCTCCAGCCACTCTGTGCCCAGCCTGTAGCGCTGCAGGGGTTGTTGTGGCCAAAGTGCAGGACCCAGCACTTGGACTTGTTAAACCTCAGCTTGTTGGATTTGGGCCCTGGATCCAGCCTGTCCAGGGCCCTCTGCAGAGCCCTCCTACCTCCAGCAGATCAACACTCCCAGACAATTTGGTGTCACCACGGTTCCATGAGGCCCCTGAGTGTCACAATGGTCTCCATGATTCCATGAGGCCTCCCAGTGTCACAACGTTCCTTTGGTTCCATGGGATCCCTTGATGTCACAAAGTCCCTTGGATCCTTGGGCCCCACAGTGTCACAATGGATTCGTGGTCCCCCAAGGCCATGTAGTGTTAGAATGGATCCTTGGTTCCGTGAGGTCTGGCAGTGCAGCAATGCTCTCCACAGTTCCACAGTGTCACAATGGCCTCTTGCTCCCAAGGGCCACCACAGTGTCAAACATGTTTCCTTCATTCCAGGAGTCCCTGAGGAGCACCACTGGCCCCTGTGTTCCATGGGGCCCTGCAGTGTCACAATGGCCCCATCATGACACCAGGTCCTGCTCTGTCACAATGCTCTGCATGGTTCCACAAGGCCCTGCAGGGTCACAGTGGCCTCTTGGTTCCATGAGGCCTCAGAGTGCCACAATGAATTCCTTGGTGTGGCAGTGTCACAATGGAGCCCTGGTGACACAAGATCCTTCAGTGTCACCAGAGACCCTTGGTTCTATGGGGCACCACAGTGTCACAACTGTTCCCTCAGTTCCCAGAGTCCTTGCAATGCAGCAATGCCTTCTTGATTCCATTGACCCCAGGCTCTTCCAAGGTCTCCTTTGTTCCGCAATGTCACGATGGCCCCTTGGTTCCAAAAGGCCCTGCAGTTTCACACTGGCCTCTGTTGTTCCACCAGGACTGAGACTGTCACCATGGACTCCTTGCTTCCATTCAGCCCCACAGTGTCACAATGGCCTCTTGGCTCTGTGCTGCCATGCCGTACACAGTGTCACCATGGTCCTCTCTGTGCCACCAGGCCCCGCAGTGTACCAATGACCCCTTGCTTCCCCAGGGCCCTGCAGTGTCACAATCATCAGAGAATGAACCAGGCTGCAAAAGACCTTGGAGAGCATCAAGTCCAAACTGGGACCCAACACCACCTTGTCACCCAGGCCATGGCATTTAGTGTCACATCCACTCTTTCCTTAAACACTTCCAGGGATGGTGATTCACCCACCTCCCTGAGTAGCACATTCCAATGCCCAGTTGTATGGAGAATATTTCCTAATGTTCAGCCTAAATGTTTTCTGGTGCAGCTGAAGGCTGTGTCCTCTTGTCCTGTCACTGTTCCCTGGGAGAAAAGCCTGACCCCCACTTGGCTGCACCCTTCTGCCAGAGAGTTGTGGAGAATGATGAGGTCTCCCCTGAGTCTTCTCTACTTCAGGATAAACAACCCCAACTCCCTCAGCTGCTCCTCACTGGACTTGTGTTTCAGATTCCTCACCAGCCTTGTTGCCTTTCTCTGGACAAGCTCCAGCCCCTCCGTGTCCTTTCTAAAGTGGCGGGCCCAAAACTGGACACAGGTCTCCAGGTGCTGCCCAAACAGTGCTGAGCACAGGGGAAGAATCACTTCCCTGGTCCTGCTGGCCACACCATCCCTGATCCATAGGAGTGCAAGGGGTTGGATGAGAGAAATGGTGGGGAGGGGGTGGGGAGAAAGTGTCAGCCATGAAGGGTCTTGATCTTCATATCTGTTCAGACTGCATTAAAAGGTGCTGGGGGTCAATATCAATTGGACATTGCTGATCCTAAACCATAAACAGGAAAAGAAAACAGGAAAAACCAGTTCTCTCTACTTTTTTTCAGTATAGCAAATTCACTTTGAGTACACTTTGGAAATTTGTCTAATTAACCAGAGAAAATTAAAAATTCAGATAATTCGTTGGGGCTTTTCTTTTTTTTTGGGTGTTTTGAACAAATGTTTACGAGCCTTTTCCAGAGAATTCCTGAACTGAAATGCTCAAGAAAGAAAAGGTCGCTGGAGTAATAAAAGTCATCAGCAAGCTCCAAGTGGCTGAGGATCCATCCCCATCAGAGCAGCAATATATAGAAATGGGCACAGCTTTGAGGCTGCCCCAGCTTTGGCATGGGCCCTGGGCTGGAGCAGGAGCAGCTTTTGAGGGCCCCAAGTCCGGGGCTGTTGTGCTGTGAGACAGAGTAGAGATCCATTCTGAATTAGGTGAAGTGTCTAGAAGAGGAGAAAAGTCTGTGAGGCCAAACATGAAGGAAAAACTCGCATGCCGAGACAGCAAGGAGACAGAGAAAGAAAAACAGAAAAGACCAGGGAGGTCAATTTGCCCCCGACCTAGGAAGATAAAGAAGAACTGGCGATAAATGTCACGCGGAATGAATATGTATGAACCTATTGTGAAACTGTATGCATATGCATTTGGAAGGGGGATAAAAGGAGACCTGAGATCTTCAGGGGGTACGCATGCCTTTTGAGGAGAATTTTCTCTGCATGCGTCCGGCGCCGTAAATACACATACCGAGCTTTACAGCTTTTATAAAATTGTGAGGTTTCTTCTTTTCTCCGCAAAACAGCTGCCCTGGGCAGATAGGATGGCAGCAGGGGCTGCAGAGCTCTCAGCACCTCAGCCCGAGGGCAGTAGGGCAGCCAGGGAGCCTCCTTTGGCTTTGGCCAAGCACCTTCCCCCATGGCTGTGGCTGAGTCCTGTGGCAGCTGCAGCTGCTGCTGTGCCCTTGCCAGGGGCTGAGGCCGTGGGGCAGTGGCCAGAGCAGCCTGGCCTGAGCAGAGCTGTGGGGCCAGAGCCAGCTGGGCTGGGCTGGGGAGAGGCCCTTGGTGCTGCCCAGAGCTCAGGGCAGCTGGCAGAGCTTGCAGGGAGCTGGGCTGGGCTCAGAGAGCCTGTCCCAGAAACCATCAGTGTCCATCTCAGCCTGGCTGAGTGTGCAGGGGCAGGACTCAGGCCAGGCCTTGTGGGCCAGGGCCAGCGCCTGTGCAAGGCATTGCAAACAGGCAAGTGGCCCAGAGAGGAGGCTGCTCTGTGCCCTTGGTGGCATGAACAGGGCAGGGGGGGGGCCCAGGACATTTGCCAGTGCCAGCCTCCGTGCCCAGCCCTTGGCAGCCCTGGCTGCTGAGCCCAGCTTTGGCCTGGGCTGAGTTTGGCTGTGGCCCAGCTCCATCCTCCTGTGGGGCTCAGGGCCATTTCCCGGCCATGGCCAGCCCTGGCTGCCTCTCTGCTGGCCCAGAGGCCGGCAGAACCCGGGGCAGGGCTGTCTGTGCAGCCCTACAGGTGCCACGGGCTCTGCAGGAGCTGGCAGAGGCTGCCCAGCAGGGAGGCCATGGGGCACAGAGCCCCAAGGCTGCTGTTGGCACCACGGCACAGGGGCCATTCCCAGCCGCAATGCTCCTGGCCTGGGCTGGGCCTGCACAGGGGCTGGGCCACCATGGCTGGGCCAGCACAGGGCCACAAAGGGGCCACGCAGCCGCTGCCGGGGCTGACAGCAAGGCCAGGCACACACAAGCAATTGCTGAGCATGGCCTGTGCTGGCCAGGCCTGACTGTGCCAAAGGCAGAGCTCAGCTGCCCTTGGGGGCTGCAGGAACAGTCCAGAGCCCAAAGAGCCTCCATGGCTGTGCTGGAGACCCAGGCTGCAGGAGGGAAATGCAGGGCTGCTGCGGGATGGGGAGGGCTTTGAATTCCAGCACACACCTCAGCTCTCTGATGATCCCAGCACCATGCTGGGCCCTGTTTCAGACTGGAGCAGAGCAGATGTTGATGGGACAGGAGCCCTGCAGAGCTGTCAGGGACCTGCAGCTTACAAGGTGCTCTGTTCTCCCTCAGGTGCTCTCTGAGAGATCCAATCCCTGCTGGGCACCTCAGGGCACAAGTGGCACTGCCTGTTCATGGGCACACAGATGATGCCTGCCTGAAAAGGGGCACAGGTGTTAATCCCTATTTATTTTATAATATGGAAGCACAATTTTTATTATCTGGGTCATTTGAGTACTTTTAAGACATGACAAAGTTTTCCCACCAGGAACAGCAACTTCCTCGAAGTTTACTGATGGCAGGAGAGAAATGCTGATCTTCCCTTCTACTTGCATCACCAATATTCTGTTTATCATCTCCCTTTGCCTTCAGATGTTTTCAGCTCTCCTTTTTAAATGGCCATATCTGAGTATATATCTTCACTAGACCAGCTGGATCTTTGTCCTTCCCACTGCTCCCAGGTTTCTTCCTCCAGGTGCTCTCTGGTCATTCAAGTGCCTTTCAACTGGGAGGACCTTGGCTCTGCACAGGAGTTTTCTTCATCCCCTTTCTCTCTTTTCCTCCATCTGGGAATGTAGAGGGCCCCTGACTTCAGCCTGTGACTCGTGTGTGCAAAGAGCAAATCTGGGCAGAACTGGGGCAGGGAGAGTTTGGGGGGGACCTTTGGATCTGTGCTGGGCACAGAAGGTGTTTTCCATTGCTCTGAGACTGCTCTGGAAAGTGGATTTAATGTCCAGCAGAGGAATGACTGTTGCATTGATGGAGCTGTGCCTTCCCTTAGCTGACAAGAAATGAACATCCCTCTGTGTCTTGGGCAGCTCCTTCTCCAAGGAAAGCAGGTGGGAGTTGGAGCCAAGGAGCTGAAAGCTGCAGGTGCAGCCTGGGCTGGAGGGAGCTCAGATTTGCACAAGGCTGCTCTGAGTGCCAGGGCTTGGGCGGGGGAAATGGTGGGGTGGGGGTAGGGACAGATCTGATTGATTGCCAGCCATGAAGGGTCTTGATTTTCATATCTATTCCATTCCATATCTGCATGAGGAGGTACCTGAATTCAGTCAATTGGGGACTGCACATATCAATAAATTAACAGGAAATAAAAGCTAAACAGGATCTAAAAAATCTCTTCTTGCTGTCTTTTTAAATATCATATATTCACTTTGAATACACTACTGAGATCTACCTAACCACAAATGATTTGAAAATTAAAATCAAATTGTTCCCAGAGGCTTGGCTTGTTCAGGTGTTCTCAATGTTAATGAGCCCTGGGACACTGAATTCCTGCACTGAAGAGCTGAAGGCTGAACAAGCCTCTGCAGCAGGAAAATTCAGCAGCAGCCTCCAAGGTGCTGAGGATGTCAGCAGCCCCCAGTGAGGCCATCCCTGCCCAGAGACCGTGGGGGAATGGGCAGACAAGGAGAGCGTCCCTGGGGCTGGGGCAGCACAACTCAGAGGCACCGCGGCTCCAGCTGGGCAATGGAGTGTGGAATGTGGCTGGGAAAGCCCTACCTGGGCTGGGCCAAGCAGGACAGACAAGCCCTGACTCCCATACCCCAAACAACTCTCTCAAGGAGACATTTAAAAGGAATCGCAATTGTTTATGTCCTCTGGTTGAGCTCACTGGAGAAATACCAGCAAGAGATTCTCAGGAGCTCCAAACAACCAAACAGCCTTTACTGTCAACTTTAGAAAATCAAAGAAACTTTGGCAAATGGTTTATCACAACATTGTAGTGGTTTTGCTTTGTTAATGTAAGATTTTTTCCAATCTTAAGATCTCTTAATTAATGTATTGATGAGTGTGGTTGGTTTTAGTGTCAGTAATTATTTATGCATTTATTTTGTTGTGAGATAGGATTATGAGAAAGGTAAAGTAGGCTTAAAGTTTTAAAAGGGTATAAAGAAAATTTTAGTAAAAGCAAATGAAAAAAAGGTAGTAAGAATTAAATTCTTTAGAACAATTTTTTTGTTTACAACTTTTTTTCTTTAACCTGACAATGTAAAGAAACTAAACTAAAAATTTCTAGTAGTTTACTCTTTCTAGAATTGTCTTTTTTTAAGTTTTAGGGAGAGAAGTTTTTCTTGTTAAGTTTATGGAGTTTTTTTACAGGAGGAAAAATATTTTTTTGTGACTCTTAATTTTGCCATGCATAACAGTTGTCTGGGGAACTTTGTTATTGTGAAATTCTTTTATTGCTACAGGCTTTTTTACAGCTTATTGATGGGTCATGTCAACTTCTGAGGTATTGTTTTAAAGGTGAGTTTTTTAAAGGTAAATGTTTTTATTATCTACTTTTTAAAATATTTTTGTCTCTGGAAATAGAGATCTTCTCTTGTGGGTACTGGATTACTTTTTTTTCTGCCTGAACTTTTTATGAAATTGCAGTTACTTTATAATTTATTTTAGTATGTAGGTTTTTCTTTGATATTATTTTGAATATTTAAACTTTTTTATAGTTTTATGTGCTATAAAGAAAAAAGAGGTTTTTCTTTATAGATTATAAGAGGATTTTAGTTTCAAGATTAAGGTATTTTTTTCTTCTTTTTTATTGGGTATTTACTTCTTCCTTTCTGACTTTGATAGCTTTATGGGGTTTTTTTAATGTTTCTATTTGGTTTTTTCTTTTACTTGAGGGATGATTGAAGTATTGAAAGGGTTAACATCTGACCCGCCAGTAATTTGTGGTGGAAGTTGTGGTTGGGTTGTGTTATGATTGGCTTTATGGTTGGTTTTTCAGTTTTGTGTTTAGTTGTAGGGTTATTTTGTATGAGTTGTAGGATGTAGAAGTTTTTGGTTTTAGTTGTGTTGGGGGGAGGGGACATGGTGGTAAGATTTTAATAGCTGTGGCTGGCTTTGTTCTGGTCGGGGTTTTGTAGCCTCTTCTGTTTCCCCAGTCCCAGCTCTCCCAGTCCCTTCACCCCTTTCCTTGACTCCGAGCCCCTGAACCTCCTTCCCAACTCTGCCAGCTCTTCATGTCCCCCTTGTCCTTGGCCTCTGGACCCCCCTGGATCCCAAACTCTCACTTTCACCCCCCCCAGCTCCCCCAAAACTCCGTGTCCCCCCATTCTCCCCTCCCTATAGTACCTGGAAGTGGCGCTGTCAAAGCCCAACCTGGGGGTCCCCAGTCCTTGATTGTGGGGGATGTGGATGAGACCCCCTGGGAGCACTGGGGCAGCGAGCGGGGCCGGATGGAGCCACAGAAAGCAGGGATGGTGGGAGGAGCTGAGCTGGGATATTGGGATGGCCAGGGCTAGGATATTGGGATAGCCAGAGTTGGGAGACTGGGATTGCCAGGGCTGGGATATTGGCATGGACAGGGCTGGGATATTGGGATAGCCAGGGCTGGGATACTGGGATAGCCAAAGCTGGGATATTGGGATAACCAGCCCCGGCTCAAGGACAGGACCCGGCCCGTGGCTGACAGTTCCCTGGAGACGGGGCTGGTACAACCAGAGTGGGGGGAGTGGGAGGAGCTGGGGCTGGACTGGGATCTGTGGAAATGGAGGACTCTGAGGGGCTGGGATGGGATCTCTGCAGATAGGGGGGGAACTGTGAGGCTGGGATGGGAATCCAAGGGGCTCCCTGGGGCTGGGACAAAACTCCATGGATCTGTTCTATCCTCCTTCCCAGGTCTCCACATGCTGCAAGTGGTTTCCAGCTGTGACCTCCTGTCCAATGGAGCATCCATGGATGCCACCAGTATGGCTACAAGGGCTGGGATTTCATCTCCTTCCAGCTGGGATCCAGGAGCTTTGCAGTGTCCGATGGTGCCACCTGGATCAGACAGAGGTGCTGGGAATCCAAAGGGATCATGGTGGAGCAGACGAAGCATTACCTGGGACACACCTGGGTGGAAATACATCAGATGGGGTTGGGTGGCTCTGGAGCACAAAGGTGGGTGTGGGAGCAGAAGGGAAATTCCTATGGGAATGGGGGGATTCAGGAATGGGGGACTTGGGAATGCAGGAATTACCATGGAATTTCCATGGCCAGATCTCACTCTCATTCCAGTCAGGTAAGAATTCCATGGATGGATCTTCCCCCTAACCCACTGCCACTGGAATTCCATGGGGAAATTATTTGAATGGATGACCAATGCAATGCCAGCAGTGCAATGAGAAATAATCCCTGCTGGGATTCCATGGGACATCAATCCAAATCCTTTGCCCAGGCGGGCTCTGCTGTGCCCGTGGCAGCACCAGGGGAGTGCCCTGTCCCTGCTTTGAGCCCAGCACGAGCCTTTCCTTGGCTGTTCTGTGCCAAGCATGGGGCAGGAGGGCACTGCCGGAGTTGCTTTGGTGGCCCCAGGCACCCAGCCCGGCTGCAGCCACTGCAGGGGCTCCTGGGGAATGTTCCCGAGCAAAGCTCAAAGCAAACAACAGTTCCTGGAGGGGATTCTGCCCCTGGGCCTGTGCTGGGTGCCCAATGGCAACAGCCCAAAGTGCTGGAGCTCAGTGTCCCTCGGCCCATGGCCAGGCCATGTTCCCTGTCTGTGCCCTGTCCCTCGGCTGTCCCCTGTCCCTCAGCTGTCCCCTGTCCTTCGGCTGTCCCTGTCCCCGTCCCTCAGCTGTCCCCGTCCATGTCCCCTGTCCCTCAGCTGTCCTCTGTCCCTCAGCTCTGTGGGCCAGGGGTGGCAGCAGGACCCAGGGCAGCCCTGGGGGGAGAGCAACCCTGAGCCCCAGCTGAGCCAGTTGCCCCAGTTCCCCCCAGGTCACTCCCAGCATGGGCCCTGTGTCTCCCGGTCACCCCCAGGATGCTCCCAGTCACTTCCAGTTGCACTCAATATGATCCCAGTACCATCACAGTCACACCCAGTATGATCCCAGCATGATCCCAGCATGGTCCCAGGTGTTCCCAGTCACCCCTACTATAGTTCCAGGCACTCCCAGTATGTTTCTAGTCCCTCCCAGTATGATTGCAGTATGAACCCGGTCACTCTCAGTATGGTGCTGTGGAGAGTTTTGTCAAAGAGTGGCTTGAGGAGGGGGGACACAGCTGAATTAATTTGGGAAAGATGTCCTAACTAGGGCAGAGACAGGCAGAGGCCTCTTTTGTTTCTGTAGCAGGATAGAGAATGGAAAAGTACAAGACCATAGTTAGTTTCAAATCTTGCAGGTGTGAGATAATGTGTCCTTGATTCTCTCAAAACATGATAAAGAAATGGACAGTGAGGCAGGAGAGATAGAGAACGTAGTCTCAAAGGAATGTGGATGAGTTAATGCTATAGTTTAACCAATAGATTGCTTGGCTTACAGAATATTCATAAGCCTATTATTTGCTGTATAAGTGTTTCATACTTTTTCAATAAAGCGGGCCATGATGAACCATCTGGTGTCCTGGTCTCCTTCCTACGACACAGCACTTTAGGGATGCTGCTGGATGGGAGGGGGGTCAGTGGTGGATATCCCACTCCTCATTGTGCAGGATGGGGAGGAGCTTCTCCCAAGGAGGAGCATGTGTCTCCAGCTCCCAGTTCCTCCCCAAGCTGGAGCAGTGCAGTGCTCTGAAACAGCGTAACTTTTGCTTGCAGGTCAGGCTGTTCCTGCAGGGTCACACATGCGGCTGAACCTGCAGACAGAAGAGAGAGAAGCCAAGCTCCAAGACAAAGAAAATGGGAAAAGTGACACAAGAGAAGAGAGAAGAAGGAAAAGGTACAGACATACAAGGCATTGGGTTATGTGGGCTGTGGGATTCATGCCTTTTGTTAGAGGCCAGGTTCCCTGGTGCACCAAATTCCTGCCTCTTCCTGAGATTTCATTGCTGGGTGCGGAGCTCAGCAGTGCTGAAAGCAGAGGCCTGTCCTTTGTGTTCCCTTTGAGATGGCAGTGGAAGTGTCCTGAGTGCACATTCAGAGGCACTTTAATGGCTTCTCATGCCACGACACCAAAACTGCTTCCACAGAGTTGGTGCAGTTCTCGCAAAGTCTTTGGGTTGTCCTTGATTTGCAGTGTTTGGGGTGTGATGATTCTCTCTGTGGTTTTTAGACCGAGGTACTTCCAGGGGGCTGTCTTTTGGAATTTATCTGCTGCAATCTCAAAACCTTACTTCTGTACTGCCATGATGACATCTTGTACTGCAACATCCAAAATGTTTTGAGCCTCTTCTCAAACTAATGTTTCTCCCATGTAATGAAAAATTATAGCATTAGGATATCTTTTCCACATGGGTGAGGGAATTTGGGCTCCAAGCCATTGAAAAATAGTTGGGCTCTGCTTCATTCCTTGAGGAAATACGGTCCACTGGTACCTCTGTAAAGGTGCTTGTCGTTTTAGGGACGTAAAAGGCAAAAGGGATCTGTCATTGGGATGCAAGGAGGTGTCAAAAACGCAGTCATTTATTTCTATAACAACCATCTATCAATCTTGGGGTATCATGGAGGCTGAGGGCAGGCCGGATTGGAGGGGACCCATGTCCTCAATGACCTCATTGATTTTCCTAAGGTCCTGCAGCAGCAGCCTCTTGTCTTTGCCAGGATTTTGTAGGACAAGGACAGGTGCATTGCAGGGGCTAGTAGATGGTACAATGTGGCCCACAGACAGCTGCTCCTGCAAGAGGGACTGCAGGGTCTTTAACTTTCTGCCTGGGAGGGGCCACTGATCCACCCATATGGGGTCATTGGTCTTCCAGGTTAACTGAAAGGTGGTGGCGCTGCTCAGTGGCCCCGTCTAGAAATCCTGAGGTGTTGATAGGATCTCTAGCCTTGTCCTCCACTGGGACAAGAGGTCTCTTCCCCAAAGTGTTATTGGTGCCCAGGTGATGAATGATCCTACTGTAGCAACTGTGCCCTCAGGATCTTCCATGCAGATGGTGTCTTGACTCCAGAAGTTGGTAGTGGCTCTCCCGATGGCTAAAATTACCCCAGCAGTTGGAACCAGGGGTCATCCTTTAGCCAATCAGAGCAGGAAATTATCATGATGTCAGGTCCTGTATATAATAATCGTGAAAGACATTTTTTCTCCCTTTACACGACAAAGCACACTTTAGAACGGGTCTATTTCGGCCCATAATCTGTGCCCACATCACCATTGGATCAGCTGGTGTGGTGATCATGTGCAGTAGGAGGTAGGCTCTGGCTATAACTGTTCCTTTTGGAATGAAAAGGGGAGGATCTAAGCATAGAGCCTGGACAGTTATCTCCTGCAAAGATATCAAGGTGACTATCTCAGGTAGTATAGTGAGTGTTGAAGCCCTAAAGCAGATAGCTTTCCAGAAGTAATGGGTTAAAACATGGAATGAGAGGCATGTAAAGAAGGGCCTAGCACTAGAACACACGGAGAAAGCACAGCACTAGGAAAACAGAGCAATAAATTAGATAAAAGGTAGAGCATCATGACAGGGGAAGAGATAAGTATAGGAGAAACTAATAAGCTAAGCAGGTTTAGAGCCAGCAATGTCAAAACGACCCTAAGGGTTTCGCCAAGCCACGGGATCTAAGCCAAATACACCGAGAATTGACCAAATTAAGAAAAGAGTTCAAAAGTTTAAAGAAGAAGACTCATCGGAAAGACCCCGTCTATGGTGAAGGCAACAGGAACGACCACCTGAAAATTCCCCAAAAGAGATGTCTTCACCTACGCTCCGCCCACGCTCCGCCTACACCACGCCCCATATGAATATGCATAATTATGTATCTGATCTGATGTAATCCTATACCCAAAATTGTATATAAGGCTTGCTTTTGCTATGTGAACTCAGAAATCCATTTTGTAATTTCTCCGACGCGTCGCTAATAAAAATACCTCCTGCCTAATTGACTTAAGCTGAGTCTGATTAGGCAGTCACTCTGCCTGTTTGGGGCAAAATTTGGCATCATTTTCTGGCGAGCCAGGTAGGAGATATGGCACCAGACAAGAGATCCAAGCCTTAAGGGTCCTCTCCCGAGCCGGGTCTGGGGTCGGGGTCTTCTGGGCGCCTCTGACGGCTTTTCGTCGGGAGAAGCTCCTTCCCTGGACCGGTGCTCTCGGATGGACGCTGGCTGCATCTCCTGCTCAATTAAGAAGTATTTTAATTGCCTATTGGCTTTAAGAGGTATTTAAATTGTTTGTTGGTTTTGGGATAAAGCGCTTTGTTTAGAAAACGAGGGTCAGACGTGACCGCTCGCAGGGTAAGCCAGAGGGACGCCTCAGTAAAAATCCCTGATTTTACGGGTTAAAGTCCCGTAAATACGGTACGGGTTAAAGTCCCGTAAATGCGGGTTAAAGTCCCGTAAATACGGTACGAGTTAAAGTCCCGTAAATGCGAGTTAAAGTCCCGTAAATACGGTACAAGTTAAAGTCCCGTAAATGCGGGTTAAAGTCCCGTAAATACGGTACGGGTTTAAGTCCCGTAAATACGGGTTAAAGTCCCGTAAATACGGGTTAAAGTCCCGTAAAAAGAGTACAAAAAGAAACGACTAGGTTATGGTAGAGAAGAGTTGAACTTGGTATCTTTGGTGTGTTTTGCTGTATGGGAGATTGCCTACTGTTCTTTGAGAACGGGAGAAAGATGTGTTAATTGGTGGTTTTATGTGTTTGTTTTATGTGTCCGTTGTAATATCTTGTAGGAGACGCTTTTATTACTTTCTATGTAAACAGATTGGAAATGTATGTGCATGAACTTGGGAACCCGGTATTTCACAGTCTATCGGCGACCAAGGCCATAAGGTAGGAACCTTTCACTGTACGAGTGTGTGTGGAGTAAGTGAGACGCAGCATCGCTGCGAAACGAGAGCGGAGTCCCGATCCACATTTCCTAGACAAAGCGAATGGAAATTGTGTGAATGAAGTGTTAAGGTATATTGGCATATAGTACTTGTAGAAAAGAGCACGAATACCTAAAAGTGATGAATTTGTACAAGTTGTGGGAGCAACAGGCCAACCAGAAAAAGCTTACTTTTTGAAACCCATTAAATACAAAATTGAGAAACAAATAAGAATACTTCAGTTCCTGTATTTACCAAATTTGCCAAAGCCCTTATTGGGAAGAGACCTATTGGAAAACCTGGGAGCCATAATAAAGTTCAACAAGGACAAATTAGAATTTCAAGTAAACGATGAACAACTGATTACAGCCCTAAGCCTAACAATCAGTTGTGTGGAACCCAAACCTGAGAACCACAATTTCGAGCGAATCCTGAGCAAGACTTATCCATTGGTATAGGCTACGGATATACCTGGAAAATCAAAACGAGCGACACCGATTGTTGTCGAACTTAAGGTCGGGGCAAGACCGGTGGTAAGAAAACAATACCCTCTGAAGATAGAAGACAGAAAGGGAATTGAGCCCATAATCAAAAGGTTTTTAGAACTGGGGTTATTGGTAGAATGTGAATCAGATTTTAATACACCGATCTTGCCAGTAAAGAAACCTAATGGAACGTATAGGCTCGTTCAGGATCTGAGGGCAGTAAACGAAATAACCAAGACATTGCACCCGGTAGTTGCTAATCCATATACGCTTTTAACTAGGCTAAAGGATAGCCTGGCCTAGTTCACCGTATTAGATTTGAAAGACGCATTCTTCTGCCTTCCCTTAGCCCCCGAGAGTCAAAGGATTTTTGCCTTTGAGTGAGAATCAGTAGATAGGGAGAGAAAGACCCAACTTACCTGGACACGGTTGCCTCAAGGCTGGTCTAACTCGCCCACGATCTTTGGGAATCAGTTAGCCAAAGAATTAAAACAATGGGAAGGGCCGCCGGGAGATGGCGCTCTCCTGCAGTACGTAGATGACCTCCTAATAGCGACAGTGACGGAAGAAGAATGCATTGAATGGACTATTTCCTTGTTGAATTTCCTAGGTTTAAGTGGATATCGAGTCTCTCAACAGAAAGCACAACTGGTGCAAAAGGAAGTGGTGTACCTGAGATACGAAATCTCCAGAGGACAGCGATCCCTAAGAGCAGCCAGGAAAGAGGCCATCTGCCAGATGCCCAAACCAGAGACGGTGAGAGACCTGCGCGCCTTTCTGGGGATGACAA